>NW_026703973.1:2027772-2703696 GCF_028828765.1 Penicillium canescens
CAAGAGTTGGGTCGCAATTGGATAGATGCACGATCCTTGATTCTAAAGCCCATCTTGCAGTTCTCCAGATATCCGGTTTCAATTCCCCTGCAGCATGGAGAATGTTAAAGACTACCCTTTTAGGTATTTCTAAACAGCCGGTGTGGGACGGATTTGCACCGAACCGCGAACGGGCGTCGGGGTGAGATCAACGTGGACCTGTGATGAACCAATAATGCAGTCCGTGGTGCTATCAGCCTTGCCACAACCAGCCCCCGGACTGAATTTGGTGTGTTCGGCAGAGAGTTGTTTGCTCGATAACCTTCCAAGCCATCCGGTTCCGTTGGGGTATCAACCGGTCACATGATCGGTTTCTACATATATCTCCCGTCGACATTGGCCACCTGATCACAATGAGCATCCCAAAATGTCATCGGTTCGGATGCGAAAGGACGGTTACCGGGGATTCCGTCCCTAGAGGTGCTGGGGATGTGGTCAGCACCGTGTTTCGGTCGATATCAAGATAGCTATATAGAAGAGCTAGGGTTCTCCAGGTTAAATGGTTATCAACAGCTCCGAAGTATAAAGTCGATACTCTAATATCAATCTCTATCTTATTTCAATCAAAGACATTTCTTTGACTCCTTGGTTCGCAATGTCCTTCTTGAGGAATTTCTTCGGTACCTCCGCCCTTGTGCCTGAGCCGGCGAAGGAGGAGAAGAAGCCCATCCGTGCTCTGCCTGCTTCATGGTACACCTCCCAAGCTATGTATGAGCTTGAGCGACGAGCGATCTTCTCGCGCAAGTGGCTTCTCACGACTCACAAGCACCGGGTCCCTAACGCCGGTGACTGCGTCCAATATGACGCCGCTGGCTACGAGTTCGTCATCGCCAAGGACCACGAAGGAAACATCAAGGCTTTCAACAATGACCTCATCCCTGTTCATGTGCACCTTGACCGAAATGGTTTCGTCTGGGTCAACTTGGATGCCAGCGAGACGCCAGAGGTGGCCTGGAAGGATGACTTTGAGGGAGTTGATGAGCAGCCCCGATTCGAGCACTACAACTTCGAAGAGTACCAATTCGATCACACCTGGGATATGGAGGGCGAATTCAACTGGAAGATTCTAGCCGACAACTACAACGAGTGCTACCACTGCCAAGTTGCCCACCCTGATATCCCCACCATTGCCGACCTCAACTCCTATTACGTCAAGACCAAGGACGGCCACATTCAGCATTACGGTGCTCCACGCCAGGATCAGATCGAGAAGGGCTTCCGGATAGCGACCACCTACTTCTGGCCCAACGCCTCTTTCAACATCTCGTAAGTACATCACTTCATCCCTGCCAACATCAAAACATCGCTAACCAGATGTTCTAGTCCAAACTTCTTCTTCATGCAGCGATTCACTCCTACCAGCCCTACCAAGTGTGTAATGCGGTACGAAGTCTATCGCCACAAGGATGCCACCGACGAGGCCTTCAACCTCATCAGCGACATGTACAAGCGAATCATGTCCGAGGACAAGTACCTCTGCATCCACTCCCAGAAGAACCTCAACGCCGGTGTCTTTGTCAACGGCCAGCTTCACCCCGAGATGGAGCAGGGTCCTCTACACTTCCAGAAGACTGTGCGCGATGTCGTTACACAACACCGCTCAAAGGAGGAAGATGTTGGCCATGAAATCTGGCCCGCTCACCACCCTGTTCCTGAAAACACGGCTGTCACCCAAGAAGAGATCGCTTTCCGGACAGGTACAGACAGCTACATCAATGAGAATGACTCGTTGTTGGGTGGCACCCTTGCCCCGGCAATTGCTGTCTAGACAGTTGACGGGGGATGGAAAAGAGAGCGATCTTTTCTCTATATTAATTATGCATGTGTTTTAGCCTTACGTTTTAATGAAATTTTAGATCTTAGTTTGCATGGGCACACTTTGCCATTACAGAATGAATACTTCTCTCACTTTATCTATTTCATCAAATCTTCCACAGTTAGAGTTCTTCCATCTAGCCTAATAACTAAGCCCTGAAGCTATCGATGGCTCATTGATTTTCTATCATCTTACGTCATTCCCATTTGGTATCCCAATGGCTATTGTGGACTCTTGGCCGCGTGGCCGCGTGGAAATCTTTTTGACTTTATCTGCCATCTGTGTTGTAAAAGGAAAAGGACGCCAATGTAACAAGAGCTATTCAACGCCCTTCTTGGAAGTCAGCTCAATATAGCCGCAGGCGGGCGGATGACTCGAATAACCTTATTCAAACCCCGTTCCGGAGGTCGTGCATAGTAAGACAAAGGCTACCTTAAGATATTAAAATGCGTGAGGTGACATGGCTCTTTGTCTGGCCAGGATTGTTGCCTCCAGCATTCCTAGCGTTTATTGGCTCTGGTCCTGGTCTTTGCTGGGGTCTGTAGATGAACAATGAGTTTGGTGTTAAAATTGGCATTGAACATCTCATATATCTCCTACTTGCCACTCATAACTAACAGGCATTGACATTTCTCGGCATTCATCCCTGGCAGAGCGTAAAGTTCGAGGTTTTGTATGTCTTATATAAATTTGAAATGATCCTAAGACAAATGATCTTGGTCAGGGCCTTCATCGATGCAATGAAACTCATTCACTTATCCAGCTTTCTCACTCGACTTTTTATTTCCAGGGTTGTCGCCCTGCCCGAGAGCGGCAATGACACTGTTCTGTCAAAGTCACTCCACGAACGTGATGCCGCACTAAAGGCAACTCCCGATGGCATTTGTCATACATATACTCTTCAAGCAGGAGAAACCTGCGCAGCCCTTGCCACCCGATATGGAATCACCGCTGCAAATATTGAAACTTGGAACACTGGGGCTTGGGGTTGGACAGGCTGTAATACAGTGAAGCAAGGTGACTTTATCTGTCTCAGCCCTGGTAATCATCCGATGCCGGTGGCTCTTCCGAATGCTATATGTGGTCCTCAGGTGCCTGGAACTGCACGCCCTGCCAGACTTTCTGATCTTGCCTCTCTCAATCCGTGTGCTTCTAGTCAATGTGTGAGTGCCAACATCTCTCTATCTCGTACTTCTATTGACTATATCATAAGTGTTCCAGACTAGGTAAATGCGGTACTACGACTGAGTTTTGTGGTATAGGCTGTCTCTCCAATTGCAAACAGGCAGATTCTCTTGCCAAAAAGAGGACTTCTTCAGAAGCAACGACAAAGCCTACAAGCACTGCTTCAAAGACATCCACCAAAACGACGAGTACCACTACAAAAACAACATCAAAGACCACAACCATCATCGCAGAATCGAGCTCAATCACCAAGAAAAAAGCAGCCAAAACCACGAGCGAAGCACCAATCCCAAGGTGGCAAATAACAATCTACAAGGATAAGGGCTGTGAGAGCGAAGAGTACCTCTCAGTCCAAGGACACCATACAAGAGCAAACACAAGATGCATAAATCTCTCAGATAATCTCAAAACAGACATCAATGACTACGAGACCTCGTGCCGGAAGTGGACCGATGGCGGTCTTAATTGGGGTAGCTGTAAGGGCCAAACTATTTCGAAGCCCAAGTCATACTTTATCACTGCTGGGCAATGCACAATCTATGGCGATCAAAATTGTGTTACGGAGTCGTACCAAGGGGACGTTAGGAATCCTGCGGCTGGCTGTCAATATCCGCAAGAGTTTGCTTGGTCTCCGGAGGATTTCGTGTCTATGAGGTGTTGGGATCCCACTATTCCGTCGACTGGGGGCGATACAGATGGTTGGTATCCGGATGCAGTTACCCACTGAAGAAAAAGATTGGGCTTGGTTTACGTGAAGTATACGTTCTGATGGTATTCGTGACATATATCTCAATTTGATGCACTAGATACACAATTGCGATATGTTGGTTTCTTGTCTATGAAGCAATGATAGGGGTCAAACTAAGTCAATATCAATTTATATTATATCAATTTCCATCCTGCTACGCCCAAGAAATGTCAAGAAGAGACGAGATTGAACTATGGATGTGTTGGGTTATTTCTGTGATATCACTTTTAGAACATAATGTCAAAGGTAGCACGATTCTCCATCAACCAGCCAAGTGGTCGAGCAGTAACTCGGTCATTCAATCTTCCTTGGTCTAGTGGTGATGATTTCCGCTTGTCATTAAAACCGATAAGCGCGGGAGACCGGGGTTCGATTCCCCGAGGGAGAGTTTCTTTTTTGCTCTTTTTTTTTTTTTTTTTTTTTTTTTTTTTTTTTGTTTGGCCCAACATTCCGCTTTTTCGATCTACTTTTTGTTTTAATTATGTCATTGAAATATCTCCATGATTCCATGGCCATTGCCTAGTCCATACCTGAAAACCATAATGAACTGTGATTCAGTGGGTAACCGCATACATGTGTTGTCCCCAGTCTAAGTTACTAGCGTGAGACAACACAAGAAAGATAGATACATTTCCAAGACATACCTTTAACAGAGAAAGCGGAAACACAGAAAGATACAGTCGGCTCTTCCAGGCTGCTACTAGAAATAAAAAAACAAAGAGAAAACATAAAGAATGTCGACTTGAGATGCTCAGGGTGTTCCTTCCAAAGCAGTTCCCAGACAGCCTCACCTCTCTCTTTCATCATCCAGTCTGCATTTATCTGCTGCTCTCTGTTTCATCACGTACTGAACTTTCGCGGATCATACATTTGGATGACTTCGTAACGGAAACCCAGCCTCAGAACCTAAGTCATGGCCTTCTGGGTGGACTGGGAATTATGGGAGAAGCTCAGCGTGGTATGTCTTCACAACTTGAACTAAAGAACACGTCCACTGACCGCTTGATCAACAGGTACTGGCGATGCTGATTGTATGCGAAATCTTACCTGCAATACCCCAGACACACAGCTGACAGCATCTGCAGGCCCTAGTATTTGTTTACTCCTTTGGTGTCTTGGCTTACAACCGGTGGATAATCCGCAAGTACGCTGCAGAGGAGGCACACGCGAGAGAGCAAGAGGCCGAGCTGTATCCAATGCTGCACAGAGACGACGTTCCCTTCGGTGCTCGGGCGTTGGAGAGTGGGATCGCAATCGAAGGAATCTGGGTTTCGAATCCCAACACACCATCCCGCAGTCCCTGCCAGTCCACAACCCCAGTTGGAAGCCGGCCGGCCAGTCCAGCGCTGAAACTATCATCCAAAGCATTCGAAAGTCCCAAGTCGTCATTGGGATCCGAGTGTACTCTCATAAGCCCGAGACCTGTCCCTCCAGCTGGTCGATATGGAGTCCTCTCGCAGCTAGACTTAGCCTCTGCCGGATTTTCCTATGAATCCAGGCAACATGCGTTTTCAAGCCGAGCAAGCTTGCCGATCAATCCTAATGCCCTCCGCATGTCGCCTGCACAGGAGGAGAAGCTGGTTAGCGTAAAAGACACAACGCGCAGCCAGAGGCGTGCCAGTTTCCATACTCGGATCTTCAGCTCAAGCCGCCATTCCGAGGTCAAAGATCACAGCGTGGGTTCTGATGGTACAGATGAAATGGGCCATGCTTTAACAGAGAATAATCGGGTATCTCGGTTTACCCGTAAGACATAAATATGACAGCAGCCACATGGAACGGAAACTAATGCGACTTTCCTATAGGAACCCTTCGCCGGCGATCATCAGAAGAGTTCCGACGCAAGATGAGCCGGATCTTCAACGAGAACATCCAGATGGGCGAGCCGGCCGACCATCTTGAATTCAACCCAGCTCTGGGGGAGTACCAGAAACGGAATTTGCGAAAGTCGCTGCTTCGTCCTTTCCGTCCGTGGATGAGCTCCGCTGGGAATGAGGCGCATTGAGGCACATTCTCCGAAAAAGAGAGGCCGTCTTCCCAGGAAATCTGGACTGCCCGAAAATAGACCTTCATATTGAGACTTTCGACAGTTGCTCTCTGGTCTCGACACATCTAGCATTGACTGCGGTCCAGCGCTGTGGTACATGGCGCAGTTGAACACTTGGTCTTGCGCGAGCTCCAATTGACATGGAAGAAACATATTTTAGTGGAAGCATGGAGATGTCTTCTCAATGGGGGCAGAATTGTATTCTTAGACCTTTGCAAATTGACCTTGACATTGAACTCCGCATTTCAACAGTAGATGAATTACCTCACAAAGCATGAGACACCCCTCCACTGACGCGAGTTATCAATGTACATGTTCGCGAAATAGAACACATCGAAATATTGTGATTTCTCCAAATCAGGCAAGGCCAAGGCAGCAGCCCACGTGATCTCGCGATTCCATCAACGCGTCGAGGGGAATTGTTGACCCAAAGACAATTTGCCACAACTCGACTTTTCACTCGGGTGACTGCCTGTTGGATCACTACCTGCGACGCCGGTCTTGATAGTCTGGTTCAATAGAAGAAATCACCACCGCGTGCGAATAATCTCACACGAACGCGTCTCTCAGACCCGCGCCTTGGAGCCTCAAGTGTCCTCAAAAGAGGCAGACGGACACCCCCGAAATCAATATATCCGAGGAAAACACTGCCATGATGGAAGGACAAGAGCAATTCGATGAAAGTGGACTTCCTGGCCCCGGTGCCCCAACCCCGCTCTCCGCGCTGGATGTGAGTAAATGATTCGTGCTCTTGCTATGTGCTTTTAGACTAGATTGCTGATGCTTGCTGAGATAGGGCGTTGCCGGCTTGACCGGGAGGGATATCAAGCTGTTTGTGGATGCAGGGTACCACACCGTCGAGGCCGTTGCCTACACGTACGTTTCCCATTACCGTCGGGTTCATTGTAGCTACGAGACTTTGGAAATCGCCCTCTTCTCTCACTCTTGCTAACATGTCTTGGGACCTTCAGGCCCAAGCGGTTGTTGGAACAGATCAAGGGTATTTCTGAACAAAAAGCGACCAAGATCCTAGTAGAGGGTAAGCCCACCCCGAGTCTGGCAAAGGCTGTTGCTTGAAGATCAGATTGCTGATGAGAATGGATCACCAAGCTGCCAAATTAGTACCAATGGGTTTCACAACGGCAACGGAAATGCACGCCAGGCGAAGCGAGCTCATCTCCATTACGACGGGATCCAAGCGACTCGACACACTTCTGGGAGGTGGTGTTGAAACGGGGTCAATCACGGAGATTTTTGGAGAGTTCAGGACTGGTAAGAGTCAGATCTGCCATACGCTCGCAGTGACCTGCCAGCTGCCCTTCGACATGGGTGGCGGTGAAGGCAAGTGTCTTTACATCGATACTGAGGGAACATTCCGACCTGTGCGTTTGCTCGCAGTCGCACAGCGATTCGGTCTCGTCGGCGAGGAAGTTCTGGATAATGTTGCATATGCCCGTGCATACAACTCGGATCATCAGCTGCAGCTACTCAACCAAGCATCGCAGATGATGTGTGAGACACGGTTCTCTCTGCTGGTTGTGGACTCTGCAACATCCTTGTACCGAACGGATTTCAATGGCCGTGGTGAACTCTCCTCACGGCAGACACATTTGGCCAAGTTCATGCGAACCTTGCAACGCCTTGCAGACGAATTCGGTATTGCGGTTGTTATCACCAACCAGGTTGTTGCCCAGGTTGATGGTGGACCCAGTGCGATGTTCAATCCGGATCCTAAGAAGCCCATTGGAGGTAATATCATTGCACACGCCAGTACGACTCGACTCAGTCTGAAGAAGGGCCGTGGTGAGACTCGTGTTTGCAAGATTTATGACAGTCCTTGTCTTCCCGAGAGTGATTGTCTCTTCGCTATTAACGAGGATGGTATTGGTGACCCCAATGAGAAGGATCTGGAGGATAAATGAGCGGAACATTCTTTGTCTGCGACACGATATTAGTGACTTGATGAGCATCCCTCAGTTTCTTTTCTTTAGTGCGGTCTACAACATCTCAGCGTTTAACAGTTGTATCTAATAGCATTGAATCTACTATGGAATAGCATTGCTAAGTTACTTCATTGTGACTGGCATGTATTTGCCTGATAGTGTAAGGACTTGTGATGTATAAATCGAGAGAGTAAATTTTTCATATGGTAAGCTAGAATTCGAGACTGAAGTGAAATATATACAGAAAATATAGACAATGAACCATCAATCAGAAAATAAATAAAAAATTTAGAGAAACGCAGTCAAGAATGATCTCCAGTGCAAAGTTCCGCTTTATCGCGCCAAGACTTTGTTTTTTGAGAGCTCCAGCTTCCCGCCCTGCAACACTTCCTTCCCTTCAACATTGCCATGGAGTTCTGAGCTGACCCTGGAACCCCGCGTCAATCGATCATGGCGAGAATCTACAAAGACTCAAGGGTCGATCTTCGGCCATACTCGCCGACTACGGTCGCCAATATCCAGTTCCCAGCCAACGACGGCGGCCTGATCAGTCGCCCACGCTTTTCAATCTCCTTCACCCCCGAGCAACCCCCGATCGCCAAGGACGAAGATGAATTCGCCAGACGTTACCTCGCGACACAGGGAGAGGTCTATTTCCGCAAACGCAGAGTTTACCCGCGGACGTTCTTGTGGAGGGTCATCAACGACAACAAGGTGTTGGAGATCCAGTGCGCGGACTTGACGAAGGGCGGGACGGAGGTCTATGAGTACAATGTGACTCTGCGACTCGATTTCCAGGAGCAGATTCTTCCCCATGGAGTTGCATTGGCGGATCCTGAGGATCACGAAATCCTCAATGTCTTTGTGATTACCGCCTCCAAGACTCTACACACCCTGTCTCTACGCCCCGAGTTCTTCCGTCGGACCTCTTCGATCGATGAGAATGTGAGGGATTGGTGCAAGGCCTTTTCTCCTGCCCCGTTGGCCTTTTCGCATCCCCACCGGCTACACGCGAGCAGCCCCCTGGAGCTGTTCATCTCTCTGGACAATGGCGCGCTCTTGCGGCTGACGCGGAGAGCTGGCGACGATGGTGAGTGATTGCGTCTGCTTTCTGCTCCTTTCGCGACTCGAGTTTTGACTAACCCTTTTTTTCTAGGTTCGCACTGGTCTCCTCTTACCTTTGACGAACGGACATGGGGCTCTTCGATTCGTGGCCTTGTGAAATGGAACGCAACTTCCTCGGTCAGACACGATGGACGAAACCTCGATTTGAATGTCGCAAACGCCATTGCCACTACCTCGGACGAGACTTACGTTTTCGCGATTTGTCTGAACCACACTTTGAAGATCTGGAATCTCGCGACGAACAAGCAAGCGGCAACAAAGGATCTCCTGGGACGCTCACTGCAAGACCCCGATATTGTGCCATACACTTTGAACCCTGCCGAAACATCATTCATGCGTGTCTTCAATGCCGAGCGGGCAATGGACGGAGGACATCGCTTCTATGTTGTCACATATTCGCCTTTCGAGGATGGCAAGTTCAAGTTCTGGGCAGTCAAGGGTGGTCTCACCTCTGATCTGATAATTGAGGAACTTTTCCCCGAGAGTGTTTTCCGGCCCGTGGATCCCGATGTCACGGGTAACATGTTCTGGAGCATCGCTGATTTCCAAGTCAAGTCCCGGGAAGAAGGCAAGGGCATGGAGTTATGGGTTCTCTGGAGAAACCATGGTCTATACCAACTCTACACTTTGCATTTCAACCTTCAAACTCTGGTTAAAGATTGGTCCAGCAATTGGGTTTCAACAACATTCGAAACCCATAGACAACAAGCACCACCATCTCTGGTAATTGACGATGTGGTGGACCCCACCGAAAAATGGCTTCAATACCTCTTGCAGCCGCACAGATATCTTCCCGAGGTCCTTGAGACCGCTTTGACTGTTTACCAAGAAGCTATCAAGCCTCTTTCGTCAGCTCCGTCTGCACCGAAGAAGAACGTTCCATTGGCCGAACGACTCTGCTCGACGATAGCAACAGCAGTCTCCCTTCGCAAATTTGCCGACGATGAGATGGACTTCACTCGATTCTGCACGGACACTGACTCTAAGTGGCGCCAGTTCTGGCAAGTCGCGGAGGATCTCAACAAGCGCCGATTTGAACCTGTTTCTCTTACCTACGACTCATACACCGATATGCCATGGCTGCTTTTGTCAGACTCCTGCGCTGTCATTCGGGAATGCAGCATCACTGAGTTGCTTCTGCACAACTCTAATACCGAACTGAGTGATGGGGTGCCCAATATGATCGATCGCTGGAGGCATCGAAATGTGACTAGGGAGCTTGGCCCGTGCTACGATACAGCCTCCGCCTTGATGAAGGTGGCGTCTGATTTCCGGAAGAGATTCTCCCCCGAGCTCGAGGGTGCGTGTCGGGCTGCTCTTCATGCCGAAATCTTTTCCGAGCCCTCATCATCGATCACGGACCGCATGGAGACTTTCCGCGAACGATGCGACTTTGTGAACGGAATTTCCAACAAAGCCTTTGACACCCTAGATGCTGCGCTGAGCGAACATATGAAGACAGATTGTCTCCCCATGGACGTATTCAATGCCATAATCAATACCGCCGCGCTTCACTTTTGTGGAGAAGACTCGGAACTTGCTTCAACCTACTTTGGTGCTCGAGTTCTGGTCAGCGGTGCCCAGGAGACGATCTCTATCATGCGCCAGATGTTCTTCGATTTACTAATTCTAGTCACCTTTGTGGATGGCGAATGGGAACAAAACTCCAAGTCGGACTTCAATGCGGCAGACCTTTTTTCCACCATGATTGACCTCCTACGAGAGTATGAGATGATGGACTGGCTCAGTTCGAATATCCGCAAATGCCCCGATAGTGCCCCAAAGGTACGGAATGACTTGTCAACACCCAGCCGTTCTCTGAAGGACCGCAATGCGACCAACAAGAACCAACGGACCGCAACTATTCTCGAAGATCTGTTCGTCACGGATATCAAGCCGCAGCAAGCCATTGACTCCCCGCAAAGCTACACTTTGACCCTGGGGATCAGAGATGTTGTCGCGTGGATCACCCGCGAGGGCGAAGTCAATTACCAGAACGCCGTTGCCCACATTCAATGTGATCTCATCGCGAAAAACAACATTGATCTTGCATGGGATTTCTCTCGCTTCCAAGCAAGCACTTCGTGGTCGACTTATGTCAAGGGTCGCTTGCATGTGGCCATGTCCGAATTCGATACTGCAGCTATCTACTTCCGGAAGGCAGCTTATTTGCTCTGTATGTATTTGATTATGTCCTCTTGTTAACGCAGTTCGCTAACTCTTCACAGCTTCCGGAAAACCAATGGGCAACCTCTCTGACATGTCAGCAGAGCTCCTGGACCTCCTCGATGTCGATTGCTTCCATAACGGCCTTGCGAAATACTACCAGCACATCCTTTCCATATTTGAAAAGGCGCGCTCGTATTCGCATGTCGCGGACTTTGCCAGCCTGGCGCTGCAGGCCCTCGACTCGGAAATGGGAGCCGAACACGACTCCGAATATCCGGCCATGCGCGACGATCTCCTGTCTCGACTGTTCACCGGAGCCCTCAAGACTTGCCAGTTTGACCAAGCATACTCCGCCCTGGCCAAACTGCAGGATATCAAACTGCAAAAGACAGAGCTGACCGAGCTTGTTTCCACCATCTTGGCTGTCTCCGGCCCCGGCACCGCAGGCCTCAAGCAGATCCTCCGTTTCCCCACCTCTCTCGTGCCAAGCATCGCCTCTTTCATCGACGAGATTCTCGTCCACCTCACCCGCAAACAGAGCACCTACGCCTCCTGGCTAGATGCCGACAACAACACAGTCGAAACCTCCCCTGATTACAATCGCATCCTGCAGGCCTACCGCATTGCCCGCAATGACTACCGCGGCGCTGCCGAGATCGCCTACCGCAATGTTCAGCGCCTCCGCAATGCGCGCGACGCACCGTCATCAGCCCTCGTCCACAAAGGAAAGGACCGCGACGAATCCCGTCCCCCGGTCGAAGAAGACGACGCTGAAAGCAAGGAAATCCGCCACGAGCTCCTGTCACTAATCAACCTGCTCGCCTGCGTTGACAAGAGCGAGGCCTACATTTTAGTCGAGAATGGTCCTTCAATCAACGCCCCGAACGAAGAAAGACGCCAGAGCACAACACATACCGACGAAGACGTCTTCATGGAGGATGCCAACGCATCCACACACAAACGCCACTCTAACACTGTCGCCTTCGCACCTACCCACCACAGAGGAAACAGCAAATCGTCACCCACTGACCGGCGCGACAGTCTAGTCTCCTTTGAGGTCCCACCCACAAACCACTTACTCAAGCGTCGCATCATCGTCACGCTCGAACATCTCCGTCGCGAATTCCAGTCCGAGCTCGACCGCGTTAGTCGCATTGAGCGTGGTGATTGGGAGTTTGGTCTTCTGGGCGAAGAGGAGAATGAGGATTTCGATAATGATGAAACGATGGTTTTGTAGTTGAGGCAAGGTTCGACTTGGGGGTCTTTTCTATCTATGACTTGTGATTTGCATTTTAGGCCGAAGGGGTTTTTATTTGCCTCTTTATTCGCTTCTGAATTTGATCTTTTTTTTGCCCAATGTATGGTACTCCTATTGGTGTTTTTTCATTATCACTTCTTTGCTTTAGGCTAGTCTTGTATCTTGGATGGGTACAAAATAGGATCTGAATTTTTGTGTCGCCTTTTCTGTTGGTAGGCGTAGTTGGGATTCGGATTTGGGTTTCAGTCTACACTTTCTGCAGGCCATCATGATAAATATTGTTATCATATTAATATTGGAGTTTCAGGATTAGAGCTGCTTCATGTTTTCCAAAACTAGTGGTTTGGGATAAATGGGAGGAGGGTGTTACGGTACGTGCGGTGGATGGACACTGTAGATATATATTACTGCTTCACAAGAAGAATACCCAGACGATGTCCCAACTCCGATTGAAAGCATAATAAACTAGGAAATCAATTTAAACTGTCACAATTGTTTCAATAATATTATTACTGACTCTCCATAAAAATTCCGAATAATTAGACAGAGGTTCTACGTCACACGTAGCGCTTCTATCGAAGGAATGCAACAACGCCTACCAATCATGCGACCGTTCGATCTAGGTTATTTTCCTTCTTTCAAAAAGCACACACAAAATTAAGAAGTCATATACAATATCCAATTGATACTCTCGATTATAATTAAGAGTAAACCCATAGACGGGTCAAGTGTAGTTCCAAGTATACCATCTCATCCCAATGTAAAATAGTATCAAAGATAGTCAAGAAAGGCATTGTAATCATGATCCCACCCCATCCGCCCAAAAAAGACATAAACAGAGAAACAGCATTATACAACCCAAAACAACGAAATAACACAAAAAGTCAGTATGTCGATGTCGATATGTACCTCAAGAGCAAAGGGAATGTAGATGATTGATGCGCCAAAAAGGAAAAGAACAAGACGCTTCAATCTGTGCAGGTAGGTGGTGCAGGTATAGGCGCAAAAACAATCAGACAACCGAGCCTGGGGAGAATAATAACAAGCGGATAATAGCCAAATAACCAAATATGGAGTGGAGGGGGGAGAGAGATCAATCTGACTCCTCCGTTGCCATAGCACTAGCATACAGCTTGCTAAAGTGCGACTTCGGCTCTGTTAGGAGGACATACGGCTCGCCGTTCTCGACGATGCGCCCTGCATCTAGAACGACGATGCGGTCGAAGTCGAGGATGGTATCGAGTTTGTGGGCGACGGCGATGATGGTGTGATTACAGAATTTCTCCCTGATGACGCGTTGCATGATTTCATCTGTCTTGGTATCGATGCTGTGGTTTCCGTTAGTCAAAATATCCAAGACAGAGACAAGAGACACAGCAAGGGATGTCGAGATGTGAGATGTGGAGACAAAGCATAGATCGCAAAGGCTAAAAGGGATTTGCGCTCGGATCCAACCGCCTCATGCAGGGGGGCGTTGAGCCATGACCGCAATATGGATATGTTGCGCAGTGGAGACGTGTGGAGCATGAGATGCGAGGGGGATCGCTGTGCGTGGGCTGGAATAGGAAGGTCTGAGACTTACTTGCTGGTTGCTTCATCCAGGATGAGGATGTTGCCCGGGCGAAGGAGGGCGCGGGCGAGGCAGAAGAGTTGCTTCTGGCCGTGCGAGAGGTGGATCTCATCAATGTCGGTGTCCAGGTTGCCCTTTTCTTGGATTGCTGGGAGGAGCTGCACGCTCTTGAGTGCGGTCTGGATGTCTTGGTCGGTGCAGGCCCCGGTTGGGTCGGCGTTTAGGCGGACACTGCCCTTGAACAGAAGGGAGTCTTGGGAGACACCATTGATGCGGGAGCGAATCTCGCGTCGGGGGAGGTTGGTTAGGTCGACTCCGTCCACCGTGATGGTGCCGCTGGTTAATTCCATCATTCGGAAGATGCTCATGATAATTGAGGTTTTGCCGCTGGTGGTTTGTTAGCTCTGTGTAGATGTATTGTCTGGACTGTTTATTCTTACCTTCCTGTTCGACCGCAGATCCCGACTTTCTCGCCGGCCTTGACGGTGAGTGAGACGTCATTGAGAACGGGCTCGGAAGGTCTGATTGAATCTGTGTTAGCACGATGATAGTGTGAAGTAGAAGTAGGATTCCTACCTGTATGCTGCAGAGACGGAGTGGAAGCTGACTGCACCATTGGCCGGCCAGTTGGGAGGCACATCGCCGTTTTCACCGGGCTTGTCTTCCGACTCAACTGTCTGCGTGAAGTCCTTGATACGCTGAATAGACCCAATGTGAGTCTCCAAGTTGGTCCAGAAGGTAACCAGAAGCTTGATGCTCTGACTGAACTGAATAACGTTCAATAGAGCAACACCAACATAGCCAGCACTAAGAGTAGATCCACGGAGAGCAACAACCAGGATAATGAGAAGGACAGCGATGCCAGCCACAACCATATCCAGCGAGAGAGTAAGCCAGCGCTGGATAGCAAACATGAAGTAGAAGGGCCGTTGCGAGTGGTCTAAAAGAGCAATGTTCTTCTTCTCCATAGCATGCTGCCATCCAAAGGCACGCAGAGTAACAAGACCCTGAAGACAGTCGGTAAAGTGCGAGTACAGCGGAGCCTTAGCCTCAAGATCCAGGTAACGGAGCTGGCGCGAGGTACGCAGGTACATCTTCTGGATCATGAACAAGATACCGAGAACGATCGGGAAAGAGATGGCCGCGTATTTTGAAGAAACTCCAATGAGCGCCATCTGTGCTAGGCAAAGGAAGAAGGTAGCAACAGTATTGATAGCAGCAATGGGAAGCTCCATATCGATGAGCATCAAGTCCTGACTGAACCTGTTAAGAATTGATCCGCTGTCGGTATTGGAGAAGAACAACATGGGCGCACCGAGCACAGTCGTCAACAACTTGCGGTGGAAGCTCTCGCCCGACTTGGGGACCATGGTGATAATCATCTGCCAGGCGCCGACGAGCAAAGAGACCATGCCGAGACAGCCAAGCATCACGTAGATACCGAGATAGTAACCAATCTCCTGCTTGGGGTGTGCGGTGTCAGACTGAGCCCACCACTTCATCCAAATGCTGGGGAAAGAGATGCAGAAGATAAAGCTGGCCATGGCAACCATGAACACGATGGCCGGGAGCCATCCGATGGCATCGATGTAGTAGGTGTAGATTCCGAGATCGCCGCCAGTATCGCGATGCTCTGGCTCTTTGGCCATTGCCTCCTTCTCTTTCTGGATAGTGTCTATGCTGCTGTAGCTTGGGGAATCAGAGAATTTCTTCGGCTTGTAATCCCAGTCAGGCGAACCAAGACCGAAGCTTGAGACGTATCCACCGGTCTTGTTCAGAGCAGCGAAGTTTCCTTGTTCGCTGATACGGCCTGTAGTATCCATGACAACGATGTGATCAGAGTAAGGAAGACGTTTGACGGAAGATGAAGCAACAATAGTGGTAGCACCGATCTCTCTGAGGAGCCCCATGCTTCCGAACAGGTTATGGAAGATGTGGTCCTCGGTGGTAGCATCAAGGCCACTGAGGGCATCGTCGAGGATAATGATGTTTCTCCGAGCATAGACTGCCCGAGCAAGTGCAATGCGTTGGCTTTGTCCTCCACTGAGCGCAATACCCTTGCTGCCAATAACAGCCGCATCCCCACGAGGGAACTGTGCAAGATCTTCTTCCAGAGCGCAGGCTTGAATCACAGAGGCATACCATCTGGGATCGTAGTCAGACATTGCAACGATACTATCCTTGATAGTACCGTTCATGTGCCAGGGAGTCTGATCGCAGAATGCGACACTAGGAGTAGATAGTTCAACCTGGCCCTCTGAGCAAGGGACCTCTCCAAGAAGGGCCTTGAGCAGTGTAGACTTGCCACATCCAGATGATCCAATAAGCATTGTAAAGCTACCCCGACCAACAGTCAATGTGATATCCTTCAGAATCGGGTCTTTGTCGGCATCCCAGCCGAAGCTTCCATTCTGAATCATTACGGCATTAGCCATTGAGGAGGGTCTGCGGGTGTGTTTAAAGGATTCAACAGAGTCGGAGTTGATAGAAGAAGAAGATAAGTTGAGATCATCAGACTTGTTAAGCAGTCGCTTCTCGCCGAGATCATCGAGTATCAGGGTCTGAGAGGCTCGGCGTCTGCGATCGGAGTGATCTTCCTTATCCAAGAACTGCTGAATACGTTGGAAAGATCCAAGAGCACCGGCAAAAGACATCAATGCCATGACCAGAGTCAAGAGAGGATCCGCGAGAAGGGAGAAGAGGGAGAGAGATGTGAAGACCCGAGAGACACTCAGGGGATTGCTTGAGATGCCGACATAGACACCGAACGTGAAGATCGGAGCAAAGATGCGAGTCAACCAACCGAAAGCCATGTTGTAAACGAGAAGGGTACGGAATTTCTTGGAGATATCCAACTCGTCCAGCCGGAGACCATGCACAAACTTCATGAAGGAGTCCTGCAGACCGAGCATCTTGACGCCCTTGATGGATCCAAGCATGCCGGAAGTAGAGGAAATACGTCTCTCAATGGCCTCGAGCCACTTCGCTTGCCGAGCAACCACAAAGGACATACCGACCAATGATCCGATCAGAGCGAAGAGGGCAACACACACGGGAACAACGCAGGAGACTCCAAGCTGGCGCTGTAGGAGGTAAATGGCCAAAGCAATCTCGACGGAGTTTGCCCAGATTTCGTGCATTGTTTGCCAGCCCTGAGTGATGCGCTCGACGTCTGCACTCATTAATGTGACCGAGTTGGCAGGGTCGGTGTCAGTAAGAGTCAGGCAGCTGGCCTTTTTGTAGAGCATCGTGATGAGGATTCCTCGGACCATGGTGATTCCACGGTAAGTCAAGTGTTGATATTGACCCATTGAAATTCCAAGTCCACAGTACACCATAATATAAGCGCCAATCAGCCCGTATCCAACATTGTTGGAGTCGTTGTTCACGGGGGAATTGAAGAAAGACAGAGATCTCTCAAGAAGCAAAGGCTGACAGAAGTTGAAAGCAACAACACATGCTCGGGCAGGTACACCTGCAAGCAAAGGCCATTTGGCAGCCTTGAGTGCCTCCAATTGCAAAGTGTTGGGAGATTTCTCAGTCACTGAATCGAGTTAGCAAGCTATGTTCAGCATATACTAGACAAAGATATTACCTTTGCTCCATGTTTCTTCAAATTTGGCGAACAGCCGCTCAGAGCTCAGCTCCTTGTCCAAGACAGACAAGTCATCCACACGAAGGAAGCTGTTAAAGCCAATCTTGAAGAGCGGATTCAGCCACCAGAAGACCGCGCGGCTGTAGAAACCAGCTGTTGCTTCTGGCGGGTAACTGGCGTATTTCGATTTGAGAATGTGTCTCTTCTCAACAGCCTCAAGCACGAAAAGAACAAGTTTGACAGCTACCGCTACTGTAGTAACAATAGCAATGATTTCATTGAACGAATCCACGCGACGTAGCCATAGAGTTCGAGATCGCGCAATATCGAAAAGCAGGCTGCAGAAGAGGTAGGTGTTTAAAATAAACGATGGTCTCACAGATCGCGTGTGCTCTGCGTATGAGAGTAAACCAAGCATGAGCACACCGACTGTCAGAAGTGCATTGGCTGCAATGGAAGCCTTCGTTCTGTCGGCTGCTGGAAGAG
This sequence comes from Penicillium canescens, assembly GCF_028828765.1. NCBI lineage: Eukaryota > Fungi > Ascomycota > Eurotiomycetes > Eurotiales > Aspergillaceae > Penicillium > Penicillium canescens. The sequence continues at coordinate 2,045,754 of NW_026703973.1, forward strand.
ACCATAAAGCTGTCTGGGCGATTTGGAGCGCTAGCAATCCCAACCAAGCTGCCTGTCATAGAGAAAACACACGCATTAGATAAGAATAGTCCCCGATGCCCGGTTACATTTCAATTCCGACGGTGTTCGCTGCGGATTGGAAAAAAGCAAAGAGAAGTGCGCCACTTACAAGCTTGACGACAAGCAACCATGATCCAAGAACTTTGTTCCGTTTTTGTGACAGGTGCCAGAGACGAACAGGAATGACGATTAGCATTAAGGAAATAGGTAAGATCTCAAGAATAGTTTCTTCGAATAAAAGAGAGAAGTCGAAACCCCCGCGACACGATCCAGCATCAATACGCATAGTGTTGTCCAGATCGCGGCACGACGGCCCTGAAGAGAGAGAGGATGTCATGTCTAATCTTGAACCACCTGTCGACGAAGGATGGTTGAAGAGAAGAGAGACTCAAGAAACGAGCGGGGAATTAGGAGAAAAATGCAATAAATGAAAGCAAACGAATGTATGGAGTTAAAGCAGATGCATTAGGGAAAGTTTAGGCCTTTAGTCTGGAATTGGATGCATCTAAAAGCGACATTAGAATCCTACTTCTACTAGCGGCAGTCCCCATAAGAAGGTACGTAGGAGCCAACTAGGTCTTGTATCCCTCTTGCAGGAGCTTACCACATCTAGGAGGATTACAGCCCTGAGCTCGCCTTGATGAGCCTTGCCACTGGCTCCCTGCACCAGAGTGGACATGGGATTAAAGACTTGATGCAATCGTCTTACAATGCAAATACTAGCCATGCTCTATGAGCTCATCTAGACTTCGGTTGTTATGTCCTTTCCTGTATGGCGACCCATTGAGCTGCACCTCACAGGGGCAATTGGGTATATTTCGCGCTCTTTTCTATGGCTATTTTCCCTCTTGGAGATTGGATTGTAATTTCATGACCCCCACTTGCTCATTCGGTGTCGTCATGTTGATTTAAAGCTCAATTTACTGTGAATTTATGTCCCCCTTGGGGATGTGGGGGATGCAGAGGCACCAATAGCTTTGTTCCCCCTGGAGTCAGAAAGTAACACCTCTGAGAGGTATATCCCGACCAACACGAGGTGAAAAGTGTGACCTTGCATGAAGGACTAATTATAGTCTCAGTGGCCAATTGTGTGTCCAGGAGATCTCCCTTTCCCCTTTGGCCAAATCCCGTGTCTGGAACTAGGGCAAGCTAGCTTTAGATTCATGCGAGGGCGGTTCCCCTAGTATGACGGGAGATCCTTTTTGGGTCCCGAGTGAAACCGAACGCTAACTTATTTTTATTTAATTTTTATTTAATTTTGTTATTTTTTCTGCTCTCCTCTGACCGCATGGCATTGACGTGAGATGCATACACGAGTACGAATGACTCGAATAACGCGGTGAAGCAGAGTTTCGGAGGGATCTACATTGAGAAAAGAAAGACGAATTTCACGCGACTGACAGCCCTTAACAGTCATGATCACAATCCCTTCTCATATCTACTCCACAGAATGCCCCACCTGTCGTGACGACTTTTTGCTTCTTCTGACTCGCGGTAGTGGTTGCCACCAGGACTGAAGCGCAACATCCTGCCCAATCGCCCATTTTAACCGTTATAAAACAGACTAAAAGTTGACCCCCACAGTCCCTCAGATTTTCATGGGCTGTTGTCGGCGTCCTAGATTTCGATTGAGCCTGACCTAACGGGTGGGTATGGACGTACATGTACGTGGAATCCTGCATGCTCCAAGATGTGGTGGCCACAGTCGCTGGGCCAACCTGCAGGACTCGGGGTCTGTACCTACAGTACAGCAGAGACATTGGACAGGCTGGCATAGTGGAGGCCGACCGGGGTAAGCCCGGTTTTTTTGTGAAGCGTGGCAAACCCCATGCAGAAACATATGCAGGCGATTCCAAATCCCCCAACAATGCGGAGGGGCATGCTTTCGCATCCGTAGTAAGTTATACGGCTTTAACATGTAGAGTACAGTATGCCGATTTAATTTATTCTTGGGGCTCAAGCGATCGCAGATATTTCGAAAGTGACCTGTAATGCAGACGCCGGGTGGATCATAACAATTTTATTAACCTGTCAGGTCCCTTGTCCAATTTAGTCTAGTGCGAACTAGTTTAGCATCGACGCCAGCCCGGGAGCTATCCTTAGCAATCCCGCACTAGCCCTGGTTAGCTCCGCCTAGTGCTCGCCAACCAAGCCTCCCGAAAGGCCACAAACCGGTTAGTTCGGGAGCCCAAGCCAAGGATCTTCGCGATATACCACTAAACTTGGACGATTGGTGGATCTTAGCCGGATCTAGCTGACAGGCAACATAGAAAACGCCTAACAGCTAGACGGCTCGACCCGAACAGGGGTACAACGCCTATCAAAATCGATCTTGAGGTTAAAATCTGAACCGGCGAGTGGAGAAACAACGACAAATGTACGTTCCAGGTCCTCGTTGTTTGTGTCTATACGAGAACGATCAGGACAAAAAGCAGGGAAATTCGGACTGGGAAAAAAAATCTGTAAGCGAGATAAAAGAAAAAGCAATGTAAGACCACATGGAGGTAGTAAAGATGAAGGGCGTGATGCAAAAAGCAAATATTAGCCACGATCGCAACATTTAGGAGAATTTTCTTGGTTTTGCTTCTTTGATCACGACAGTTCTAACAGATCTTCTGCAACAAAAAATGTATCATAAGGAATAGGGGCTATAAGGTGTAGATGCTACTGTTCATGGCATTGGCAAGTAGACAGATCACTGGATAAAGGCACATCCCTTGAGGACCCTTGCAGAAGCCACTGCTAGTGGCTTATGCCCTCATAACAAATCTGCGAACGTTTTACAGATCATTTCATTACGTCTCTGGCCCCAAGTTGAAATTAGATCGCAAGATTTTCCGGCTTTGTCGTTTCGCCGCCGATACTGTAGTTAGGGCTAGTCCACTAAGCCGATCATTCCTCCGAACGCCTATCTTTTCCTAAGACATCTCTGTCAGTGTCTTAGATCCAACGTCCGACGTACTCCGTATGAAGGGGCAATGTGACTCCGGGGATACCCCACTGACATAACCTTGGAAGTTCTCCGAAGTTTGATCCGAGACAACATCGAGGGCACATTAACTTTTCGATCGCGATCAGACAAGATCGACCTCCACGTCTTCGCAGCCGGGCGTGACAGGACTGCGCGGTAAATCATCATCGATCGACACCGTCTTTCAACCTTACGCCGAGCTCTCAGCTCGTTTTTCATTTACCATGCGGACTCTGAGCTTCCAAGCGATTGGGGGACAGTGCCATGTGCACAAGGCGGTGTAAAGGAAAATCGGCTCACCTCGTGAGGAGCCCGTATACCTGCGTTGGCGCCAAAAGTTTGCAGAAGAGCTGCATCGTACACCCGTATCATCTGTACAGGAAATGAGGGCATAGGGGCCAAGCGCATGTTCCTTAGGCCCTATGTATTTTGACACTCATCATCGTCAGCGGGTCAGCACGACGAGTAGGCCAAATAGAGAACGAAACCATGAGGACAACAAAATCGCCATCATTTCTCGGTGGCGTATCGAGTAGACGGCACCTATACCTTGCTGGGAGCCACGTTCGAGACCGCAAGGGCTGGCCGGGGAACTGCAGGCTTTCGCTTGGGGGAAAATGCCCAGGACTCTGCCCCTGCATGTTCGGTGTTAGCAGCCAGAGCGGGTTAGGCTGCGAAAGGGTTAACTGACAATAAAATTCACATAAAAATATAAGAAAGTGTCTGACTTGGTTCCACAGGGGCTAAGTATCGATCCACAGTACGTATCTTTCTCTCGCTCTGATTCATCTAGATCCGAACCCATGCAAGGAAGATAGCGGATTTGCCATTGCTCCAGGCTTTGGCCCCGGCATGGCGATGCTGGCTTGGGACTTATAGCTTAGGGTAATTAAAAATAAATAACAAAAAACCCTGTAGCCGTTTAAAACAACCGGCTCCATCCGATTTCGCGAGCGCTGCCAATTGTCAACCTCTCTTGGATTAATTTTGTCGTTCATCGTCCATTGAGGTCCTCCACTCTCTTCGACCGCAGGAAAGGAATAGCACAAACCGGAAAGATAAACGATACCCCGTAATTAGACATGGCTCAATCCACCCAGTGCTATTTGCCTCGGTTCGCCTCGGCGGTCGACGGGCCCAAACGGCCAGTCTCGATGAAGACGAGACCAACCGCCGCTCAGCATGCGCAGTTATTAACGGCATGCAACGAAGGTCGCCTCGATTCACTGTTGCGCGCGACCTGGGCCCTCGTCCTGCACTACTATATCCGCTCGGAGGATATTTGCTTCGGGTACCAACACCTCGAGGGAGACTCGCGCTCTCCAAAATCACCTGTACAGCGTGCCAATGGCGCCAACATTTCGACCATTCGGTTATCGATCAACGAAAACGACTCTCTCACGGCAATTGTAGATAAGGTGCGCGCAATCGGCCTGAGAAAACAGCACAATGGTGGAAGCTCGGAGGCCGCTTCCGAGGGATACCTTCCTTTCAACACAATCTTGATGTTGCGCACATATGATCCGCCGGCCTCACCTTCAAAACCTATTTTGGCGACGGCTCTCTCAGATGAGGTGAGTACAAGTTCGGATCATTGGGTGACATCAGTATAATTCGTGCTAACAACGTGCAGTGTCAAGTCCGTCTTCATGTCAAGGTCATGCGTGGAGATATCAGCATGTTCCTTGAATGGCGCAAGGGCGACATGTCTGCAGAGCAGATGAAGAGTGTCGCCAACATTTTTGAGCAGTTGCTTGCCAAAGTCCTTGCTGCTGAGACCACCGCTGTTAGCCAGCTTAATTTGTTCTCGGAGAATGACTGGCAACGCATCCGCAAGTGGAACTCCACTATTCCTAAACTTCACGATCGCTGCATCCACGATGCTATCCACGATCAGGTACTTAGTGGACCAGACCGCGAGGCTGTGTGCGCGTGGGATGGCAAATTGACGTTCGCTGAGCTGGACCACCATGCGTCCAAGCTTGCTTGCCACTTGCGCATGCAGGGCGTTGGCCCGGAAGTCCGCGTGGCATTGTGTTTCGACAAATCGGTGAGTTTTCTTGAGATTTTGTTGAAGAGAGGTGGCTGACAGCTGCAGAAATGGAACATCGTCGCAATGCTTGGCGTGATGAAAGCTGGGGGAGCTTTCGTCCCACTCGATCCCACGCACCCAACTTCCCGACTGCAGAACCTCATCACATCCGTCCAGGCTGCAGTTGTGCTTTGCTCCGACACGCGTGCGGAGAAGCTTCGCCCTATTGTAAATACTTTAATACCCCTTAACACGGAGACTTTGGATCGCTTGTCCGATGCAGACAGTGTCGATCTAGCATCGGGTGTTACAAGTCAAAACGCAGCTTATGTTTTGTTTACCTCCGGGTCCACTGGAGAGCCGAAGGTGAGAGACACTGTTACTCCTGCAATTTGCAGGGATTCAGCCGCTGACTTGGATACTTCTGCAGGGAACCTTGCTGGAGCACCGCGCATTCCTCTCGAGTGCCATCGTGCATGGGCCAGGCCTGCGCGTGTTCCGAGACTCGCGCTGTCTCCAGTTTGCCGCGCACACGTTCGATGCTAGTTTGGCTGAGTCGTTGACGCCGCTCATACATGGTGCGTGCGTGTGCATCCCGAGCGAGGAGGCTCGGCTCAACGACATTGTCGGCACTATCAATGACATGCGAGTCACTCAAGCATGCTTTACTCCGTCATTCATCGGCTTCATTGAAATCGACAGCGTCCCAGGACTGGAGAGTCTGGTCCTGGCCGGCGAGGCAATGTCGCAGTCGCAGCTGGCTACCTGGTCCAGAATTAAACTGGTCAATGGCTACGGGCCTACTGAGGCCAGTGTGGCTTCCGTGCTCAACTCGTGTGTTACACCAGACACCGATTGCAAAGATATCGGCTTGCCCATCGGTGTCAGGGCTTGGCTTGTGAACCCTGATAACCACGACGAACTGGTCCCTGTGGGCTGCCCCGGCGAACTACTTTTGGAAGGCCCGCCCCTGGCCCGGTGCTACGTGAATAATCCCCAGAAGACCAACGAATCTTTCATCTACGATCCTGCCTTCACGAAATTGGAGACGGATAGTCCTTCTAACCGCAGATTTTACAAGACTGGTGATCTTGTCAGGTACAACGCTGACTCTGGTGCACTCAACTACGTTGGTCGGAAGGATACTCAGGTGAAAGTCCACGGACAGCGCATCGAGCTTGGCGAAATCGAGAACCAACTGTACATCGACTCGCACGTCACTCACTGCTCCGTCTTCTTCCCCAAGTCGGGCTTCTCCAAGGGTCGCTTGGCAGCGGTTATCTCTTCTACGGGCTTACTCGCTGAACAGTTGGAGTCAGATTTGGAGCCTCTGCGGCTAGTGTCCGCCTCGAAAAAGGCTGAGATTGTCCCCGGAATCCGTGAGCGTCTCTCCGCACGGCTTCCGACTTATATGGTCCCTGCGGTTTGGCTCTGCGTTGAAGCTCTGCCACTTTTGCCATCTGGGAAACTCGACCGCAAAGGTGTCGCTACTTGGGTTGCGGGTATGGAAAGTGATCCGGACCTTCAGAACAGCACCTCTGTCCCGGTATTCGATGCAGAGAACTCACAGCCTGCCAACGAACGGGAGGAATCTTTGGCCGCTGTGTACAGCCGCGTTCTTAACATCCCCCAGAACCAGTTGGACCTGAACCAGAGCTTCTTGGCGCTTGGAGGTGATTCGATTGCGGCGATGACATGTATTGGTCTGTGCAAGAAGAATGGGTTCGCGCTTTCAGTACAGGAAATCCTTCGCAGCAAATCCATCCGAGATCTCGCCACCCGAGCGAAGACTATTAGCAACATGACGACGTACGAGGAGATCGTTGATCAGGCATTCGGCCTCTCACCCATTCAGATTCTCCACTTTGGTGTTCGCAAGGAAGGGCAAGGTCACTTCAACCAGGGTGTTTTGGTCCGCATGAACAAGCCACTTGACGAACGGACACTCCGCAAGGCTATCGAGAGCTTAGTCTCCCGGCACTCCATGCTCCGCGCACGATTCATAGACACAGGGCATGCAACGGCATTGAGTCAGCACATTACCCGCGATATCAAGGGTTCTTACAGATGGAGGGCTCATAACGTTGACCACATGGATGCCATCAAGCCCCAAATCGCTGACAGTCAATCATCCATCAACTGCTTCTCCGGCCCACTCCTGGCAGTTGATTACTTCACGGTGAAGGGCCAACCACATGTACTGTCAATGACTGCTCACCACCTGGTTGTAGATATCGTCTCCTGGAGGATCATTCTGGAAGACTTGGAGGACTTCGTCTTGAATCCCGACAAGAGTGTCAGCAACGATTCTCTTCCCTTCCAGACCTGGTGCCGTCTCCAAAACGAGCACTGTAACAACCTTCGGATCGAGCATAAGGTTGCGACTGATGCTCTAGCCACTCCCGACTTTGGCTACTGGGGACTGCAAAACACTCAAACCACCTACGGTGATGTCGACTGTGCTTCATTCGAGATCGACCCCGCTCACACGAACGCAATCCTGTTCGATTGCCATAATGCTCTCAGCACAGAGCCGATCGATCTTTTCCTTGCCGCGATGATTCATTCATTCGGCCGGTCCTTCCCTGATCGTGCGCTACCGACGGTCTACAATGAGGGACATGGTCGTGAAGTTTGGGACTCGTCGATCGATATCTCGCACACTGTCGGCTGGTTTACAATTTTGCAACCGATCTTCGTTTCCTCATACAAATCGGACAACCCGATCGACACCCTGATGCAGGTGAAAGATCTCCGTCGCCGTGTTCCGGACAATGGACGTGCAGACTTCACCAGCCGAGTCTTGCCCACTGCTGGCCAGAACGAATCCGAGCACCCCCATCCGTTCGAGATGTCCTTCAACTATGTTGGTCAGCATCGCGATCTGCAGCGGAAGGATGGACTCTTCCAGCTTGTCGACCAGATGGCCGGTGAGGCCGGCCAAGGAGGTGGTGCCGCTGACTTCGGACTTGATACTCCTCGCTTTGGCTTGTTCGAGATTTCTGCCATGGTCGTTGCTGGCAAGGTCCGTTTCAACTTCTCGTTCAACAAGACCATGCAGCACCAGAACCGCATTCACCGTTGGGTGTCCGACTGCCAGCAGTTGCTCATTTCCCTCTCCGAGCAGCTCCCCACTGCGTCGCCCCGTCTGACTCTCAGCTCTTTCCCGATGCTCTCATTGACCTACCCAACATTGGAGAAGTTGCTCAACGAGAAATTGCCTGCTATGGGCATAGAGTCTTCGGACCTTGTAGAAGATATTTATCCATGCTCTCGTATGCAGCAGGGTATTCTGCTCGGACGTACCCGTGACAGCTCCTACTACGCTGTCCATGACACCTTCGAGGTCCGAGGCACTGGCGCAAACCAACCCAACCTGGACCGACTCATCAATGCCTGGCAGCAAGTCGTCTCTCACCATGCGATGTTCCGCACAATATTCGCAGAGAACCTCACCCCTCGCGATCCGTTCTGCCAGGTTGTGCTCAAGAAATACGATGCCACTCCTGTCTTCCTGCAATCGTCTGGCGATAGCGACGTCCTCGCTACGTTCGACAACCAAGAGCCCAAAGACTACAGTGAGCTGGCCCCGGCGTATCGCTTCTCCATCTGCCAGACATCCACTGGTCGAATCTTTGCCCGCATTGAACTTAGTCACGCTGCCATGGATGGTAACTCCATCTCAATCATTATGCGTGACTTGCAGTTAGCATACGCAGGAAGACTCGAGGAGAGCCCGCAGCCCTTGTTCAAGGACTACATGCAGTACTTGCAAGATGCGCCCAAGGAAGCCAGTATGAACTACTGGCGCTCCTACCTGGCTGATGCTAAGCCTTGCCACTTCCCTACCCTTGTCGATGGTGAGAAGGCAGAGAAGAGTCTTCGGTCGATTCCCGTCCGGTTTGGTGCACTTTCAGCACTCCAGAGTGTTTGCGAGAAGCACGGCATCACGCTGGCAAATGCGTTCAATGCTGCTTGGGGTCTGACTCTCCGTGCTTTCTGTGGATCTGACGATGTCTCATTCAGCTACATGGCTTCGCTGCGAGATATCTCCGTTGATCAAGTTCAGTGGGTGGTTGGCCCGGTCATTAACCTTCTGGTTTGCCGCATGCGGGTCTCTGGTCACTCCAATCTCAGTGATGTTCTGCAACGAATTCAGAATGACTACATGGAGAGCCTTTCCTTCCGCCACACCTCGCTCATTGATATCCAACACGCTCTGAAGTTGTCCGACACCAATCTCTTCAATTCGGGTGTTTCTTACCGTCGACTCCCGAGTTCCAAGGATGCTGTTCAAAGTGACATCGAGTGCATTGAGGTTGGATCAATTCATGATCCAGCAGAGTTCCCGGTTTTTATCAACATCGAGGCTATGGACACCAACGCCCGCATTGACCTCAACTACTGGACTAGCAATCTTTCGGATGCCCAAGCAATTAACGTGGCGAACACTTACCTTAAGTGTCTCGAGAACATTGTCTCCAACATTGATGGTAAAGTCAGCCAGCTTGACAACCTCAGTGAGGACAACAAGGCCCAGATCATGACTTGGAACAGCAAGACTCCCAAGCCTTTCGAGAAGTGCGCTCACCACGTCGTGCAAGATATGGCTAAGAAGCGCCCCGATGCTCTTGCTGTCACTGCTTGGGATGGGAACCTTACCTACTCCAAGCTTGATCAGTACTCCTCGCGCCTCGCGACGTACTTGGTCAACTTTGGTGTTGCCCCTGGAACACTTGTCCCGATCTGCTTTGAGAAGTCCGTCTGGAACATGGTCGCCACCCTAGCCGTCATGAAGGCCGGCGGAGGTTGCATGCCAGTTAACAGCACCCAAAAGTTGCCCATGGTTGAGAAGTGGATTGTCGACAATGTTCTCCAGGTCGCTCTGGCTTCACCTGAGAAGGCTCAGATCCTCGAGGATACTGTTCCATATGTCATCCCCGTCAGCGAATCCCTGCTTGAATATCTCGCTGACGAGGTTCTCAAGCCCGTCACAAAGCCTTCCGAAGTCGCATATGTTGCCATGACCAGCGGCACATCTGGTCCCGCGAGAAGTGTCGTTCTCGAGCACTCCACCGTAATGAGTCGTGCTGAGGCATTTGCTACAACCATGGCTATTGCTGATGTCTCGCGAACATTCCAGTTTGCCCCCCACACCTCCGACGGATTCCTCCTCGAGGCGTTCGGTACTTTCATGTGGGGCGGTTGCGTCTGCATTCCGGCTGACGTCGATCCTCTCAACTTGGCTGCCTCTATCAATGTTCTCCACGCCAACGTAGCCAGCATCACCCCCACTGCTGCAAGCTTCTTCTCGCCAAAGGATGTGCCGGGTTTGCGGTCCATTGCGCTCGGTGGGGAGGTTGTTTCTCAGAGTGTTCTTGACAACTGGAAGGACGATGATCTCCCTCTCCAGGTTCTGTATGGCACAACCGAAACCTCCTCTGCTTGCTTCCACCTCTTCTGCTCTCAAGATCAGGATGAGGCCACCCTGATCGGTAAGAGCACCTCCTGCCTCGCCTGGGTTGTTGACACCGAGAACCCCGACACCCTTGTTCCAATTGGCAGTGTTGGGGAACTCGCGCTCGAGGGACCCGTTGTTGCTCGTGGCTACCTCGACAGCATGTCCGAGACCGACGACTTCTTCGAGAATCCATCCTGGTTCTCCGGTCGACGTGATGATGGTAAGCACCGCGTTTTCAAGACTGGAGACCTCGTCCGCTACAACTCCGATGGATCTCTTGTCTTCGTTGGACGCAAGAGTGACAAGAATTCGTCAGTCTCAGCCGGCGATTTGGCCCAGACTCACCACAAAATTGACTCCTTCTTGGGGGTTAACAAGAAGTGCGTCGTGGAAGGCATTACACTGGGACGCGACACCGCTAGAGTTGATGCCCTTGTGGCCTTCCTGGTTTCTGCGGATACTCCGTCAGTTACCTTTGGCGAACGTGTTGTCCAATCCCCCACCGCCGATCTGAAGACAATCGTCAGCAGTCTTCACAACTACCTGAGCACTAGTTTGCCCAATAGCAAGGTTCCTAGTATTTACATCCCCGTCTCCTCCCTTCCCCTGACCTCATCTGGAAAGCTAAACCACCAAGCCCTCAAAGTTGAGACACAGGAGCTTTCAAGCAGTGCCTTGGAGGCTCTCGACATTAAAAATTGGACTGGGACCAAGGCGGGTAACCGGACTTCCCGAAATGCCAGTCTCTCCGAGAGTAACGCCGCTTTCTGGAAGGAGTATCTTGCTGATGTTGAGCCCTGCGTCTTCCCTGCGCTCTCTCACGAGGCAGGGAACGATGGTCGCTCCACGCGTACACTCAACAAGCAGACTGCTAAGACTCATGCCTTTGGTGACTTGTCTGGTATCTCTGTGGAGACTCTCTTCCAGTTTGCTTGGGCCGTTGTCCTGAGGTGGTATACCGGATCAGACGATATTTGCTTCGGCTATTCCACCTCTCCTTCGGAGGACACCAAGGTGGACCCTCAGTCCATCGCTACTTGTCGATTCCTTGTGCAAAATGAGCGCAAGCTGCTGAACATTTTCCAGCAGGCCAAGATCGACGCTGAAAAGGGCGCTTTGAACGTCGCTTCTCTGGACGCGGTCCAGCGACAACTTGGTCTCGATGATATTACTCTCTTCAACACCTGTCTTACCTACCGCAAGGCCTCGTCCCTGCCCAAGGGAAGTATCCGAGAGCCTAACACCTCCAATACGTACAATATCCTCGTTGAAGCAGAGGTCTCGCACTCCTATGCAGAGATCCATTTCAACTACTCCTCCGGAACCCTCTCCTCCTCTCAAATCAACCATGTGATCGATATGTTCGATCAGGTTTTGGACGACCTCATCACCCTCAACCTGCACGAGCATACGGTCGGAGACATCAATCTGATTCCAGAACGCTCCACTCGCCAGATTCGCGAATGGAACGCCGCCTCGCCTCCCAGAGTCGAGAAGTGTGCAGATGAGCTTATCCAGCAGCAGGCGCTTCTGCATCCCCGCGCTGAGGCTGTCTGCTCCTGGGATAAGAACTTCACCTATGGACAGCTCGAGATGGTTTCCAGCCGCTTCGCTCGTCATCTCTCTGGTTTAGGTATTAAGCCGGAAGTCTTTGTCGTCCTATGTTTCGAGAAGTCCGCCTGGGCCGTTGTTGCCCAGCTGGCCGTTCTCAAAGCCGGTGGAGCTTTCGTCTCTATTGATCCCTCCCACCCAGACTCCCGTCTGAAGATGCTCATTGATGAGATTGGAACCGGCCTTGTCCTGTGCTCTTCTTCGGTCCACGCTAAGGTCTCCAAGCTGTGCGAAAAGTCGTTTGCTGTTTGCCAAACTTCTATCTCTCAAATTCCAGATTCACCTTTAGCTATGCCTTGTATTCGACCTTCTCCAAGTAACGCCGCATATGCTATCTTTACCTCTGGTACCACTGGAAAGCCTAAGGCAACTGTCGTTGAGCATACCGCTCTGAGCACCACAGCCTTGGCCATGACCGATGCTTTGCACATGGACTCCGGAACCCGTGCGTTGCAGTTCTCGAACTACACCTTTGATGTTAGTGTTCTCGAGATTATGATGACTCTTATGACTGGAGGCTGTGTCTGCGTTCCCAGCGAGGAAGAACGTATGAACAACCTTGGTGGTGCGATTCGTCGCATGGAGGCTAATTATATGTCTTCTCCTCCCGCAATTGTCAATACCTTGGAGCCCAAGACTGTTCCCACTCTGAAGACCATCATCACCGGTGGTGAGAAGATGCCTGCCAACCACATTGACCGCTGGGCCGACCGATTTGTTATCAACGCCTACGGCCCCTCCGAAGCCACCGTCGTCGCTACTGTCGGCGTGAAGGTTGATTGGGATGGGAACCGTGTCAACGATGATCCCACCTCTATCGGAACCGCTGCCAACTGTAGAGTGTGGATTGTGGATCCCAACAACTACAACCGCCTGCTCCCCGTTGGTGCTGTTGGTGAGCTGATTTTGGAAGGAAGCAACATTGCCCGTGGATACCTTGCAAATGAAGCAAAGACCAAGGCTGCTTTCTTCGAGAATCCCACCTGGAACGACCATGCTGGGCTTCAGGGTCTCTTCAAGCGCCAGGACCGTATGTATCGCACTGGTGACCTGGTGCGGTACAACAGTGATGGCACTCTTGCATTCATCTCCCGGAAGGATACCCAGATCAAGTTTAACGGCCAGCGCATTGAGCTTGAGGAGATCGAGCACCAGTGTCTGCGCTGCCTTCCTGAGGACTCACAGGTCGCGGTTGATGTCGTCGTTCCCGAGGAGCGCACCATTGCCAAGGGACTCGCTGCATTCTTCACTGTGCACGACGCTGCTTCAAACGGTGGTAGCAGCGATCAATTTGCACCCACCATTTCTGGGGCTGATCCTTTACTACTGCCCATCTCCGTGTCTAACATAGATGTCATCCAGAAGATGAAGGCCTCCTTGCCTGATCTTCTACCCCAGAGCATGGTCCCCAGACTGTTCTTCCCCATCCGCAACCTTCCATTTACCTCTTCGGCTAAAATCGATCGCCGAAGACTGAAGGCTATGGTTCAGTCTTTACCCAAGGAGACTCTGAAGTCCTACATCTCGTTCCATGCATCTGACAAGAAGGAAGAGGCCTCAGCTGATGGCATGCAGCTTAAGATTGTGGCCCTGGTTGAGAGCACTCTGCAGCTCGAGACAGGCTCTGTCACTGCTGATGACAGTTTCTTCGCTTTGGGTGGTGACTCCCTGTCCGCCATGAACCTCGTTGGTGCGGCCCAAGCAGAGGGAATTGCGCTCACTGTCTCGAGCATCTTCAACACGCCAATTTTGATTGACATGGCCAAGAGCTGCGCGGCTTCAGCTGGTACTGTTGAGGCCAAGCCTGCCGCTGTCAAGCCCTTCTCACTTCTACCATCTGACGTTGACACCGAAGGTCTACTTGATGAAATCACCGACAACTGCGAGGTGTCCAGGGATCTCATCAGCGATGTCTACCCATGCAGCGCTGTCCAAGAGGGCCTGCTCACTCTCTCTATTAAGCACAGTGGCTCTTACGTCGCCCAGCCTGCTTTCCGTCTTGCAGATGGGGTCGATGTCAATCGCTTCAAGGATGCCTGGCAGCAGACTGTTGCAGACCTTGAAATCCTGCGCACCCGCATTGTGCACACTGAGGCCATGAATTTCGCGCAGGTTGTCTTCAAGGATGCTCCAATCTCCTGGGTGCACGCCGAGTCGTTCGATTCTCTTCGCCACGACATTATGCACCTGCCCAAGCAAAATGGTGCGCCTTTGACCAGCTACGCTATGGTCCAGCCCTATGGATCTTCCACTAGCTACTTCGTCTGGTCTGTTCACCACGCACTTTACGATGGATGGAGTATTCCATTGGTCTTCCGCAAGGTAGAGGAAAACTACCTCGCTGCTCAAACTAAGCGAGTTGGAACTCCTTACAGCCTCTTCATTGACTACCTGGTCAAGAAGAACATGAAAGAGTCGGATGCATTCTGGAAGTCCTACCTCGCGGGTCTTTCCAGCACTCCTTTCCCCCAGAACAAGAACGCAGTACCTGATGCTATCCGCGCTGGAAACACCCAGTACCACACCCTGAATGTTTCTCGAACTCCCAACAGCGTTGACTTTACGATTCCCGTTCTAATGCGCGCTGCCTGGGCTATTGTCGTTGCTACTCACACTTCATCTGGTGATGTTTGCTTTGGCGAGACCTTGTCCGGCAGAAATATTGATCTACCTGGCGTTGCCCAAATTGTTGGTCCTGTCCTGAGCACCGTCCCCACTCGTGTACAAGTTGACAATGCGATGTCAACTCTCGAGTACCTGCAGAAAATCCACCAGTCGACCACTCAGATGATCCCCCACCTGCACTCCGGTCTCCAGCGCATTCGCCAGCTCAACAAGGATACCGCAACTGGTTGCGATTTCAAGAACTTGCTTGTCATCCAGTCCAATGATGGTGATCTAGACAACAAGATCTGGATGGATGAGAAGCGAGAGACAAGTGAGGACTTCTTCACGCACTCCCTCGTTGTGGAATGTGGCATTTCCAAGACAAGCATCTCTTTCACTGTTCATCACGATGAGCTTGTCATCAATGGTTGGCAAACTAAGCGCATCACTGAGCAATTCGCCCATATCCTTGGTCAGCTGATCTCCATGCCAAAGAACAGCGCCAGCAAGATTGGTGATCTGGATATGGTCAGCCCCGGGGACAAGACTGAGATTGGTCAATGGAACGGCCGCACACCTCTTGTGGTCGAGCGATGTGTCCATGATCTCATCCGCGAGAAGTGTGCTGAGACTCCAGATGCCCCCGCCGTGCGCGCTTGGGATGGTGACCTCTCATACAGAGAGTTCTGGAACCTCGCATCTGGGTTCGCCAACTACCTTATCTCTCGCGGAGTTGGCCCAGAAGTGTTTGTCCCAGTCTGTCTTGACAAATCAGTGTGGGCTATGGTAACCCTCATCAGTATTCTCATTGCTGGTGGTGGTTATGTGCCTCTTGATCCGTCTCACCCTACCTCTCGTCACGAGGAGATTCTTGCCGACGTCGGTGCTAACATGATTCTTTGCACTCCCAACTATACCAACCGGTACAGCCGTGTGGTGAACACCGTTATTCCCATTAGCAAGGAAACCGTCAAGGCCTATGGATCCCTGAAGGCGTCCTCCCGGGGTCGCACTCCGGTGCAGCCCTCCAACATGGCTTACGCGCTCTTCACTTCTGGCAGTACTGGTCGTGCCAAGGGAATCATTGTTGAGCACCGCAATGTGGTCAGCAGTATCATGGCGTTCGCGCCAATGGTCAGCATGGATGCCACCTCCAGAGTCTTCCAGTTCGCATCCCTCACATTTGACGCTGCTATCATGGAGACACTTGCAATCCTCATGTTGGGTGGTTGTATCTGTGTCCCCAGTGAGGATGACCGTCTCAACGATGTGTCTGGCGCAATCCGTCGCCTGAACGTCACTTGGACCTTCCTCACCCCATCCATTGCTAGCATCATTGAGCCTGCCTCGGTTCCCTCTCTCAAGCATCTGGTGTGCGGTGGAGAGAAGATGTCCAAGGAGGTTATCACCAAGTGGGCCAACACTGTTCATCTTATGAACGGATACGGTCCCACGGAGACATGTGTGTTTGCCGTTATTGACAATGCAGTCGCCGCCAGCCGTGATCCCGCACGTATTGGCTACGGTATCCCCAGCACACTGACATGGATTATCGATCCTGAAAACCACGATCGCCTCACCCCTCTTGGTGCGGTTGGTGAATTGGCTCTCGAGGGTGCTGCCCTGGCAAGAGAGTACCTTAAGAACCCCGAGAAGAATGCGGAGGCCTTTGTCACTGACCCAGCCTGGATCAAGGACTTCGAGTCCAAGGTTGGTGGGCCCCGCCGTATTTACAAAACCGGTGATCTGTGCTATTACAACCCTGACGGCTCTATTGAGTACATCAGCCGCAAGGATCACCAGGTCAAGCTCCACGGTCAGCGCATGGAGCTCGGTGAGATTGAGCATCGTCTCTACGAAGACACTCGTGTTCGCCACGCCGTCGTCATTCTTCCCAAGAATGGCCCACTCAAGCAGCGCCTTGTTACTGTCATGTCTCTCAACAGTGTTGCAGCTGACACCAAACTGATCTCCGACAAGCCCTGTGAACTTGTTGACGAGGATGAACTCGAACGTCACGCTTACAATGAACTTGTTGATGTTCAGAAGAGTCTTGAGACCCAGTTGCCTATCTACATGGTGCCTCAGACCTGGGCCCTTATCAAGAAGCTTCCTATGCTTGTCTCTGGCAAGCTTGACAGGAAGAAGCTTACTGCTTGGCTTGAGGACATTGATGACGACTCGTATGAGCGTATCATGGCTGACTATGATCGCATCAAGCGCGGTAGTACCGAGGAGAAGCCACAGGAGCAAGAGAAGACTGGCTCTCTCAATATTATCCGCGAAATCTTTGCCCAGGTCCTCAACATTTCGCTGCAGAAGGTCAATGTCGACAGATCTTTCGTCAGTTTGGGTAAGTTGCCTCCAATTCCCGGACACATCCAAAATACTAATGAGTTTCTCATAGGCGGAGATAGTATCACTGGCATGGCTGTCATCTCCCGAGCTCGCAAGCAAGGCCTTGTTGTTACACTGCACGATATCTTGCAGAGTCGGTCAGTCAAAGAGCTTGCCCAGACCGCTGGCACAAAGGTGGCTGTCACGCAGCCCGAGGAGAAGTCTGGTGAAGGCTTCGCTCTTTCGCCTGTTCAGAAGCTGTACGTCCATAGCTCGCACTCTTTCAAGGGTGAGGCTCGCTTCAACCAGAGCATTACTGTACGCATCTCTCGCCGCGTCGAGGGGGAGGTGCTCCGCCGTGCGATCAAGGCCGTGATCGGTCAACACGCCATGCTCCGAGCACGATTCAGTGCAAAGAATGGCGTTTGGCAGCAAAAGACGGCCGCAGAGGTTGATGAGTCTTTCCGTTTCCGTGTCCACTCTGTCAGCGATACGCGCGAAATGGTCCCCAAGATCGCCGACAGCCAGCAGTCTCTAGATCCCCAGAACGGGCCTATTCTTGCAGCGGATCTGTTCAATCTTCGCGCCGGTGGTCAGATCCTTTTCCTTGTTGCTCATCATTTGTGCATCGACATGGTTTCTTGGCGCATCGTCCTTCAAGATCTCGAGGAGCTGGTTGTTTCTGGTTCTTTATCTTTGGACAAGGCACTCTCCTTCCAGGGCTGGTGTCTTATGCAGACAGAAAGATTGAAGATTCACGATGCTAACATCACCCTGCCTTTCACACCCGAAAAGCCGAACCTGAGCTACTGGGGTATGCAAGACATGCCCAATGTCTACGGTGATCTCAAGATGGAATCTTTCAGCTTGAGTGAGGAGACCACTAAGTTCATTCTCGATGACTGTCACGATGTCTTCCGCACTGACACCGTTGATATCCTACTCTCTGCAATCATTCACTCCTTTGGGCGCACTTTCACCGATCGCAACATTCCCACGGTCTACAACGAAGGACATGGCAGAGAGCCTTGGGACTCTAGCATTGATCTCTCCCGCACCGTTGGCTGGTTTACCACCATTGCACCAATGCTGGTCGATGGAGGGGCTAGTAAGTCACAATATTTCCGCCTGTCTGATATCATACTAACCCAAACAGGCGGTATTACCGACATTATCAAGCGTGTCAAGGACACTCGCCGCAATATCGCTGACAACGGAAGACCCTACTTCGCCAAGAGCCTCCTCCAGAACGACGCAGCCTCTTCTGGCTTCCCTGTTCCGCTGGAGATTCTGTTCAACTACCTTGGACGACTCCAGCAGCTGGAGCGGGCCGACTCCCTCTTTCACCACCATGGCAGTGTTTTCGACGGCTCGGACTTCGCTGTTGCAGGTGATATGGGTCCTCAAACAGTTCGCTTTGCTCTGTTTGAACTTTCGGCCATTGTCATCAAAGAGCGTCTCAACGTGGCCTTCAGCTATAACCGCAAGATGCAGCATGAGCCACAGATCCGCCGATGGATCTTGCAGTGCAAGCAGACGCTCGAGAAGGACCTTTTGGTTCTGAAGACAGCCGCTTCCGAGCCTACCCTCAGCGACTACCCACTTCTTCCCATCACCTACCAAGGCCTCCAGATGCTTACCACAAGCACTTTCCGCAAGGCCGGAATACGCAGTACGGATGATGTTGAGGATATCTTCCCCTGCTCTCCCATGCAGGAGGGTCTCTTGCTCAGCCAGCTCCGCGACCCCAACGCCTACATGTTCCACACTGTGTTCGAGATCAAGGATGCAAAGGGTGGCAAGGTCGATGCAGAGAAGCTTGCACAATCCTGGCAGGCAATTGTTGATCGTCACCCTGTGCTTCGGACTATTTTCGTCGACAGCAGCTACAGTGGTGGGTCATTCGACCAGCTGGTCCTTAAGAAGGTCACCAGTAGTATCCTTCGTGTGGAATGTCACGACTCCCAGGTCGAAGAGAAGCTCGCCGCTATCTCCCTTCGTGACATGAATGCGATGCGGCAATCGAGACTGTCCCACCAAGTGACCGTCTGCAAGACCAACACGGGGCGGGTCATTCTCAAGCTGGAAATCAACCATGCCATCATTGACGGTGGCTCGGTTGATGTTCTTCTCCGTGATCTGCCTCTAGCCTACGAGCGCAAGCTTCCTGAGGGCTCGGGACCTTGCTTCAGCGACTATATCAAATTTATTCGTACCCAAAGCCAAAGCGAGGCTCTTGATCACTGGAAGCAGTACCTTGCAGGAGTGCGTCCTTGCCATGTTTCTCACTCGGCTGACTTTGGCTTCAAGCGTGAACTCAAGGGAGTTATGATGAACTTCCAGCGCTTCCCTGAGTTGCTGAAGTTCTGCGAGCAGAGCTCTGTGACTCTTGCTAACCTGACTCTGTCTGCCTGGGCTATTGTCTTGCGCCAGTTCACCCAATCCGATGACGTCTGTTTCGGCTATCTGTCTGCCGGTCGTGATGCCCCTGTCAATGGCATCCAGGACATGGTTGGCATCTTTATTAACATGCTTTGCTGCAGAGTTCAATTTTCTGGCCAGCAGACCCTTATCAATCTTTCTAAGAGTGTTCAGGATGATTACTTCAAATGCATTCCTCACCAGAGTTGCTCGTTGGCTAGCATTCAGCATGAGCTTGGCTGGCAAGGACGGTCCCTCTTCAACACTACACTGTCCATCCAGAACCACTCGGTCGCGGGTGGCTCCAAGGATAAGGGATTGTCCTTTGATCTCCAGCATGCACATGACCCCAGCGAAGTAAGTACATCTGATTCATAAACCACGTCACAATTGCTAACAATATCTAGTATGCGGTCACTGTGAACGTCGAAATTGCCCGTGGTCAAGAGGGTATTCTCTTGAGATACTGGAGCGATGTTGTGTCTGACGAGCACGCACAGTCTCTGGCTGATACCATCGCCAGAGTGTTCACTGGATTCATTGAATCCCCGACTGCGACTCTCTCGCAGGCCAAGTTTGGTGCCGATACCGCGTCGGAGTCATTGGATTGGGATCGCTCTCAGACCACCCTCGCTGACAAGGCTAAGTCCACCGGAGAAGCAATGGACAACAGTGCTATTCAAAAGATTATTGATGATCGTGTTCATGAGATTATTGGAAAGATGTTAAGAGAAGGAAAATTGCAGGTGCCCTCTATCCAGACTACTGGTTTGTCGGAGTACGTCCGCACCGATGCTATAGCGGACTCGCCATACCAGATGGGTATTCAAGGTGCCGATGATTCGGGTGTTTGTTCGGCGACATCTCGTTCCAGCCAGGAGGGGATGTCGGCCGACGTGGAAAGGAAATTATGGAACCTTTGGAGTACAGCTCTTGGTCTCTCGCCCAATGTGGTGAGACACCAGGAGAGCTTCTTCAAGTTAGGTGGTGACAGTATCACCGCCATGAAAATGGTCAGCGCGGCCCGCGAGGAAGGCCTCGTTCTCACTGTCGCGGATGTCTTCAATAACCCTGTTTTTGAGGATATGGTTGCCACTGTCCGTGCTGCCAACATCACTCAGCAGATGCTCAATGTGGATCTCCAACCGCAATCTGCCATCACCAAGGAGGATGACTTCCCTGACAACACGCCAACCACGCTGGGGCCTACCCCGTCTTCTGAGAGCATTGAGATGCTCAAGCCCTCGTGCGTTGACGACGCTGATGTCCAGCGTGGAATTTGCCCCAAGATTGGAGTTTTCAAAGGTGGCATCGCAGACGTTCTCCCTGTCACTGACTTCCAGGCAATGTCTCTGACAGCAACTCTCTTCAAGTCCCGGTGGATGCTCAACTACTTCTACCTCGAAGGCAATGGTCCCCTCGACTTGCGACGCCTTCGCGAGAGTTGTCTGAAGATCGTGGATGCCTTCGACATTCTGCGGACCGTTTTTGTCTGCTTCCACGACCAGTTCTTCCAGGTTGTGTTGCGCAAGATCCGTCCCAGCATCTTTGTATATGAGACAGATCGCGCTCTCGATGAGTTCACCATGACTCTCCAGCAACGTGACCGCGAATACGGTCCCCGCGAAGGAGAGCAGTACGTGCAGTTCTACGTTGTCAAGAAGAAGGGCAGCGATCAGCACCGTATCTTGATCCGCCTGTCGCACACCCAGTACGATGGAGTGTGTCTGTCCAAGATCATGGCCGCCATTAAGCACGGATACGAGGGAAGCCCACTGCCACCAGTCACTCCCTATTCCAGCTACCTTCGTCAGCTCCCGGGCACAATTGGCCCCGACCACTACCGCCACTGGGCTGATCTCCTCAAAGGATCTCAAATGACCCAGGTTGTGCGCCGAAAGGGTACCAGCATGTTCCAGAACATTGGAGCATTCACAGAGATTCACAAGCGCATTGAGATCTCACCAACTGCCCTTGGCAATGTCACTATCGCAACCGTCATGCAGGCCGCCTGGGCCCTGACCCTCGCCAAACTGTCCGCCCAGTCGGATGTTGTCTTCGGCCTCACAATCAGCGGCCGCAACGCCACAGTCCCTGGCATTGAAAACACCGTTGGCCCCTGCGTCAACGTGATTCCAGTGCGTATCAAGCTCAGCGAGCACTGGACAGGCGTCGATCTCTTCCGCTACATCCAAGACCAGCAGGTATCCAACATGCCTTTCGAGTCTCTCGGCTTCCGCGAGATCATCAAACAATGCACCGACTGGCCCGCCTGGACCTATTTCACTACGTCGGTCTTCCACCAGAACGTCGATTACGAAGGCACCCTTGAGCTGGACAGTACTAAGTACCGCATGGGCGGTGTTGGCGTCAACGACAACCTCGCCGACCTGACCATGGTCTCACGACCCTCAGGCGAACGGGGCCTGGACGTCACCCTAGGCTACTCCGAAAAGGGCCCGATCATGCCCTCATTCGCATCAAGGGTACTAAACATGGCATGCGAAATCGCACAGTCCCTAGTTGCAAATCCAAGTGCATCGCTACCATCAGCAAGCATGCTCCGCTCCCTGCCACCTCAGACAATCGACGACCTCCCCCGTCCCTCAGACGAGCACTTCCTCAGCGCGCATCTCAAGTCTCGCTCCATCGCCGAGCTCCTCGTGCATTCTGACATCCTCTCCCGCTCCTGGCACCAGGTCCTACCCAGCCGCACGACCACAGCGCCAATCGGCCCTGACACTGATGAAAAGCAAACCCACCAATCCGCCTTCCAGCTCGACTCATCCTTCTTCGATCTTGGAGGTGATATCTTCAACTTGGCTCAGCTTACTTGGCTACTTGAGCAGGAGGGTCTCAAGGTTCGTCTCGAAGATCTAATCGAGCATCCTTCGTTCCTGGGTCAGATGGCTGTCCTGGCTTTGCACAATACCAAGCACCAGGATGATATCCCCACTGAGCACCTTGCTACCGGGGCTGTTCTTGACTCGCCTGAGCCTATGGCACGCGTTGAGAAGAACAAGGCTTGGTCGAAAGCTAAGACGCTGGCGCGGAAGCTCACGCGGCGTAACAACACGTTAGTCGCTAATCGGGCTTGATCTTTGATTCGGCCTGGATATTACTGCAAAGAAAAAGGCAAAAGAAAAGCGAAAAAGCAAAACCGGTGTTGTTTGGAAAATGGAGGACAAATATCCTCCCTACCGTTATTTTTTCCCATTGTTTCTATTTCCTTTTATATTCATGTTTACGCCATGCATTACATGTGTGTATGTTCTAAATTATTGCTGATTTCCGTTTGGTCTTGATCCTCGTTCAATGGACCGATCGGTCCTATATTTCCTATGTCTTGGTGATGTGGTTATGTCATTTCGACCTCGATCTTCGGATCTATACACGGTCGTCTATACTTACTATTTTCTCTCGTTATATTTTCCTATCCTGTCTGCTCAGATTTTTGCCCTTTTTCTGCTTTTTGTCATCCTCTAATATATCGAAACGTCTCTATTGAATATTCTCCCATTAGTAGTTCGGTTACCTAGTAAACCTTAAAAGGTAAAGTATGTTTCGCTCGTAGATTCCATCATATCAAAAGAAATGGCAAGTTAAGTAAGATGGTTGAAACTCAAGGGTATCTCCAATGCAAAGGCGGCACTAGCCACAAGTATGTACAAGGTATAAGTTAACGTTAAGTTAGCACTACTTACAAATGATATCCACATGCTCAAATTACAACTCAAACAGACTCTCGCGACCAAAATCCACGCGCCCGAATCCGCTTGCCGTATATATAGAACAAATACGGGATTGGAATAAGCGCAATAGAAAAGAAACCCAAAACACTAGCAGCCCAAGGCACCCCTAGGTTATGAAACATAGCCGTAGTGAAAAGCGGGAAACAACCCGCAAAGATAGAGCGCAAGAAAGTGTTGGCGGCAATAGCACTAGCAGCGTATTTCTGGAATGTATCAATGAGATAGTTTAGCGCAGCCTGGAAGATCGTGAAGAAACCAAAACCCATCATGACAGCACCGATCATCGGGCAAATCCAATGGATGTGTTTCGGGCTAGTCCAGCCAAAGACGAACATCCCCGCGGCGAAGAGGACAGAGCCAATCATCATGGGTGGCAGTCTAGCTTCTGGTATGGCGCGGTTACCATTTGCTTTGAATCGTTTGAGGTAGAAGCTTTGGTTTGCGAGGTTGATGACGCCGCCGATTAGGATGCCGACTAGGTAAGCGAGGAAAGGGAGGGCGCCGACGACCTGGTTCCAGCCGCGGTCTTCTTGGAAGACGATTGGAAAGGCTGCTAGGGATAGGTAGAGGATGCCGTAGACGAAGGAGGCGTAGAGGGCGACTAGGAAGCAGATTGGGGTTGAGAGGAGTTGGAAGGGTCGCACTAGGTATTTGTTGCCGAGTTCTTTGAAGGTTACGTCCCATTCTTCGTGGCGCGCGTGGAGGGCCCAGTTTCCTGTTTCGAATCGGAGGCGGCGGGCTTTGTAGACTAGTAGTACTGGTGGGTAGCTCTCGTCGACGAAGAGGATGTCCATTATTAGGAAGAACATCATCATTATGCCTGTGATCTAATTATTGTTAGTGGGGGTTTTGAGTGGTAACTTAGGGAAGAAGATGCTCACGTATTCGGTCCATCGCCAGCCGAGATAGCTTTGGCAAATGGCACCACCGACAATTGGACCGAGTACAGGTCCACCAACCACTGCCATGGCATAACCAACGATGGCAGCTCCACGCTGTTCGGGTGTCCAGATATCACCCAAAACACCGCCAGTATTCGTCACTGGAGCCGAGCCGAAGAAGCCCGTGAAGAATCGAGTGATCATAATAGTTTGCAAGTCTTTCGCAGTAGCCGTACCAAACGAGAACACAGCCGCGAGGAAGTACGGCGCCAGCACAGCGGGCTTGCGCCCAAACACTTCCGATAGAGGCGCCCAGATCAAAGGACCCAATCCAAACCCGAACAGTAGCAATGATGTACCTAGTGTAGAAACCTCATTAGAGACACCAAACTCCTCACTGATCTGCCCCTGGCCAGTCGAATACCTACGAACAATTAGCTCCAATCCAACACAACCCAAACAAGATAGACAAAGATCTTACACTGAACTCGCCCAAGTAGACCCTAAGAAAGAAAAAAATCAGCTCAATCCACATACATCCACACTAACTTAAATCCAAAAGTCACACGTAACTCACCCATAGTAGTCAACCCATACAAAACAGTCGTAAAAGCTTTCTTCCTAAAACCCCAGTTCAAAGGCCGGTACGGATCATCTAATCCCTCAAAATCAACAATCACATCCTCAGTCGTCCTCGTATGTGAAAGCGGATGCGTAAATTTAGCAGTCTGCCCAGGCTCGCGACTCCGAATACGCGATATGACCGACTGCGCGCGCTGCTCGAAGACGGATATACCCGATGCGACTGTGGTTTGTTTTGCTAGTGATGCTGTGACGGCACTTTCATTGCTGTGGCTGTGGTGGGATTGCGCTTCGATGTTGTCGCTTGATATGGATACGCTGCTGCGATCTGAATGGAGTTGGGGTGTTCGTTCTGTCATTTCGTTGTGTTGTGATTTTCATGGATTATGGATTCAATATGACATTGACATTTGCTGCAACTTGCAAAGGTAGCTAGCTGTATGGCCGTTGGGGAGGGAATTATTGAAAATTGGGGTATCGGGGTATCTGTAAAAATCTCCGATGGAAAAAGATATTGCCCTCGGAGATAACGGGGAGAAAGAGGAAAGAGGAGCCCGGTCCAGAGGTTCGCGAGTTGTTCAAAGCAAAGCAAGCAGGGCTGAGGCTTAGTTCGAACTGGAGTCAACTGGAGGGACCCTCATTGTTTTATTCAAGCTTTTCGGACCTCCGATGGCGGACGAGCCGTGCTATCCGGTTACATCGGTTCGGTGGCGTGTCAACCATGTCGAGCACCCTGGTGCCTTGATCGGAGTCTCGATCGGAGGGCTGTGAGATCTATGCCAATAGGCTATTCAGCAGGACATTGTACATGCAGCTTCAATGTAGCGAAGCCCGATATTTCGAGTATTGTACTCGATGTCGGCATGCCATTAACTCCGACGTGCCGTGTGTGGGGAAAGAAAGCGGCCGGTGGGAGTGGGGGCCGTTTCATGTGACGTCACGTGAGTAGTATAGAAAACAGATTAGAACACGTTAACGTCTAAACATGTCTATCTATGGTATGATACATGCACCCATATGAACAGCGAAATAAGTAGACTCCCGTGTGAACCTAACCTAAGCGGACGGATGCACGCTCTCCCATTTGTGAACTGCCTCCATAGCAGCAGTAACCTTGAGACCAATGCGAGCATCCAATTCATAGCTCTCCCACCGGGCAGCATGGTCAAGGTACTCCTTACACTTGCGTACCTTCTGTCTCTCAGTATCGATTTGGGTACTACTCCCAGAGTTGGTGGATTTCTTGTCAGATTCAACGGCAGGGGTAGAGGTAGACAACCCATGAAGCGTCTGGTACGTGGAACGCTCCATCCAGAAGTTAGCCGCCATCTCGAAGTGCGCCACAGGGTGGACCCAGTCATCCTTCAGATGGCCCTTGAACAGGGACTTATCGTGATTCAACACGCGAGTCTGCAGGATCTTCTTCGCCTCGTCATATTTGCACAGTGAGCGCAAAACAGCCGCGCGGAGAAGTTCCAGAATGGCTTTTTCTTCTGTGCCTTCGCGAGACCAGGTCTTGTTCACGTCGCTTTCACACCAGGCTAGTCGGGTGAGGGATTCCTCAAGCTGCGCTTCGGTCATGCGGCTGTGGCCGTTCCAGAAGAAGATCATTTCTTCGATGGGGTCCACGCCGATGGCATCCACCAGGGGCACGTCCCACTCTTTGGCGCGTGCTTCCCACTTGGCGATTTTGCGGGTTACGAAGATGTCAAATGGGAGCTGGCGGGCCATGAAGCGCTTTTTGCCCGCGTGCGCTGGTGCTTGGCGGATGTATAGGGCGGCTTTCTTGGCGTGTTCTTCTGCCAGCTTGGGATCGGACAGGCTTTGTCGGTATAGGGCTACATGGCATGATCCGGCGATGTAGTAATATAGGGATCGGGACCAGGAGTTGAGGTCCACACACTGCAAGATCAGCGGGATGTCTCTGATATTGGGGTTAACAACTCACCTCAATGAATGCCTCGGCACAGACGTCGTATCGGTGGAGGAACAATGCATTCAAACTCTTCTCAAACACGCACAATGCTTCAACCTGCTTGAGCGGGCTCTTGGCATTCGTGCTCAAGAGCTCAAGAGCACATTCCAGGTCCTTATTCGCTCCCTTCATACGCGATTCTTCCAGCAGCCAGAGCTGACTGTTAGGGAATCGGGACCGCATCTCGGCCAGCAAAGCAGCGAGTCTCTCCTGCGGGTATCCCTCAACATCGGTCTCACCAGGAGTCGGGTCGGGCATGATATCACAGTAGCGAACGAAGCCATTGTAATAGCCAAGCAATGCCAGGGCAGCCATACCGCCGATCAAGTTGTGGAACTTGCTGGCTTGCCAGAGCATCCTCAGTCCTCGTTGCTTGTCGCCGTGGAATCCGATAATGGAAAGTAACTTGCTGAATGCTGGTGGGACCATGGAAATCAGTAGGAGAAGAATACCGAAGCAAAAATTGGCGCCGGAGTGCACGAAAACATCGATTTCGTTCTTGAAAATATCCGAGTCAGGGTCGTGATGGATGTGCTTTGCAGAAGGCGTTGAAGTGCCTGTCGAGGCACCCGGAGATGCTGTTTCAGGAGATACGGCCAACCCGCTTAATGATCGGTTGAGCTCTGCGGTTTCAGCTGTAGCCACTTTGCCGTCTTTCTTCGAGGTCTGGCTCGACGAGTCTGACTTGTTGTCCGGACATTCGGCACTCAACCTCGAGAGGTCGCTGGTGGTGGGAAGTAGCACCTTCTTCGGATCTTGTGATTCCATGAACTTTTCTTCCATCTTCATAATGGCGTCTAACGTAATATAAGCCTTCCTAAGTCTATAGAAAGCTTTGATACTTTCTGTTAGGCTTTCGTTCAGTACCCCCACAACGGCACTCATCAATTGGGCGATTGCCTGGCAAAGCGCATATTCCGAGCCAGGAGCATAGATACCGGAGTGGAAGGCATTGGGGGCATTGACGTTCTGTTGCGCCCGAGCCTGGTCGCTGCCCGCGCTAGTTTCCGCTTCGCCGAGTCGTTCGGAGGCTGCACAAGTCAGAATGATTGCGTCTCAAAATCCGGAAAGTATCTCCACCTTGTCGCATAATCTCCTGCTCGAATCCCAATGTCGCTCGCACGAATGCGACCACACCTTTGCCCAGCTATATCGCAGTCAGCGGCGGTACGTCATCGGATATAGTGACGATCACGCACCAGGTGGAAAGTAGAGGACCCCGTGGCAAGATTGGCTTCGGCGCCGTCAACATCGTCATTGAGAATGAGTGTCGCCGCTAGTTGGGAGTGATCAGTGCCAAGTTCTCCGCGATTGTGCGTTCAATGGGTGCACACCTTGCATCGCCTCCACCACTATCGCAAAATATCGCTGTCAGCACGCACATGACCTCCGGAGTAAACCACAGCGCCACTCACAGTCTTTTATTTCGACCATGGAGTCCACCGACTGTGTCGGCTTCTTGCCATACAGCCATGATCCGACTCGCAACATGGTGCAGACCAAGAGTTATAGAGGTGAAAATTAACGGTAGGAAGTGGAAAACAAGTATGGTTAAGGCTGAGGCGTGAGATAACACCGGATTGGGAAGAATGTCAACGGTCCCATGCGAATCCGAATCCGAGCACAAATTCCGGGAACATCTGCGAAGAGTTAAAGAAAGACAAAGAAAGAAAACGAGGGGCCAAATCTGACGGGAGGAAAGTAATAAATCACTTTCCATGGACTTAAGACTGGACTTGCCGGCACCTCCGAGGGGCGAAGCTGTTAGCGAGTTCGAGATCGGATCGGATCTGGAGCTTGATGTTATATTAGTTCTCATTCTGACATTCTATTTATTACTTTAACCTATTAACTATTATATATTACCCATCAACTATTAACTACACACTATTAACTTCTTCTTTTTACTGTATTCTGCCCTGTATTGATCTTATCGCCTATCGCCTTAGTCACCGCTTCCAGCTCTGACAGCTCCAACTCCAACACCTCACCTCTCTCAACTACACACATCACACACACAATGTCAAACTCCACCCAAAAGTCCGAGCTCTCAGAGCAGCCCCAGCAGCAAAAGCCCCAAGTGCTGGAGGAAGACGACGAGTTCGAAGACTTCCCCGTTGAAGGTACCCCAACGCAACACCTTCCCACAGAGACAGACAGACACTGACCCAGCATTACACAGACTGGCCCCAGGAAGAAGCCGAGCCAACCTCTGGCTCGACAGCAAATGGAGGTAGCGAGCACCTCTGGGAGGAGAGCTGGGATGACGACGATGCCGCGGAGGATTTCTCCAAGCAGCTCCAGTGCGTATTCCCGCGATGGTCACCTACTGCCCTAGACAGCGATGTCCTTTGCTGTCTCTTCTTGCCCTTTGCCTTTTCCCCGGCGCGCTATGCCCGCTCCAACTACACCCAATATCCCTTCAATCCCCCTCAATCCCGCTCCCAACCATGACCTCGCCGCAGCTATCCCTCCCTCAGCAACCTCCATCAATCACACAACTAACAAACCCCACCCGCAACAGAGAAGAATTAAAGAAAGTCGAAGCCTCATCCTGAACAAAACACCAAGCACAAACCCAAGCCCAAGCACAAGACAAGCCACGCAATCCCATACACAGAAAGAACCCCGCATCGCTTTCGACATCGATCGGCCATTCCATCCTTCCGTCTCGCACTTTCCCTATACCCCTGTCACTAGAATGGAGCGAAACGGATTGGGATGAAACGAGGAAGGAAATAGGAGAAGGGTGGTCGTGTCTGTCATTGATGATGGATGAAGTGGGCTTGTCAGGGGAATGAGAAATGTTTTGTTTGATTTATGACCTCTTTTTTTATTGCGTGAATATGAGCCTGGAGCCTTGGGCTTCGCAAATTACTTTCCCG
Source organism: Penicillium canescens (assembly GCF_028828765.1). Taxonomy (NCBI): domain Eukaryota; kingdom Fungi; phylum Ascomycota; class Eurotiomycetes; order Eurotiales; family Aspergillaceae; genus Penicillium; species Penicillium canescens. The sequence continues at coordinate 2,075,329 of NW_026703973.1, forward strand.
TTTCCTTTCTTTCGTTGATTTTTAGGCCAAGGTCCTAGGTCTTGGGGATGCTATACCGGAAAAGGGGACATGGATTTGCGAGGTACATCTATGATGTGGCTGGGAGTATCTGCTTACATCTCTTCTGTCATGGGGATAATCGTAAGTTTTTATATTGGATTCTATTTACATGCACATGTAGTATTTGCGTGTCCCTTCAATCGAGCATACCACTCAAAGCTTGGGTTTCGTACCTAGCACACCAGACTTAGCTATCCAATCTAAGAACAGAAAAGATTCTCTTAGGACGATATGATTAAAGGAAAATTTCATTGGCTGTGTACATTACAGTTTCATAAACATGCTCGAATCCAGGGTGCCCCTTCCCGTCTATTTTTGATCATTTACTTACTGGACAGAGCAGCAACACCGGGCAGGTCCTTACCCTCGAGGAGCTCGAGGGAGGCACCACCACCAGTGGAGACGTGGGAGAGCTTGTCCTCGACCTTGTACTTGGCAGCAACGGTGGCAGTGTCACCACCACCGATGATGACAATGGAGCCAGACTGTGCGGCCTTGACCGCAGCATCGAGAGTCTTCTCGGTAGCGTTGGCGAAGGGCTTCAGCTCGAAGACACCGGGGGGACCGTTCCAGAGGATGGTCTTGGCCTCGGCAATGGTCTTCTGGTAGGACTCGACGGACTTGGGGCCGACGTCCAGACCCATATAGCCGTCGGGGATACCGGTGGCATCGGTGGCGGAGCCGACCTTGGCGTCGGCGGAGAACTTGTCGGCGGTGACGTAGTCAACGGGGAGCACGATCTCGACGTTGTACTTCTTGGCCTTCTCGACGATCTCGCCGACGATCTTGCTGCCGGCCTCGTCGAAGAGACTGTTGCCGATCTTGACGTTCTCCAGGGTCTTCTTGAAGGTGAAGGCCATGGCGCCGGTGATGATGAGGCTGTTGACCTTGGGCAGGAGATTGTCGATCAGCTGGATCTTGTCGGAGACCTTGGCGCCACCGAGGATAGCGAGGAAGGGACGGGCTGGGTTCTCAAGAGCCTTGGCGAAGTACTCCAGCTCCTTCTTCACGAGGAAACCGGCGGCCTTCTGGGGGAGATCGACTCCGACCATGGAGCTGTGGGCACGGTGGGCGGTACCGAAAGCGTCGTCTACAGTGGGTTAGCTGGGAACGAGAGTCGAGGGAGCAGGGTGACACATACTGACGTAGACATCACCGAGGGCAGTGAGGCCCTTACGGAACTCGTCGACCTGGGCCTTGTCGGCCTTGACCTTCTTGCCCTCGGCATCCTTGGAGCTACCCTCCTCCTCGGCGTGGAAACGCAGGTTCTCGAGCAGGACAACCTGGCCACCGGTGGCCTTGTTGACGATCTCCTCAGTCTTGGCACCGACACAGTCCTCAGTGAAGGTGACACTCTTGCCAATGAGGCCCTCGAGGACGGGGACAACGGGCTTCAAGCTGTACTTGGGGTTGACCTTGCCGTCAGGACGGCCAAGGTGGGACATGAGCACAACGGCCTTAGCGCCGTTGTCAATGGCATACTTGATGGTGGGCAGAGCACCAACGATACGCTGGGGGTTGGTAACGTTCTTGTTCTCATCGAGGGGGACGTTGAAGTCAACCTGTTCCAATTAGCAGCTGAAGTTTGGTAATTGAGTACGGGGTACTCACCCGGATCAAGACACGCTTGTCCTTGAGGTCGACGTCAGTGATGGGGAGCTTGTTGGAGAGAGACATTGTGAGTATGATAGTCAACAATGGTAAGAATGAAGGAGGGGTGAGAAAAGGAGAACTAATCAGGCCACGGTGAGTCGCGATCAGTAAAGAGTGGAGGGGTTGGTTTGGTGGGGCCCGGTGAAGAGGTCGCCATCCCGTAGCAACTGGTACTTACCGGTGATGTATTCGTCCGGAAGCGGTACTCTCTGGTCAGTGAGTTGGTTCGCTGTACTGGAAGTATATTAGCAAATATATGTACCTCTTTTCTGGGTAACCCCCACCAGCCCCGGAGAACTGATCGGGCTGATGCGGGACTGATGTCAGAGCTGCCGTCGATACGGAGAGGGCCGGGCCATGAAGGTCCTTGTAGCCTCGGGGTCGGAGGTTTCTGGGGAAAATCGTCTACTGATGGAAATGTCCATAGCCGCTACATTGAACATGTGACGTTGAAAGCAAATTCCCTAAAAAGTCCATAGACAGCAAACCCCGATTTGATTCCCAAATGTGCAATATCCGACCTTTTGGAATGCAAAACCCATATAACAATATACATGAAACCCGTTCACCCGAAGCGCCTAATAAAGCAAAAACATTGCGATTTATATAACTCGGTCGTTAACGTGACACTCGCTTGAAGCGTGCAATTAGGACGCCTCCGCGGAGTTGGTAAGAGAAAGGTACGCGGTCCATGCGATACCAACGGTTGACACAAATGGCTGATTGAGAGGTTAGTCTAGGGTCTCTTGTCACAAGCTGCGGAACTCACAATCTGGAACTGAATAGGCACGACGCGGAAATTGAGAATCTGTACCGCTGGCCAGAGTACAAAATTGGCCTTCAGAGTAGGCAGGTAGACATCACGGAACTTTTGTGTCAATGCCCGCCGGCCACCACCTTCGGCAATGGTCATATAGGTGAAGAAACACGCCAGACCTTACGAGTCAGCTCAGTTCGATGGAGTAAAAAGGGAGGACATACCAAACGGCGCGAAGATTAACTGATCAAACGCAACGCGCTTAAAAGCCGGAGCATTCGGGTTCATCTTGGTGAGCGGGAACGCCCTGGACAAGAAGCCAAACCACTGGAACTGAATCGGCGCCATGAAGAAACCATAGGCCATGAACCTGGTGAGACGTTCGAAATCAAAGGGTGCGGGTGAACGACGGGAAAAACCCAGTTCCCCGACGGCAGGAGGCTTTTCCTTGTCCAAGTCATGAATCTCTATTGAGAGGAAATCTTCGCTGTTCCCAGAGGTCTGGGCCCGGCGGGTTCTGACAGCCGTAATCAGCTGCGCAACAGTATCGGCGACACCACCAAGCACCTATATCCATGCACTGTCAACTATCTGTTCGTATTGGGACCTGTCGAGTCTAAGGGCAGCTTACAGCGTTGGTGACCATCGTAGTGAGCACTATATGAAGATAACATGTCAGAGTGGCCCAGCGGGATGTGGCGGGTAGAGGCATACCTGGCCTTTCGGCATAGTAGGCGTTAAATTTGGCAGCAAGCCGTGCCGCTACGGCCATCTCGATGATAAAGATGATCGTGTGCAATAGAGGCTGTAGAATAATGACATCAGGCGACAGGGTTAGCCTCCTTCAAACAGGCCGGGGGAGCGACAGCGAGGCGCCGGGCTGGGCGGATCACATACCACGCGACCGTAGATGTATCTCTTATTCAGGCCATCCAGGACTTTTCGCTTCGCGGAGAGGATCATGATGAAGGATGATGACGGGAGCACAATGACTGGTTGGGGTTGGGATGAGGGCGAGGTGCGCCAGTATGACGCAAAGTCAATGAAATCCGGATGAACTTGGTTATGCTAGCCCCGGAGTTCCGGGTTTATAGTATTGTATAAAATTATGTCAAGAAAAGAGGCTGTCAGAGCATTGAGAACAGGCAGATTCCCAAGATTCCCATCAGTGTCTCCGCGTCTCGCCATGACTAACAAAAGTCACCTGGTCGTCGATTACACCGTCATCTCAGACAGCCAATCAGAGGCCTTTCTGGACTATATAATGCTTGACTACGTCGTAGACAACATATACAACAATCCATCAATCTTATGCCCGATTCCTTGCTGTGTGTCGCGTCAATATGATTGAAACAGAACAATGGATGTATAAATTACTCGCGACCCTCGCACCCTTGGGTTTTGGGGCCATCTTGGCACGCATGTACTAGCATCCACTTCACATGGAGCACCCATGGATGCATAATCATAGATAGGCTTGATGCTTTGCTACTAGCCCAATCCCCGGTAATCAAAACAAAATCCTTTTTCTCTTCCATAATACATGTGAAGTGGTAGCCACGGTTACTACGCGGTGCCTACAGGCTCTCTTACGGAGACCGTGCTTGGAACATCACTCATTGCTCGCTCTAATACAGCTACGCTCAATTGGGATGCGTCCTGATGTGTTTATATTGTTTGCTAGGTTACCTGATGCTAGGTTACATGACACAGTAGCAGCACTATATTGCCAAGCTCATGGTCCTGCCTCTGGGAAGACGAGCTCGCAAGCACCTACCTCGTGAGCATGATGCACAATGGGGTAGTAACCGAGGCCAAGAGCGACGCTTTCCGTGCGTCGCTAAAGCTAGCATGGCGAAAGGGGCTGTTGCCCGCGTGGTGGTCGCCCGACGACACCGAGAAGCTCATTCAGTTCGCGCTGGCTGATGAGGCCTGGAAGGGGGGTTGTTCATGCATGCCCCACTGACGCGTTGCAGCCCCTAGAACGTTATGGGGATCCTCTGATCCTTTTGCAGCTCCGTATCTTTGCGGAGCAGTTGTATGGGGTGATCGCCGGTTAGCAGAGTGTGATGCATCTGCTGAAAGTGCAGATGAAATTTGAGCGTTGAGAGGCCTCGCAATTGTTTAGAGTCTTACTTTGATGTCAGAGTAGCGGAGATGATATGGTCATTGGATCGGAGCTAGCTCATACTGAAAGTAACCGTAGTGAGCAGGAAGTGCCAGTAGAGTGAGATGTTCTCATAATCTGATCGTTAGGCATAGTGAGCCGAAGCGTAGTTGCTTGCTGGTTCGAATCTGATCAATCTGCTTACTCAATCCCAACTTCGTCACTTACCACTTTGGAGCATCAAGTTCAAAAGCGTTGTCCTCTTTTCCATTCCTTTCGGTGCTGTTCGTCGATTCCCAGCTATCACAAGCAGGAGTTCGCGTACAGCATCATCAACGACACAGGAACAAGACGTGAGCCTTCTTCGATTTACCTATTCTGGTTTATACGAACCTGACCCCCATGTCGAAATAAACTAACAGAAACCCACAACAATAACCATAATGACAGACGAACGTTCTCCCATCGAGAAGAGCTGCAATGCATGCGGCAAAACAGACCCCGGCACCAGAAGCCTTAAGAAATGCAGCCGCTGCGAGTCAGCCTGGTATTGTAGCCAGCCCTGTCAGAAGATGGATTGGAAGTTCCACAAGGAGGCCTGCACAATCAAATCCCAAGCCAACGTCCACGCCAAAGCCCTCTCAAAGGCAATTGCAGGAGCAGTCGCAGCAGCCGCCGCCACCTTGGCCAGTCCTCCCAGTGACGAAAAACCCTCGGAGAGCAATCACAGATTCGCAACCGACAAATTCGATGTCCTAGATGCTGAAATTGCCATGCCCTTCCACCAACTTCGCTCCAACAGGTGGCTCCACGACCGGTCTGAGAGAGACGTCTTCAAGCTGCTCATTGACTCCTACCGTCTCCGCGTGGGGGATGACCGTCCCCACTGCAAGGACTTTCTCTATGCATGCATCGAGGATTTTGGTCGGTACCTACGACAAGCTGAGAGTAATAGACAGTTGATGCCCGAGTGGTGGACTAGTGAAAAAGGTGTTGAATGCATGTTGTTCGCTTCTGATGGCGATGACTGGAGCACCGCGGTGGTCGATGTGTCGGAGAGGGATATCCAGCGGTATTATCCAGAGTTGTTTATGACTTTGCAGATGCGGGTTTTGCTGAGCAGGTGCTTGGGAGTGGGTCTGGAGGGAAGAACTTGATGTCTACTATTGAGATTTACTTGATTGCTGAGCAAGGGAAGCTTCTTACTCTGATCCCGAGATAGGAGGTGGATTGTGGCGGGATTCGGGCTGGTTCGAGACCTATTTTGGTTCTATGGATTGTGTGTTGATACACTCGTGTGACTTTTGAAGTCGATTCAATTCAGCAACAGCCTAGTTCATAAGTCAATCTACGAGTTAAACAGTCAATATGGTACTCACTACCGCGGGATTCACAGATCATCAGCCCGTCGCGTGCAAATTATGTTCAACAACATTATTCCTGGCGAAAAGTTGTATAGACCTTGGACGACAATGGTACCAGTATGGGAATGTGCCATATATGATCAATCGTGCACTGAGAGATTGGTTTGCATCTCGTATAATGTCATGACTAGTTACAGTAGCCGGCACGCAGCTTGATTGTCAGCAGCCAGCCAGCTGCCCCCGTCGTGTCTCATAAGGATTTATAGATTCTATCTTTGCATCACTCATCGAGTAGCTCATTTCTGTGGATATTATATACAGTGTAGGGATGCCCTCAACTAGAGCGAAGCTGATCATCCGCCAGGATGTCCGGGAGGTCTCGGATATCGGTCGTTTCGTTCGTGTTCACATCTATAAGCCGGACAGCTTCCAAGTGAAGGGGTCCCGTGGCTAGAGGTAGGAGTTTGAGTTCGGTTGAGTGGCAGGTTCCCGGCGGGAGAGGACTAGAAAATGTTAGTGGAGATAAAGAAGATTGGAATAGAGTGCGTACCCCACACGGATATCCGTGCTCAAGCTGATTAACTCAACTTCCTGGCCGGCTACACTCTTTTGTCTGGCATGCACGATATTGTCGTCGGTCACTGCCTCGGCCACATGGTCCTCCTTTCGGCTAGTGATGGATGACGAGGAAGGTCGAGCAACATGTCCTCGCGGATCCACGCGTTTTCTCCGTGGCAACGCAATCAAAGCGAATTTGCGGGGCACATTTGATCGATTGACAATGAACACGTCCCAGGAGAAAACAGATCCCACTTGCACACGGGTAGGCCCAGAGAATGAGATAGTTACACCCACATCGGTGACCGAGTACGCCCGTTCTCGCAATGAGCTGCGGTTATTAGGTGATACACCGGCTTGGGTTGACACCGACAGACTGGTAGGGCGGTTGTTTCTTTGCAGCGCCGGACTCGGACCCCCATAAGTAGGGTTTAAGGCAACTGAGAAGTCGACATTGGTTCTCCATTGCATAGAAATGCGCGGTTTGCAGTCATTGTCCACGATAATTGTTGCCCCAAGTGAGATATCTAGCATGCTGAACATGGCAGTGGAGGAGGGGTTGGTCTCAGGGCCATACTCTGGCGTGAGTTTGTACATGAGGGTCACATCGTCTCGTGGGTAGCATGTTAATGGGAGGGCAAGACCTGGTATGTCAGACAATGACTCAATCGTCCCTTCAGATAGGTGAAGCTCTGCTTTGTCAAACGAGACTTGGCTGCTCAAGAACGGCGTGACTTCGAAATCGAGACTGGCAATGGTCGTTGGAAGACCAGTGTATGAATTGAGTCGAGAATATCGTATCCTTGCACTCGCCGCAGGAACAACACGAAAGGGGTGGCCATGTTGTTGTTGGATGTTGTATATTGGGTCCTCGTTGTATGTTGTTGGTACAACCCTTAAGAGTCTGGATGCAGGAAGAAAAGGCTCTTTGTGGCTGATTGATTTGTCGCCAGACAAAGGCTGGAGCATGTTTGTGGATGCCGCAACGAGCGAGGGAAGATAGTCATCCTGTGAGTCCTCCTGACGACACCCATCAGACGGATTCAGGCTAGCAGAGGCAATGAACAAAAGTGACGGTTGTTGGATACGGATACGGGGTCGTTCTGCGTATATTCGTTAGCCACTACTCAGTCGGGTCACGGTCTCAAACTCACTGAGTGTGGCATCGATGTTCCAGACCAAGTAAACATGGTTACCACTGCCTTCCTCGCCCTCGAATTCATTGAACACAACGAGTGGATCATCTTCACCGCGCACTGTCCCTGAGAATATGATATCCCGGGTTGGTGTAGGATTCTCAGCAACTGATTCGGCCGGGTCGACTGCAAACACGTCGAGCCTGACTTCGAGCCGAGGTAGGTAGTGCTTCAGGATGGTCTCTGAACAATCGGACAGTCGCAGAACGATACGGACAGGGAGAAATTCATCTATAGCACTTTAATAAGTAAGACAAAGCTCAGGAGGACTGGCGACTAGCATACCAAAAAACAAGAGAGATCGCTGCGGAATTGACGACAAAACAGAGGGGAGGTCATCAGCTCCGTCCTCTAGAGCCGAACTCAAGGCCCCCTCGATGTCGAGTGCTGGCGCATGGGGGACTACTGTGTCGAGAATAGCATGGCGTAGAAATTCACCTGGGATCTCCAAGCCAGGCATTGCTACGTCGCATGTAGACAAGTGAGAGAGTTCGAGTCTCAGGAGATAAACGATAAGTCTACGGTGCAAACAGTGCAAACGCGCGGAGCTACATCAATCCTCCGTTTTCACTTCTTTCTCGCTCCAACAACCGCCATGAATCCCAACGGCCCCTCAGCTGCCTTGTGGCAGGAAGCGCGAAATACAGATGGACGCGTCTATTATTACAATGTACAGACAAAGGCGACACAATGGACAAAGCCGCAAGAATTGATGACTGCGGTTGAGGTACGTGCCAAACCCAATTGTTCTGAACTGGGCTAACTCTTCTTTAGCTTGCTCTGGAAAACCAGCCTTGGAGGGAACACACTACAGCCGACGGGCGCAAGTACTGGTACCACACGGAAACCAAGGCGAGTAGATGGGACATTCCCGATGAATACAAGAATGCACTTGCACAAGCGCCGGCTCCTCCAGCAGCTCCAGTCGCGTAAGCAACCCCTGAACCTGCCAGCATCCGTACTAACCATACTTTAGCGGCTCATCGTTTGTCGCAGGTGGCTCAAGCTACCCTCCGCAATCTCAACATCGTGATCGCGACGACTTCGACCGAGGTGACAGAGGCGATCGAGGATACGGCGACCGGCGCATTGGATACGGCTCTTATGACAACAATGGCACAGTCGCCGCACCAGAATTCAAGGCGCAGACTGATCCTGACTACAATTCCCTCGAGGAAGCCGAGAGCGCATTCATGAAGCTGCTCAAGCGACACAATGTGCAGCCCGATTGGACGTGGGAGGAGACAATGCGCGCCACCATCAAAGACCCTCAATACCGCGCTCTCAAAGACCCGCGAGACCGCAAAGCAGCATTTGAGAAATACGCGGTTGAGGTTCGCATGCAGGAAAAGGACCGAGCGAAAGAAAGATTCGCTAAGCTCCGCGCAGATTTCAATACCATGTTGAAGCGGCATCCTGAGATCAAGCACTACAGTCGATGGAAGACTATCCGTCCTATTATTGAGGGCGAGACCACGTTCCGGGCTACCGACGATGAAGGCGAAAGACGCCAGCTCTTCGAGGAGTACATCCTTCAACTCAAAAAGACTCACGTCGAACAGGAGGCTGTCACCCGGAAGGCCGCCATGGATGAGCTGGTCAACATCCTGGGTTCGCTGGACCTAGAGCCATACACGCGTTGGTCCGAGGCACATGCTATCATTCAGTCGGACGATAAGTTTCAGGGCGATGATAAGTTCAAGACCCTGAGCAAATCTGATATTCTGACCGCCTTTGAAAATCACATCAAGTCATTGGAACGCGCATTCAACGATGCTCGCCAGCAGCACAAGGCAGCAAGAGCCCGAAAGGAGCGCAAGGCCCGAGAGCAGTTCTTGGAATTGCTCAAGGAGCTCCGGTCCCAGGGAAAGATCAAGGCAGGCAGTAAGTGGATGAACATCTGCCCACTGATTCAGGATGACCCCAGATACCATGGAATTCTCGGACAGCCTGGATCGACGCCTCTTGAGCTTTTCTGGGATATGGTTGAAGAAGAGGAGCGCTCGCTGCGTGGCCCCCGAAACGATGTACTTGATGTTCTCGATGTGAGTTAGGAATGTTTTTACGCAACTGAACTGGTCAAGCTAACAAATGCAGGACAAACGATACGAAGTCACCCCTGAAACGTCTTTCGATGAATTCAATGCCATCATGACTGCGGACCGCCGCACCTCTAAAATCGACTCCGATATTCTCAGTCTTATTTTCCAGCGTATTCAGGATAAGGCTGCTCGGCGTAATGAAGAAGAGAAGCATGCCGCAGACCGCCACCAACGTCGTGCCGCGGACGCCCTGCGATCTCGAATCAAGCGTCTGGAGCCACCGATTCGGGTAACCGACACCTGGAGCGAAGTCCAACCGCGCCTTGAGAAGTACGAAGAATACAAAGCCGTTGAATCAGATGAACTTCGGGAAGCTGCCTTTGACAAGACGATCCGCCGCATGAAAGAACGAGACGAAGACGCCGAGAAGGAGCGTGAATCCCACACCCAAAGCCGTGGGAGCCGTCGGGATTACGACCGCGACCGTGACTACCGCAGCGGCCGAGGAGAACGACGGGGACCCAGCGGACGAGTCAGCCGAACCCCAGAACTCGATGCATACGAAGCAGACCGCCGTAAGGCCCAGGCAGACCGTGAACGTACCTACCGCAAGGTCAGTGGGATCTCCCCGTCCCGTGACCGCCGTGATGAGCGCAGTGACCGTGACCGTTACCGTTCTCGGGACCGCGACTTCGATCGTGGTTCGCGTTCTGCCCGGGATGCCGACCCACGCGAGGACCAGCGCGAACGTCTTTACCGTACCCGTGGTGACCCCCGTGGCGGCCGTGACGAGCTTGACTACGGTGGCGGCGGTGACACTCGGAGTGTGGCCAGTGGAGACCGTCGTCGCCGGCGCGACAGTGATTCTGAAAGCGTTGCCAGCCGGTCTGCGAAGCGTTATCGTCGTGATAGCCGTGAGCGGGATCGCAGCAGAGGCTCCCGGGCTCCTCGTCGAGAGCAATCTGCCATTCCCGAAGAGGGAGAAGATACAAAACAAGATACCAAGCAGGATGAAAAGGCTATTCACTCTGGCAGCGAAGAGGGCGAAATTGAGGAGGAGGAATAGAGTTCTCGGTTCTTTTCTCTCTCGTTTGAAAGGTAGGATACCAAGCCGAAGTTACATCAACAACGTTTGAAGTTATATGTTCTTTCAGACTGTTTACTCTTGCGAAGCAGGATATAGGGCAGAATGAGAGCGTAATTCACTCCAGTAATGAAGAAGTTGAGAAGGAATAGAGTCCCCAACTCTTTTCTCTTTTCTTCCTAGTGGATAAGATACAAGCTGAATACTCGCAAGTTCAATGTTCAATGTTATTTCTAGCTGTCCAATTGCGTATATCAATCTCCCAGGCGGGGATGTATGGGGACAGGGCCGTTTGTATGTACACAAATGGAACCAGAGCAGCATTGAAGATAAATAATATTCACAGATGCCCCCTATCACCTACCATTTTTCTTCGCTTAGAGGCTCGACTCAAGCAGGTGCTTGCGCCCGGCTATTTCTCCAACATGGTTCTTCAACATAGCCCGCTTGGTACAGTAGGTGCAGCCAGTGCTAGTGCTAATACTCTTCGATTTGGCGGTCTTGCCTTGGGTGGGTCTGCCTCCGCATACTGGCAATGTAATATATCAGATTTCTGTAATTTAGACATATCAGGTATGCATGTATTTATTTTGAATTTTGAGCTCTTAATTATCATATACTGGCTTACCTGTTCATATTTTTTTCCATTAGCCCTCGTATATAACTCCAGATCCAAAAAAAACTCCAGATCCAAAACGCTTCGCGTCTTGGAAATATATATTATGCATTTTAGGGCCAAATGCCCTAAGTAACAATGTTTTTCACATGAGATGTAAAAGCACTTAGAAAACATAACTTGGATTGAAGATGAAAATAGAAAATAGCATTTCTAAGCATCTGCAAGCAGGTCAAACCCATCTAAAGATAAGAGGCAAGAAAGCCAGCAGTTCAGCCCATGCCATCCTTGGTCCAGAAGGACCAATCCAGTTCGAAAAATCCATCTTTAAACCGATGCTAAAAGTTTGAAGAACTTTTGAAAACCCAAACCCTCCAACCTAATGTATAATAACTCCGTTGGAACTAACCATGCCGATCCCAATTCACCTTCAAAAAATGAAAAGGTGTGAAGGTGAAAGATCTGCAGACAAGTGTTCCCGTTCGGTGGCCAATGACCCTGGATATGTCAAACAAATCCAGAGCCAGTAAAGGTAGTTGCAAGGCGAATAACGACATAGGCATTTGATGATGGATTGACGAATGGCAGCAGGTCGCCAAAATAAATGAGCGTACTAGACCAGGGAATGGTTAAAGTGAACCGAACCAGGTCACCCCTTCGCTAGCCGTAGTCGTTGCTGCCATTTAAATCACCATCGCCATCGCCATCCTCGTCCGAGGGACTATCGTCGTCACCAGGAAAGGACCCGGCGCAGCGATGCAGTCGCTTGCCTTGAACCGCCGAGGCTCTGTAAACGCCCGGGAACGCCATTAACCACATGATCTTCCTGTCGCCGCGGCGCCAATTTCGCCGCTGCTCAGGGTCGCGGCCATCATTTTTGTGACGGCGGCGACGTCGCTCGTTGTAGACGCCCCTTTCAGGCCTCTTCCTCCAAGAAGTAGAAGTTACCAGCCAACTTCTGCTCCTGGTCCATTTGACTGTTGTACTTGTTGATACGGGGGCGGTAGCTGTTGGGGTCACGACGGAAGGTGACGTCCAGGCTCTTCAAGAAGCGGTTGCAGCCAGTGACAAGGGACTCAGGGGTGTTGGCGCGAGCGTCCACGGATGGCTTTCCGTCGAAGACGATGACACGGTCAGCAAGGTAGGTGGCCATGATGAAATCGTGCTCGACGATGAAAGCGGTCTTCTTGGTGTGCATGATGAAACGCTTGATGACACGGGCGGCGACAATACGTTGCTCGGAGTCCAGGTAGGCACTAGGCTCGTCAATCAGGTAGATATCAGCGGGCATACCCAGGGCCAGGACAATGGCGACACGCTGCAATTCACCACCAGACAGGTTCTGGACTTCCTGGTCAATGAAGTCGTCCATCTTGAGGGGCTTGTAGACATCGGTTTGGAACTGGGGAGACAGGAAAGCGGCCTTGATACGCTTGAAGAACAGCTGGCGGACGGTACCCTGGAACTTGGGGGTAATCTTCTGAGGCTTCATACTGATGTTCATCTTGGGGACGGAGACGAGACCGTCGGGCTTCTCGGCACCAGCAAGCATTCTACAGAAGGTAGTCTTTCCCGTTCCGTTCTCACCCATCATGACAACGATCTCAGAGTCGGTGAACTTTCCGGGTTCAACCTTGAGGTGGAAGCCACCGAGGGTCTTCTCCATGGCCGGGTAGGAGAAAGCGCGGTCCTTGTCCACAATGAAGTCCTCACCAGCCTCAGCAAGACGGAAAGTGAGAGACTCCTCACGGAAACGCAAGTTCTCGGTGGGAATGTGACCATCCAAGAAGATGTTGATACCCTCACGGACGGAGGAAGGCAGAGTCACAACACCGTAAACAGCAGGGCGACCGTAAAGCACGCAAATGAAGTCGGAGAGGTAGTCAAGCACAGACAAATCGTGCTCAACAACAATAACGTAGTCGTCGGGACGGAGAAGGCCACGGATAGTGCGGGCAGCAGCCAAACGCTGCTTAACATCGAGATATGAGGAAGGCTCGTCGAACATGTACCTATACTAGTATTAGCAATGGACCTGGACCCCATGCACGGAAAAACCTACACGTCGGCCTTCTGCACACAAACCAGACCAATGGCAAAACGCTGAAGCTCACCACCGGAAAGGTGACCAATATCACGCTCGGCAACCTGGCGCAGCTCTGGGCAAATATTAGCGAGTTTCTACAATGCATTGAAGTAGGAAACATAACGTACCGAGAACGTCCATGATCTCGTCCTTGTTATCGAGTTGGACACGAGCCTCGATGAGCTGGGCGACCTGCTGGATTGGGCCCTTCACGGCGCGGGGAATCTGGTCGACATACTGAGGCTTCACGACAGCCTTCAGGTTGTCCTCAAGAACCTTGGTGAAGTAGTCTACTAAAGTTAGCTTCTCTGATATTCTTCAATTGTATCTGGCTGGCGCTTACTCTGCAGTTCGGAACCGCGGAAGTACTTCAGAATCTCTTCCCAGTCGGGAGGGTTTTCATATCGACCCAGGTTAGGCTTGAGCTTGCCACTCAGAATTTTCAAAGCGGTACTCTTTCCGATACCGTTGGTTCCGACCAGACCGAGGACCTGACCGGGGCGGGGCATGGGAAGACGGTGAAGCTTGAAACTGTTGGCCGAGTAACGGTGGGTGACTTGGGTCTCGAGGTTGGTGGGCAAGTTGATAATGTGAATGGCACCGAAGGGGCACTTCTTGGGACAGATACCACAACCAATACACAGTCGCTCGGAGATGAAGGCGATCTTGGAGGTAGGGTCGACCTCAATGCAAAGCTTTCCAGTGCGGACCACGGGACACGACTTCTTGCACTCTTGACGACATTTCTGCAACTGATCAGCCCCTGATATAACCATGAGAATATTATGGGGAGTCGCGTACCTTCGGTTTGCACTGTAGAGTTGAAAAGAATTCATGTGAGCCAGGCTGTCGCGAACCGGAGAGAAAACGGTATTAGTGGGGTATTTCTCGACGAACCTTGTCACTGTTGACAATCGCAATACTATAGAGAGAAAAACACGTTAGCAAAGCTATATACGACTTCAAGAGCTGCCGAAACATACCGCGTAAGCTTGTCAGACATGGCGGCGGATGTGGTTCAAAGAACCTGGATGAGGTATGAGGAAGATAAAAAAGAATGAGCCCAAACTGGACGCAGGGGGTTGCGATGGATTAGGCCGAAAAGTGCTGTCGCAGGTATGTAAGGGCGCAGAAAAGCACCAGATGTCCGCGCAGACTCGACTTTGTAAAGAGGACAGAACACACTATCAATGAACGAGGGGCGGCAGAATTGAATGCATTCTCTTTCGTATTGTGGGCTGGAGTGCCTCAGGCCCCAACTGCGTCACTTATTTATCAAGGCGGTGATTGGCTGTTGGACTCGCCCGGAGTAACTTTTGATCCTGTGCCACGTGATCCGGCGAGATGCCGGCGGCAAGCGAACACGCTAGTCCACATCGGGAGGCTTGTTTCTGCCTGAGAGATCGGGTGTCAAACCCAAGCAAACCCTCCAGTCCCCAATCCTCTTGTTCTTCCAAGTCTCGTCTCCTCTTCCCCCATACCAGCCAACGCTTCTCCCCCACCCACCATTTTCTTTTCCACATTGATCTCCCGATCCCCCGCTTTCGGGGTCACCACGCTATGGAGTGTAAGTAATTTTTATCTTTTCCTTGATCTCAGAGTTGTCGCCCGAATCGTTCGCCGCGGTACATCTCCGCGCTCTTCGACCCACTGCACGAATCCTTGAAATACCTCATTTCTACTCCGATCCATTTCTTGATGGACTGCGGTCTTGCGAGCAATATGTCACTGCTATCTTCGAGTCTGATTGCCTGTGCCAACCTGGCCATTGCCTTCTCTTCATGCCCGGCAGCGTCCATCCCACCCGTCATCAAAAAAACATACCCTCCATCAAACCTAATGTCCTGGCCTATTCTACTGGGTTTATAGCTTCATTTTACCGCAATATGGATCGCGTGACCTTGTTTTACCCATCTCTGCATCTCTCATGCCTGTCCTAGTCCGAATTGAGCTTCAATGCTGACTGCCCCTCGGTTATAGCCTCTGGCATGGTGATCCCATCTGCTCAAGAACCTCCTTCCACCTCAACGATGTCTAACGCGTTCCTTGATTTGCCCATCGCGGATGATAGCCATGGCGAAGGCAATTCGGTAGCGCCACGAGAACGCAGCCCGTCCGAGCTCATTGATTCACATCCCGTCTCCGAGTCCTCCCCCGAACCCGATGCCGCGGACGACTCATATGATGGCGCGTCTGCAGATTCAGATGCCGAGGATGATGATGCTGCAGAGGATAACTATGATGACGAGGCCAATACATACAGCCGTGAAAACTCTTCATCCCCTCCCTCCGCTCGCGGTGGGAGGCGCGGATCGTCGCCGGTGTCCGAAACCGAGTTAATAAGACAAAATCCCGACTTGTATGGACTTCGCCGAAGTGGTCGCGCTCGCACAACACGCCACCTCGCCGACTCGTCTGATTCAGAGTCAGATATTGTCGCGCCGCGTTCAAAGCGTCGGCGTACCGAAACATCCCAACAGCCCTCTAAAGCCTCGCGGTCCGCCACTGTGTCGTCACTATCCGAGTCAGACAGTGATGAGTATGGGGGAAAGAGTGCTCGTGCAAGCAAAGCAAGAAGGCGACGTCTCCAACAAACCAATAGCTATGAACCTTCTTTGAATGAGGTTCGCTTCTCAACGCGAACCGCTAATAAGGTATCGAACTACAATGAAGAGGATGATGAGGACGAAGCCATGTTTGAAGAAGACCCGGAGGACCTTGCACCGAACTACTGGGCGGAAACATATGTTGAAGACAACCGACCTGCCGTCGATGTCGTTCTCAATCACCGCCTCAAGGAGGGTGTTGACCCCCAAACCCAGGATGTCGACCGTAATGACTTTGAGTTCTGCATCAAGTGGCAGGACAAGTCCCACTATCATGCCACTTGGGAAAACAACGAGTCTATGTCAAACTTCCGCAGTACGCGACGTGTTGACAACTACGTTCGAAAGGTCCTCAGCGAGGATATCCGCTTACGGTATGGTGTCGATGCCCCCCCGGAGGACCGGGAAAAGTGGAATCTTGATCGCGAGCGTGACGTCGAGGCAATTGAAGACTACAAAATGGTTGAACGAGTCATCGGTGTACGTGATAGCGAAGATGGCACCACCGAATACCTCGTCAAATGGAAACGCCTCTTATACGACTCATGTACATGGGAGCCCGAGGACTTGATCAGTGAAATTGCACAGCGCGAAATTGATCGTTTCTTGGATCGCACTGCTCGTCAACCTATCTCTGACAAGAACGAGACCAACCTGGCCACACGCAAGTCGTTTGAGCCCATCCACGGCACCCCTACCTTCTTACAAAACGGAGAGCTGAAGGATTTCCAGATCAAGGGTCTCAACTTCTTGGCCTTCAACTGGGTCAGAGGTCGTAATGTTGTGCTGGCAGATGAGATGGGTCTTGGAAAAACCGTGCAAACCGTTTCATTCATCAACTGGATGCGGCATGTCAGACGGCAGCAAGGGCCATTTATTGTCATCGTCCCCCTCTCCACTATGCCAGCTTGGGCTGACACATTTGACAATTGGACACCTGACCTAAACTACGTGGTCTACAACGGTAGCGAAAAAGCACGCTCCGTCCTTCGTGACTATGAGCTGATGGTAGATGGGAACCCCAAGCGTCCCAAATTCCATGTCTTGTTAACCACCTATGAGTACGCAATGAACGATTCTCCTTTCCTTGGGCAATTCAAGTGGCAGTTCATGGCAGTCGATGAGGCCCACCGTCTCAAGAACCGTGACTCTCAACTCTACATCAAGCTGTTTGAGTGGAAGTGCCAGGCTCGTCTTCTGATCACCGGTACCCCAATTCAAAACAACTTGGCTGAACTTTCAGCCTTGATGGACTTCCTCAACCCCGGCCTGATTGAAGTCGATGTGGATATGGATCTGAATGCCGAAGCCGCATCGCAAAAATTGGCTGAATTAACCGACGCTATTCAACCCTTCATGTTACGTCGTACCAAGTCCAAGGTCGAGTCTGACCTCCCCCTAAAACCGAGAAGATCATCCGAGTTGAGCTATCTGATGTTCAATTGGAATACTACAAGAACATCTTAACGAAGAACTACGCGGCGTTGAATGACGGCAACAAGGGAATGAAGCAATCCCTTTTGAATATCATGATGGAGTTGAAAAAGGCTAGCAATCACCCTTTCATGTTCCCCAATGCGGAAGCCAAGATCTTGGAAGGTAGCTCCCGCCGCGAAGACATCCTTCGTGCTATGATTACCAGTAGTGGAAAGATGATGCTTCTCGACCAGCTCCTTCGCAAGCTCCGAGGTGACGGCCATCGTGTTTTGATCTTCTGTCAAATGGTTGGCATGCTCAACATCCTGAGTGAATACATGGAATACCGTGGCTACAAGTACCAACGTCTAGATGGAACTATCCCATCTGCCTCGCGTCGCTTGGCCATTGAACACTACAACGCCCCGGGTAGCACCGATTTCGCATTCCTTCTCTCCACCCGTGCCGGTGGTCTCGGTATTAACCTGATGACTGCAGACACTGTTGTTTTGTTTGACTCGGATTGGAACCCCCAGGCTGATTTGCAAGCCATGGCACGAGCCCATCGAATCGGTCAAACAAGACCTGTCAGCGTTTACCGCCTTGTCTCAAAGGATACAATTGAAGAGGAAGTCATTGAAAGAGCTCGCAACAAGCTTTTGCTTGAGTTCATTACTATCCAGCGTGGTGTCACGGACAAGGAAGCGTCTGAGATGCAAAACAAGATGGCTCGTGTTGTCAACGAGCCCAATTCCACAGATGATATTTCCAGGATTCTCAAACGCCGTGGCCAGAAGATGTTCGAGCAAACCGACAACCAAAAGAAGTTGGAACAACTCGACATCGACTCTGTTCTTGCGAATGCAGAATTACATCAGACGGAAGAGGCGGAGCAAATCCAGGCTGACGGTGGCGAAGAGTTCTTGAAGGCTTTCGATTTCGTCGACATCAAAGTCGATGACCTCACCTGGGACGACATCATTCCTAAGGAACAACTCGACGAAATCAAGGCTGAGGAAAAGCGCAAGGATGATGAGGTTTATCTTGCTGAAGTGATTGAACAAAACCGACCCCGCAAACGTCAAGCCCCCACCGACCCCAAGGATTCCCGAGAGGAACGCAAGGCGAAGCGTCTAGCGCGAGCTCAAGTCCACATCGATGATGGCGAGGATGAGAGCGCCTCATTGGATCCCAAGCGTCCTCTTGGCGAAAAGGAGTACCGTGCGCTCTCTCGGGCCTTCCTTCGCTATGGTGATATGGATGACTCTGAGGAGCTCATCCTTGAAGACGCCCGATTGCAAACTCGCGATCGGGACACCATTCGTGCTGCTCTTCGTGAAATCACTGAGAAGGCCAATTCGCTTGTTCAAGAAAGCCTTGAACAACTGGAGGCAATGAAGCAATCAGGAAGAAATCCCACAAAGAAGGAACAGAAGGCAGTTCTATTTGACCATCACGGCGTCAAACGCCTCAATGCCTGGACAATTGTTGAGCGCCCGCCGGACATGCGCCTCATCCGAAGCATTACTAGTTCGCTGCCTGACTTTAGGACATTCCGTCTTCCTGAGGCTACTAAGACGGCGGATTACAGCTGCGTATGGGGTGCACGTGAGGATGGAATGCTTCTCGTTGGTATCGCACGCCATGGATTTGGTGCATGGACTCAGATTCGTGATGATGCTGATCTCGGCCTTGGCGACAAGTTCTTCCTCGAGGAACACCGAGTGGAGAGAAAGACACAACGCCTGCAGACTGAGGAGAAAGCCACAAAGTCCCCTGGTGCTGTACACCTTGTTCGACGAGCTGAATATCTCATGTCTGTTTTGAGGAACAAGTACAACAACAATGCCACCGCACGAAGGGCAGTGGACAACCACC
Organism: Penicillium canescens; assembly: GCF_028828765.1. Lineage (NCBI taxonomy): Eukaryota > Fungi > Ascomycota > Eurotiomycetes > Eurotiales > Aspergillaceae > Penicillium > Penicillium canescens. The sequence goes on from NW_026703973.1 coordinate 2,094,752, forward strand.
ACCGAAATAACAAGCGGAACTCAAGGGTTTCTGGTAGCGGCAGCATTTCCGCCTCTCCAGCTCCCTCGGGCTCCCGCAAGGGTCACCACCGCGAGTCTGATCGTTCACGACCACGCTCCCACACACATGGCGGCCGGGATGATCGTCATCACACTCCCAGTCACGACTCTCGCGACTCGCGCCCTCGATCTGGTATGGATATTGATCGTCCTCGCCATCGTCTGTCTGACGCCTCGAATGACGAACTTCGCCGACGCAAAGGGCATGAGAATGGCCACTCCAATAAGGAGGATATGGCCTTCATGTTCTTCAAGCCCATTGTTGCCAACCTGAAGCAAGTGTCAATGATCACAGCCAAGAATTATCCCAGCAAGAACGAGAGGGCTCAGAAGCTCCGTCTCACCCTCGTAAAAATTGGCGAATTCATTCGCAATACCTTGGAGGGCTCTCAATCTATGCCCTCCTTGGAGGTCCGCCTTTGGTAAGCTCTGACAAAACTTGATCTATGTTGTTTCTTACTGACTTTCGTAGGGATTACGTTTCGCTGAACTACTGGCCAAACAAGGAAGCCAGTGGAGCCAAGCTACAACAGATGTTCAACAAGGTCATGGAAGCCAGTAAAGTTTCTAAACCCTCTAACGGTACATCAGCTTGAGCCCCTTTTGGTTCCCGTTCATATAACGGATACAGGTGTTCTTGGTTTCAGATTATTCTCATATTAGCACGGTTTGATGACATGCATGTTCAGCGTTTCTTTGTCCCAGGTATCTATCCTTTCTCACGGTAGACACTTGCAACATATCCCTTTTTTCTTATATTGTTTCATTTCCTGCAGATTTGTTTGATTTTGCACAATTTTGTACTCCGTTCATTCTGCATTCTTGCATTGGACCCCTGAACTTCAGTATTTGGGCTTTTTGGAATTGCTGTTACTGTCACTTGTCACTCTTCCTTGACATGTGTTGATGTTGTCATGGTGAGTGAGACAGTCTGTCCTTTTTTCGGTTCTTTGATTGAAGGTACATATGGATACGACCCCAACTCGTTGTCTGGCATTGCGAAAGGCGTCGAATGATTTGCGTGAAACCCGAAAAGCACAGAGAGATATACAGTTCGAAATGAGCACCACTTCACTTCAGTCTTGGATCAACACTGCATGGGCGAGTTTCGGCTCTTGCTTTTTCTCCCTCTTTCTCTATCTCTGTTCTGCAGGGGGTCATCTAGACTGGACTTTTATCCCATGTCTTCCTTTGGGTCGGTCCAGTTAGCTGTTTCCTCCTCTGCTATAATTTGCTGTTGACTTTCATGCCCGCTGAGGCATACGGTGGAATCATCCATGCCGGTGTGCCCCAGCGGGCCAAGGCCGTTTTGATTTTCTTTCTTCTTTCTCGGCATATGTATCTTATGGGGTGGCTGCAACGGCGTCGATTGATTTTCTTTGTATCTTCATGAGATCACTCGGCGGGAAGCGCGTTATCTGTGACATTTCTTTTCTTATTCTGTGGCTTAGACCCAATGCCAGATCATCGACAAAGACCGTCAGGTCTAGATATGAACGTTGCCACTTGATTAAGCTGTGAAATGAAAGAAGAGCAAGGACCTATGGGCCGAGGTAAATGGAACCTAGAAAAATCTGTAGTAATGTCATCAAAAGTTAGCTCCATTTGTTCTACGATATGGAATAGATCGAGAGCATGTTCACTACTCCTTTCTCTTCGAAATTGCCTCCTTGTGCGTCGCCGCTTGAGAAATGCTTTTATGCGGGAGTCAATACTATCAGACGTTATACTCGAATACGGCTCGGAAAACAGAATAGGGGCCCATCAAGAATGCAGGAAACATGCAAAGGCAAGAAATAGCACACCAGACCGACATACACATCGTCACTAGGAGGAACGACCTATCTCCCCAAAAGAGCGTAGCAAAGATGGAAAATACCACGGGGAAGGCCGTAAAGAATACAAGCCGCGCTTTCCTACAGACCTTATCGATATCAATCACGATTCTCACAATTGATAGAGACTGCCGCTGAACCAAAGGAACTGGGTCGAGATTGGTCATGATCCAGCACCATATTGAGAGTAGGCCCAGAGCACTAGGGACGAGGTCTACTAAAGGAAACGTCAGGTTCAGGGTGTAGATTGTGTTCCCGCTTTGCCCTAAGGCTACAGGCGAAACCAGATCTAACACAAAAATCAGTGTCCCAGAGCCAACTCTAATCAAAGCAAATGTGAGCAGATGTTGACAATGCAGATACACGGTTCAAACTTGAAGTTGTGCTCGCAAGCTGAAGCAAGTGGTGCAAACTGAGCCTGGGATTGCTTGGATAACATAAGAATTTGTGGGGAGGGTCTGAGTACTCTTCGACTCTCTTCTAATATGGGCGATGCTGAAGTCTTTTCCCTCTGTGAGCGGGTAGTTGATCTGTTTGTACAATGCTCTGGTCGTCATTCTGAATGGCATCTGCTAAAGTGAGTAAGCCTTGAAAGGTGCTTTTAGATTGACTGCAGGTTTGGTTCACATGAGTAAACCTCTGCCATCAAGAGAGCAGGGACAAGAAGTAATAATACCGGGACCAATTGGCTGAAATCCCAGGAATTCACGTCGGGTGAAAATAGTCCTGCTACGATGACTGCGGATGGTTCACCATATCAATGAGAAGAGCGACTAGAGTAACTTGACGTAATTAGAAACACGGTACTCCGTATAGTCTCTAGGAAAGAGATGAGAGGGTAACTTACCTAGAGAAAATAGAGCTTAGGAAATTCACCAGACATCGGACAATTGCAAAGAGAGTCATAGAAAAAAACATGGCCGAAGGCAAAAACATCATTTGCACAGACGTGTGAGTTCGACATGCCCATACAAAGCCATTGATCTACAAGCCCCTAGTGAGGTTTGATGCAGTGCTCGTGAATTGTAGTTGTCGAAGACATTTGGAGAAACCGGGTGACTAGTCCATTGAATATTAAAAGATGGCGTCCACCTTGGCGTCCGCTGCGTTCTTTGCCAGATATACCGGTCTATCAAGTCCTGTTTATCCTTGGAGGAACTTTAGGTGTTGTATCGTGTTGCAATATAATGAAGTATTAGACATAGCAGCGTTACCCAGGACGTCGCAAGAACCCCGATGACGACCTGAAATGATTAGGTCAAAACTACTTCGTTTCCGTTGGGGAAATATACATTATAAATACACCAAGTCCTTCCGTATCCAGATTTTTAGGGGGAGGATAGGTCCACGAACCTGGACGTCAGGATCGGACGATGTAGTTGACTGGGGAAATTCCGCGTAGTCGGGCCCTCCTGTTTAACGACATATTCAACCTAACATTAACTTACCGTCCAAACTCAAGTTTGTATAACGTGATATTTGGGTTTTCAAGGAAGAGTTGCTTAGCTACCATGATCGAAGCTGTGCATTTTCAGCTAAGTACATAGATGTAACAAGTATGTACATCACGAGCTGAGTCGTCCGATAAGTCCTCATTCGTTGAAGAGCCCCGAATACTCGCACTAACTTAGATGTTTTCTTGGCTACCATCTCTTCACCCCTGCCACATATCACCGTAGCCAGGCAATTTCACAAATTAGGGCTAAGGATGACTTACCTGGCAGTTCTCTCAGAGACAACGAGTATATAAGCACAAGCATGTTCATAAGCAAAAAGATGAAGACGTGAAGAGCGTCGACCGGGTGGGTGTTTTATATTTGGGGAGAAGAAGACCTCGGGAATCATCATTATCGACAATATCATTTTGGGCATCACTCAGAGTGGTGAGCCGTTGTCGGGCAAGGTCCGAAAGCTATTCATACATTCCATCGAAATTACGTCCTTTCCCCTTTGCCCGGGGAATGCAAATAAAGAACTGCAGGGCCAAACGCCATGCACGCCATAGTACAAGAACAACAAAGGGCACGGTGACGCAAAAATGACGAGAAACTTAAGGCCAGGCTCACCAGCCTGGCAATAGAAGAAAGAAAGGGAAACAAACGGGGTAAACAAGAGCTAGAGTGCATTCAGCTAAGCACTGCCCTCAACATGCGGATGCGGATGCGGCATCTCAATTGACTTCTCCTGTAGCTGCTCCTGCTGGTTTTGAAACTGCTGCTGTTGTTGCTGCAGCTTCTCCAGGCTGGTGGTGAGATTTGCCGGAGGCACAGACCCCACAATGGCGCTAAAAAGACCTAGTTCGGCATCAATGAGATCATCAAAGATGATCTCTTTCTCGCGCCACGCTTGCTCGCGCCGTGGCCGGATCTCCTCCCACTCAGCCTGTAGCTGGGCAGTCTCCTTCCCTGCCCATGCAATTTGTCGACGGAGGAGACGGTACAGGTCGCGCGGGGGCAAGGAGAGCTCGTGCTGGTCGAAGTTAAGCTCGGGTCCGAATTCTGGCATCGTGGTCTCGTCGAGATCTGGTACTTCATTCGTGTTAACGATAGGATTGGGCGGGATGGCAGTTTCGCCATGGGGTTCGGACTCGGTGCCCGGCTCCTTGGGTTGAGAGAGCTTCAGGCGGATGCGCTGGATCTTCGAGGCAGGGGTGCCGGCCGTGCTGCCAGGGGCTGCATGGACCTTGGAGAGTGAGTCGATGGTGCGCATAGTGTCTGTCTCATGCACAGAGCGCATGTGCTTGGTCAGGGCATCTGATCGAGTGAAGTTGCGGTCACATTCTGTTTGATATGATAAGTAAACTGACGTTGCTGTCGAGGGTGAGGGCTAGGATCAGAAAAGAACATACCAGGTAGCGTGCAGTAGAAGGGCTTTTCGCGGGTGTGGCTTCTCATATGTGCGCGCAGAGCGTAAGCGCTGGCATGTGTTTGACCTTTACGGGTGCAGTCGATCCACTCGCATGAGTACCGTTTCTGTCGGCTGCCGATGTGCTCATTGTGAAGGTGCTGCACCAACCCATCCATGTTACCGAGGTCGCCAGCTGTGCATCCATCCCATCGACAGATGGTGACTTGGTCGGTACTCTGGCCGCTATAGTCATCTTCCTGGTTGGTGCCCAGGATGCCGAGTATGCTAGGGGAATTCGGGATATCGCCGGAGCTATCTGAGGAAATCGAGTCTGTCGGGGAGGGAGGTGGTTGGTTGTCGTCCTGGGCTGCGGAGAGAGGAGTTTGACGGTCCCAAGATGCAACACCAGTGCGACGCCGCTTCGAAGGTGGCATATTTGACATCGAGGGCGAATGCGCGCGGCTGTCTTGTTTCATTGATTCATGGTCCGAGGTCTCGAGTGACCCGACCGATGAAAGAGGGGAACCAGGAGATTCCCTTGAAGCCATTGTGGACTAACAGTACTCGTACAACAAAGGAGGAATGGCAAATGAGATTGTACTTTGAGGCTGTCGCGACGGCATCGCGATGCTAGGAGGCATATGGTGTCACGTGAGCGCGATGGACCAATGTGTCTCACGTGACCTATTCACGCAAAGGTCTCCGCGCTCTTCAACTCTTTCCCTTCTTCACTCACTGCCACTACTGTGTTTGAGGATTCACATTATGTTGTTCTGCATCGATTGAAACTATATCTACATTCACACTAACCCACTAACTCAATGGTAAGCTTCCCCTTTTTTTACTTCCTCCCCATACTTTACATGATGATTATTCGAAAGAATTCTGCAATTCCGACAACCTCCGTGTATTCAATACATTGTGAGGTTGCATGTTGACTTATTCTACACTTGATCTGAGATGTGAAGACAATTCCTGGCTTCAAAAGTGTGAATTTATATATCCAAGTTCATAGCTAACAAGCTCAAAGCATACAATCTAGTACCGAGGCCCAGCAACAGTGTGCACCTTCAGGAGGGCATCGATCTCAGCGAGCTCCGCATCCGTCAGCACCTGCACACCACTCATATTCTGGATCACCTTGTCCTTCGTAGTACCACCAGGAATGGGGATAATAGTGGGCAGGCCAGGCTTGCCACTCTGGCTGCGGATCCAGGCCAAGGCAATCTGAGCCGGGGCGACACCCTTGCGAGCGGCCAGGTCGTTGACAGCGTTGATGAGCTTCAAGTTTTGTTGGAAGTTCTCCTCTTGGAAACGGGACATGTGGCGTCGGAAGTCGCCTTCGGGGATGTCTGCCATGGAGGTGACAGCTCCTGTGAGCACACCTCGGCCCAGGGGCGAGTAAGCGATGACGGGGATCTGGAGCTCAGCACAGGTCTTGGCGATGTCGTTTTCTAGGATATCAGTAGACCAAAGTGACATCTCCACCTCGACAGCGGCGATGGGGTGCACCTTGTGTCTGTAGAAGTAGTCAGATCAAGTTACATTAGAACAATCATGAAGATGCACGTACGCTCGGCGAATTGTCTCCGCATCAACCTCGCTCAGCCCAATACCTCCAATCTTACCCTCCTTGACATACTCTGCGAGGACCTTGATAGTGTCCTCAACGGGAGTTTTGGCATCTTGACGAGCGCATTCAAAGATGTCAAGCTTCTTCTTGCCGTCCAAGACACGCAGAGACTCATCCACGCTACGACGGATGTTCTCCTCAGAGCCATCCGGGATGAGCTCTCCCTTCTTCAGGCCACCCTTGATGCTGAGAACAACCTTCTCAGCATTCTCTGGGTGCTTGGTGAAGTACTGGTTCAGCAGATGAAGGGAGTTGTACTCTGGGGTGCCGTACAGCTCGCCACCGTTCCAGAAGTTGGCACCCAGCTCGAGAGCCGTGTTAAGGGTCTCAAAGCATGTCTCCTGGGATGGAGGCTGGGGGTTCCATGTCATTCCTGGTAATTTGGTCAGTAGATGTCTTTTGACTGCTCTGCTGTGTCTGGAGGGGAAACGCACTCATGGTGCCGTACCCGGTAGGGCCGACTTCTTTTCCAACAAGCGAAGGCATTATAAGTTAAGTTGGGATAAATATGACACTTAGAGAGGAAAGTTGAGTATAGAATAGTTGAATATTGTTGTGAGAGAAGTAAAAGGTGAAGCGGTTCGGGTTCTCTTTATGGATTTTGCATTTGCCCCGCCGAGTCAATCGAAGACGATCAACGGATGCTCAGGCTCCGCAAGCCTCGTAGTATTGTGATAGTAATAGACTTCGATTCCAGTACCTTCTGCCTTGCTCGATCTCCGGGCATCTTTCGCCTATTTGCGTCCGGAGATGTGGTCGGATATCGAGGACCGGAGTTAATGGAGATAACTGCAACGTCTCCAAGTTTAACTCCCAGCTCATGTTTTCTTCATTACTTCTATTTGAGGTGTTCAATGCCATCAATGAGCTCTTAGGCCTTGAATGGATTCTTTTACACCTTTTAATCATGGACTGAGGATCAAAGCCCTCGATAGCCCTCTTTGTTATACGGCCCTTGCGCTTAAACACCTTACCATGTCATTGACGCCTTACAAGCTCATTATAGCAATGACTGGCCTTTGTTAGGATTATTGAATAGTTATGTGCTAAATATGGTACTATCTCGAAGTATTTAAAGGACCTGGCTGTCCAGTGTTCATCAAATCAAGAACAACCAAACTTGCAACACCCATTCAGATTACAAACCAATCATCATGGCGCCCCGCGAGCCTGCTGAAAGGGCAGGATCTACCCAAAGAGGTATGTTTATCCAAGATGGGCATTTTGTCCCAGAAGACCTTCACAATATGCACACTGCCCAACCGATTTACTGGGTTACTGTGTTCATCATCGGACGCATCGGAACTAACGAGAACTTCATGAAACGGGCGATCCGCTTAATTGAGCAACGCCAGTGTCTGGTGACCACTGAACCCCTTCATGCAACTTACAAAAGCTGTATATCGCTCCCCGTCACCGGTGAATGGGACAGCGTCATAGCCGTGCAGCATGCGGAAAGCTATGCGAGAATACTGTTGTTGGAGATCCAGTGTAATACCCTCTTCATCAACTGGGCTATTACCATGACGGAGTCACAACTGAGGAGCATCCTGTGAGAGACGACATCGTGGTTCGTCTCCCCGCTATCCCGAACTATCGTCGTGAGGCGTAGATATTTCCCATATTTAAACGGAACCCCCAAATTTCTTTTTTTGCTTCATGCCAGGGACGGCATCATCATTCATCTTCCATTTCATCCGCGTCGAGAGGACTGAATATTCTATAGTTAAACGAAATCAAATCCCTCCCAAAAAGAGTGTCAAGTTTGAGAGAGTCTAATGATAAATAGTCAATTGTCCAGTGTAGGCTTTAAACTCTACGGTGGGAAATGTGGAAAATCGCATATCAATAGTAAGTAGTACATCGTAAAGAAACAAACTCGACGCGATTCGTCTTTCGAAATTTCCATAAATCAATAATTCTTCATAATGCCCTCCATATCTTCAACAACCATCCCATTCTCATCACGTAAACCCATCCAGGCCAATCTCATCAGAGCTATTAATCATATCGCTAACCCGGTGCTTCACCTCCCTGTACATAGCAGCAAAGAGACTCGGCAGATTCTCGGAAGTAAGCTTCTTGTCGCTGCCCCATCCAGGCAAGATCTGAACATTTTCAAAGGGCTTGTTGTTGCTCTCCTCGTGCTTCACGGTGTGCGTGAAGCCCGCACCATTGCTGCCGTAGGTGGGTGTGTAGCTCACAGAGCTGGAGTAGGTAATGTGCGTGGTTGGTGTGGCCTTTTCATTCTCCGGTTTACCTTGCTCGGCTTTCATGCTCGCTGTGGTTGGCGTGCCGGTTGATGTTGCCTTTGGCTCATCCAGGCCTAAGCCTTTCAAGAGGTCGTGGACGTATCCTTCAGTATCGGGGATCAGTCGCTGGAATTTCGTTAGTTGGGTTTTCCGGGAGAAAGGTATGGCTCTGGCAAGTGACTCACAGGAGATCGGGATTCAACCTTAGTCGGCTGCTCTGCCTCCATTTCTTGGTTTGTTGCACGGACTGGGGCGGCGTTGACAGTTGATACTGCTAGCAGTGCTAGAACAGCAACAGTGAGCCATGATGGCCTTGAGATAATTTGCGACATGTGTATTTGAATCGATATTTTGTGTGTTGTAGATTGGTATAGGCTTGGGAACGGGATACCTCTAATAACGGCGGAGACTCTATTCGCGAGCGTCACAACAATCACAGCAAGATTCCAGGTGCTAGTGGGCGATCAGTGACCCACAGATACTTCATATACAGTAAGTTGTTTGTGCGAAATTAGCGAAATACCGCCTGTCGTAGTTTGGAATGATGTTCCGTAGAACCCAAATGCCGGCGTTTACATGTTACTCGATTCGTGTTCCTCTACTGTTCTCGCAATCAAATCAGATTTTTTTTGAGACAATTCATAAGGCTTCCTAACATTTACTACTATAATTTATTTCATTAAAATGGCTTTCCATTCAAAAATGGGGCCATTCGTGGATCTAGGGATAAGTCTGTGCCCATGTTAATCACTAAAAATGACACATAGCATTCCAGGCACTGCTCTCCTGCGAATCAAGTACGCCTGGTTAAATCATAATGATAACATGAAGGAAATATGATTGGCATAGTTTTAACCAGAGTTGACCGGAATGAGGGAGTGGTACTGTCTCATGCTTGCATGCTTCTGTCTCCCATGCAACTTCTAACAAATCAAACCGTGCGATTGACTGAAGTCTGACCATAAATAGAAACAAATTGAGTTATGAAGTAAGTCTTCACAGGCCTGGTCACATCACATATCTATCTACACAGTCTCGGTAAAGACTCACGCTAAAACCAAAGATGTAATAGCAACGATCAGCCACCTAAACACCATCACCGAACTTGTAGAAGTTCATCCATCGCTGCAAATATAAGTTAGCCACTAACTTCGATTCCAGGGACAATGAAACTAACTTTATCATATGGCTTGGACGAGTCACAGAACCGCAGATCGGTAGCAAGACGGATAACATTGTCCGGGTCGTTGTTAATAGTCGACGCATGGATCTACACCTCGTTAATAAAATTCTTACATTCACGTCAATGAAAAGAAAGGGTCATTTACCATATGAGGCTTGTGCAACACCACATCTCCAGCCTCGTATGCCGACACCAACCAGCGACGGCCATTTTCCCGAGCAAATTCACTTGGGAACTCGGATAGTAGACCCGTTGCCATCATGTTTGTGTTGAAAGCGGATTTGGCTTCTTCGTCTGTCAGACCGGTCTCCTTCGCCTTGGCATAGAAGGCCTCTTCCAACCCGAGTCCGACTTTGTCACCTTAACCGTAAACTCAATTAGTATTCCTGATTCGAAGAAAATAAGAACAAGGTAGAGAATAGACGTACCATCTTCCAGATAAATCAGACCGCCACCATTAAGCTTGATATCACCCATTGGAACCCAAGCAGTAATACTAGTCGGATCTCCGTATCTCAGGAAGATCTGATCGTAGTGCACGCCAATAGGCTTCGAACCAGGAATATTGTTCCGCAGCAACGTACGGCGCAGATTTAACGTATTCTTCCCCCAGTCCGAAAACTTCGCAACAAAATCATACAGCGCCGGGTGGTTGCAGAATTTCTCGGCGTACCAGTCCTGGTAGTGTGCATCGAGAGCGAGATCAACAAAAGCCGCTGCCCGGTCACCACCAGGCCTGCCATTGCCGCCAATGTGTCCGGCGCCAATACCAGGATAGTCTAGGTGGCTTTTGGCTGGATCGAAGATACCTTCTACCGGTTCTGTGCCGGGCTTCAGGACGCCTGTTGATTGCAGGGAGGAGAAGTATGATTCGCGGGCATCGAGGACATCCTGGCGGGGGAGGACTTGCTTGAGGAAGAGATAGCCGTCTTCGTCGTATCTTTTGCGGAGTTCTTCTAGGGGGAGTGTTGGCTCTGAAGGGCGGAGGAGGGCTGCATTCTCGGAGGTCAAGGGGCCGTCGTTGACGGCGAGGTTGTCTGCTTTGAGGCCGACCATTTTGGATGTGATAATTGAACGTTGCTATAAAGAGTTGAATTGAAAAAGATCTCTGTTAGCTGGGACAATGCCGCCTCTTTATAACATTGCTGCTTCCTAGTTCCATGGAGGGATATGGATTTCAACTGGAGAAGTGGCCAACCACAAAGCATATATATCAAGGCTGACCCCGATGCCCCGCAATTATGTGTAAGTTGGCTTGCATGACTTGATTGAATGACTGCATAGATGAGGAGGGATGGAGGCACAGCAGTAAAGAGTAACATTGTCCGCAGTGATGTACAGATTGGCTGCCTTTTTGATCCCTTTCAACGCCTTGTGGGGAAAATACTGCTGATCCACTGCGGGGAATATTCTCCTTTTGCTTAACTACTCCGTTCATTTACAGGTCCCCTCGGCTTTTATATTGGATATTTGTAGATCCGGGCATCCCATATGTCGGATTCTATTGTATCTGGTACCTATATATCGGACATCCTCCGAGCATATTTCCTCAGACTGCATCCTCCTTCCAATCACTCAGGTTCCACGATTCCACCCCATCCCCAATAGTCAACCCCAGTGTCGTGAACAAAATCTGCTCATACAACACCGAACCAGCAGCTCTCGCACGAGCATGCCACGGTCCCTGGCCACCAAGTCTAGCATCATCCCGATTGCGCCAAATACCTAAACAAATGTATAAGTCCGAGCCACGATTTGCCAATACCCACCCAAGCAAGCAAAGAAGCAGAGGGAAAATAGGTAAAAAAAAGGAACAATACTCACAAGTAGCCAAATTCCTCCCCATCCCATCCTTGGCCCCAAACCAATACTTCAACAACCCCCCACTAGCCATAGCCTCGCGATGCGAATGCGCATCAAGCGCATACAAATAATCCGAATCAACATCCGGCAACAAAATAGACCGGAAAATAACAACATAATAAGTACGCCTCTTCCACGTGTGATCCTCCGCTTCAGAAAACGCCCTCAACAACTCGAATACTTCCGTCCAGTTGAACGATTCCGTATATCCAGCCGTGGCATAGTCGGCGCGCGTAGGTTTGAGATATGTCAATGCCAATGCGAAGAGTCTGTCTTGTCTTTCCAGTGCTGATATATCCAGTAGGTGGGCGGCGCTGTTATATGGTGATGCAATGAGGCGGGTATCTGTTTCTTGGGATCGTTGCTGAGGTTGTAGTTGCTGTGCTGCGGCTGCTTTGAAGCGGTGGGCGTCGAAGTCGGTGGTTACATGGCTGTGATGGAGGATTCGGGTTAGGGTTGAGGGTTTGGGGGTTTTGGTTCTTCGGTTTTGGGTTCGACGATTGTGATGGTAGTGTTGCTGGTGGTTGGGGCGATGTTTAATGTCATGCTTTTGGTTCGCTGATTGCGACTCGTCGGGGATAGTAAACGAGGGGTTATTTATGTATTTTTCTTTTGGAGCAGATTACTCAATTGCAAGTAATTTGTACAAATTCAGCCGTTAAAATGATGCGATATACAATAAAGGGTCTCTTCCAATGACCCGAAATATATACCTTTCGCCATTGTCTTGTACCACATTCCACGGATATTGCGAGATCATACAGTTGCAGCTGCTGCTTAAGCACGCCATCTGGTCCACTTTAAGGCGATTTCGGGATTCAGTTACTCGGAATTCGAGAACTTGAGACAGAATCCCCACACATCGAATATTTCAAAACGTGCACGTGTTATCGCTGAGCCCTAAAACCGTTGTCGGGGTCGTGGATAGGGTGCAATTCTTAGTCCGACACTGTGTCCTATCAAGAATTATTTATTCTCAGGCGAGAATAGATCGAGTTCAGAATATAAATTCGAATTTGTGATTTTAGATTTGGGCTGTCTAATGTACAAAGGGGTTGGTATCACGTAAATCATAGAAGCTCAGGCCTCCTGATCTTCCATCCTGAACGCCGTCAAATGCAAGGATACGGTAGTAATGCACTCTACCGCTTGGGAGGCGGACCCATCTTGCCCTCGCCCGTGTCGACCTTCTTCTTGGGTGGAAGCGCCGGCACCTTGAAGCCACCGTTTTCTCCACCCTGCGCATTGCCATTGCCCTGGTTCGGGGCCTGGGTGAAAGTTCCAGACTTGAACCAGCGGTTTTCCTCGGCCTCGCGCTTGCGCTTCAGCTCTGCCTGCACCTTGGGATCCACCAGCTCCAGGCCCTGGACGGGTGTGAATGCAATGGTACTGGATGTACCCGCTGTAGACGATCCGACACCCGATGCGCGGATACCACGGGCTTGCAGAACACTGGCTGTGCCGCTTGCGCCTTGGCCGAAGCCGCGTAGAGATGAAGCGGTTCCGCTGGCGGGGGTGGACGTGCCCCAGCCCTTGTTGTTCTTGCTGAGTCGGGCGCGAGTGCGTTGGTCGATCTGTGTCGCGCGGATACGGCCATCGTTCTGTTGGCCGAGCATGCCAAGACCAACGGTCCCGGAACCTGTGCCGTATCCCACCTCCGATTCCTCCTTGCCAAATGCAACGCGGTTCTGCGCCTTGCGGAGCTCGGTCATGGCGACGGCCTCCTTGGCCTTGCGGGCACGCCAACCACCACGCTTTCTGGAAGGCTTGTCATCGGGCGCGGGGAGAGCCTTTGTACCGGAGTTTGGTGCAGCCTCGGTCAGCTTCTCCAACCGTGTGTAGCATTGTTGTTTCAAGTCTTCGCCGAGAGATCCATCCTTGGCGTAGTTGGAGACGTCGGCACGGGTAGCGAGAACCATCTTGGCTGACACGATCCGGATCGCTTGTTTCTTAAGGTCGTTGGGAACCTCCTGGAGAAGCTCAGAGTCGTAGAGGAATCCTTGGGATCTGACACCGATGTTGGTCGCAAAGCCTAGTCCCTCCTGTCTCCGCGATCCTTGTGCGCCCAAGTTGCATGCAGGAATCTTCGCTAGTTCCAGTAGGCCTCCGCTTTGGTTGAGGAACTGGGCAGCAGTTTCAGGTCCAATAAGTGCAGCCAGGTTAGGCGCAATCTGGTTCATGCGAGACTGAATACTTTCAGTAAGCGCCTTGCGCTCGCTATCAAGCTTCAAAATTCTCTCGCATGTATCAAGAACCTGCTTGAGCTCGGACTCTGTCATCTCTCGGCCGCGGGTGGTCGTTCCCTCCACCGCAACCACCATCAAGGACGGTCCATCCAGGACCGACTTGAGTGACGCGCCAACCATATTGTCCGATGTATTGGACAGCGCCTTAATGTCATTAAGAGGGCCATTCTGGAGAATAGCAACCGTTTTGGCGTACTTGATGGGAGTTGTGACGAGCGTTTCGAGCTCGGGAAATCGGATAGAGTAGTGATCGCGCAGAACTTTGTGTAGGCGGTTCAGTTCATCGGCGGTGGAAATGGAGCGGTCAAAGTCGTTGGTGGCCCCTGGGGCTTCTTGGGTCTGTTCTTCCTGCTCGGGCTCTAGGTCGTCATTTTCCTCACCCGCATCGAACTCCTCATCTGACTCAAAGTCGCGCAACAGCTCTTCGGCAGTTGACATAGTGGCAGGTCAGATAGTACTAACTATCTGGATTCGCGCAAAGCAAAGCGTGTGTAGATGGCCCCAGGACCTTGAGAAAGCTGAGGAGAGCAATGTTCCAGAATGGAAGGATGGAAAAGTGCTTAGTCAGGGAGAGCTGCGCGGGTGGCGACAACGACCAACTCTGCAGTTCTGCTATTTCATCGCGGATTCTCAGAGTTGCAGACCAAGCCACTCTCGTCAGTGACTTGGGCGTGAGACACTTTGCGAATCAGCTTCGGGATAACTGGTCGCACAGTTCTGGCGAAGCTTCTTTCGTCTTTCAATTTTCTCTCACATCTTGCACTTTGTCACAAATTTATTGTCCGGGACCTTCACTTCACACCTCGACCGCAGACCAATACTTTGATATCAGTACCGGTTGATATAAAACCATCACAATGGAGGCATCCCGTGGCCCTCCCCGCGTCAAGAACAAGGCCGCCGCGCCGATCCAGATCTCTGCGGAGCAGTTGCTTCGCGAGGCCGTGGACCGGCAGGAGCCTGGCCTGGAAGCACCGACACAGCGCTTTGCCGACCTTGAAGAACTACACGAGTACCAGGGTCGGAAGAGAAAGGACTTTGAGGACTATGTGCGGCGTAACCGCATTAACATGAACAACTGGATGCGCTATGCCGCCTGGGAACTCGAACAGAAGGAATTCCGTCGGGCACGCTCAATCTTCGAGCGCGCGCTGGACGTCGACTCGACCTCAGTGGTACTATGGATCCGTTACATCGAAGCCGAGATGAAGACCCGAAACATCAACCACGCCCGAAATCTTCTCGACCGTGCCGTGACCATCCTGCCCCGTATCGACAAGCTGTGGTACAAGTATGTCTACATGGAGGAGACCCTGGGCAACATTCCTGGTACCCGCCAGGTCTTTGAGCGGTGGATGTCGTGGGAGCCGGATGAGGGCGCCTGGAGCGCATACATTAAGCTAGAAAAGCGGTACGGTGAATTCGAACGAGCGCGCGGCGTCTTCCAGCGCTTCACTGTTGTTCACCCCGAACCGCGAAACTGGATTAAATGGGCTCGTTTTGAGGAAGAGTATGGAACCAGTGATTTGGTTCGTGAGGTCTATGGCTTGGCAATTGAGACGCTCGGCGAGGATTTCATGGACGAGAAGCTCTTTAGCGCATATGCCAAATTCGAGGCCAAGCTAAAGGAGTATGAGCGTGCACGCGCTATCTACAAGTACGCCTTAGACCGACTCCCCCGGTCCAAGTCTATGGCCCTTCACAAGGCCTACACAACCTTCGAGAAGCAATATGGTGATCGCGAGGGCGTGGAAGATGTGATTCTTTCAAAGCGCAGGGTGCAGTATGAGGAGCAGCTTAAGGAGAACCCTCGCAACTATGATATCTGGTTCGACTTTGCACGCCTGGAGGAGACCTCGGGTGACCCGGAGCGGGTGCGGGACATCTATGAACGGGCCATTGCACAGATTCCTCCCTCACAAGAGAAGAGGCACTGGCGCCGTTATATCTACCTCTGGATCTTCTACGCTGTTTGGGAAGAATTGGAGGCGAAAGAAGTGGACCGCGCCCGGCAGATTTATCAGGAATGTCTCCGGTTGATTCCACACAAAAAGTTCACATTTGCCAAGATTTGGCTCATGAAGGCGCAGTTTGAGATCCGACAGATGGAATTACAAGCTGCAAGGAAAACACTAGGCCAAGCCATTGGTATGTGTCCGAAGGACAAGCTGTTCCGTGGCTACATCGACCTTGAACGCCAATTGTTCGAGTTCGTGCGGTGCCGGACCTTGTACGAGAGGCAAATCGAATGGAACCCTTCCAACAGTCAGTCCTGGATGCAGTTCGCGGAATTGGAACGGGGTCTGGATGATTTGGAGCGAGCAAGGGCTATCTACGAGCTAGGCATTGATCAGCCAACCCTCGATATGCCCGAGCTTGTGTGGAAGGCCTATATCGACTTTGAAGAATACGAAGGCGAGTATGACCGAGTCCGCCACTTGTACGAGCGTCTGCTCCAGAAGACCGATCACGTCAAGGTCTGGATCAACTACGCCCGGTTCGAGGTCAACGTGCCGGAGGACGAAGAGGAAGAAGAGGAGGAGGAGGAAAAGCCGATCAGCGAAGAAGCGAAGACGCGGGCTCGTGCAGTCTTCACCCGGGCACACAAGGTATTCAAGGACAAGGAGCTCAAGGAAGAGGTACGTCATTTCCATCACTGACTCATCATGATCGATGCTAACTTATTCCTAGCGCGTGGAACTTCTCAATGCCTGGCGTTCATTCGAAAACACACACGGATCGCCCGAGGATATCGAGAAGATCGAAAAACAGATGCCCAGACGTGTCAAGAAGCGCCGCAAGTTGGAGGACGACCGATACGAGGAGTACATGGACTACGTATTCCCCGCAGACGACCAATCCGCTGCCAACCTTTCCCGCCTGCTCCAAAAGGCACACCAATGGAAGCAAGCACAGTCGTAAAGCGTGTGATGGATTTCTTTCGCTTTTGGGATCCCCAATCGTGTCCATGCAACCTCTCCTGCAAGTCCACGGTCACGAAGACGGACTTTTCTTCCATGTGTTATATAGTAATCAGACCAATACCATTACAATCTGCATGTCATCAAAACAGGTTCGTGTCCCATATTTCACTCCCACCAGCCCGCATATCTATACGCCGGTTGTTCAATTCCGCTCAGCTCGGTGTAATATGTAGTGCTCTGGAAATAGACCAGCCCCATGGATCTCCCCATATCTCATATCTACAGATTGCCACTCATCCTAATCTCCCATCCAAACCTGTCGTGCGACGGAACCTGCACCTCCCACTGGCGATCATTGTTCAGCGGGCTGACTGTATTGCTGAAGCGTTGCACGAGGAAGGTGGTACCTGCATCGGTTGGATTAAGAACTTGGCTCAATAGATGCAGCTCTATGTTTCTTTCTTCTGTACGAGATGGTCTGCAGCCACGAAGTTGCCATTCGTTCATGTTTATGTTCAGGTCGATCTGTTTCTTCAGTGGGTGCCGAGATATATATTCCCAGGTGTGATATACTACATTTTGCCAAAAACTGCGTTAGCTTAATTGACGTCATGGCCAATCAGCATGGCTAGCTGTGATTCTTCCATCACATACAGCTAGTCCCTGTAGATCATTGTATAAAACCAGTTACGTTGAGGAGACCGCAATATTCGGTCCCACGAGGGCCAAGACTTGGACGAACCAGGCACCGGATTTGCATGCCATCTACGTACATGTATCTATGAATGTCGGAGATTATTCGTTACAGAGATCAACTCTAATACTGCCTCATGACTATAGAGAGCGTATCTGGGCAATGTCTGTAGTGTAGCGCTAAACAAGCGAACCAGAGAGGAAAGCACGAGCCAAGTGTGCCCGAGAGGATCCATGGCACCAGCAAACTCAACCACGGACACGGGAAGGGGAACCTTGGACGCAATTTGTTTATTGTGTCCGAGCCCCTTCTCTCTTGTCAGGGCTGTCGTTAGTTCCTTGCTGTTTGTCTCAGATGTATAGAATCGGACAGGGGGGCTCAAGTCCCTGGTCCCACCTTTCTCTCACTCTTGGCTTCGAAACACCTGTCGGATAGCTTCAGATAGGCTATAGGGGTGATTGGCAGTGCGCAAATGGCACAAATAGCAATCACGAAAAATACAAGAAATAAACTCGAATATGAGAAGTAGACACAGACCCTCGAAAATTAGTCCAATTATTGATGGAAATTGAAGTGACGAAATCTTTCCCCTTAAGGGATGGCGTCCTTCCAGCCCGCTAACCTCCTCCGTTAGGGGGTTGACTTCTCTCTCCCTGTCTCAATCTCTCCAGGGCTCTCTTTTCCTGTCTTGATTCCTCGTGTGCTGTGCACTCGTTTGATAGTGCCGGTCTCACAGCCATTCTTTCGTTTCTCACCAACCTCGTTCATTTGCTCCTTTTTTTCCCGCACTATCGCTTTATCGCCTCGACTGGTTCGCCCGACGTCAGATCCTCTCGAATTACCTTTGATCACTTTTCTCCGACACGTCCCGACACGTCACTGTTGCAAATCCCATTGCTATCCCTGAAGCGCTTGATCCCAGAAGCACTGCTCTAGTGGTATCATACGAGTCGCCGAGACATCCGATACGCTATCCACAGAGAACTCGGAACCACAATCACACCCCGGAGAACAAAAACACACCATTAAGATTACCGATATCGCGACACTTTACTCCATTGCAGCTCGCAGATTGGCGTCATTTACTCTACCACTGTCGAGATGAGATAGTGCTCTGGCCGCACTTTCATTCTACAGTCTTTGGATCTTTGGCTGGCCACCCGCTCTCGTTTCTGGTCTGGTATCTACAGCTTGTGGTGATTCAGAATGACTGTCCCCAAACCCCAAGTCACCCTCGAGGGCGATTGCTCCACCATCCACAGCAACACCCTCTATGTCTTCTCACGCGGCAACTTCCTATCAATACCGCTCCGAGAGAACGGAAACTGGACCGAACTGCCAAAAGGAACATCGGTTACTGGCGCCGCTTGTGTACAGGGTGGATCCAAGGGCGATGAGGCATTCTATGTGGTCGGCGGGACCGGCCCTGCTGGTTACGATGGCCTGCAACAGTTTTCGTTCAAGGACCAGAAATGGCAAAACTTGACAATGTCCTCGCAGGAGATGGCTAATCGAACTGGCCACGGTGCCGGGTACATTTCCTCGTCATCCCAGATCCTCGTCTACGCAGGTATGACAGATGGAAGCACTGTCAGCTCTCAATCCACCTTGCTTATTTCAACAACTTCCCCATACGTCGTGACCTCTGGTCTTGACCAGGGTGCTCCGGCTTTGTATGAGCCCATTCTTTTGCCCTGGAGTGATTCTCAAATCGCCATGATTGGAGGCTCTGCCACCAACACGGCTGTTCACATCTATGACGCTGAAGACAGCAAAGGCTGGACTCTCTCGGAGGCGACTCTTCCCTATGCAATTCCAACTAACTCTCGATGTACCCTTGCTTCCGACTCTGAGAAAAACATCGTTCTCGAGGAGTTTACCATGAACTCTTCGCCCAACAGTGTTTCTAGCTACCTACTCAGCTCCAAGGGAAAGCTGCAGAGCCCAGCCACTACAATTGGAAAGAGGAGTCTGACGGATTCTTCGTATAACAGCACATTAGCTCCCTCCAACAGCTGGTCAAATTTTGCTCTCGCCCAGGGCGATGATATGGTTGTCCTCTCCAATGGTGGGGGTCATGATTCATTAGCGATCTTCAACCAGACCTCGAATGGTTGGGTGAATGCGACGGAATTGTTCTATGGAACCGGAGATCAGAATGTTCTCAAGCCATCCACTACGTCGTCAATCACGTCGTCTACCCCCACAGCTACTTCAACCACTTCGACATCGACCTCCGCGACGGCCACTCCCTCATCCACTTCTGCCGCAGCTGCCGGTGGCGGTTTGAGTGATCACGCTAAAACTATACTTGGTGCAACTCTTGGAAGCGTCCTCGGATTCGGCTTGATCTTGCTTATCCTTCTTTTCCTGATTCGACGCGAAAAGCAAAAGAAACAGCAGCAGTCCGGCAAAGCTGGTGGCGACAGCAAAGACCGACTCAGCTTCCAGGATCAGGGCATAGAACCCCTGACCGAAGGCGCCTATCCCATGGCAAGGTCTCCCGTTCCGGTCGCCGCTGCTTCGGCAGACTCACTGGCTATTATGACCGGAAAGTACAATGGAGAGAAATCTCTCAAGCCACCCAATGCGACGGGTTACGGACTGTCTCATCCCCGCAAGAGCAGCCCGCTCTCCACAATTCCCTCCAGCGGTGCCATGGGCGCGTCGAGTGTCTACACTGATGAAACGGAAGGAGGTACAGACCCCAGCCGTGGCAACCAGCCTGGGGATCGGAGCACGGACGAAGGATGGGGCAAGTACTTTGAAGATAACACAACCACCACCAACCTGGCTGGAATGGCGTCTGATCGCTCGACCATGAGTTCCGTCTACACCAAGTCAGACTACCGCGGTAGCGCCTGGCCAATGTCAAACCTGACACCATTGAACCTGGGATTCCTCGACCAACCCAAGCCCTTGGGCCGTGTCATGAGCGCCAGCCCAACCACAGAAAACACCTCCGAAATAGGCGGCCGAAGCCTTGTCATCCCCGAGAGCCAATCGGCACGAATCTCCTCTGCAGACTCAATCAGTATTGCCTCGGAAAGTGACCGGGACGAAAATTGGCAAGGTGCCGGCCACTCTAGCTGGCTGGGACGACCCAGCAGCAGCAACTACAGCAACAGCTTCTACAACTCGAGCACGCGCGATTTGCCCGGTACCTCATCATATACAGGCCTTGTCGATAAGACAAGGAATTCAAACGTACGGAGATCCAGCGCGATCATCCCAGAGGATATGGACGAGCTGCCGATGCAAGGGCGGAGTAACAACGTCAATTCAGATATGAGCTGGCTCAATCTTCAAGCTGATCGTTGATACTTCTCCCAATTCATCCTACAGTTATTCAGAGACATTCTCTCCGACTCTCACATTCCCTCTTCTCTACCTCAATACCTCACCTCGCCAGGTTCCTCTGTGCATATCTCCTACCTCTCTTTCCATTCCTTTGATGGCGTCTCCATGGCTATCGGTGTCTTTGCAAAAGTTTCTTTTCCGTTGCATTTGAAGTGCTGCATTTTCGTCGCATCTAGCATCCTCGTCTTGTGTCTGTGTGTATGAGCGATTCATTAGCGTTATACCACAGTTCCTGTTCTGCGTCTCCGTGTTGGTTCACCTGTTTAGCTCTGAAATGGGCGTTGCATTGTTCTGTACATATCTGGCTCTATTGGGTCCCTGTTGAAATCAATCGCATGCTCCAGCCATGCAGTGTATTCATATATGTTCAATTGCAGCATATTAACTATTACTTCTATAGTCCCGTAGTCATATCATCGTACCAATCCCCGTCAATAAAACCTCGCCAAAAACGAATTTCTCTTCGACACCCTCCGGAACTCATCCACAGCAGGACTCAACACCTTGCCCCCATCCTCAACCTCCATCTGTTCAAGCCTCTCCTCAGCGCCAAGATACGGCGTATTCCCCTCCATCTTACTCCGAATATAATAATGCTCATCCTCCTCCTCCATCCCAATAAACCACCTCTCCTTAAGCTGCTTCCCCCATGGGCCACACCCACAGGCACCCTTCAACTGCTCCGTCTGCGGACTATTAACAGCCAAAGCAAACAGATTCTGCGGCTCCGTAAAATCAGTAATCTGCCGCCCCCGGGCCTCAAATATCACAAACCCCAAACAAACAGCACTCGTCAAAAACGCAAACACCAAAATAACATAGAAAACACCCTGCCACCGCTCCGTCCAGCCAGAAGCATACCCAACAGCCTGAACCTCCCCATCAAAAAACTGATAAACACCCTCATCCAACACATTCCCATTATCACGACTATAATTCCACCCCTGTACAAACGGCGCATCCTGCGAACTGAGAATCAACGTACTCCCAGCCATAACAGCCAACCCCTCCCCGATAGAAGGCATACGCGGATCAAGCGAGAAGCTGTCTTCCTCAGCATCGTACTTTGGCATCATCTGCATAAGCAGTCGGGCATTACTAGCCTCGCCATCGGAAACACCCGCACCGAGACTCAACGCCTTCGCCCACTCAGACACAACATTTTTATAATCGGCTTCCCAGACACCCTCTTTGAACCCGCGGCTTGCATGTCGGCGGTCATATTGCAATTTATTATTGCCTTGCTCGCATATCGAGCTGAGGAATGCCCCGCTGGATGCCGCGTTATACCGCGTCGAACAGACGCCTGTTTGTTTAGCGCGGAGGGCGCATAGCACGTACGGCGGGTTTGTCGTGTTCGGTGGTGATGCACCGAGGAGGTAGATGGAATTTGCGGGCCAGAGACCTGTCGTGTTGAGGATTGTGTTGAAGGGTTTAGGGTATTTGCCGAAGATTGGTGGGCGTTGGCCGTATTCCGGGCCGAATTCGAAGAGCGTGTCGACGACTGTTCTGTTGAGCCAGGATGGGTAGCGGGGGATGTCGTCTGGAGGTGAGACGCTCCAGGATGTTGGGTTGAATTTGTCGCCGCCGGGCCAGGAGGCGTAGACGAGGGGTTCGAGTTCTTTTTCGGTCATTCCTGTGCAGAGGACGTTTATTGCTGGGGATGGGACGGAGGCGTCTAGGGTGTATCTTCCTTCGCCGGATGCTGAGGCTGATTGGGGTTGTTTTATTTTGTTTTGGGGGTTCATTGCTGCTGCTGTGATGCCGCCGTGGGGCATTGCCATTGTTATGTTGTTGACCATTCTTTTGTGTTTCTTGGAGAGGATTGTTATGTTTTGGATTTGGATCCAGCTGCCTGTTACTGTTGTATTGTCCCAGAGGGAGCCAGTAGGATGTGGACGGTTGTGGAGGTTTGTTGAGGTTGCGCTGTTGTTCGCAACTAGGGAGCTCCATTTTGTTATCCATTGTTGGTAGTTGTGATAGGCTTGGCCGACATGTTTAATTTGGAGACATGTATTGCGGTTGTCTGGGTCCATTGCATTTGTGACTGGAGTTTCACAATTGGAGCCGAGGTAATTCGGGTTACCAAAGCTGGCGGATACTTTGCCTTGAAGGACCTTTGGTTCGACGGGACCGAAAGAGAGTTTGGGTGCGACTTTTATAAGTTAGTGTTCCGTGGTTTATTGCTGTAAGGGAAGAAGTATACCTAACGCTTGCGCGGCGGTAGTGTATAGCATCGCCACAAATGTTGCGACAAGCGCAATAGCACCGAGGAAAGTAAGCGCAGAATACCGCAGCGTCTCCCAATGAACAATCATTGAGCCTGGTTGCATGATCCATGCCCTCATATTCATATCAGAGATACTAATTCCTCGAGAATCGGTCATCAAAGCCCGCCGGCTAAGCACCTGTCCCAAAAACGCCACACAAACCGTGACATAGGCCAACTCAATTGTCTTTGCAAAGAACGCGCTCAACAAATTAGCCGTAGACGGCACCATGGGGCCGTCACTGGAAATACCATTCCATCGAGGCTTTCGAAGTGCAATAGCGAGGTAAATTCCTGAAAAGATAGTAGCATACAGAGCCAGCACAAAGATCGTCAATGGGATCCACGAAAGCCGTTTCTGTAGCACCGTCGTGCGGTTAGGGCATCTCGTGGGAGAATGGGGAGACAGCGGAGCCTTAGGAATAGAGCGAGGCGTGGTCGTCGCTGTACTATCCATTGAAGCGCGCCCATAATGAGGTATAGTATCACCGGAATGATTGGAAATACCCAATCCGACATCGTGGACCACATCCTCGGACCGGCGCTCGTGCGCATGGTAAACATAGTCCTGCTCGAAGGATAAGCGACCGAGCGGACCCCAGGACCGCTGCGGTGGATTGTCCAGCGAGTCCTCCGAAAGCAGCGAATGCTGCGACTCGCGCGACTCGGCCATTGTGAGGTGGCAAGGACACAGATGGGAGAGCGGAGTCGAGAGCCAGGACCCTGGATCTTAACGGAAAGCCATAAACAGCGCGGGTTGGAGGAATCATAGGGTGCGGTCGTCTGTTAGCTCTCCTGCGGCTGAATCGTGTTCGTTGGGGGCCAAATGGGCAGTGCGGACGTTAGCTGCGTCTATAGTCTGTTTGTGGAAATTAGTGGCGGTGCTGATTGGTGACTTAGGAGTGGCCTACATATGAACCGTCAGGGTTCTTATATTTGACGCACTTCCATTAGGTCTGGGCCTTTCTTGTAGTCCAAGTTATTTAACCCTTCCCGCGGTAAGCTGTGTGTTCCCGAACCTATACATCTCGGAGGTTTATGAGTTTCTGTCTTTCAGCCCTAAATTTCCCATTTTTAGGACAGAACATAATGCCTTTATAACGATCCATGTCGTATAAGAGTGCTAAATCGATACAAGCTCAAGAAATATTAGCTTAGAGATACCGTATACTCATTGAAGGTGCTTATCTTTGATAAATGAGCCTCAAGTATATCCAACCAAATCTAATCCAAAGAAAGAAGAACCGCAGAAGAAACAGGAACCTCAACAGTCAACACGCCATCCCGAACCCTAGCCACCTCCTCCAATGCATGCACAGGCACGGGCATCCCCCGACGCAATGCATAGTCATAGAAAATCCCCCTGAAAGTAATGTTAACAAGCGCGTCACTACCCGGACCAATCAAACGCTCCACATTAGCGCTGCGATGACGTGCAGGCACATGGAAGTTGTAAGCCCTATGTGGACGAGTTCCCGTGGTAGTCTGGGCAAAAGCCCGCAAATTCACCACGACCAGTTTAGTCAATCGCCTTCCATCACAGATAGCATACACCGAATCGGTATTTTCTCCTAGGGGAGTGTTCACAATGCGAGAATTGTCCGATTTACCAATGGCATTTGCGACCATGATCTGTCCATAGTATGGTGGTCTGGTAGTTGGGGCCCCCAACTCCTTTGTTTTCAATCGGCTCCCATGAGGCGTATCAGTAGTTTAGACCTTGGTGAAAGTGCAGGCGCCTCATACCCTGATTGATGTTAGCAGCTTCTAGAATGCAATGTGATGAAAGGCGGGTTCATGCATGCTCAGCTGCCCAAAGAGAGAAGTCGGCTAGCCAGAGAGCATCGCCGGGTACTTTTGTCTCGCTGTTTCGGCCCTGGTTCGCGATTGAGTTTAGCTCCCCCGGTGTGTATGGATGACCCGAGGTAGGCGAGATTCTTGGCACGCTGAATTCGTGGTGCTAGATTTTGGATAATGTTTATGTGGTTCATTAGGGTTCAGCTCTGCTTGAGAGAGCTGGACAGGGGTTGCCGTACGCTAGAGATCAAATGCGGCCGGGGGCAGTGGGGGCGTGTTGACACCAATGTAACTGTTGAGATATCTGTTAGCAGAATGTAAGCACAGAGGCAAGATAAAGGGGCTTTTACTTGTAGCATGCCGAACTTCAGTAAAGAGATCATTAACAAGATTTATGTGGACCAGATAATTCACTTACAAAGTGTGGGTGCGACATAGTAATTGTGGGGAATGAAAATGGACAAATAGATAGTTCAAATACAACTTGTGAACAAGACGAATCGGATGCCTTGACACTTCAATTATAACCGGGTACGGCTAAAAAATATGAAGAGAGCCGACTGGATGGCTAGACTAAACGGCTGGAGAGTTCACTTAGTATTCGATAAAGAGATCCTTAAACATGTCATTATAGGAAACACAATATCTTACTCGCCACCTATTTACAAGCGGGTGCGGATACAAATTACAAGACAAGGCGCTCTTCCGCACATAGGTTACAGACAACATGAGTTCCTAGTTGCCGCTCATCTAGTAGCGGGTGGGACATTCAAAATAGAAGAGGAACAGGTAGATAACTCGTTAAAGGGCATCAAGAGCGTATGAGGTCGCACCAGCTGCTCACTTGAAAACGTGTGGAACCTACAGGGCATGAAAAACGACGTTGACATGTCAACAAGGAGATCGTTAAACGCACCGTTATAACCAACATGATATCGTAGTCGCCTCTCATTTCGGGTAGGATATACAGATTATGAAGGCAAATTAGATACCCATGAGACAACATGGTGTTAAAGGGATCATTATAGATAATTTATTTTCGTTGTCCTCGTTTTACATCTCTGTGGACAGGATAGACTCACAATGCGAGGGTGTCTTCAGGAGTTCCCATCGGAAGTTGGGTGATGCAGCACCTGTCTGTATCCCTGCTCCATCTGCTTGAAGGCATGTGCGGCACAAACGGGTTGATGGAGGTGCCTCCACAGTCAATCTGGATAGCGATTAGCGAAGCCGTCATTACATATTTGAGATTGAGGTATAATGCTTACGTTCTCCAATCCCTCCTCATATGGATCCACCCCATAGACAGTATTGTAGCTGCGGCCTTTCTTCTCTCGGGCGGATCTTGCTCGGATAGCTTGTGAGCCGAATCCGGGTCTGGGGCGATATGAGGCGGAGGTATCATAGAGCAAACCTAGTAGGGCGATATCAAGAGGCTTTAGCTCAATTAGGATTTATTCCATCTGCATGACTGGTTAAGTGTACCTTTTTATGTGAGGCTGCAAGGCATCTTTGCCATTTGAGATGGGCAAATGTGACGGGTTGAGAGAACGGAAGATCGACGTCGAGGTCTGTGGTTTCTTTAGTTTTGGATGTTGGCATGATCTTTCGGAACTGACCTTATATGGGATGGCTGTATCCTGGGGCCACATTGAGAGCAATAGATCCGTAGAGGAACGAGGAATAAGCATTGGACGTAGTTAAGTGCATTGTTCAATTTGATCTATGAGAAATTCGCAAGACCGCGAAAAAGACTAAAAAGTATTAGAAACAACATGGTCTTTATAACCACTCGTAGCCCTCGGGCTACACCATTATACCATTCTCTTTGTAAATCAAACATCAAAGTTCAATCAATCAGAATCAATTCCTCGCATTCTCTTTCCTTAGTTATGCGGGGATTGACGCCAAGGTAGCAAAGGACCCTACTGATAGCATTCGTAGGCTCCTTCCACATAGGAAGAAGCTTACCAGAATCCCCAAAACAAAATCCCGAACAATAGTCAGGCAGTAGAGGCAATATCGGAGGATGCCCGGGGAGCTTCCTTGATTTCACCTTCACTCTCTCGGCTTGGACGGGCATCACTGAACGCAATGTTCAATTTGCGATAATCCCAGTTTCGAGCAAAGAACAAAACAGCAAAACTCAACACTGGAATAGTGAGTATATCGAGAGCACCAAAGAAAATAGAACCACCAGTCACACCGATCCGGTTCCCACCATCAGTCAACCCAAATGCAATAGGATAAAGCAACCACAAGAGATTCAACCACCCCGAAAGTACCATATAGTCACGTTGAATCCCCAACAAAGCAGCAGCCTCGCGACTCTCATTGATAGTACTCATAGCAAGGATAAGCCATGAGAATGTACCAAAGGCGAAGAACCCCCACTTGTAGCTTGAAGGTGTAAATGCCGCCACGAGGTAACTGATAACCCAGATCCAGGATATAGCAATGTTGCAGATGATGGTGGTCCAAGACACGCCCGAGATTAGTCCCATTGCCAGAGCAAGCGAAGGAAAGGCGACTACCCAGTTGATGTATTTGGCGTAGAATATTTGCCGGATCACGCCGTTGCCGACGTTGTCGACTTGCTCGACAGCGCTCCAGCCTAGATTGGATGCTTGTGCGTAGTAGGTCATGGCGCCGACCATTAAGGCGCAAGTAAATAGGTAGTGGAAGACTCTTTCGCTTTCTTTTGCTGCGAAGGAGAGTACTAGGAGGCCGATCTGGATATCGTACGTGTTAGTGGGGATAGAGGTGAGAGGGGAATAACTGAAGGTCGAGGGCTATAGTAAGAAATGAACTTACAAAGGAGACAATATAGATGGCTGTCACAGCCCATAGCCAGTCAGATCCATGTATCGAGAGTGCTTCATCAACCCCCGTTAACGGATTGACTTGAAAAACATCGTTTGCTCGACCGATGAGACTCATCGTGCAGTTCACGAAATGAATTTGACACTTTGATTCCACTGAGATGTTCAGAGAGTTTCTTGGAAATGATCAAGGAGGTTTGCTAGAGCATCAAAACGGAGAGATGTCGCCTCTTATAAGAACGGCCCCAACAACCATTAGAGCACAATATATCATGACTCAAACATCGGAATTGGAGAGGCCGAATGTCCGATCCGGTTCAATAGAACAGTGTTGATAAACCAGTGATGCTGCGCATACCTGGTAGGCCATTGGAGCTGGCATCTGGATCAGCGCGATGGGTGGAGCTTCTCGGGACAAAGTTGTTTGTAAGGCTTCGTTACATTTGCCCCTAAACAAGGGACAAATATAGATGAATAATCCAATATCAAACACCGTAACTCACCTAAATAGAGGTTATTGACGATCGGCAAGGAGCTCGGCGAATAGATTATTGATGCAGCAACCGGATTGGCTGAGCCTCGAAACTTTTCCCCGAATCTATTTCTCCGAACCTCAACGGAATTCGGGCATAATAACAGCGTCGGATAGACATGTACCTTCGGGATTTGAAGGATTTTGGAAGGAATGAACCTATCGTACGCTACAGGCTAATGAAGCTATTATTGGGAAACACGCAAGAGCACCCATGACTGCTGGTTTTCTACATGTATGAAAATAGGGTCCTCGAGGGTGGACACGAGCACACGAACAGTATCGTCGTAACAAATTTGAGGTTATACTTCCATATCGCCATATTGAAAATATTTATAAATTACGATCCTATGAACTAGTCCGGAGTACTCCCCTGCACACTATTATTGAACATCTCAGTGGTTTTTGAAATGCACGACTTCGGTAACAAGTCGAGGTAACTTTCCTCATGATTATTGACATTCTTCAGCCGACGGAATATGTAAAACAACTCCTGGATTCGGAGTTGAAATGATTCACTAGTATGCATATTGTCGTAGAGGAACTCGGCACAGGAAAAGAGAGGGATGGGCATCAAGGGATGGATCTAGAGTGAATAACGTTAGTAGTATAACCTAAACACACTAGCCTATGTTACCTACCTTGGCAACAGGTAGTTCACACAGGGTTGTCGCCAGATGGATGATGGTCGTGGAAGCCTCTAATGCTCGATTTTGATAATCAGAGATTTCAGTATCCCCATGCAGTGGGTTGGCAGATGCTGGCATTGACTCCATCATGGCTTTGCAGAAATAAATGACTGTAACTTGACCTAAGATATTGGCAAAAAGAAGAAGAGGATCGTAGGCCTTGATAGGCGATGGATAATATCGTGACAGAGCTTGGAGTCTCGTTGTAAGAAGACTATCCAGCCAGCGCCGCTGCTCAGTCGAGTCCAGTAGCGTGTCTCCGTATGCCTTGGAGATTTGATATTGTTGGATCTGAAGTAGAGTGCGACCACATATCGTAGCTAAGATGAGGCACTCGTTGAAGGACGAACCTACTTTCAGAGTAGTCTGGGTCATGGCTTCGGACAAAAAGGGCCCAAGTCCATGGCTGCCGTTTTGGAAGTCTGAATCTAGGGCTGGCAGTCGGGTGCAGATCTGGAACCACAGGCAATGGCCATGCGTCAGTAAATACCCTCACTAGCTCCCAATCACTTGAATTGAGGTATTGGCATCCTTACCACATGTTCATTTAAGGTGATAGGCCAGTCATCGCGCATGCTAATGACATGATCAAGGAAATAAGCCATCCAAAACACCCGGCGTCTCTCTTCGACTTGGATAAAATCACCATTTTGGGGAGAGGACGGGCCTCCCTTGCCAGTGGGTCTGTCAATCTCATGATAGCGCATAGCCTGCACCAAGCGGAATGCCCGACCGGCACTCATCCAAGCCTGCCGATGGTGAGTTCGCATAGATTCAAATATCACGATAACAACCCATGCCTGCGCAAGTTCTGTGTTGACGTTGTAGTCGTTGCCTTCGATGCTAATGGACTCGAGTGTCTGTTTTGTCTTCTGGTAGAGTGGCTCTATCATCTCGCGGAACTGAGCAGACAGCAGCGAGGCCAAAGTCCACATGGCGCTTTGCAAACATTTCTGCGATGGTGTTTTTGAGCTGGATTTAGACCATGATAGGTACCGTCGCTGGTAAATGATCGGTATTGATTGGTGTACGCGATCCAAGTAGAGTTGGTCTCTGGAGACGACATGTTAGCCATATATCCAGCTTTTTGCCGCAATAAAAGCGGCAAAGAACTCCCAAGTTGTGTTTACAATTCATCATGCAGGAAGTCCGTGGGCGGAAACTGAGTGTTTGAAACTGTCAAAGCAGGTGGGAAGGACCATTCAAGCGAGGAAGAAACTAAGTCCGAGGTGAGGCAATCGAACAACGCTGCGCGCCCTGGTTGAGAGGGATTTGTAGGCTCCTGTGGCCATTCGGCGATGCGAGGTCCAGAATCTGCCAAAACACCGGGCGAAGCAGGGATTGTTGATTCGCTGCTGTGTTGAGACCCCTGGATATCCCGTTGAAGCTGTCGGTCTGGGAGGCGACTTTCTAACATCGCCTCTAGGTGCACGACTCGGTTCTTTAAGGCTTTCAAGTGGCCCTTTTTGGGACCTCGGGCTCCGCGATGTGTCACTTCACATGAAATCCCCGTTTCTCGACAAATCCCGCATTGAGGTTGTTGTCCATCGCAGCGCAGCTTACGCCGCCGGCACTCATCACACGCGGGACCAGAGCGCTGCCGTCGTGTCGCACCAGTTATCGAGCTTTCTTCTGCATCGTTGGATGACATGACTAGCTTTTCTGTTGCGATGGAGAATCTGGGGGCTTGGGGGCCGTTCTAGGACAGGAGGGGCCAACCTCACCGCGCTTTGTCTGCCTAATCTCAGACATGTCACAATAATTTTCCAGCAAGCACTTCAAAATATATTTTGGAATTCTTCATCGTCATTTAACTTTCTCCTCTTGTAAACTCTCCATTCTACTGGTATCAGATCTTATCGGTCTCTTACATTGGCCGGTCTCTGATTTATCTATGAATCACGTCCCCATTGTAAGACACGTGGGTACTGCTAGCCATGCCTTGAAGGAGGATGAACCGCAATATAACGCAATATAACGCAATATAACGCAAATGTCCCGCGTACCAGACGAGGCGAAGTGAAGATGCGGTTGATTCTGGTGGCCTTGTGACAGGTCAGGGGAATCGAAGCAATGGAATAGAATAGCTAGGCAAGCCAGAGCCGGTATGAGAACGTTTGTGCGTATGGAAAGTCCTTGATGGGCCAAATAAATTGCGTGCTGAAATCAGCGAGATACGACAGCTGGGACTTGGGTTGTCAAAAGGGAATATACTCCTAGCAACGGCGAGACCAGGCACCACGCTGGGTTTCCCAATGTCTAGGAATCTTATTGGACCACCTTTGTGTAGATGGCATGGACTGGTACCAGAATCAGCTGCTTGGACGTCGAACCCAAAAAGGTTCTTTGGGACTTTGAATTTAGCCGTCCTCAGTGAATCGGCGAGGTGATAGATCTCTATATATTAGTGGAACCTGGTTATCTCAACCAGTACAAAGCGTCTTCGTTCCTTGACTGTGACAATCATAACGTTGTCGAGTGGAGACTTCACCACGACACATTAAGGAACTCACTTTATGTGTTTGCCATTGCAAATGGGTCAAGCCCTCTGGCGTTTCCTGCTGGAGAGAACAGCCCATAGGAAAACTCGGCCTACCTTCGCAACCTCTGTTTCATATCCAGTATTTAGTTGAAGGTGATATGCCACCAGAGTGCTGGGTTCTAGATCAGCGTGCATCGTGTACCGGCATACAGAAATTGAGTCATTACACCTTGTCAATATGCGTCGCCACCGTAGAGAAGCCACGGTACAGACATAACCGTGTCCTTAATGACGGCAAATGAGGATGAGTGTGAAGAATTCCGTTTAGAAAGCATGTTTAGCAGTTAAGCAGAGTGTTTCGTCGGTTTCTCGTCGTTTTCTCGTCGGGACGTGGTCTAAACAAGCGTCGTTGAAATAGTGTCGAGGGGTTTAGATGGTGGGCTCTGCCAATTCAGCGTGTTAGTCACATTCCACTCACAGCGTTGCACCTCAAGATGACGCACGGAGAGGTGTACATACTTTGGGTATTTAGGAATAATGGAAACTGGGATAGGAAACACGCACTGGGAGGTCAGTGTTGAAGGATAGCAGCCAGTCAATCGTGTCAGGATTTGACTGCTTCACCCGAGCACACACTGCGAGCAAACGTCATGGAAGTTCTTTGCACTGAGTGCAACCAAGCAAGTAAGTTTTGTTGCCCCTTGGCCTCTTCTTTAACGATTCATCGGCGGACTGTGTCAGCGTCGCCGGTGTTTCCACCGTCCGCGTTCCAATCTTTGCACGAGCGTCTTGGGAGCTGAGTCAAGTGAGTCAAGTGAGCCAAGAGAGTCAAGATATCCCATACTGAGAAGTGAACGGCAACATCTGAGGAAGGGATCGGTTTCATTCTCGTGGTGAAAATCCAAGAATCACACAAGTCGGTGCTATCAGTTCTCGTCGGATGTTAGCCCTGATCTGTTAGCTGGCACACTGGCCAAGCCATCGCCAAGAATATTCCTGTTTGATCATAAGGCCATGAAAATGAAGAGCTTGTGACTCGCGTTGTGCGAGTTCTTTTTCCTGTCAAGGAATGCAGAAGATCAAGGAATGCAGAAGACGCAGATAGACCTCTTCCGTGCAAGAACAATTGAACTCATCATCCAAACCACCTTCCCTTCAAGATCCTCTGCCAGTCAAAGACTTCATGAGCACTCACCAACCCTCACCAAGCCCCAACCCCCAAACAACCACAAACCAAGCGCCTACCCTTCTACAGAAACCAGAACAGACCCCAACCATGACCCTGTAATCCAGGGCCTCCAGTATTCGCGTACAACCCAACCCTCTAGCCACAAAAGTCGCACCTCCCACTCCACCACATATGCAGGGGCTAACCTATCAAGCCCACGACACAATCTCCCACCTCTTGGCAACCTAACAAGCGCTTACAACAAGTATGGGGCATCGAAAGCCCACCCACCAACATGACGTTTCCGCTTACGCAACCTCTCGACAGCTGAGTACGCTAATCAGCATCATGGTGCATGCATGCATACCTATACATTATCCAGGAGCTTAGTGAACCGATGCCGATCTTTTGAAAAGGGAAGGAAGGGGAGGGGAGCTGAAACTGTGTTTATTCTTGTCTACGTACAAAAGCTAAAATGGGGGGTATACGTATACTATGTATAAGTTACTACGTACACTGGAGGGGTAGGAGTAGGAGTCGGGAGCTGTAAGACGTCCGTGTGGTCGGGCCATTGATTCGACGTAACTTATGCATTGACCACGTTCAAAGCGTATACACATGTACGGGAGCGTAGCTCAAGCCCTGGACTAACGGGGAGATCCATTGGCACCCGCATCTACTACTGTACACATCTATGGCTGAGTCCGCGTCTGCGTCTGCAGGTACGTCCTCGTCCACGTCTCAGCCACGGGATCAAAATAACCTTACATGTAAGGGTACGAATACACCCTCCACTCCGCCCCTCCTTCCGAGGGACCCTTCACCCCATCCAGTAGGTCAAGTCCTTTACGAGGCACCCTTTATCAAATCTAGTAGGCCATTCCCTAGCAAAAGAATCGAGAAAGGTGCGTATGTCCGCGCGTGGCCTGATACCGATATATCGATAGTTCGGTGGGGGAGGAGAGAAGTGTCGGGTCCGGAATGTTGCGCACAAAAAGAAAAATTACAGCAGATATCAAATATTTCCGCTCCACTATGGAAGCGATAACGAAGGTGTATGATATGCAAGCGTGAAACTTTGATAACTGGGGTGTTATTTTTCTGGGTTTGAGGCGATATTTGCGAGGATTCGCCGATGCTATTTTCTCAGGTCTGTATAGAGATTACAGATATGCTTATGTCGGGACCTTGGAACTCAATGTTGCATATCTTTCCCTAAGGGACCGGGATCGGCTAACTTTGGTCAATCCATGGATCATAAGAAATTAGAAGTTACGAGAGAAACGGCATTCAGGGACCGTTCCACGTGGGATGACTCAGCTCGGGATCAGTTTGCCCGCTTAGTCACCAGACCCGTTCCAAGGTTTATCTTACCTCAGTTCCCTCAGACCACAGCCAATGATGAGACAGAATTCTGCCGATTCTGCCACGCTAACCCGATTGGGTTGCTTCATCAGCCCGTGGTCTGAGCCGGGAACCCCTTCCGTACATACAAGTTTCCGGTTCTCGCCAGCAACCCCACCATTTGGTCAAGGTGTGTTTTCTCAAGCTCTCTGAGAGTATTTCTGACATTGTTAGAAAGAATGGCATCACCGGATTTGCCCAATATGATCTCTAGATCGCGAAAGCGTGCTCGACAATCCTCCCTCGAGTGGCCTTCTTCCAGTTCACCATTACAAGAACCACCTGCGTCTACTCAGCGATCTCGTTATATCTCAGGATTGCAGCCACGCGAACGTGTCGATATGGTACTGGCTGAGCTTAATGATAAGCACCGGTGGACAATCAAGGATCTTCTTTACCACATGGTGCATGCACAACCAGTCAAAAAAAATGGATATTCGACATCGTATCGAGCACAGAAATTGTCTGACGCTATATATGGGCAACCTGAAATTATTGAGCGGCTAGGTAGTGTCTCAAAAGACATATATGCCACTGGTGCATCCGATCTCGTGTCTCGGATACAGACCGAGATTCGAGGGCTGATTAACGGAGATATACTCGGCGAGTTCCAGTCCAATGTGGACCCTAAAGATATGGACATCTCTAGCTTGGCTACGCAGATGCAGAGGAAAGCTCCAGAGCTCTGTGGACTGCTCGTTAGCATCATGACACCTCCAGGAAACCATCGCGATACACCCAAGATCCACCAGGGCAGCATTGTGATGGTCTGTTCAATTCTGGCTTGCGCTTTTGCACCACGGAAAAGCAACAACTTCCCGATGTTGATCGGCTTGTATTTACATGCAATGGGTGTCAAGCGACGTGTGATTAGCTTTCTGGCTGGCCTGGGGATAAACTCAGCATACCAGACTATCATGGACAGACGGAAGGAACTTGCAGAACTAGGACAGGTACTATAACCGCATTTACCGGAGAATAACATGTTCTGGCTGACTTCTTACCCCAAGATGTGTACAGAAACAATTGAAACAGAATGCCCAGGCTTCTCGCAGGAATCTCATTGTGGCATGGGATAACTTTGACTACAGCCAGACTGTTCGACATCAAACTATTCGTGATCCATCAGAGCATATCTCCGCCACCACTGGCAAGCTTTGTATCGGTCAGTCCATCCCTGCAGGAGGGCTTCTCCGATCTATGTTCCATCCAGAGGTTACACTGAGTCCTCATGATATCTACATGGCACCAGGCAATCAGGATGATGAGATCTTCCATCAATGTCAGCGCCATTGGATTGCAGAGGCCATTCGCTATACTCATCGGGAGGCAGTAGAGAAACTATTTACTGCGGAAGCGTGCGTCAAACCAGGCCAGATGAAACCGCGAGCCCATCTTATTGACTGGCCTGAATTCCCAGCAGTTAAACGACTGCAAGCGCAGAAGACAATTCACTACAGCCTTGGGCCAATGTTATACAACGAAGGCACGACAGAGGGGACATACAAGGTCATTCAGAATGTCTTTCTGGAGCAACTGGGGGATGATGATGATACAGACCTTGATGGGCTTTTACAACTGGTTTATGGAGATCAGAAAACAGTGTCACTCCTTCGTGCCGTCAAAAAAGAACGTGCGGAGGCTTCTCGTCTTTTCGATCGTTTCAGCTGGATATTGCCAATCCCCGGACTGTTCCACTGGCGTATGAACTACTTGGATATGATCTTTGAGCTCTATGCTGGGACAGACCACCCTACCGTTGAATCGACGATCCATCATAATAAGGTCTGTCTCGGTTGCGTACAGGGACACAAAAGTCCATTCCACCATAAAGAAGAGGTGGCTACTCGCTCATTTGACGCTCGCGTCACGGCCATGTTCTATCAGTTTGTCCCATTAACAGTCAATTTCGCGGATGCTAAAGATGTGGATGATTGGATTCAAAGCCTCGGAAGGGGTCAATTCCTGGACGTTGTGGATCAGATACGCCAGTCTCTGTTCCATTTTAAAGAGCAGCAGTCTAAGGTTCGTGAACGAGAAGGAGAACCAGTCGACTATGAGTTCTCAGCACATGCGAAATTCCTTCAGCAGATGGAGACTTACAAGTCCTTGAAGCTTGCCATCAAACTTGGTGACATTGGAATTATCCAGCGGATCTTTGCACAATGTTGTCTCCTCTTCCCTGGCACAAAGAAAACCCGATATTCTTTCCTCTCCTTGTATATGACATGGCTCACTCAAACCAAAGTAGCTGATCCCGAGCTGCAGACTGCCATTCTTGCCAACGGACTTGTGAATCTACGGGGTGCGGAGGACGGTTGGTTCGAAATTGATCGACTGAATGAGTTCTTCAATCTTCATATGAAGACACTCATGTCGACTCGACGGACCTCAAATCTGGACATCACTACCATGTTCCGTCGAACTGCTCTCACAGCCAGCTACTGTACTGATCTAAAGGAGCTTCTGGAGGCTACCTTTGGAGAATATAGCAATGGGCGACACCAAAATAAGGATGCTAGCCAGGATGTTCGTCATCTAGCTTATCAGATCTCGAAGTGCATCCAAAAGCAACCAAATGGTCGGACAAGAGGCTTTCAACCATGTGATATACTCACAGAAACAATTGGCGAAAAGCTCTTCAAAGCCGTACAGAACTTCAATAGCCTCGTCGTCAACGGACAGTGGGCACAAGAAGTTGATTTTAGCAAGATGACATCGACTCCTATTGCTGTTCTAGATGAGATTGAAGAGAATGACACATGACACTGAATAGCAGGTTGCTGCCGGGACAGCTTTAGCTATACTTCTCTTCATTCCATTGATAATACTCCCACGCTATATTATAAGGTGACTGACACACATTGATGGAATGCATCAGATGGATTGTTCATCATTCTCTACCAGACCTTAGAACCTAGGTCTTCTCCACCCTTCATCACGCGACGCCCATTTCCTGATACCACACCGAGGGCCTTGCGTTTGGGAACTGGAGTTGCCGAAGGAGGAGGCATGTCCATAAAAGCTTGGGATGGCGTGTTAATATCAACCCACGGAGAGATATTCCGAGATGGAGTTGGTTGACTGGTGCTTTCTGGCGTGACTGCAGAAGACCATGTGAGGTTGCTGCATTCACTCATTTGACTAGAGTCATTCGACACACGCTTCCTCTTTGCAGGGGTTTGAATAGTGGCCATAAAGGCTGCTTGATATGCATTCTTCAAGACATCCACAAGACCCTCAGCAAGCTGATTCGACAAAGCCCATATTCCCAATATTGTCTGAAGATCCTTTGCCTGGAAATATTCCCGCTCCGAATAGGTGGCATTTTCAATATATATCGCAAGATGGACATATTGTTCTTCTGCCAGTATGCTTGAGCAATCAGGTATGAACTTCACTCCGTTCAAAGCGCTTGAAAGGACCTCCTTGGACCAATATTTTAACTGGTTGATGATTATCTCGTCCATCTGTCCTGACCTCGGACCGTGCTCAGTATACAGATAACGAGTTGGATCATTGAGCTGATACTCAGGATTGCAGTTGCTGCAGCACCGGTCACGCCGAGGATTACATCTGAACTCTTCAGGTTCATTGAAGTAGTCCAGGAACCGTTTCCGGAGGCATTCTGTAGGCTCATTGGCAAGGAGATACCAAAATTCAGGCAACACAGCACGTCGCTCTTCATGACTTAAGCGTCCACCTTTCTGTGGTCTCTCAGGGTTTGCTTCTTTGACTTCATCATCTGAATCGGCCAGTGGGTTGTCTTCCGCTAGATCATCATTTTCTGTATGAATCTTGCGTTTCACGGCACGTTTCTTGATACGCCCCTGTATCCACTGATCAACGAGAATAACGATCTTTCCATCCTGTCCAAGGCGAGATGCCCGACCACCGCGTTGCCAGAGCGTTGCTGGTTGTAGGTTTTTGGGGAACCGATACATGACAACTTGATCAATATCCTGGAGGTCCACTCCGAGCGCTAGTGCCTCGGTGGTCATGAGGACACGAAGCTTGGATTGCGGTCCGGGTTTCTGAAGCTCTTTGATCATTGCTTCCTTGTCTCCCTTTGCGGTGTCGCTATGGTAGACCTTCACCGTATCCATTGCCTCTTTGAGGGTATAGTTGCAATGTTGAACACTTGCCCCATCTGGTTGCTTGTTATGCTGCAGCCAATACCGACAATTTTCCATGGCAGTATATGCATCATTCTTCGAGTCAAAGAATACCAATGTCTTTGGGATTCGTGACGGTCGTAAAATGGGCTGACAAGGACCATTGTCAAACAGGAAACGCAAGGCCGTTGCCTTCTTATGCGCGCCTTGTGGGATCCAAGCTGTTTGAATGAGCAACTCTGGACGATTGACGGATGTCCGCAAGATTTCAACATCCTTTGGAAACCCAAGTCCCTCAATAACAACGCGCAATGTATTCATATCAAGCGTAGCAGAGCATGCAAACCAGGGGACGCCACTGCCGAATAGACTTCGCAATTGATGCAATCGCGCATAGTCCGTTCGAAAATCTTTGCCCCATTGAGCCACAAGATGAGCTTCGTCTACAACAACCAGAGCCAGCCGGTCTCGGAAACCTGGATGCATAGCAGTTGAACGGAACTTGTCACTGATTGCAAGCTCTGGACTCACGAGGACATGTGTGAACTTGCCCGCTTGTACCCTGTCAAGAAGTTCGGATGAGAATGTTTCCCTGTTTAGGAAACAAGGTCGCCCTCCAATGTTCTCGATGTAATTGGTCTGCTCAACGCCAATTTGATTCAATGGAAGCACAACAAGGGTGATAGACTTATCAAGCAAGAGTGACACTGCTTGCAATATCATACTCTTCCCAAATGACGTCTTCGCAATCAGGATAAGGTCCTTTCTCAGGTAGATCAATTGTCTCAATGCTTGCAACTGACCCGCACGTGGATAATAGGGATACAGCTCTCGAATTGCTTGTCTGATGGCTTGGTCCTGTTCATCCTTACGCTTCTCAGACGCATCGCGAATCAGTTTCTGCGCTTGAAGAACTGAATTCTTCTCAACTTGTTGTTTCTCCAGCAAGACAGTTGCGCCCTCATTCTCGTACTCCACTCCCAATTCAATAGGCTCTCCAGCCTTTGAAGAAGTTCGATTATTCTCAGAGGCCAACCAGTTATCCAACTGTGTCTGTCCATTTCCGGGGTCGTTCAGTTTCGCGTTATATTTCCGAGGAGGCTTCCGTCGTGATGGGCGTCGATCTGGCATCGTGAGGCGGGTTTGGAGTCAATTCTCACGCGATAGAGTTAATATTGTGGATCAGATGTAGCCACTATACATTAAAATATGTCAATATATGCTTCATGGAGGTTTTGGCGGAATACTTGGGGCATATAATGGCTTTGACAGCTTAAGAAAGGGTTCCTTCGGGTATTTTAAGGACATATTTCTCACCCACCTTTCCAGTTATACATACAATTTTGGTGTCAATGGGTTCAGCTCAGAAAGATGCAGAAGACATCGTCGCCCGATTCTTAATATTCGCGTGGGTGCGCGAGAAACTTGGAAATATTGAAAGACGCGCCTGGAAACTTCGCCATATAAACACGGGCAAAAACCCCGGAAACTTGTATGGTACCACCAAATTCCCAGCTCAGACGTTCCCCAAAAAAGGTGTGTCAGCATCGCTGGAAACAGCAGGCGGTGGATGGCCAAATTCACCGCCTTTTTGGGGGCGGCTGAGGTAACTGAGGTAAGGTTTATCTTTTAGTTTCGCTCGGCGGGCATGGATGTGCACTTTTCTTACTGTTACAATTTACATACATGTATCTCCAATATCTAATGTTATGTCCAAAGAAGCCGAACCCCCGAATTTTAAAATAAATCAATAGTGCGAAAGTCAGACATGAGCCACAGGGGCCTTAGTGAGATGGGGCCCAAGATCTGTATTCCGTATTGGGCGAAGCGAGGGCCCCACGGCTTAGGGGGGAAGATAAATAAATTGTCGGAAGGATATCTGCCGGATCGTCTCTATGGACTTGCATAAGTGCCGAAGCCGTGTATGTATAAGAGCATTGACAGCTTCGATTTCTGGAAATCAGGCAGCAGTTTGGCGCAAACTGGGGCTGTGGCTGTGGCTGTGTTTTTGCTGTCGAAGAGCGAGATGATGGTGGTGTGCGGGGACTGGGTGGGGATTAAAGTGTGGTTTTCTTCCTTGTTATCGGATGATCCGGAAATAACATCATGCATTATGATTATGATTAGTGGTTATACGTTACCTGTAATATGTGGAGCGTTCAAGAGAGATCCTCCATACATGGACTGTTGGACCGAGACTATTGAATGACTATAGAACACGAATTCCAAAAGACAGATCGCCGAAACAGATGCGCCGAGAGTTCGGGTTCAAGCCACGATAAAAGGCCGCGTGGGCAAGAAGTGGCGGGTGCTGTAGTAAATTAGGGTCTCCATGACGCTAGGCGGGAACGGTGATTAGGGCAAAGCTATACAGGTAACTGACGCCCAGCTAGTCCCATCCGAGTAAGCGTAGGTGAGTGGCCACGAGTCCCTGCGTCTAGAGCGTAAGCAATACGGCACAAAAAAAGGCAAAAAGGACAAAAAGGGTCAAGGGTCCTTGCAGGAACGTAAGCCGGGTACAGCCCTGACGAGTCAAGCTTCTGGCGTAAGCTGGGAGATAGAATGAGAAGGGTTAATTCGAGCGCTAAAACACTAGCCTACCTCAAGCACGGAAGTGTATTTGCTGGAGAAGGACTAGACAGCCAAACTACCGTGGATATACGTAGGCTGCATACGTATGCCCCGTCTAAGATTGAGCTTAGGCAAATCATCGCTCGGCTGAAGAAACCCCAAAACGGTCCGCGTTCTGCCACGAACCACAAACCCCCTCGGGCATGTTCCAGATCGGAGGTTTGAAGCTTGGCCTGATCTACCGAAAAATTCTAAAAAAAATAGAAAAGTACGCAGAACACGCATGCGCAAAAAGCAATGGTTGATTTTAATCTCCTAATGGAGTTTACCCGATTCACAATCTAAGTAGCCCTGGATGTTTACGAATCACTTCTTTGAAGCTATACAGTAAGACCATACTATGCGTCGCCATCTTACGTACGTTCAGCGGAGAGTCCCCGCGCGAATGGTTTTCGGGGCGGGGCGGGCGCTGGACGCGTACGAATACGAAGTGTAGCTCGAGCCAATGTCTCGCTATAGTTAAATGACGGTCTTTAGAAGACTAGGTTATCTCATTGGCGTGGAGATCACATGCCATTATGTTTAACTGTTCAACCTACAACATGTATGTAGGTTTACCATGATCGGACTCCGCAGAACGGAGAAAATTTCAATAGGAACTCGGCTGAGAGTACCCTTTCCAGAAAGAAAAAGGCAGAGCTCTAGGGTTTTTTTTCCGTCACCAGTTGTAGGGCGAGATCGCCGTAGGGCGCTAAATACAGCTAAAAGTATTACCATACATTACGCCCCCGCCCTGGAATGTCCGAGCCGGAGGTGGATTCCCAAACAGGAGTCAACATCATCACTTACGTAGATTCTTTCTTACAGTATTCTAGCTTACTTTATTCCATTTTATTAAACATAATAACATGGTACTGTTTACTTCTATAGAGAAGAACAACTGAGATGGGGCTAAATGCTTGTCCGTCCCGAGATAAAAGGCCCGTAGTTCTGCCGATGGTGGAGCTTTTGTTTCGCATCGACCAACCGATACCCTAGTGCGAGTCGGAGTTAACGCTCTCTTCCGGAACAACTTAAAAACTTACAAAAAAAAAAAAAAAAAAAAAAGATCGACTCCGCCAGGGTCGCGGGCCGGAAGAAACGGAGTAAGAAAACGGGTCTGCACAGGGTCCTGTATTATATTTGTCTGCCTATAATATTGGTTTTCTCCGCTATGGAGCCTCGCCAGACCCTGGAGCTTGGCTTCTTTCGCTTTATTTTAGTATAATTAGTTCAGATAACCATATGCTTGGTCTCTTTTTTTCTCTCTCTCATTTCTTGCTTTTGTATTCTCATTCCGTTCCCACCTTTAACCTACTTTTTTATTATCTTCCCCTCCTTATCTCACTTACCTCTCCTTCTCTTACGCGCAGAGCGCCTGGATATTCCTGAGCATTTTGGTATTTCAGCATTTCTCGGGAAGAACTATTGCTTTTTACACTGTTTGACAACCGGACATCTTCTGCAACATTCCCAGCCCAGTTTGCAACTGCCGTTGAGGATTGTGTTCCGCACACCAATTGCAGTATTAGAAGGAAAGCAAGACCGCTTCAAGGGAATAAACCTAGGCGCCGAAGAAATCCGGATCGTTGCGAGGGCATTTGCCAGATCATTCCGACTACTCCATCAACCACGTATACTTCGCCCTCAACGCAGAACACGGCACGGGTTGGAGTCATCGGGCTTCTGTTTTGGTCTGCAGGCGAGTGCCGATTTAGGGTCTAATGTTGTCGACGTGTTACACGACGGAGAGGACAAACATCTTTCGAGAGCCGCTGGTGCGTTTGCTGTCGGGAATGAGATATACTCTCTCTCCCCTCCCACTTTCTGTCTCCGATCTGTGATCTCTCGAGTTCTGTCGAGCATCCAGAGCCCGGCTGAGCCGGTTGCCAAACATCCAAACTAACAGATTGCGCCCTTTAGTATAGCTTTTCAGCCCCGGTGACCGCATATCGGGGCCCAGAGGAGATGTCAAGCTGCCGGACCAGTATTGTGTCCATCCTCAACAATGATGATAACCCATCTTTCGCGGTCCGCTCTGCGCCTCGACTCAGTCGGACTCAAATCTCGCCATCCTACTATCCAGAGCAGCAACCCCCGCCCGTCAGCGAACCGCAGCACGCCCGTTCCCATGCTGCATCCGAATCTCCAGCGGCCTCACCCCGAGGTACCAGGCACCCTTTCGCCCCGGTGACCGAAGCCGTCCAGCCCGTCTCGCCCGGCTCATCCGACGGCTCCGCCTACGACTACATCACCAGTCAACCTTCAGCTTACCACCCGTATGCCCGGCAGGATCCGCGACGGGAACCGTACCGCTTCCCAGCGCGTGGACCAGCAGCTCCCCGGACAACCCCCGAAACTCGTTCCAGCGCTTCAGAAACGACCTCGTCTCAGCCCGGAGCGGGTCGCGCCACAGGCCGAAAGAACAAGTATCCCTGCCCCTACTCAGCTAGCCACGGCTGCGCAGCGACATTCACGACGTCCGGCCACGCTGCTCGCCATGGCAAGAAGCACACCGGCGAAAAGAGCGTCCATTGCCCGATCTGTAACAAGGCCTTCACGCGAAAAGACAATATGAAGCAGCACATTCGCACCCACCGCACGCACTCGGATGAAATGCGATCCACATCTGAACCGGAAAACGATGCCCGTTGGGCCATGCCCCATCCTGATTCTACATTTGCTTCGGCTTCACACCAGCGGAATCTTAGCCAACCCATGGAGGCTACTACAAGGCCTCCTCCAGATTCTTCTTCACATGCGTCTTCATGAGCGAGACTATCTCTGCCTCCGACTTTCCCGCTCCTCACTCTACTATACGACCTTTTTTCTCAGGCAGTGCCTTGTACCTGACTGCAGCGCAGTGTACATCGCAATCTATATCACTACCCAGGGTAGTAATTGTTTTCGATTCAGGGCTCTCGAACATGCATTTTCAGCTTCAGCGATCATCTGCATGACCCATCACCGGACGTTTCAAAATATCCGACGAAACGTCTCGGGTTACAACACATGTTTTGAAATTCTATTTTCTTCTACCATTTACCACTTACTACTTTTTTTTATTCATTTTGCCTATCTGTTTTATATCCCTCCTGTACCATGTTCTGATTGCTTCCTCGTGTTATGTGTGATGGTTGAAATTGCCTCCCTAGGCTATGTGTTCCAGTCTCATTTGTACTATCCTTTCCAGGAGTCCCATGAAATCGAATGATATGTGTGTAACCTGTTCTGGCTGCACTATATGACATCCTTGGCCTTGTGTTGGTGAGATTGTTAAGCC
Organism: Penicillium canescens; assembly: GCF_028828765.1. Taxonomy (NCBI): domain Eukaryota; kingdom Fungi; phylum Ascomycota; class Eurotiomycetes; order Eurotiales; family Aspergillaceae; genus Penicillium; species Penicillium canescens. Next base: position 2,138,819 of record NW_026703973.1, read on the forward strand.
ACCGAGGTCGTGGGGAATGGTGTACTACTCTGGGAAGGAAACTTTGACGTAGATAAGCGTGGAGAAAGAATGGTTTGCTTTGTTTATTCTACATGGCTATTCTACATAGCTTTGTTCTAGGTTCAGAGTATTTTTAGTATAAGCTTAACTCTGAATTAATAGTGGAGATGGTTCTTTTGTCTATGATGAAAGTTGATGCCTGACTGCCTGAGAACGTCGAAAGACCCGTGGAACCAGTGTTTACCTTCAAGTATAACATTGAAATCTTAAATCGAACATCTCATACTTTTCTGAAAACTCATTCCCAGACCAGCGGTCAGTTAGAATCTACGTGTAGGGCTGTCATATTCCCTGATCCTTACCCAATGCGAGATGACGTCGAGCTACATTTGAAACAATCGATATGCTCATTCGATGGAACAAGTATTTCCTTCGAACATTCCACCACTCCTGACAATAACCCACAGACGTCATATAGGAACAGTCAAAATATATAATCTAAGAGCAATACGTTACTTTCACTATTGTACTTCGTACTTTCATCACCATTTATACGAGCACTACAACTCTCAGCCACTGCCAAGTCCCCCAGCCCCAAAATCGTTCATCTGAATCGACGTCACGCCACCTGCCCCGCCAATATCTCTTAGCCCTACGCCGTAATCCAGTCTCTCTCTTCACCATATCTCGTCCTAGTGAACAGTAGCAGCTCACACCATCGACACCCTTTTCATTCCATTTTGTCGTCCTTTTCTTTCATCCCCGCCGCAACCATGGCGTACTACGAGGATCGCCGATACGCACCGCGCGACCGCTACAGCCGCCCAGCCACCTATGTTGATCCATACGATGATCCGAGGGGCCATTATGCAAGGCACGATCGTGACCCCTACAGCCGCCGAGTCAGCGATGATTCCATCGAGGAAGTGCAGCGCGATTACCCCCCAGACTCAGATTATGTCTATGAGCGTGGTTACACTTCCCGTCGGCCCAGGGCTTCGCGACCTGTCTACGAAAATGTGCGACGTGCTTCCTCCGTCAGCGGTTACGATCCTCACTACGATGCTGCTTACTCTCGCTCGTCCCGTCCTCGACGGTCAAGACATTACGAGGACAAACGTATGTGACATCCCATAGCTGATTTTCATCTGAGGATACATTCTAACTATTCGCTCAGGTTCTCGTCGGTCCAAGTATGATTCTGATTCTTCTCCAAGTCGCTCTCCACCCCGCCATGGCCGTCGTAAGTCTTTCAGCGAACAGGCTCTGGGCGCACTAGGTCTCGGCGGTGCTGCTGCATCGGCCAGTCGGGGACGTTCCAAGTCTCGCCATCGCAACCGGTCCTATTCACGATCGCCGTCTGATTCACGCAGCCGCAGTCGCCATCGTGGCAGTGGTCGCAGTGGCCGTGAGCGCAGCGAGCAGCGCATTGCTCAGGCTGCTCGTGCCGCGCTGACTGCTGGTGCCATCGAAGCCTTCAAGCAGCGCAAAGAGCCAGGTGATTGGGCTGGTGCAAAGGGAAAACGAATCCTTACGGCTGCTGTCGCCGCTGGTGGCACTGATGGCCTTGTCGATAAGGATCCCAACAAGCACAGCAAACGCCATGTTGTGGAGTCTACCCTTGCTGGTCTCGCTGCTAGTCATTTCGTTGGCGGCGGATCACGCTCACGCTCCCGCGGTCGAAACAGTCGCGGCGGCTCGGGCGGTGGTCTCAAGGACCTCGCTGCGAGTGGAGCCCTTGCTGCTGCTGGGAAGGAAGTCTTTGATCGATTTTCGCGCTCTCGGTCTCGGCCTCGCGGTCGTGCTGATTCCCGCAGTGATGATGAGCGTGGCTCTAAGAAACGCAGTAAGAGCGTGTCGGAGTACATCAGCAAGGGCCTGGCCGCCCTTGGACTTGGAGAAGAAGAAAGAAGCAGAGACAGCAGAGACAGCGGAGACAGAAGAGACAGAGACCACCATCGGGACCACAGAGATAGCAGGGACCGGCGTCATCGCCGCGATACCCGGCACGACGATTACTCGGATTCAGATGCAGACAGCGATTATTACAGCCGGGACTCGAGACGGGGCAGAGGCTCGAGAGATGTAGGTCGGCACCGTTCTTTGGACGGAAAAAATCCCCCTTATGCCCCCCTCAGCGCACCGCGCGGCGAGAACGGAGCCCAATCTAAGGATTGCGGCCACCACTCAAACTCTGAGAGCGATTCTGACCTAGGCGACAGTTCTGATGAGAAGAAGCAACGCAAGAAGCTGAAGCGGGATATGCTACTGACCTCGGGCTTGGCTAGTGTGGCTACTATTCACGCTGCCCACGGTCTGTACGGTAGCATGGAGAAGAGGAAGAAACGCATGCAGCAGTTGAAGGAGGGAGAGATCACACCAGAGGAGGCCCGCAAACGCCGCATGAAAGCTAACTCGCTGGATGCTGTGAGCATTGGTCTTGCTGCCCTCGGTATCAAGGGCGCTTATAGTGAATGGAAGGAAGTCAACGAGAAGCGCAAGGAGAATCATCATTACCAGGAAGAGTGTGCCCAACGTGCTACCAAGCGTGAGCTGCGCCGTGCTCGCAGTCAAGGCAATGGCTCTTCCCGAAAGACCCGCTGGCCTGATGAGATTGAATATGCACCATCGACAAACGACTCCTTCGACCGAACACCAGTTTATCATGATGGCAATCCTTATGGGGTTTCGGAGGCTCCGCAGATTTCTTATTAGTTTGCTTTTCTGTTCTTCACCTTCCGTTTTCCTTTCGTTTTATGATTTCCTCTTTCATGATTTATGAGACCATGCCTTTATTTGATTTTAATCTTTTTCACTGTGTTTCCAAGGGCTAGATCCGTCTGATCGGTCGATTCTTCAGCGTTTGTGACGACCAGGGTCGGCTGCTCCACATGATTGCTTGTACCTACAACTGGATTCAACACTTCTCGTCTCGGGATCTGCTTGCTACTATCGAATATCCCGCATATACATACCTGCATGTAGATGTAGAGAGGAGGCAATACTGTACATAAGCCGGTAGGTGATTGGACTCAACAGCTGCCGATAACAGGCTGACTCAGCAGGGACCCCGCTATCAGTCAGCCCACCACGGATCCTGTGAGGTACCGATACTTGCACGTGCTAGTTTTATTGTACCATGAACTCTGTACCAGTACTTCCTTGGCGATCCTTGACTAACGGAGAGTTTTCCCCTCCCTCCTTTTCTTTCCTCCTCTTCCTCTTTCCTCCACCAATTCTCTCCATACCCTTTTTCTTGGTTCGTACTTCTCTATATAAATCTTGCTGTTTCTCACTAACGTTCACCAGTTCTTTACATACCTTCATAATGGCTGCCCCCGCACAGAAGTTCAAGGTCGCTGACCTCGTACGTCCACTCGATCCGTCTCAACATGCTCAATCATTGACCTCCTTTACAGTCCCTGGCCGCTTTCGGTCGCCGCGAGATCGAGCTCTCCGAGGTTGAGATGCCCGGTCTCATGGCTATCCGTGAGAAGTACGGTGCCGACCAGCCCCTCAAGGGTGCCCGTATTGCTGGTTGTCTTCACATGAGTATGTGATCAGTCTTACAAACAACATTGGCCTTTTTACTAACCATAATACAGCCATCCAGACCGCTGTCCTCATCGAGACCCTCACTCACCTCGGTGCTGAGGTCACCTGGACTTCCTGCAACATCTTCTCCACTCAGGACCACGCCGCCGCTGCCATTGCTGCTGCCGGTGTCCCTGTGTAAGTTTCAATTGTGCCAGTTTTGCTTTTGTGGATCCTGCTGACCGCTCTTTGTTTTCAGCTTCGCCTGGAAGGGTGAGACCGAGGAGGAGTACCAGTGGTGTCTCGACCAGCAGCTCCAGGCCTTCAAGGATGGCAAGAAGCTGAACCTCATCCTCGATGACGGTGGTGACCTCACCTCCCTCGTCCACACCAAGTACCCCGAGATGCTCGATGACTGCTTCGGTGTCTCCGAGGAGACCACCACCGGTGTCCACCACCTCTACAAGATGCTCAAGGAGAACAAGCTCAAGGTTCCCGCCATCAACGTTAACGACTGTGTCACCAAGTCCAAGTTCGACAACCTCTACGGTTGCCGTGAGTCCCTCATCGATGGTATCAAGCGTGCCACCGATGTCATGATCGCTGGTAAGATCGCTGTCGTTGCCGGATACGGTGATGTCGGTAAGGGTTGTGCCCAGGCTCTCCACTCCATGGGTGCCCGTGTCATTGTCACCGAGGTCGACCCCATCAACGCCCTGCAGGCTGCTGTCCAGGGCTTCGAGGTCAACACCATGGAGGCTGCTGCCCCCATTGGTCAGATCTTCGTCACCACCACTGGCTGCCGTGACATCCTTGTCGGCTCTCACTTCGAGGCCATGCGCAACGACGCCATTGTCTGCAACATTGGTCACTTCGACATTGAGATCGACGTTGCCTGGCTCAAGGCCAACGCTCAGTCCGTCCAGAACATCAAGCCCCAGGTTGACCGCTACCAGCTGAACGGCAAGAACATCATCCTCCTCGCTGAGGGTCGTCTTGTCAACCTCGGCTGTGCCACCGGCCACTCTTCCTTCGTCATGTCCTGCTCCTTCTCCAACCAGGTCCTGGCCCAGATTGCTCTGTTCAAGGCTGAGGATGCTCAGTTCGGCAACAAGTACGTCGAGTTCGGTGCCGCTGGCCGCAAGCCCATTGGCGTCTACGTTCTGCCCAAGCAGCTCGACGAGCAGGTCGCTCGCTGCCACTTGGACCACGTCAACGCCAAGCTGACCCAGCTCACCCCCGTCCAGGCTGAGTACCTCAGCCTCGACGTTGAGGGTCCCTTCAAGAGCGAGATCTACCGCTACTAAGCTACTAATTGCGCTCTCTTTTCCAATTGCGTTCGATATTCAATGAGTTTCTTGGGATATAGACTTTCAACATGATTCGACGATGTTATGATTGGCATTCGAGTTCTCTATCAACTTAGAACTCAAAAGTGGTTGTCCTTCAACGGCATAAAAAGTGGCCTGCACCGGTGGTGTGTTTTCTAATGTTTTGTTTTGGCGTGGGATGACCTGGGATGGTCTTGCATTCAACACTGCGTACGGATGGGATTTGACTCTTGATACCTTATTCTGTGTGGGCCTCCATGGGCCGATTGTGACTGTGTAGACCTTCAACAATCGAAGCTATGCGTCAGTACTTTGCAATGTGTAGGCACCTTGGTAGATCTTTCTGTAATCTTTCCTATCGACTAACTGCCAACTATCCATTGGCTATCAATGTAACTCACTCCCCCCGGATCAATTTGACCATCTCATCAGCTACAGCAACTGCAAACTCGGGATCATTGATTGCACGAGAGTCTCGCACCACGGAGATCCCACTCCCCTTCAACTCCTCCTCCAACGTCGAAAACAACACCTCATCAGCCTCAGGATCCCAAAACGGCCCCCCAGGAACATCAAGCATACTAACTCCCCCAACAGGCAAAACTACTCGCGTCCTCCCCCGTTGGGAAGCGCCATCCCCACCCCCCTTCAAATTCCTCGCAATAACCTTCCCAATAGCAGCACACTCCTGCCCCGTAGTCCGCATAAGCGTAACAGTCTCATTATGCTCATGAAACAACCTCCCCTTCCCACCATCCATCTTCATCTCCCGGAAAGAGCGAGGAACACTCTCCACACCCCCAAAATTAACCATATCACAAGCACCCACACTGACAACCCTCGGAATCCCCCGCTCAGTGGCTGCACACAATCTCTCCGGTCCGGCACTCAAGACCCCGCCAACGACCTCATCTGCTATCTCCGTCGTCGTCAAATCGAGAACTGCATCGATCCTCCCTTCCCGAATTAACCGCTCCATGGCTCGACCTCCAGAGCCTGTAGCGTGGAACACGTAAACTTCACAATTCGGAAGAATCGTCTCGAGATATTGGCGCGCATGCGTGACAGCCGGTGTCGTGACGCCGAACATTGATATTGCGATTTGAGTGGAACGCGCCTTTCCAACATGGCCCTCACTTCCAGTCTCCGTCTCCTTCTTCTCCTGTTCCTGTTCGAACAAGGCCCTCTTTAAAAACCCAACCCCCATTCCAACAATTGCACATGCTGCGTTCCCCAAAACAGTCTCAAGCACTCGATTCGTGCCAGCAATATCAACAACACTGTACATCATAGTAATATCCGTTTCACCAATGTAAGGCGCTACATCACCCGATGCCATTGTTGACACCATCAACTTCGGGAATCCTACCGGTAAGGCGTCGCGCATGACAGCTGTTGAGAGCGCTGTACCGCAGGACCCGCCTATGGATAGGATGCCGTGGATGGCGTTTGATTCGTAGAGGGCTTTTGTGGTGGATGTGGCGTGTGGTGTTAGGGTTTTTATGTATTCTGCCCTGCTAAGGGATGAGAGGTCTGTGTTAGTGTTGGTGTTGGAGAGGACTTCTTTTTGGGTTGTTGTTATTGATTCGTGGGTTGTTTGGGTGCGGCCGATGTCCATTAGGTGGACTTTTATTTTTTGGTTTGAGTGCGGGTTGGTTTGGGATTCTATGGCGGCTTTTGTGTAGAGGAGTTCTGGGAGTTTGGTGTCGCATGTTCCTAGGAGGAGGATTGTTGGGGTTGTGGAGGACATTGTGATGTTTTTGTGGAGGAATAGGATTACTGGGTTGGATTTCAGGATGCTGAAGGTTGAAAGAATGCTGAAGGATGAAATGAGGTTGAGAAGTTGAAGTTCAGAAGTAGTTGGTGGGGGGCGTAGATATCAGTGTGGGGTAAGTAGGTAAGTGTCGTCACAGATCTGGGTTTTATATTGTTGTTTACATTACATTTGTTGATCTTTCTCTTATTGTAGCTCTCTCTGATATCTAGCCATTATAGCTCAAGGAGTGTCTCATAACATGAAATAAACATATTTGACTCATGTCACTCTTCTCTTCTCATCGACTTGGGCTACCGATGTCAATGTCTAAATATAAGCCAGAATCAAATAGAAAAGTATATAATCTATTAACTCCTTGGGTTGGGTTTCCTGAATTAGCAATATATTAAATACTCAAAAGATACTAGCAAATTAACATAGTTATGCAGTCACGGGTAGGTTACAAGTCTAGGCATGATTGTACTGTATAATAACCGCGGTTAACAAGACCGTATAGTGCTCTTTTGAGAAGAACCCCAATATCATGATAGGAAATGTTAACAAGTCAAGTGAATAGACATGGCAAAGTTGGCTCAAATATTTCGACAATCAAATCTCGTAAAGCGACTCTGCACCAAATAGAAGTGGCTAGGAATTTCAGAGACCCAATCCAATCAGTAGCACTCTCGCAGCAGTATTTAAGCCTAGCTCAGACTCTACCATGTCCAACGTCCTCATGATATCCTTATGGAGAAATTCCAAAACACTGGCAACATACTCAAATGTTCCTGCTGATTCCATTGCATCGAGGACGTATTGTTTCAATTTGGGGCAAAGATCTGTCGTTGACCCCGGCTGACGATGGAATAATGCTGTGGTCACACGCTCTGGATAGGGTGTATGATTTAATAGATGAATCAAAAGGAGAGAAAACTTGCCCTCCGAGAGGTCCTCGCAGAAACCTTTTTGGGCTGTATACTATATGTTCTTAATTAGCATTGTATCCTCAGATAAGGCAAAGAGATGAACAAAGACATACCTCTTGAGAAGTGAGATTTTTATAATCATCCCGTATCTGGTAATATCTACCTGTTAGGGTCAAAAGCTTTGCCAGAGAAGCAGTTGAGGAAACCGAAGCCTCCGCATCCATAAGTCGAAGCATCAATCGAAACAAGCCTCCAGTTTTATTGTCGATCATCACAATATATTCGTCCACAGTTGGACATCGACCATGAAAACGCCAATACAGATCGAGGCCCTGTCCGAGGTGTAAATTGCTCAATTCATCTATATATTGTCTGACAGTCAGAGACCAAGTACGACAGAGACCTGGAAAATAGGGGAGCCGTGATACCAATGAAAATGTCCCGACTTTTTTCATTCTGCAGTCGCAGGAGCTGTGCCACTGACTTGACGTAGACGTAGTTAGCACTGTTAATGGTCTGGCTCTGACCATAAAATATATGTGTGGCCAGTTGGCCTCGTCGAAGAGATGATTCGTCTTCAATGTCATCTAGCCTGCCCTCTCTGGTTAGCATGATCAAAGAAGTTAACCTGGGCGATAGGACTAACATCAGAGACGAGTTATGCAGCATTTGGACAATGTCTTTTATAATCTCCAGAGAGGCGGAGGGAACCTGCAGCCACGAGTTCAGGGCGTCGATGAACTTGTTCCGCATGTTTTTGCCCCGGAGGGAATTGATATATTCGTATGGTGACTCGCAGGCCTGTTGCATTGATCAGCAGGGTTGCATTGATAAGAGCTACAAAGCAGGAGCTTACATGACTGGGTGCCTTCAAGAATGGAGCAGTGAAAACAGCCATTGAATAATGATCTTTGACTCCATTTGTCTGGTTGACCCCATTTGTGTGGCTGACCCCATTTGTCAATTTCGATTCGGAAAATCCATCCAGCTTCCGCTTCTTCCTCGCTGTTGTGTCTTGAGTGCTCTCCTTCACTTTAGGGGGAGGATAGTCTTTGAGAACTCGGAGGATGTCCCGATGGGACTTGCCTACAATTTTCGCCCGATCCGCTTCATTGGTAGACAGATTGTCCCGATGATATCGTGAGGCATGAGAGCTCCAGAAGGTAATACCGCCAATCATGTTAATGATCATGACAATGTACTTGCGGAGTTCACTGGATTTGGGCTCTATGCTGTCCTTTTCCCAGGAAACGTAGCCGTCCATGATTTCTCGTTCTCCTTTTCTGATTTCCTGTTTGAGGATCTCTCGAGCTTCTTTCTCGGTGTAGCCGTATTCTCGCATCAAGATGCTCAATGCATTCTGCAGTCTGTCCACAGAACCGGCTCGACTGTGTTCGTCAAACTCTTTATTGAAGCTATAAAAGTCATTCATCAATGCAGCGGCTAATAGGCCCTTGTCGAGGAAGTGGTGGACAGATTGCTTCTCTTGCGGGGAAATGTGAATCCCCAAGGACCAACATCCGACTTCGGCAGCCCATCTGGAGCTTCTTTTAGCTACCGATATCTCTGTCTTATGCCTCATAAAACTAACCTTGCACCCACTTCAGACAGTCTGTGCTTTTTGTATTGATCAAACGACATGTCGTTGTGCGTACTCTTGGCTTGGCCATCCAAATGCCCTTTCCAGAATCGGATCATTTCGAGCCCTGCTTCACGGTCCATGTCTAATACTTCACGCAGCATTTGGACGACTAGTTTGTTGATCTCCAGTTTAGGTTCTAGGCGTTTACCTAGCTTTAGCTCAGAAAGCATAGCGAGAGCAAGGTCCTGAGTAATCTCGGCATTCTTCGACACTTAGTTTTTCGATACCGAACGGGATTTGAATTGTTGTTTATGATGCCACATACCTTTTCCGCACTCAGAGCATCGGTGACATCTGTGGGACCGTTAGAGCCGTTTGCTGATCCTGTAATCGGTTTAACTAATACATACCGTCCCAGTAGAATCCGAAATCGCAGATCCGGGTACAAAGTACCACCCGCTGAGGGAGAGTTTCAGGATAAGCCCAGGAAACAAAATGACCTAAAGGAGTGGGGCTCCCATGAAAAACCAGGTTCTTCCCATCAGGTCCAAGTGCCTGTATCCATTCAGCAAGGAAGTCGTCCGTGGCTTTTACTGCTTCGTTTTGGAATCTGGCAACGCGGAAAGGTAGTGTCCCAAAGTATTCGGGAGGCTGAGGTTGAAATCCGCTTGGGTCAACGGGGCGTGAGTATTCGAAGACATTGGGGAAGTCTTCCATACTGGGCAAGAGAACAATATCGAACTTGAAATACACAGAATTGGCGCGGTTGGCTTGGGATAGATAGAAGTACGCTAGGGGATGTATCTCGGGTTATGTATGATCCTGCGGGTGTAGCTTTTTATTACTTGTCGACAGTTGCTGGCGTATCAAATTACTGCACTCTACATCATGCATATGAGAGAACCCAAAAGAGGAGACCTCGTATTCATTCTCCTAGTTCCAGCTAAACTGGGCCACGGCAGGACCCGCAGGTTACGTCGGAAGGTGACTCTCACGTTTGAGGGTGGCAAGTCCGCCGCAGTGAAGATCACCGGCGGGTGCCCAAACAGAGTAAATACTAGAAGTTCGTGATATTCGTATTGATAGAGCTGGGTTATAATTTTGAGCGTTTGGCTTATATTTTAGGATTATTGAGAGTTATCATGTATCTTTATTTTGATTTAAAAGAAAATCGGTATAAATAACCAGAGGGTCGGTAAGGGTCCAAGGACCAAGGATCGGGAGAGGATCTACGCTCGCTACCATCCGAATACGGGCCGGGTGGTGAGGCTGAGCTTGGACCCTTGGGGATCATCCGTGAAGACTGAACATTGACAAATTGCATTAATTCATTCTCATTGCTACCGCCGCATTCACCAATCAGCGCATTGCACGGTCAGATATCTGTTAACTGCAAATTACGCATATGACCAACGAAATCTCGCCGTTCAGTACAGTGTAAACGTTATAGCTCAGACATAATTTCTTCAAGAGTCATCTCATCGCGCTTGACGGGTTTGATCTACGGTCTGTTGACACCGTGATTCTGTATCCAATCTCCTGTCCCGATGATACTGCATTTGGTAAGGATGCTACGCGGCTCATAGGCATTAGGAGTCTCTCTCCGTTTGACAGTCATCAGGACGACTAGGCTTCGGTTGATCTCGCTTAATCCGATATAGTGAGGGAATTTCTTCTGACGCTTAGCGATTGTTCTGATTTGTCGAACTGTCTATGCAAGTTGCACTCACAGCGTGATCAGAGATCGGTGGCGTTCGTATTCTGCCGACGCGGCATTGAAAGCCAATTTCTGCTCCGATGCCACTTCCTGTACTTGAGGTTACATCTGCAAGGTTGTGGCCCACAGATTACTGGTACCATTGCCTGTATGAGGTGTGAGATCTGCACGCATCAGACCTGTGGGTGTTATCAAAGTTCAGAGCATCACGTGCGAATTTTTTGATACAGACACCGAGAATGGCCACCATGCAACGACCCAAGACTTTGGCGTTGCTTAGGAAGATGATCTGCGAGTTAAATTATCTGGTATACTCTATTCACCATGTAATTCCCAGCATTCGTTATCCGCACGCCTTACCGCCAACCCTATTTCTCGTATATGCACGTACTATATCTGCTTAGTTCACCTATGGAAGAGGGGGCCTCGTATCTGCTGTAACACAGCCATCCTCGTAAATGGACGCATTATGCAGATCCACAAATATTCTTGATCTCCGAGGAATGCGTACGGTGATGTTGCAACCTGGGGTTCCAGACGCCATGCTATATGTAGAGGAAAATAACATTGCCTGAAAATCATTCGTGCAGGATTTGATCCTTGTGCTTTCATCGAATATCATTTAGGCACTGAACTATACGATATCTTTGAGATATCTTTGAGGGAAGTTAACTTGACTCAACCGCGAATACCATGGATAACTCCACGAATATCTTGGTGCAAGGTACGCTGCGATAATTAAACCTGTCAGAATCTGCAACAATCAACGAACCTAGCTGACACCAGTGTGCGTAGGGCCGTCCAAATTCATAGAGTATTCCCTTGATAATATCGATAAGAGATTTGCCGTGTTTACCATTGCTCTTTTCCTCGCTGGAGTGTACATGTACAATGCGCGGGATCCTCACGGACTGAAGAAGATACCAGCAATCCATCGTTCTCGATTTGTTGATGCTTTTCAAACGGGAGTTTACTGGAGATTTCTCTTTCCGAGGCTCTTCCCTTACGCTCGCGAAGGTTATTACAAGGTAAGTTTTAGCAACACCTAGCTTTGAACCATGCCCATTGCTGATGAAATGAACAGTACAGCAAGAATGGCAAGCCTTTCAAGATCTGGATGGGTCTGTTTCAAAATTGGGTCTACGTCTTGCCGCCGAAATACCTTGCGCGCATCAAAAACCAAGGGCTTTCAGAGCTCAGTTTCCGATCTGTAGTAGATACGGTGAGTCCAGCCGTGGCAGCCTTGTTGGTTGGTTTCCAAGACCGATAATTAACAGTACCTAGTATCTAGTCCCAAAATTCTCCAGTGGACATTTCGATAATTTCGAAATTCAAGTTGCTTCCAAACTTGTCAATGGAAATCTATGTAAGCACCGCCAACAGCTTTGCACGGACATGTTGTTAATCACTACCCACCAGCCGACATCAAGCCGTTAATTCAAGTAAGGACTGAGCATATCCTGGACAAGGAAATAGGAAACCCGCAAGGTAACACATTCTGATCCCGAGCATTGTTGTTGATCTATTCTTACATTCTGAAAAAGTATGGAAAAGGCTTCACGCACACACTTTGGCCATGCAGATCATGAAGTACGCTTCCGGAAGAGTCGTCTTCGGCGAAACCTTGTGTGAAAACGAAGCTTTCCTCCAAGCCATGGAACGGTATTCCACCAAGGTGATGTACTACGGTTTGATTCTGCGTTGGATAAACCTCGGACGCCTGAGGGATTACATTATGTACATGGTCCACTGGAAGCATCGCCGTGATCTCGCCATTGCGACTCGCTATGTGACAGACCACATCGAGGAAAGAAAACGAGCGAACGCAAATCTCTCTGAAGAAGAGAAACCGGTTGATTGCATACAGTGGGCCATGGATCAGCCACTACCCGACGAGCAGAAGACTCCAGAACAGATTGCCCATCGACTTCTGCATCTGAGTGCAGGGCTTATTGGGACGCCCGCTACCGTGTTGGTGAACTTACTATTTGATACAATTTCGCATAAAGAGTATCTCCCCGAGCTGAGGGCGGAGATCACTAAGTGTGTCTCTGAGGATGGCAGATGGTCCGAAAGCGCCATGGCAAAAATGAAGAAGTTCGATTCTTTCATTCAGGAGTGCTTTAGGATTACTCCGGGCATTGTATCTTGTGCGTGCTGTTCTGTAGCGCTCTACTTCGTGACGATTCATGTTAACCTGAGCTCTTATATTCTAGTGACTGGATGGCGCCTTGTTACCAGCGAGACTTTCCGCTTCGATGAGACCCTCGAGTTGCCCAAAGGCACACTAATTACTTTCCCAACTATGTTCATGCAACATGATTCCGATTTATATCCAGAGGCAAAAAAGTTTGACGGGTATCGGTTCTACCGGATGAGAGAAGAAGCGAAGAAATTGGAGACTGCATCAAATATTTGTAAACACAAACCCCGTTCCTCGTACGGTATAGATGAATCACCACTAACGCATCCTTATAGCGGATACCAGGAATGATTGGCTAGCGTGAGTTTACGGACCCGAACAGCCGATATCCGAATATTAACGTGTAAACAGGTTTGGACACGGTCGACAGGCCTGCCCAGGACGCTTCTACGCCATTAAGCTTCTCAAGACTATTCTCGGAGAGCTCATTACGCGCTACGATATTCGCTATGCTGGTGGAGACCGCGAAAGACCCAAGACACTTGATTTGGAGCCAGTTATTGCGCCGGACTTGAGTGTCGAGCTCGAATTCAGGTCTGTGAATGCCCGATCTACCTAGGCAGGCAGGATAGTATCTAGACCAGGCAATGACCTTCGTTGACTGTCAGCGAACCTCATTTTCAAACGTTTCAGTACTTTTCCTGATTTGGATGGATCGGAGTGATATTTCATCCTCATTGGTTAGTTATATCTTGTTAGTTGATACCAGAAGTCAGCGAACGGGCATATTTATATGGGCCAAATCTCCATTTTCGAATAGGGTTGTCTGGCAAGGGCCAATCTTGAATGAAAAGCCTCCTAGCAGTTGCCTTAGGACAGATCTTCTAGCCACTAGAACATGGTTTAGGAAAGTAAGAGGGAAACGGTGTTACGCTCAAAGATTGATTCTACATAGCCAATCCTGTTTGGAATAGACTAGGGGAAAGAGAAACCGCGAGCTGTGGCGTTCCTAGGGTCTCTCAATAAGATCTCCGATGCTATTAACTGGCATTTCAGGGAAACTGTGAAGTTGCGCATATATGTATTCAGGGATAGATAGCATCTTCTAATAATCCATTAATTTCAAGAACTGAAATAGTTGACTTTGAATAGAAGACGTATCACAAACAAGCAAAAAAAGTATCTCGATCGTGTGGGAGACGGATTCGGTTCAGCCTTGAAACGCTGGGCTGGGAGGCATAGCCACGGCCAACGCGAGGCACGGGCAGTAAACCCGGTCAGCCATGGACATTGATATGCAAAGACCGAAGAAGTTGAGTGGATCCAATTTGCCATCTCATCCTTGTTGTTAATACATTCAAGTAGAGAACAGAGCATGAAGGAGTTCGAGCGGCAGCATGAAACAAAAATACGACGAACTAGATACCGGCGAGAAGCAACAATTCACATTACAAATAGTCAAGTGGAACAAAAAATTAAGGTCTTTTATATTGATAGCTTATTGCCCCATCTTCATACCACCATTAGCACAAACTACACTACCAGTACACCAAAGACCGTCAGGTGTGCAAAGCATACCAACAACCCCAGCAACCTCACTAGTAAAAGCAGGCCGACGCCCACCCATCTTCTCCTGAATCAAGCGCTTCTGCTCATCCGTCAAGCGACTCATAGTATCCTCATTATTAATATCCAACTTGCTCAGCGGAGTATTATCCTGATAACCCTGAATATCCTTCCAGAACTGGTCTCCAGTAGCGAAGTACATATCACCGATAACAGGACCAGGGTTGACGGCGTTAACAGTGGCACGATCAGCAAGCTCACGCGCCCAGGTGCGAGTCATAGCCTCGAGGGCAGCCTTGGTACCACCGTAGATGGACTGGCCAACGAATCCAAGGGATGAGGATACACTGGAGATGTTGACGATACGACCGCTGCGGTCTGTGGGGAGGTAGGGGCTGCAGGCCTGTGTGAGGAGGAGTGGAGCGAGTACGTTGATTGCATATTGCCAGTTGAAGTGCTCGGCCTCGATGGGGCCCCTTGTTGCGTCGTTTAGGTTGCGGTCTGCGGAGACACCTGCGTTGTTGACGAGGATGTCGATCTGAAGCTTGCCATCCTTGCCAAAGTGTTGCTGTGCAGCTGCGATGATGGGTGTCACAGCTTCGGCGGGCTTGCTGAGATCTGCTTGTACACTCTCGCACTTGATGCCGTGGGTTGAGGCTAGGGAGGAGCAGAGTGCTTCGGTAGGGGCGCGCGAGGACTCTGAGGAAAAGTTAAGGAGGAGGGAGCAGCCCTTTGCGGCCAGGTTGCGCGCAATGGCTTCGCCGATTCCTACCACGGGGTTAGTTGGCTCTTTGTTATGCGGGGGAGGGGCTTTTACCCCGCGAGCCGCCAGTGACGATGCCGAATTTGCCTTCCAAAACGCGGGCCATTTTGATACTGTACAAGAGATTGAATTGAGGATATGGGAGAAGAAGGGAATTGAAGAAGAATTGAAGAATCGAAGGGAAATGAGCCTTCTTGTATTTGGAGTATGTATTTAGCCGAAATGCGTGGGGAAACTGCGGAGGAAAATTGCCCGAATGGGACTGGCCGGGGCAACGGGTAATTAGTTCGGCCCGACTTGCAGTTTCTTGAATTCCTCCGCATTTTCCTTAATGGCAACCTCCACTGGCAATCTCTCCATGCTACTCGCCCCAAAGAACCCATGCACCCCCTTGGTCCGCGACAGCACAAACTTCGCATCTGCCGGGCGCGCAATGGGTCCGCCATGACACAACACCAGAATTTCGGGGTTAACCCCAACCGCTGCATCGCGAATCTCCTGCACAAACCCCACGCAATCTTTCAGTGAGCGCCCACTCAGCGCACCAATAGCACCAGACGTAGTCAATCCAGCATGGGCAACTACCACATCCGCACCCGCGCGCGCCATCTTGACCGCATCCTCCGCGTTGAACACATACGGCGTGGTGACGAGGCCTAGTTGGTGGGCGGTTGCGATCATCTCCACCTCCTTGTCATAGCCCATCCCCGTCTCCTCCAAATTCAACCGGAATTGGCCATCGATCAGGCCCACAGTCGGGAAGTTCTGTACGCCGACGAAGCCGAGGCGCTGTAGTTCGGTGAGGAATTGGGGCATCGAGCGGAAGGGGTCGGTGCCACAGACGCCGGCGAGGACGGGTGTGTGCTCCACTACGGGGAGGACTTCACTGGCCTGGAATGTTTATTGTAAGCTGTAGACCCATATAAGGTGGTTGGGCTGGTCGCAACGTACCATCTCGACGACGACTTTGTTCGCATCAGAGTACGGCATCAGGCCGGCTAACGACCCGCGTCCTGCCATGCGGAATCGTCCCGAGTTGTAGATCAGAATTAGATCGCAGCCGCCTTGTTCGACGGCTTTGGCTGAGAGGCCAATACCTGTGGGTTTTGTTGTTGGCTTGAGCTCTCCTATTGAGTTACTTGGCGGGGTACCTACCTGCACCAGCTCCAACGATGATAGAGCCATCGTCGATGGTCTTGCGAAGTCGGGAGAGGACTTCCTCGCGCGTAGTTGGTCGAGGCATAGTGAGATTTTTGAAAAGATTTGGATTTCAGAGCTGTTTGGAATTCGCTTTCGATTTTGAAGTAGCTGTAGCTGCCCCTCATTGCCCCACGAATTACCTCATTTTGCATATCCGGATCCCCGGGTTGGTTCGATGCCAGACATGCCATTTTATCAATATTCAAACCGCGCCACAAGAGATGATCACGCTGTAAGCTTTGGCTAATGATTGCATTTTGTTTATACATCCTGTCTTGTCTACACAGAAGGTTTGATGAAAGAGAGTAACTATCTATCGCTGGCAGAAGTTATAAAATGTAATGAAAAGCTTCTGCCATTTCCAAATGCAACCTGATATAAAAGACTAATCTTCAAAAGAATACACAGAAACCTCACAAACCAACCCTCACAAACCAACCCTCACAAACCAACCCTCACAAACCAACCCTCACAAACCAACCCTCACAAACCAACCTCCACAATAGGTCCACTATAGACTTTCCTAGCTTGCAGAACATAGTATATAACAGCCAAAGTAACAGTCCCAAACGTGCCAACAACACTGTAATTCATCATCGTGAGGGTAGGGTTCATCTGCGTCGGCCGAAAACTGACGAACACAACTGCGTATCTGCGAGGCTCCGAAGGTAACCTTGGCAAATAATAAGCTCCTCCGATCGTGTGTTGCGCTGGGAAGATCCCAGAAAAGCGGTCATCCAACAAGGAACGGGATGGGCGAACACGATCGACGGTGGGGCGTTGTCTTGCTTGTAGTGCTAGTCATGCATTGTTACATATACTTACATGTACCCGCATCTCTGAGTCCAGAGTGAAAGGCACCGAATCCTACTATTTCGTTCGTTTAGTCCTGGGATTATTTATATGCCTCTTTTGGTAGTCGTTTCAGTATAAATCGGTCTCCTTTTGGCTTCTCGTCTAATACCAATCAATATATTCGGCCCCTTGCTTGGAGAGCTGTCAACAAAAAAAAAAAAAAAAAAAAAAAAACGCGGTGCCAATCTCTGCATGTCTGGGCGACAAAAAGAAACGAAAAAAGCAATCAGAAAGATATCAACTATATAGCAGGTAAGAACCCCTCCACAACAGCTGCCCATTTACCTGGGAAGTGTGAGCCCTCAGACCCATCCCATCCCCCTGCTAGCATGGCAGCAGCAAGAAGCAAGCCACCCGAGCTTGGAAAATAAGGCGTAGGGACATTTGACCCCCCAATCGGGTATCCTGCATCATCGAATTGAAAATTCTCGTGCATGAGATACGCGATCGCTTGGTCCGTATCACCGAGTCTCAAGGAATTCATAGCCAACATGGGAAAATCCCAGCCCCATGCGCTTGAGAACTGCCATTTGCCCTTCATCATCTCGGCCGTTTTTCGGACGACATTCATATCAAGTGGCGGACCACTGGATAGTTGTGGCAGCCACCCGTATATTCCTGCCATAGCCGGATGGCTCTGGATTGTGCTGTTCTCAATCCACATATCTGAAATTCCTTCGTACGTCGAGAAAGTCCCGTTATACGTCGCCAATGGGGCAAGCTTATCCAGCACCACTTGCCATTCCCTTGGAACGGGCTTCCCTTGTCGCTGCTTCCAGCGACTGGCGACATCAAGACCAAACCTCCAATAAGCAATTTCGAAAGTGGGATTTATTGTTGCATTTGGGTTGGTCGTTTCGGAAACAGTATACATTGGGGGGCCAAGATCGTAGACCCCTGTCGTCTTATTAAACCACGCATATGATGCCATGAAATCTGCAGTTGCGGTGATTATCTCGTCCCATTTGATCAATGTATCATGCTCGCTTGTAGGAAAAGCTCGAAATTCCGTCTCGGCGAAATACATTGGGTGTGGCTGCTGCCAGATGAGAAGTGAGTTGATTTCACCCGGTGCGCTGCGTCCCGTGGGGTCCGACATCTTTCCCCATCGTGCGCCTCTGTAGCCTTGATTTGATGCTCGTTTATAGGAGGCTGGCAGAAACTTTTGATACATACTCGGCTGGCTGCGCTGGAATAAATCGAAGTGGTTCCAGCGAGCGAAATGTGCGGTATGCCAGAAGCACATCTCCAACTGGAATAAAATTAGTCAAGGCTTATTATCTGGGACAATTGTTACGTCAACTTGCATGAAACTTGCCGTACCAGCCATTATTCACAAGGCCTTTTACATGTGTTAGCTTACTCTTTGATAAATATTTCCTAAGTCATGTGGTTCTTACCGGATTCTAAAATTATCATCAATTAGTTAAACCAATATCAAGTGTTTGGGACGCTCATACCTTGTGGCTCATGATCAGATGCAGAGTTTACTGCTAAAAGATACTGAGACAAGAGGATTCGACGCTGTAACTCAATTGCGGTTGGTTCGCCCGTGGCTGAAATATCCACGAACGCCCCGGAAGTCCAATAGGAATTCCACCATCTTGCAGCAGATCCTTCAATTTCGGAAGTAGTTTTCACACTGTGTGCTATTTTCTCCGTTGTGAACAGCGTACTGAGATGAAGTGTCTTCGACCCGGCTAGTCTTTTCAAAATATATTTGTTCGACTCGGGAAAAGGCCCTGAAATCTTGCAAGGCCCATCCCATTTGGCATGAAGATAATGGATGTTATTGTCAAGTTTCTGGCGGATCGTCGCACCCCCTTGAGAAGTCTGGAGAGTTGTTGTGGACTGGGTATTATTCCAAACCCCAACGAAGGGAGCATCAAACTTGTTCAAGTCAGGATAGGGAAAATCGAAAAATATACCCAGCTTGCCCTCCGATAGGAGGTCCGATTCGACTGTTATCGCAATAACATCTCGGTCTGGGTCGACCGTTGTCGTTACATCGACCCGAGATCCACCTAGAACGAAAGAAGACAGAATTTTTCCAGACCAAATGTCTAGTAGCTGTGTTTTATTCTTCAGGTTTTCTTCTTGAATCGATTCGTTTCCAAAGTGAAACCCAATGCGACCCAAATTGAGGCGGTTGGGGTTAGCAATGAGCCATTGGCTAATATCGCTTTCGGCTGGGTTTGGCATATTATAGTCGACAAGCCTCCCGTGAGTCCACCATTCGAGCCCAGTAAAGTCTTAGAAGCAGTAAAAGTTAGCTAAGGTGTTGTTTCCTCTACCCATGGTTGTTGAAGCTTGCCGCTGATGTTGGTCTGTCCATCGGTTGTAGGCAGGCTTGCGTTATGCCATCCCCAGGAGGACATAATGCCGTAAGGCCTGAATGTTTGGAGGCCTGTGATATCTGCACCAAACGCGAAGTTGCCATTACCAACCTGCAAGGGTGTCTCTTCCGAACTTTCATTACGTCTCACGTTGAAGGTTCGAACGATCCTCTCTCGGTCTATCACCGCTTCCCCTAGGTGGAAACACGAGCCAGTCAGTGCTAGAAAAATTATTAGATGCATAATATATCTTTGAATTGTGATTTCAGGTTTCCAAAAACCAGGGGAAGAAAATATGGACACTGTAACAGTGCCACTGATTCATACGGTGGAGATAGAAGCTTTAATAAATGCCAGTTTGGTGAAATGAATACCGCTGGCTTTTCTCCCATAGCCGACTCAATTCATTCTGATGGTTACCCCGCAAAATTGCACAGTATTCAGGCTATTCAAGGGATTTGTTAGGGTTGCGGGGCATTGTCTCCCGAAATCCCGAGAACGTTCACACTGGTTATTTGCATCTGATACTTCCCTAAACATACTTGGATGGCCCAATATTCACGCTCTCGCCTTCTCAAAGGTCGGGATCGGCAAGTTAACATGGAATTTGGTGTCTGTGGAAGAACGATACTTCATTGCCAAGAACCAGATTCGGAGAAATTAGAGATATCAGCTGGAGAGGCAGACAGAGTGATCGGAATTGCTGACCAGAAAGTCATTATTATCACATGTTTTCAGAACAGAAGATAGGTACAATAATCGATACCTCGTTGAAGTCTCAGTCACAAACTCACAACTTTCCGTGCTCCGGGACGGCGACTTCCAGACCTTGAGAAAGCTCGTGAATCAAAATGCCCTAGGCGAAATCAAGGAAGCCGAAATTCATTACGACTTTGAGTCCCCTGCTTGGCTAGCTGGGATGATAGAAAAGAGTACACACCGGGTACTGGAATGGCTTTCGTCTTAGGTGACAATACCCAAATTCCTTTGCTTGACAAATGCTTAGACACCGGTTTTATAGGAACACACAGCATCGACTAGGCTCTAGTATTACTTGGATGCCTGTCTGTTACAGGCTGATTCCGTGTGCAGCGCGGCATTGATAGTGGAGTTGATGACTCGTTCCTGCAGTATAATGGTACAAAAATGGACATACTCGTTACGGTCAAACATCGGTGACAACTCCAATGGCACAAAAACTAAAACTTCTGGTGCGAGGTACTAGTGGATTTTCATGAAATTTCAGGAAGGAAGTACTTGCCCCCAAGAGGAACCTATCGCGGGCGGCAAGAAATCTCTCGGTCCTATGTTCGGGGCAGAGCCGGTGCATCTCCGTGGTCTACTTACCACACACGAGAAGTTCGATAATATAGTGCAAAATTGGCTCCGCGAACCAAGGGTTTTGTTGATAAGTACCTAACGGCTACAGGGCGATGGCTGGGTCTCTATGAAAACCTTGGATGCTATTCATGGGAAAGCCGAATTGACTGTGAAGGCGACAGAATCAAGGGATGTACTGCGGGTAATTGAGCTTGCAAGGATATTGCATGAGCGAGGAGTGACGGTGGCCTGGACGTAGAAGATTTCATAGCCAATTTGACAGCTTCGAAGATCATAGCAACTTTCCGGAAGATGTTACAGTGCTGAACAGGGGCGTGCGGTGCGGACTATGTATCATTATGTAATCTCACCGTTTTCTTGGCGTCATTTCGGTCGACCGCATCCATGAACTGTCCAGCATCCAGTATCTAGCAACAATCATGCCTACTGCTGGTAGCCCGTCACTTAAGCGCAAGCGGGTGGTAGAATCTTGCTCGGAATGTTACCGTAGGAAGCAAAAGGTCAGTCTCCAATGCTCCTAACAGTGTCTTGATCATCTGACGCCTATTTAGTGTGACCGTAAACAGCCGTGCAATAATTGCTCAGTGAGAAATGTCCCTGGCAAATGTACTTTCAATACCTCAACGTGAGTTACTGTGGTCTCTATCTCCGGCTCTCTCTTTTGGTCGCCAGATCCTTCATCGTGGTCCTAACAATCATCTCAAGGGTGTCGCGGCCTGAGACCCGCATTCAACGACCCAGTATGTCAACGAATGAGGTGGGCCAGGGTCAATTACCGATACAAGATGACCGGGAGAGTCCTCAGCTAGGCTCTGGTAGCCTCGGATATTCATCTGTTCCTGGCAGCAATGCCTTTGTGGGTTTGCAACAGGTCGTACATCGTCACAGCATTCCAGCAACAACTAGGCTAACCAGAATTAGATTCTTGGTAATGACGAGTTTGAAAAGATGAATGCTGTTCAAAGTTCGGCTTTCAACTCCCGCGTCGCACGAAAAAATGCTCAAACGCTGGTTTCAAAGCTGCCGCCGAGGCCAGTCCTTCAGACGCTTGTTAACGTGTTTTTCGCTGAGGTAAACTGGCATTACGCCATCCTCGAAAGATTTTACTTTGATGATTTGTTTTCACGTTGGCCACACAGCGAAGAACTAGAGCCCGTGAACTACCTCGGGCCCGACGAACTCTCACGAGAGCTACGTTACTTTTCAGCTCTACTTTTCCAGGTTGTCTCCTTGACATTACAAGTTCTACCACCGAACCATCTAGATATGGCTCAGATCTCCGCAGATGCTCTGGGTACCTCACAAACATACAGTGACCTAGGCGATGAGCTACTGTCTGTTTTAGGCAGACCCGGGGCTACTCTGAGTGGAGTTCAGGCGGATTTTCTAAGGTCCTCGTGGTTGAAAAACGTTGGTAGAGGCACTGAAGCCTGGCACTCTTTTGGAAATGCCATCAGGTTCGCACAATTTCTATCCTGTCTCTGTCCACTCACAATTCTCAACCAACTGATGCACTTTAAAGGCAAGCCCAGGAACTTGGACTACACCGTCAGAGGGAAATCCGGCAGCCAGATGAAACTAATATTAGTAAGACTTTGAGTTGTTTGTGGTATGAAGAAAACAAGAAACGCCTATGGATCAACCTGTTTGTGTGGGATAGGTAATGCATGCCAACACATTTCCGATCCGATCATTTCTGACAGTATTAGTTTCATGGCCATGATCCTTGGCCGTCCTCGGATGATACATAGGGATGATTGTGATGCAAAGCCCCCTATGGAATGCAGTATACCTAAGAATCCTTCCACGGCAGTACCAATGGCGGTGCGGCTCGACGAAAATCCCGGCATCATACCAGTATCAGCATCTTTATTTCGTTATGCAATTGCATGTAAGGTCCATGACATGCGAGCCATTAAATTGGATCGCCCTCATCCTAAGGTTTATTCTACGGTCCGAAAGATTCATGAGGATGTCGACTTGTTGATGGACGGCTTGCTGCCTTCAATTCGTCCCGACTGTCCGGATACATCATGGGACTTGGAGCTTCCCTATCTTCCTCAGTTACGCGAGGAACTGAAAGTCATGGCGAACCTTTTTATCGCCAATCTGCACCGACCACATATTATTTCTAGCACCGAGAGCCGAAAAGCCGCTTTACAGGCTGCAATTGCCACACTCGACTTCCAGCTGCGCTCTTTCGCACAAACAAAACCATATCAGTATCATTTATTTAGTCTCGCGTTCTATATGGTTGATGCCTCTTTTCTTCTCTCGATCATCACTATTCTGTACCCTCCAGAGAATCACGAAACTAGGCAAAACATTGAGACCAGTCTCCGTCGGTCAATTGATAGTCTCTCAACGATGAGGGATTATAACCCGGTAGCCAAAGCGGGCTTTGGTGTTGTCCAACGTTGTTACAGCAAGCTCAGAGAAGCTTTCGAATCTCCCAATAACGCTTCTGGGCTACACCCTGCTTCGCATTGTTCTTCTACCATTCGACTACAAAGTCTGATGAGGGATTTGAGCGATTATACCATCGATTCATCAATGGGCTCTCTGCTTGATCCTAGTCAACCCACCCACAGCCCCGACCTCGGACTTCCGACGCCTCCATTCTACGGATTACAAGACAGCTTCGATCAGGGATACTGGCTGGAACAACTGAATCAGATCCAGCCATCTCTAATCTTTGAACAAGACCCCCACGGGATGTGGGAAAATCTTTCATTTGATTGAACATTGAGGCTTGCCTTTGGGGGAATGTGTGGCAGTGGTGCTATACTGTATCAGCAAACAACTTCTAACGAATGGCGTGCAGCCGGTCACACGCCCGTAATTCAATTAACAATGGCCCTTCGTATCTTCTCTCCGTCGATCTCCCAGTATGTATAGATACCATTTATCCTGACCGCCCGTACCAGGCCATAAACAATTACTTATATCCGTAGGTCATCATCGGGTGAAACATTAAGGGCTTATGTTACCGCCGAAATATCCGAACCGAAATTTCGGCCGAATCTTACTGGATCAAACTTCGAAAGTCCTCGGAAAGACCCATGCCACTTTGCTTAGAGATTTACCTATACTATGTCCGTGAACCCTTTTCTTTCTATTGGTTCAAGCCTTTAGTATGCTACACCATGATATAATTGAACAAATTCCAGACTTAGCGTGGGCCGATCAGCCTGAGGCCGCCGAAACCCCCGAAACACAACATGAATTGTTGAAGCAAGCAGAGCTCAATCAAGTTCCTGAGTTGCGATATTATAAGTATTGAAATCTTGTTATATTCAGCAATGTATCGACTCGGGTACAAATGAAACTGCGAAAGCAGACAGTTGATTTTGCAATCTGCCCTGTTCAACCGAAAATTGAACGCCATCATTCTAGACTAGTGCTTCTCATAATCTTTCATGACAGGAATGGTTTCACAAGCTCCAAAGATCTCTCCCACAGCAGGGTGGCCTTCTTTTCGTCATACGCCCAGGCTGAGTATCCGGGATCATATCGACCAGCACCGGCCTTAGGAGGCTTCGCGATCTGGCAATCCTCGAGATACTTGCCTCCTTGACCTTCGTGGACCTTTGCGGTGGCTGCCCAGACAGTGGTAGCCGCACCCTGCTCGGGGCTTTTGAGCAACCGCGAAACTTCAGGATCGGCCTCCAAGCTTTGCTTTTGCTCTTCCGAAAAGTGTCTCAATAGGCCACTCATAATACCACCAGGATGCACGCCCACTGAGTGGACGCCCTTTGAACCAAACCGACGGTCAATTTCGTTAGAAGTCCACAGATTGGCCGTCTTACTCTGAGCGTAAGCGTCCCATGCATCATACTCGCCTTCAAAGTTGAGGTTCGGGAAGTTGACCTCGCCATCACGGTGAGCGACGGAAGTGAGGGCAACAACACGTGACTGGAACTCCGGCTTCGACGACTTCTCGAGAACAGGAAGGAGTAGCTGGATCAAAAGGAAGTGGGCGAGGTGGTTGGTGCCGAATTGGGTTTCGAATCCGTCAGCAGTTCGGCCTTCAGGAGTAGCCATAACGCCGGCATTGGTGATCAGGACATTGAGACGGTCAGACTTGGCGAGGAAGGTCTCCGCACATTTCCGAACGCTAGCAAGGGATTCGAGATCGAGTTCGAGCAGGTGGACACGGCCACTATCAAGGATTGAACTGAGGGCTGACTTGGCTTTGTTCAGATCCCGTGCAGTGGCATAGACTGTGGCGCCGGTTTCGCAAAGTGCTTTGGCAGTCTCAATGCCAATTCCTGAGGAGCATCCGGTGATCAGGACGGTCTTGTCGGTCCACTTTCCGTTGAGCTGTTCGTCGCTAATGATCTGAAGAGCTGTAGGTCTGGCATCACCGGGGCCGTTGAGTGTCTGGTGAACAGCTTCGTACTTGGTAGCCATGATGTCGAGTGCAATGTGAGAGGAAGATAATGTTTATCGGGTTGTGTGAGTGATGGCGGGAAGAGCATGGAGCGCTGGCTCTTATATATTGCAAGCATCTTGAAATCCCCGTTAAGTCCGGTGATGGCTCTGTCGGCCAAATAAACTCCATTACCTATGGCGTGAGGTGAAGGGCTTAAAATTCAATCATGTTGATGTTTTTATTGGATTTCGGTTTTGCCTTTTGTCGGGGCCGAAATTTTTCGGCCCTAATTGGTGTCATATGAATGGCGCCGTTAAATCCGGCGAAAGTCCGGGTGACATGCTTCGGAGTTCGGTTATGTAACTTAATGTCGGTTTCGGGAACCCCAAGAGACTGTGGGGTCTCCTTCGGGGCTCCGCTGTATCAATCGACGCCCACATGGCCACGTTAAACTATCCGGAGACATGTCCGCTTGTCGGGAAGAAGCAGAAAGGAAATATTTATAGATTACTGTACCATACATGCCAAAAAGTCAAACTCCTCTCGTTCATGAGCTTGTTAAGATATTTGGTATACTAATTGTAGGTAATTACGGGTTAGTGGTCATGAATGAGTCCTTTGACATACCTACGCAGGTACCCAGTCATGAACTAAGCAGGGATTGGTTACTAACGATCTTTCTTATCGTTTAATCTATCCCATGTTATATATCAGTGAAGCTATACCAAGAATAATTCCTGATTTTAAGGTTTCAAAGCCAGAAACTTGGCAAGAATTTCCCTCCCGCCGGGCTGGCTGAGATGCCCTAGAAGAAGAGTTTCACCAGTGGTTTAAGTTGCTCATTTAGTGACTGCGAGGGCTTATTACATTCCTTATGGTCGGTTCCAAGGTGGGGGTGGCGAGAGTCAATTAAGGCGTAGATGTTTGACCGATAAACAGGCGACTAACAGCCATACTCAATCAGAACGTAAAACTACACGGAAAGGAAAGGAACAGGAGCACAAGGTACTCTTTACTTGGTGTTATAGGGAATTTGAAGCTAAGGGTCTAGCAGAGATTAGATAAATGCCCGATGAGAGATCGATCAGTTTCTTCTAATATCAATATGAATTAGGCCACTAATATCCAACATAGTCAATAATAAACGTTCCCATGTAAAATAGAAGCATTTATCGAACTTTCTTTTAATGCAGTCAGACCTGGAAATCTCAGGAAGGTACTAAGATGTTGTTCCCCTGAACTCGCCAGTGATATTGGCTGAAGGTAAGATGTTGCGTCATTGTAAGGTCATCCGTGTCATCACCAATTGACCCGTGGACTAAACACAAGAATTACCTGCTAATAGGGTATATCGGTATATCTAGTCGTTAATATCAGCAGCTGATTTGAGGTTACCAGCTCAGTGATAAATTCCACTTACTGCTTTAAACAATCGTCGAGGTTACGTTTCGCAACCATCTTCTGAAGCGAATACCTTTGTACTTATAACATTGATACGCCGTTGCAGACCAGATAGAACTCAGTGACATTCATAGTTCAGAACTTGAAACAAACAACAGGGAACAAGTTTAGTCACAATTAATGAACTTAGTCCCAAGGTCACGGCTACTAGTTTACGAACGTGGTATATCTGCAACTCAAGTTTACTGGACTCAATGCGATCATACTTTGACTCCGCTGACGTCACTTCTACGCCATAGGCGAATGACCTCCAAGACATATATATAATGTTGCCCATATTATAGAAGTGATGAACAAAAACCACACTACCAGTCACCACAGTTTATCATGTCTGACAGCGGCAGAGGTAGAGTTTACTGATCTGCTTCTCCAGTTAATGTACGCAATCAGAAAATCTAATCAAATATTTAGATAACAAAGACGCTCCAGGTTCCCATCCGGGATCAACATACAACCACGGCGATGGTGGTGCTTGCGGGGGCACCGCCGGTCCTCACAATAGCAATATCGTCAACAAGATTGACTCCAAATTAGATTCTAATCAGGATCGCGAGAAGGTTGCTGCCAGCACTACTTTTATGCCTCAAGCTGGAAAGCCTGCGGGGATATACGACCCTAAGGCCGACAAACCTGACCAGAGGGTAGATAAAGATCCGGATACCCGTCGCCGCGAGGATGTGGCTGGCAGCAGTCGTTTCTACCCTCAGGCTGGAAAACCCGCAGGCAACTCATCGCTTTGATGGAGTGAGCTAGCTTCTATATGTATGGAAAGGACCGAAACTCTTACTCGTCATGTCTGTCTATCTAATAAAAGCGGCAAAGGCAAGTTTCATTTGTAAGATGTTGATGGTATGTTATATCTCATACTTGAATTTCTGTGAACCTGAATATTGTAACTTTCATCTCTTACGCAAAAGCCATTGAAACCGGGAACTTCTCCTAGGCTCAAAGACCATCCCCTCAAGCAGCCTCTGCTATCTGATCGCAGTAGTCCTCCAAGTTCATCAAGGGTCACTTGGCCCAGAGATATTGATGATATACCTAGGTAGGTATGTACGAGTAGCCATACATATCTAGTATGCGATGTAAGAGGGGTGTCTAGGTGGTTTAAAGTATGCAATTAATTCATTAATTACAGATCCATGATTAGGGTTAGCCACATACCCGATCGGGTATCGTCCAAGGCTTCCTTTTTATTTTCCTTTCTTTGTCACATTTCGTACTTTTTTAGATCGCATTTGTCAGAGCTGTCCTGTTATTAGAAATCGCAGCCTACCCCTTAGCATATATAGGCCGCCCTTTATCTCGTCTCAATGTCGGTCCCAACCACCAACAAATCCCACCAATGCCAGTATGACCAACACCATCTATCTCATTACTGGTGCCAGCCGCGGTATTGGCCGTGGCCTGGCCGAGACATTCCTGGCTCGTTCCAACACCACCGTCATCGCGGCCGTCCGCGAGCCCGTCGGTGCTTCATCCCAGTCCCTGCAATCCCTCCCCAAGGGCGAGTCGTCTCGCCTAATCGTAGTGAAGGTCGACTCTAAGTCTCCCACCGACCCGGCCGCTGCCGTCGAGACCCTGCAGAGGGAGCACGGCATTGACCACCTGGACGTGGTAATCGCCAACGCCGGCATCGGCGAGGATTTCTCGCCCGTGCACCGGTGTCCATCCCCGTGCTGCGCGAACACATCGAGGTCAATGGCTACGGGCCAATCTACCTCTACCAGGCGGTCCACCCTCTGCTCAAGAAAAGCAAGAAGCCCACATTTGTGGGAGTCGGCAGTCCGCTGGGCAGCATCGGCGGCATGGAGCAGCGCCCGTACCCGTGTGCGGCGTACGGTCCCAGCAAGGCCATACTGCACTGGATCGAGCGCAAGATCCATTTCGAGAATGAGGACTTTGTGAGCTTTGTTGCGGATCCTGGGTAAGCGCCTGCTCTCTTCCAATTTTCGTTGCGTCGCAGACATATTAATGAATATGCAGCTTCCCCCAAACCGATATGGGCAATGCCGGTGCCCAGGCTGTCGGCCTCGAGAAGGCCTTCCAGACTGCCGAGGAGAGTGTCGGCGGTATCGTGAAGACGATCGACGAAGGGACGAGGGAGTCGGTTGGTGCACAGCTGCGCGTGTGGGATGGATCCCAGTTCCCATGGTAAGGGAAAAGTATTCGAGGCATCTTTACATGACTCTTTGTTTGCTCCCATGATCTCGATACCTCTTCGCTCTTAGTTAGTCTTCTCCGAACCGTTATACCCACTATGATCAACGCGCTCTGCGACCGCTTGTTTGAGAAACCTGATTCTTACCTAGATGAGATGGCCATCTTCACCCGAGATGAGTTCCAGGCCCTATTAGAAGAGCCCTTGTCGCGTAAGGCCGGTCTCAAGAGACTACTTGGCGGAAAGCTAGTGAGCGGAATGCTGCTCTAAAAGAGATTGATTTGTATAATTTATCGGTCTTCGAGTCATATTATCTGATTTACTTCGACGAATCTGGCTGTGATCAAAGGGCAGGGTTCAGATGGACAGGGAAGTTACTACTCGGTACGTCCCTTATGCACACCGTGACCAGAAATGTAAGGGTATTGCCTACGGATGCCGCTGTGTTCGAGGATTTCATCTCAAGACTTGTCCAGCACTGCGTAAGATGGCCTCGATCCGTGTTTGTTGTGGACAGCGCGTCGTTCTATCGAACTTTGCTGGTTGCACATTTATGCGAGAATGCGTGCGCCAAATTGGTCTCTGTGCCGCTCTACTCACCCGACCTTAACCTCATAGTCTTTACGGAGTTAAAGGCCGCATTTTAGTTAATTGCATTCAGGGGTCTCGATCGGAAAACACGGTCCAACTTCCCCTGAACACGACAGTATATATGGCACTTGCATTTAATTTTCTATCTTGTTCCATTCTTATCCTTCAAATTAAATCAGCTATGTTGCCTACTCAGTTTGTACAGGTCCTTACTCTCCCTGCATATACCTAGAAGCAGACTGAGATCGATTGTTATCAGAAATCAATTCAATGCTGTGCATAATTAAATCAACAAAAGGATCAAAACATATAATGACTCTCTCTTTAAGACTCGATATGACGTGCAGAGAGACATTCTATGGGCTGTAAATACTCTGGTTCATGGAAAATGCAAGATATGGAAATAACAGTGTTTAGTTGGACTTGAATGAGCCAAAGAAACAAGAGACATTCCCAGCAAAAAGCGATTTGCGAAAGGTTAACAATCTACCCATATCACGACGATAGAAATATAATCTCCTATATAAATCCATCTGCCCGGCCATCACACTTTGATGTCTCGAGAAATCACAATATTAACTTTGCACATAAGATAAGTCGAGTAACGCGTCATCCAAGCACCGAGACGCTGCTCGTCAAAGATGTGGCCGCACTTGAGCTTGCTGACGCGATGTCCGCACTAGAAGTTCCCTTTGCACAATACAAACTTCATGGCGTACCAATCCCATTGATCGCCCCTTTGACACTTCACTAGTCATGCAACTCGAGGGTGACTGCACAGGTCTCTGGTTAGATGAGGCATACTGCGTTAAAGCAGGGGGCGGCGGTACTATGACGACCAGTTCGGCTACAGCAAGTGTGACTCCTCCAGCACCAACACAAGCAGGGATCCCGTCCACCTGCAACGCGTACGGTGTTGCCCAGGACGATGATGGACGTGAAACGGTTGCCTCTCGCAATAGAATCACCGTAACCCAACTTTGTGAGTACAGCGCAGCTTTATACCCTAAGTAAATCTCAAATTAACAAACTCGCCTGCCATAGACGCATGGAACCCAGCTCTAAATAATTCCTGCGAAAAGTGAGTATTGATAATTTCTTACTATCGGTTCCGAACGCTGACATTCTTCCCGCGCAAACAGCTTCTGGCTGGGTGAAGTCTACTGTCTCGGTGTATCATCTTAATTTATGGGCTTAGGTGGCATGCGTCAATTTATATACATTTAGGTATTCGAACAGCTTACACCTATAGCTATACGAGTGATTTCAATGCCCTACGTTCACCTAATAAATAGGAGTCTCGCCTAGGCGAATAATGTTCTGTGCGTTCTCATAAAGACAAGTCGGTCAACTTTGAAACGCTGACTACACAGATAACAAAATCTTGAGCTCATTCAAATTCTCATGTTCCCCACTCTTTAAATTCAATCTCGAGTTCACTTCCAGTGTGTTGAAGGGCAACTTTTCTCCAAATCTGGAAGACCTGCTCATCGGGCTGATATATGCGCTTAGCCTTTTCTAATCTTGCCGAAGCGTCGGTTTCACGTGGGACGGACATGTCTTCATTGCTCCAGCTGAGCTTCGCCCTTCTCGCTTGCACCTCATACTCGAATATGTATTCCGGGCGGGAAGTATTCGTTACGAGCCTCATCTGTCTCAACTTAGGCATTCAGAGGGCCGCCCGACCAACCGAAAGGTAAAATCTATCGACATAACCGGCGATGATATTTGTTCGGAAGTAGGTTCTCTTGCGATCCTCGAGAGGGATCCGCACGTATTCGGGATATTCGTTCTCATAATCTCCGAAAAAAAAAAAAGTGGTGCAAGCATCGTCCGTGTCATCATCCACAGCCTCCCCCGGCTCCCTTTTCACAGAGCCACTCTCCAGACGGTGTTACTTGCGGATACTCCACAGAAACATTAATCGGATTTGGCCAGAATAACAGGTTGATATCGTCGTCCTGCGGACTAAACGGCGAAAACAATTCTGGGCCAATCACATATTGGGTGGTATAGAGACTCTCTAGTTGCTGAGAAAAGTTCCGCAAGTGCGAGCTTAAAAGGTCTGTTCCATCCACCGTCACATCAGGAGGAGGGTAGTTCTGATCCTTAGGAGGCAAATAGTGGAATTGTAGACCTAGTTTCCGTACACTAGCAGGAAACAAGTGAAGATTACGAGCAAAGTCTAAAAAGGAGGTTAGCAGACCATAGTACGTAGCATCTTAATAGGACCTAGCTTACTATTTCGAAGACATTGTCTCAATTGTTCGTCTCGCTTGCAGTCATCCTTCATCATCAGCCGCACGCGGTTCAACCGCGGCAGCTTTGACGCAATAAACACACTCGACGCCGGCTCGATCAGCCGTTCTTTCCCGAGTCCTTGGATTGAGAGGGAGGCGATCGCAGAGACAGGCGGGCACTCGGAATCGGTGGTTGTTCTTAAGAATTCAAGGTAAGATCTCTCATATCTCTGACTAAGAAGATCGTTCACCCGTGGTCTGGCCGCTCGTACTCATTGCTTTATCTCTTCCTTGCTCTTAAGAGCGAGATAGTCGCTAGGGGATTGTGCCTTGATGTTGAGATGGATTCCAGCGATGTCTGACCAGCCTGATAGGGTTCTGAAAAGAGTGCTGATGGTCGTAGTGAAGATCTTGTTGTTTCGTTGGCGTTCCTCGTCTGTCTCGAATCGGGCGCGCGCTTTCTCATCGTATGACTCTAGCTCCACGAGCAACGCAATTCTTTGGATAGAAGCTCTTCTGTGTGTGCTAGATACTAGCCGTTGAAACTCTTCCAATCGCTTAGTAGTTTTGATGCAGATATCCGAAAACGTGCGTCTTTCAATGATGGCCTGCCAGCGACGGTCCACAGTGGCATATGGGGCCAGGGAAATACGAGGATGTCTTCGTGCATGACTATCGGAAATAATGTAGTCCACCACTCGGGAGAACAATTCTGTTGGCAGTGAGTCCATTTTGTACGTGCAGATGTGGGAATGAAGAACAAGTTGCGATATAGGGCATTACCGAGATCACGTGAGCGAGCCTACTCAGCTTTTATGGGAAGTTTGAAAATAGCATGTTCATAAGAAGATATAGCCGAAGTTGGAACAGATAGAGTGAAAATCATCAGAGATATATACCACCTTGAAAACACTACAGGATGTTGAGTGGAGGGGAACCGGGACGTGATATTGGGCAACCAGCTAAACCTAACCAAGATGGTGTAATTGTATTTTAATAAGTATTTCAGCCCTAATATCAAAGATTGAGTGAGCAAAAGACCGGCCGAGAGCAAGGTGTGTCGTAGGCGGTGTCCCCTCCGATCCCCACACCCGGTTAGACAAGATGTTTGCCCCGGGAGGGGACCGGTGAATCATTTAATAATGATGATGCGAAGGGTGACTGGTAATACAATTGCACTGGTTGCCGTATAACAAGGATTCGGTTGCCGAACATCACGTTCCACTCTACGTACTGTATTAGTTTCAAGATTATTCTTCGTATTGAATTACCTCTATCCCAGCTATGTATGTGAAACGTTGAAGCAGCAGTCAGGTGTTTCAATGAAAGTAAGGGTAATGTGAGAAGTAGACTTTTCAAGAGAACGATTAGGTAACTTCTTAACAGACAGTTACTGGTGATCGCAATGACAGCGAATACAAGTAGCATCCAGATTGCAGAACACATCGAGAATTTATAAAAGAAAATTGACTCTCAACGAATGACGGACGAGCATATACAAAGCCAGGATTCCTTAGCCTGAGATATCTAGTTGGTAAATGAATATCTCTAATAAACATATCGGAAACTCTGGTTCTTCAAGTCTGTAGTGTCCAGCAACTGAGCTCCAGGCTGCGCATTTTTCTCGTGCGGTTGAGATTCCACTTCCACCACTAACTTCTTATCGCGTTGGCTATTTGTCCATCTAAGATGGAACAAGAGAAGTAAGCAATCGAGCACGCAGATCACCAAGCATATGATGATTGCAAGAAAGCCACTCTAAATTTATGTTAGATGAGAAGAATAAAACTAGAGTCTTGCAACCATACCTGATATTTTGGTGCCTCTTTCTCAAAGAATAACTGCGGGCCAACGATGTTGCCGGTGCAGTACATGATGAAATAAATAGCACTGACGGTAGCCTTCTTGGTGAATCCTGCAATGTTGGAGCTAATCATCGCCATTGAGACAGGCATTGCTGCAGAGTATATTCCCATGAGGAGGAGACCTGCATATCGAGAACCAACTGGTGTGGTCGCATAGACGAGAGCGCTACCAATGATACTGCTCAATGCGTTAGTTTATTTCCGCGACGGGATAATCAACAGCTATTCACGAATATTTTTACCTGATAATATTGCACCCAACCATCACAAGACAACGGGTCTTAGGGACCTTCGAAGAAATGATTCCGCTATAAAAAATCTATTAGCGTTGTTGTCAGTGATATCCGAGAGAAACCTACGATGAAAGCACAAAAATAAACACGATCACACCACCTGGAATACCAAGCAAGAGGGTATGGAAAGTTGAAAAGCCAAAACCTTTCAATACCAACCCGTTGAACTGACAGTTGTTAGTGCATGGATTGCCTACATTTAAACAGTTAGCTTACAGTTGTAAATCCGCCATTTGGAATGTTGGAAGCTAATATCAAGACCGCAAGAAGCCAGGTCTTCGGATCGATAAATGCCTCCCACATTTGAGAGCCATCGATATTTGTGGTCTTGTAGCCTGTTTGGTTAGCTTTCAGGCGTTCCACTGCGATAAGCTTTTCTTCATCCGTGAGGAAGCTAGCGGTAGTCGGGGAATCGGGGAGACGGAATAACATCACGACTCCCCAGAGAAATGTTACGAGTCCGAAGATGATAAACAGCCACTAGATAACGGGGTGAGCATACAATCTTGGCTTTGAGTGGTGATTCACTATTTTACCTGCCATGCCTCGAGGGCACTTTTAATTTGTAGGATGCCTACGGCAATCAAGTTGCCAAATATGAGAGAAATCGAGTTTCCACAAAACCAAATACCATGACGGAGTGGCTGCTCGGATGTTCGATACCACAGCGATGTGATCAGAGTGAAACCTGGTGAGAGGCTGGCTTCTGTACATCCAAGGAAGAACCGGGCTATCATAATACCCTTGAAGTTGGTGCATGCAGCATGGCAAGCCAGAACGATGGCCCAAAGCATACTTCAATCATGTCAGAAAGGGAAACTGATGAAATGGGGAAGCATCGTGTAACGTACAAACTGGTAGCAAGATATTTCCCTAGTGGGAATTTGACCATCAAAAGAGATGCGGGATATCTGATCCTTGGTAAGTAGGATGGCGGAAGGCTTTTCCAAGCTCAGGACTACTCACGAGAAAAACAAGTAGCCAAAATAGAATATGCTTGACGACCAGTTATATTGAGAACCTACAAGATGCAGATCCTCCCGAATTCCCATGAGCGCCGTGTAGCCCAAGGCTTGTTTATCAAGAAAGGCCAGCATATATGCAAAGACCATGATTGGGAGAATCCTAGAGGGAAAGTTCTCATTAGACTTCGAGTTGGAAGATATTTTCCAAGATTCACTTACATCAAATCAATCTTCCGAACCAACTTCTTCTCTGCAGCAGCGGAGAATTGGAATGAAGATTCAAGTGCTCCATTATCAAGGCTTTGTTTATCAATCTCGTTATCAGCTTGGATTACTTCTTTCTTGTTTGATAAAGTCGACATCATGAGAATGAGTACCGAAGGGAAATGGAAATGTGAGAACGAGACGGAAGAAGGCCATATTGGCCATATTATTTATATGAGACTTTGACCTTGACTCTGTTGTGGTGTAAAGATAGACTTATCCCCGCAATATGAGAAGCCTAGATAATACAAGACCGGGAGCTATCTTGGGCTATGTACTCATTGGCTGTGTCGGCAAGGCTAGTAAAGACTTGGCGGAATGGGATTTGTGGCAAAGATACTAGAAAGTACAGCTGCAGCCTTCAACCAGGGCGAAGAGGCTCTGATTGGCCTGGCGTTTACTTTAGGTTATTTTCCCCGGATAAGACAAGTGGGTCGGTCGTCTTTATTGTGTCAAAAAGCGAGCTGGGTTGCTCGTGACATGATTAAACACTGATAGGTGGAGGCCGAGGCCTTCGACTGGGAATCTTTAACAGATAACAGATCATGTTCAAGTTATAATAGCTATCTTGATTGCCATGCTGTATTATTTGATTTGCTAGTTTGATCACACTTTATCTATCTTCCTCAAAGTTCTTCTTGACATCCTCGGCAAACTTATTATCAACCAAGATTCGACAAGCGACCATAGCCATACCTGCCGCACAGCCAATGGCACGTTTGAAACTCTCAGGAGATCCAGCGCCGCTAGTAAACTCTGGCGTATGGTTAACGCCATCAACAGGAATGGTGAAAAGCCCGTGGAATCCAGGAACGACGTAAGAAACATTCCCTAAACAAGTTTTAGCTGGGTTTCTGGAGGTGAATCTGGTATATGCATACCCATATCTGTAGATGCTCCGGCAAGAGCGCTCTTTTCTCCCGAGTTGTCAAGCAGGGTATGGTATCCCATCGCTCGCATTGCCGAGGTATAGCTTTCGCAGATTGGCCAGTTGCTCTTCAGATCGTCATATGAAGGGCCCCTATTCATGTACTAAAGTAAGTCATGCAGCATTTGAAGATTGATATGGATGGAACATACCATTCAAATTCGACCTTGCACCCAGTAGCAGTCGCAGCAGCCTCAAAGCATTTCAGCACCTTT
Source organism: Penicillium canescens (assembly GCF_028828765.1). NCBI lineage: Eukaryota > Fungi > Ascomycota > Eurotiomycetes > Eurotiales > Aspergillaceae > Penicillium > Penicillium canescens. The sequence continues at coordinate 2,175,227 of NW_026703973.1, forward strand.
TCAGTTAGTGGCTTTAGTGTCTTCTTGGTGGGAGAGCGAATATAATAGTCGACTTTCGCGGACATAGGAATAATGTTGGGCCGTTCTCCTCCATTCACAATGACTCCGTGAATTTTCTGGGTTGGTAGAATCTGCTGTCGGAGAAGAGAAATATTGACATATGCCGCCACCACAGCATCCAGTGCATTAATTCCTTCCCACGGAGCCGCTGCAGCATGGGCAGGCTTGCCCGTAAAAGTTACTTTGACTTTGTCATTGGCCAGGAATCCTCCTTCGAGAGTAGTTGCCATGCCCATCAACTCTGGCTTTCCGGGTACCATCGGTACGGGGTGGACCATAAGACAAGCATCAATGCCCTTGTATGCTCCCTTGTTAATAAGACGCACTTTGCCACCACCCGATTCCTCGGCGGGAGTACCTAGCAGGCGCACGGTGAATCCCGATACTGATAATGGTTCAGCTTGAGCCTTCATGGCCTCGCAAGTGGCAATGAATGCTGCGATTGAGCTTGTCGCAATGAGGTTGTGGCCACACGCGTGACCAATCCCAGGAAGAGCATCATATTCGGCGTTAAAAGCCACAACTCGGCCTCCGCTGCCATAGGTGTATTCAACCTCAAGCGCAGTCTCTAGTTCATACGCCTTTCTGCGGACTGAATACCCTTCGGATTTGAGGCTTTCAAAGAGCGCGCAGATATGATCATGGGCATCAAATTCTGCATATGCAAGCTCCGGGTTTGACCAGATCTGAGATGCATTAGCTGTCATGTCTCCTATAGGCTGGAATCGTCCGTCCCTTACCTTGTGGTTGATGTCATTGAGTTGTGAATCATAGCGCTGGAGCGCATCTTGCACGCTTTTCAAAAAGCGGCCGTGAGATTCGGGGAAATTCATCTTGCTGAGAATCAAATTACGCAGGATTGTTGAGAATAAGAAGTTTGAACCATCTCGTCCGTTTTAAGTCGTGCCAGAGCCCCGGGGAATAGGCGATGCAACGGCATATAGTCGAGCCAATCACAGGGTAGGATCTGGGTAAGCTCTCGGCATCGGGATCCACCGAGGAACAGCCGACACAGCCAATCGGCATCGAGAGCTCGGCTTGGGTGGAGCCTGATAACATTCCTTCTTCTCTTCTTCCCCCTCTCCCTCTTCCCCTCTTCATATCTGCTCTTTCTTACGGACCGTCGCGTATGGCTGTATAACATCTTATAGTACTTCTGGTATCCCTGGCATAGCCAGCCGAGACGAATGGAACAGTACATGGACAGGATTTTCGCGAAGGCTGGTCCTATCGACAATGCATAAACCGGGGAAGACCCGTTCCCGGACAGGCAAGGATCCACAGACCCTCTCCCTTGCAGCACCGGCTAACAGCTAATTAGGGTGCCGAACTTGCCGGATCCGTAAGGTCAAGTGCGACGAAGAAAAACTGCAATCCCAAGGGCACGAGGAGCCACAGTGTCGGCGATGCTTGGCAGCCCGTATCCTATGTGAGTGGAAGGGCGGCCCGATACCGCGGAGATCACATCGTGGCTCGACAGATCTATCCTCTCCAAAAGAGGTTCCAGGAAGGGATGAAACCCCCCTGCGAGCCAGTCCAGGCCTGCAAGGAAGCGATCATTTCTCCAAGTTACATCACCTTCCCCCACATCATTATCAATTCGCAGCCCAGCAAGTGGCGCGCATTCCCGTAGCATCCAAGCTGCGAACTCCCTGTCACTGTCAGTGTTCGACCGCCAGTGCTTGGGCTACCTGCAAGATTCAATATTAGTCGTGATTCTCGGCAAGCACTGGCCTTGGTCAACAGTCTCTTATGCATACCATAAAATCGCCACCAGAGAGCCGATGGTCATGAGCATGATGCTAGCTAGTGCTGCGAGGGAGATCCATCGGTCCAAACTCTATGACACAGAGAACTCTTATGACCAGCTTATGAGCAATGAGCAATCAGACATGGATGGCAGGATGCATTACGGCCGTGCCCTCTCAGGTCTAAGGGAAGCACTGAAGCAGGATGTGAAATCCCCACGGCAAATCGAAGCCATATTTATCACCCTTTGGTTGATGATAGATTATGAGAATCGCTTTGGAAGTGGTGCATCCGCCATTAATATCCATATCCGGGGCATCGAGACCCTCCTACACAATAATATCGTGCCTTTGTTACAAGGTCATACCCGTCTAACTGTCATTACGACAGAGGGTCAAGATCCCTTGCAGGAACCCCAGGCCCAGCTAGATATTTCTGGCCTGGACGATACTGCAAGTAGTGCAGGCTTTTCTGCTCTTGGTCCTGCGCATGGACTTGGCGGGACCTGTGTACCTCTCTTCCTCCTATGGACGCTGTACTTCTTCACACCTGCAGCTCTGTTCTTTGGATCTGAAACTGCACGCCTTGATACAGATATTTTTAGGTTCTTTTTACGATCCGAGTCCGGTAATACGACCCTAAGCCTTCCCTATCTGTACAGGTTGAGCAGGCAATCCCCTGCCCGCTTCTGGGGTGAGGAGTATCCAATGTCATCTCAGTTAGATGATCTGGAGAACCTTTCAGGTCTTACGCTATATCACCGCAGCCATGTGATTCAGTTCAAAATCACAGAAATGTTTAAACAAAGCTCAACATCGGATATCAGCTTTGGCGAGGGGTCCCCCTACCAACGGATTATCAAAGAGATCAACACGCTGTCTATTGTAAGCGCCCGAGCATTCCATTTATTCGTCTCTGTGAGTTTCCTTCTCATTAACAAACATAGGAATACGACACACTCCTCACCTCAGCCAAAAGAGCTAACAACTGTGACGTCGCCGGCGATCGTCGCGTCATGGAAACGGTTTTCTGGTCAGCCATCACATACTACGGCACAATTGTATATTTCCACCTGTGTTTCCAAGATCTTGTGAATGATTGGCCCAGCATTCAAAACTACAACAGCATCATCCCTCTCAGCACTGCCGTGTCCCAAGTTCTCGAGCTTAGTTTGAAATTACATCGCAGTCGACCCCGCATTATGATCCGGATTGTTTGGCCGTTATTTATTGCGGGCATTGCTACTTCAGACCAAATCTATAAAGACTGGGTGTCGATCCGGTTACGAGAGCTTGGCCGATATGGCCAGAATTATGATCGCATTTGTCGCCGGTTTGAGGAGATTATTCAGGGGAATCAGCCTATTCCCCGTGAGAAGAGGGGCCATTACTATTTGGGCGGTTAGATAATTAACAGCCATCAATGTACATAAATTCGATATATAGATGCTGAAATGCTGCGAGGATTCGGCAACGCTAAAAGATTCTGGTATGGGGTGGATTTTGTGGTCACTGTCAAACAATTCAGTAAAAGAGTAAATGGTTCATTTTGTTCACTTTTTCATGTGCATCACCGCCTCAATATTCGGGAAACGGTTTGGATTTTCCTGTCGTAAGCCTGCATACGGTTGTTTCTTCTATGCCTCCACTATATATATTTTCACGATATGAACATGTTCAACAAAATTAATATCAATTCAGTAATGCAAGGCCTACTAGACTACCACATAACTCTACCAAGCCTACTCCGACGGAAATCCGCAATCTAGTGGAGTCTTTCAGTGTCGCCCCCACGTCGTGAGTCACTTGTAGATAGGGAGGGCCTGTACTATCACAACAATACAACAACACAGAGCCTATTACAAGCACATCAGGAACTTTAAAAACGGTTGACTACCCCTGATATCATTCAAGTCATCTTACATGTAAAATCATTCCCAACTCAAAATGCCGGCAACCCAAGAACCAGCGCCCTTCCCGACCAACTTCACCATAAAAACCGCCCGCCTCCAAATAAGCCCCTTCAACTGCACAGACACAACCCACTGCAATTTCTTAGTCGAACTCTGGAACACAGAGGACTTCATCACCTCCTGCGGCAAAACCTCAATAGACACCCCGGAAAAAGCATCCTCATTCCTCCAACGCCGTGTCTTAGCAGATTACGCCCGCAATGGCTACGGCATGTTCCTAGTCTCGCGCCAAGGCGAAGACGACACGCAAATCCATATTGGAGTTGTTTCCCTTATGAAGGGAGCACCACCGGGTCCGCATTATCTTGCGCCAGATGTTGGGTATACTATCCTACCCCAGGAAAGTGGCAAGGGGTATGCGACTGAGGCTGCGAAGGGGTTATTGGAGTACGCACGTGCGGAGCTTGGAATTGATGCTGTTTTCGGATTTTGTGCCGCGGATGATAAGCGGAGTGGTAGGGTTTTGGAGAAGATTGGGCTTGAGGCTAGAGGAGTTAAGGCTTTGAGTGTTTTTGGGGGGAAGGAGAGTGCTGTTTATGCTTCGGCTGGGATGAGTGTGGATTTGGGGGTTTATGGCCTTCATGACTGATAGTAGTAGGAAGAATTACGGATATGCTACGGTGCTTGTCCGATTATAAATTGATTGTTCTTTGGCATTCGTGCTTCAATGTACTCTATCTTATTGTTCGTGATCGTTTCTTCTCATGGCATCCTGGCATAGATTCGATCTCCTTCGGCTGGTGGCTCTAGGAAGTCCGATGGCGGGTCTTGAGGTAGCTGGTTTGCCTCTGCCCAGCGACGGACGGCATCGAAGTTTTTGCATCGGTGTTTGGTGTTGAAATCGACATAGGGCTGGGGGTTCTCAGGGTAAATCCAGATCTGGCCCAGAACTCCACTGTCAACTGTGCACATGAGTTCCTGACGAAGGATGTCAAGGCAATGGGCTTTACGAGGAAAATGTGTTAGCTGGGTCTATTTTCTATGAGATTGGATGCATTTGAATACTTACAGACGTGTCGACGGACAATATAGTCGTTGTTGACAAAGGGTCCCTCGCCCATTTTGTGATAGTAATCATAGTTGTAGTAGAGGGATTGGCGAAGAAGGTTCTTTTCAAAGTTAGCTCACTATGGACAGAAAGCTTTGAGGGATGATTATCTTCATACTAGGCAATGAAGGTGGTGCAAGCCCTCCACGTTTGCTGGGAATCCTCCGCCATACTTCTTTTTGATCTTGACTTGGTCGGCAGCAAGACCAGATTCTTCGGCATCTTCCGCTGGCACTCTAACACCTCGATCTGTAATATCACGGCCAATTAGCTCAAGTTTAAAAGCGACAGATGGTTGTATAACATACAGTTGACACCTAGAGACTCCCATGCTGCATCAACCTCTGGGCCAGCATCCTGCCTGAAGACATTCTCCTTCAAGAGGGATCCATTGAATTCTTGCAGGCTATACTCAATTCCGACTTCTCTCATCACAGTCGCTAGAAGGCCTTAGCAAACTCGGCTTCAGAAGCATCACTGATGTGTACTCACAGTATTGGGATACATGTCGACTGCAGAGGCCATTCAAGTCCCCACGCCAGTAGAAACCAAACACGCATCCAACAAGAAAGAGTAATCCAAGAGCGCTAACTTGGAGTACGGTTGTAGCCACAGCCTTGCAAGTATCTGATGATGATTCATCACCGCCGCTCCAAAGTGTTCCCTCTTCTTCTGCTAGAAGACGCTCGCCAGACTCTCGTGTGGAGTCTGCTTTGTCAGAGTTGTCATGGAACATAGCTCGTATTTTGATAATATGAATAGTTTATGGTAAAGAAGATAAGATGCTTATACCAGAGCTCAAATGTGAAAGGGTGCATGCGATATCCCTGAACTTCGGCACAGGGCAGTGTCGCCAGCTCCAACCCCAGACCGCAACTTCGACAGCCGCCCCCTTCTTCCAGCCTTGTTACTGACATCAACTTGGCAGAAAATACTGGCATCAATTGACGCAATTTCTCCCCTGCATGTCTCACACGTTTTGTAAGCCCATGAGAACCCCAGAAGCGTGGCGCACAGACAACGTGAGAATATCAAGGGATCGAGTACAAAGAGATGAGAATCGTCAACATACATGCAGCTTGTCGTAAGCGCGTCTTCCATCTGGTCAGACACTGTATGCAACCGTTGATTCCGTGTGATCTTCGAGGAATGCAATTAATCCCCTTCAGGCAGGATCTGCACTGACTTGCCTGCAGCTTCATGTGAGGTTCATCATGCAACTCTTCAAAGTCTACCAACCACAACAAACGTTGATTATAATTGTATTGCCTAAGCTAATTATAAATCCACAGCCCTCTGAGGTCATCGCGCGTTAGATTGTTTATCCCCCGCAAGGCGCCATGATTTTCGACTACACGTTCACAGCTGTCCCTTGCAGCATCAGTCAACAACACCAAAACTCAATGATGGAATACGGGATCCAAGCTCAGACATTGTTGCCAGCAGCTCGGTGAGATACTCAGGGTAGCTTTGAGCTACGTAATCCCGAAGCTTGAAGCTGCTCCTGCTCAGATATAAATATAGGGCCACCAACCGGTCTTCGATCATCATTCAAACAAGCAACTCTCGAGAGCCTCAAGAAAACAAGAGATCTCTCGAAAAATACACCCGTCTCTAAATTTGTCAGAATTCACTGGAATTCACTCCCACCAATATGCATTACTCTATGATCAACGGCCTTCTTCTTCTGGCTGTCTCTCCTCTGGCAGCCCTCGCCCTCCCAGTGGACCCCAACGACCAAGCCGGTCAGTGGGATCCCAGTGGACAGTACCGCAAGGGTCATTACGACCAGAGCGGCCAGTTTATCCCTAACAACGGCGACAACCGCTACAACCAAGTCAACCAGAACGGCTACGTTGACCGCAATGGCCAGTGGCGCAACAACAACCAGAATGGCCAATACAATCAAAACGACCAGTACAACCAGGATGGCCGCTGGCAACCTCGCTCCGTTGTAGCCCGCAATTGGCCCAACGACAACCAGAACGACCAGGGTGGTTGGACTGATGCCAATGGCCAGTGGCACGCCAACAACAACCAGGACCAGAATGGCTGGACTGACGCCAACGGCCAATGGCATGCCAACAACCAAAACGACCAGAATGGTTGGACTGACGCCAACGGACAATGGCATGCCAACAACCAGAACAATCAGAATGGCTGGACTGACGCCAACGGTCAGTGGCACGCCAACAACCAAAACAACCAGGGGGGTTGGACCGACGCCAATGGCCAGTGGCACACAAACCAGAAGCGCGACCTGATCCCCGGACAGATAACGCCCACTGGCGCTGAGGCTGGCCGCCTGAACCAGCCTGGACTTGAGAACAAGGCTAGCCCCATCGGTGACTTGGCTGCTCACACTCCCCACCGTCGCAGCTGGCGCCAGGATGGTGAGAACAGCAACGGTGACTACAACAACAACAACAACTATGACTACAACCGCAACGACGACTACAACCGCAACGATGACTACAACCGCAACGATGATTACAACCGTAACGATGACTACAACCGTGATGATGATTCTTGGTACCGCGAGAACTGGGACCGTGCCTCGCGCGTCGCTCACGACCTGACCACTCCCACTCCCATTTTCCCCCGTGATGTTCCCAGCGCCGCCAACAACTGGAACTCCGTGAACGGCGCCCAGACTACTCCTAGCGCCCAGAATGGCCGCTACCAGAGCTATGGCAACTACAAGAACTATGGCTCCTACCAGAACTACCCTGCCAATCCTCAGGACCAGAACCAGGACAAGGATATCAAGGCTATCACTGGCCAGCAGGAGTAAATTTTCTTCTGGCATGAACATACCTCAAGGATATGAACCCGAATAATTCTGGAGAAGAAATTGATATTGAAGTGGAGGATTTGTTTATTTGCTGGCAACGCATGATTTGCATGAGGACACGAACTGTATACGCTCATTAATGACTTTTGGCTTTGATCTTGCGGGTGATGAAGGGAAGAGTGGTGAATATTAGTTAGAAGTTGATAAGCAGAATAGCATTTGATTTCTGAAAATTCTACTTTCCCTTGAACGTAGAACCAATATCTCCCCATCTGATATTGGAAAAAGTAACAGATGTCTCCGGATGCTGCGCAAGAATCAGCTCCGGGTTCCCTTCAGTGCTATTGCAAGGCCCAGCATTGCCGCTATCAAGCCAGTTCATGAAAGCACCAGAGTCATTCCAAATACTGAAAATCAAGACCATTCCTCGACCGAGAGCCTTGCCCATTTGCTTCAACCCTCCCATTTGCTCAAAGTAGCTGGCAGAGTTCGAACAATACTCCTCAGTGATAGAATCAACATTGCTTCCGGACACTTCTGTCACTGCATTCTGAATCACCTTCCCCTTCTGCACGTACAATCGACGAATCTCCTTCAACGCCCCTTTCGCAGTATTGTCATCAGTCACAAACTGCGTCACAACAGTGAACGGCTTGTTCGTGTCAACAATCCCCCGGTACCCATAGTAATCATGATCACCCAGAGCATATGGGTTATACCCACAGCCCGACTTATCACAAACACCACCACTACCACAAAGGTCACCAGAGCATTCATACACCTGCGTGATATTGCACGCGTGTGGTGTATACCCAGTGGCAACAGCATTCGCTTCCCAAAGATCCATCTCATTACAGCAAGCGCCCGAAGACTCAACATTCGCCATGCCATTCACCCACGGAAGAACTGGGCACTGTGCATCACAGTATCCAGTCCCGTACTGCGCTCCAGCCGGGTTGAGCTTGTTTCGTCCTCCAGACTCTAACATCTCGGCGAGATAAAGCGCGCCGTTCATGCCACAGACAAGAGTCGAGACGTCCACGTCAAAGCTGATTTCTTGGTTGAGGAGCTGGAGCATGTCGTAGTTCTTTCCGTCTTCATTGAGAAGGTATACTCGTGGAGAGACGGATGAGAAGGCCCCGTCAACTTTCATATATTGATGGAGAGTTAGGGTATCGCCTTTGGTTGCTACTCCATGCGCTGCATAGTCGACACCGTCGAGGATGCAGTTCTCGGCACATGTCTCTTGTGTTGCGCAGAGATCGGTGTTCAGGCCGTTTGACCAATCTCCACATGAGGCACTTTGGTTTCCTATCTCGTGGAGTGGGTGGGAGAGTGCATCTAGAACAATTGATGTTTGGTGTTTGGTGCAGCCGTGTGTAGTTGTGCATTTCCATGTTTCTAAACTTGGGTGGAGGTCAGGGAGTCCAATTTGCTGCGAAGCGACCAGCGGCAGAAGAGCAAATATCGTGATGAGATAGTTTCGTGTCATTATAGAATATTTGGGTATGTTTACTTGGCCATTCCTGTAGAAATCTGTGACATTTATATCAATCATTCTAGAGACGTGAAGAATGCATTCGGCTGAATCTACTGCTGTTTACATGGATTGAAAGACCGGCCCGGCGGTCCGATCGCAGTGATAGGGGAATTTCCTCCGGAATTTCTTCAAGTTCAAGGGGAAATTCCCAAAAATGGAAGAGCAATCATGCTCTCCCCGCATTTTCAGTTCCTGCATTTAGCCGCCATGGATACATAGTCCTGTTTCCGCCAATCGAGACCCCTGTATAGATCTGGGCAATATATGGTGAAACGTGCCAGGGATGGCTATACTTGTTTAAACACGGCCAGAATGATTGAGTTTAAAGGAATGGATTAGCCTTTCGCTTCTCCCTCGCATATCAAATCTTAGACAACCCTGCTGATCTGATTCCCCTTGATGACGACAGCAATTATGTTGGATTCCGTGCACTGTGACAATACTACTAACTTACTATATTCAATGCCAGTCAACTCAGTCAACTGTGTCCATGACGAACTAATAAGGAATGTATTTATGGATACTACAGTCCATTCTAGCACCCTTCAACTGTATACTTCAATGAATCAACATGGTTATCTGCACGTGACCAGATAAGCAAACGACGTCATTCCTGAGCTCATACGACCTCCGAGCTCACCAATCTCCCTCCTATACTTCCATCTCCAATTGCATATTAAAAATCCCATCGTCTTCCTAAACTCCAAAATGTCCGGTCTAGCACACATCCGCCCAACACGGAGCACCCCACTCCTCCGTCTAGGCAACCAAAGCCTACGACCACACCACGCCATCCGGCCCTCGACTCAACGATTGCAGCTGGCACCTCGCACCCTCCACAGCCTAACAAGCACCACTGCCAAAGTCCACACCACCACTAAAACAACCTCTATCCCACCTATCACCCCACAAATAACCATCCGAACCTACGCAGTCCTAAAAGGTTCAACCGGCAAAGCCGAAGCAGACCTCCTAATCGAAGAATTGCAAGAACTCTACGAAATAGCCAAAGATGAATTCGAAATTGCAACCGAGAGCACCGACACGGGAACTATCTACGCAGCTTCAGACCGGGAGTCTGCGCGGGATGCGCTGAACCAGTTGTCTGCTGTTTACCATTTGTACACGGCTCGTCCGGGGAGGTTGAGAATGAGAAGGAGAATGGGTTTGGAGCTGGAGCTGGGGAGGATGATGGCGATGGGCCTATTATTGAGACTAATTATAACCCTGCCGACGTGCCGAGTGGTGTTAAGGATGAGGTACGGAGACGGGTTGGGCAGCGGATTCGGGAGTTGAAGAATGCTGTTGAGTTGTTGGAGGAGAGGGCTCATGCTGAGTAGATTTGTTTGTTTATGACGGTGTGTTATACATAGGATTTGCAGAGTGTATAGTTTATGATTCCAGTTGTTTCTGGAGATCTGTTATATGCAATTGATAGATATAATAGCAGGATACGAACATTGAACTGTTAAGTAGAACAAAAATCCCCGGGTACGGGTTCCAGAATCCAATATGAGCGATTGTAATGTGTCAAAGCAGAAAGAAATATCATAGACAACTGACCGGAGCGAAACCAGGCAACCGGTACAAGCTCTAAATTAAGCGCGAAGAATCCCGGCGACATTCAATTCAGCACAGGTGGTATCAACTATTTTTTGTGGTCCTCAAAACGTCAAAACGTCAAAAAGTCACGCAGACACGTAAGTGTTTTCCAGCCATAGTACGCCCGGCCGCAAGTAGCGCCATATCCGTTGGGTCGTAAAGCATGACAGTCGTGTACAAGGTCTTCGATAGGGATAGTTCATTAGACGAGGGTGAAAGGTGGCATTGTAAAGTGATCGGAACTCGGTGAAGGTAAGGTAGAGCATAACTCCATTTTGTGTGTTGTCCTTTGGTGACGCTTAAGTTGGTCTAGAGGGGGCCACTGTCAGCATTGGGAAAGGAAAAGTATGGGAGGGATGGTGGGACATACCAGGTCGAGTAAAGCTTTTCGTGCATCCGGGGAATTGACATTTGTGTCTTCGTTCTCCGTGGGTCAGCCTGTGGCTAGACATGTTCGAAGAGTCGCCAGTAGTAAAGTTACATCCTGGCCAGGTGCACTTGAATGGTTTTTCGCCAGTGTGGGTGCGGGAGTGTGTTTTCAACTCGCTGCTATCTGTGAATGATTTACCACAATGCTTGCAAGAATACGGCTTATCACCACGGTGGCTGCGCTCGTGTCGATCTAACGTCGCCTGTCGAGCAAATGCTTTTCCACATACTGAACAGGAGAAGTTCTTGTAGTTACTATGCGTAAGGAAGTGACCCTGGAGCTTGGACTTTTGCGAGAAGGGCTCATCTGGACGATGACATCCCTCCCAGCAGCAGTAGTATCCATTGCCCTTAGCGCCATTCACAGTATTCATGTGGCTGGTGACAAGATGCTCTTGAAGAGCACCGGCATCGGCGAAAGTAGCACCGCAGGCGGCCTTGGTTCCATGGATCTTTGTTGACCATTTGCAAATATGCAGATCATTGTCTTCAGAGAAATCCGGGGTGGTCAGCACAGATGAGACACCACCCTCGAGGGGTGGTGGAGTCTCCCCTGGACTAGATAGGAGGTGAGAGCTGATACTCGAGCGGGACTGTCGTGAATAGGGAGAGTATGGGTGAGAGTGGGCATGATGGTGGACTCGGCAGCGATGGTGGTTTCGATGAGGTCCTCTTGAGGTGGTCAGGTTGAGGTCATTAGGGTTCTTGAAGTGGCCGTGAACATGAAGGTGTTCGGGGTGGAAGCAGTTGAATGCGTCCGTCGGGTCGGTTTTAGGTTTGTCAAAGGGTGACACGTTGTTTTGAGTGCCAGTGTGTTGGTCCTGGCATATCGAGAAGTCTGAACACATTCCAAGCATATGGAATACCTCTGCCGGGTTGACCTCAGTCTGCGTCGGCAAAGAAGGCGCCACAAACATCCCCTGCAAGTCCTTCTGGAAGTCATGACACTCAAAGTGGTTGGGTACATTCTGGTCGCAGTTGGTAGCGTGTGTCTGGTAGGAGTGTAGGAAATTATGGTGTTGGCTTGGATCGATGGTTACGGGTAGAGGGTGCTCTAGGGCTTTAGTTCCGTGGCCGAGATGGTGTCCCATTGTTGTCGATGGGAACATCCCTGTGTCCAGCGACAGCGGAGTGTTGAGTGCAAACAGTGTATCAAATGAACAGTCTTGACCCTCGGTACCATCACAGCAGTGACTCTCGAAGCAAAGAGGGTCAATACTGTCACAGTGTGTGGTATCGCAGTTGGTTTCTTCGCAGTGATCGGCTTCACAGAGATCGTCACAGTGTTTATCGTCACAATGATTATCTTCGCAGTGGTCTTCGCAATCGTTATCATCACAGTTGTCATCCTCGCAGTTGGCAACAGAGCAGACAGTAGAAGGACCACAGGCCACGAAGCCATCACACATTGACCCACAGTCTAGCGTGCAGTCATCTACATCACAACAGGCCTCGTCCACTTCGCAATGGGGGAGCGCTGTCTGATGTTCATGACTTGAACAATTCCAATGATGTTGAGAATGGTTGACCGAGAGATCTCCTTTTCTTTGCCATCAAGGTGGAAAGCATCCCAGTTGCATTCAAGGCAAAAATTGCCTTGGGGTTGAGACGCCATGGTGCACGGTTCACTTCAGGTAGAGGGAAGGTGCCGGGGCCAAATTTGAGAGGGGTTTCCAGGAACAGTGTGCCGCAATATCGAAATAAAGCGAACGATATCAAGGAAAGCAGTTGAAGAACCGAGGGGGTCACGACCGCAAGTGGGCTACCAGGTATGTCCAGGAACAATATCAAGCCTGCAAAATCACGCAACCGGCAGAGTCAAAACGCCACCCAGGAATCCCACAGGTATAATCTCCCAACAGTAGGTCTCAATAGTGCCGGATGATCCAATACAAAAAAATGCGGTCTCACTGTTGTGTCATGCGCTTGGGCTTCGGGTCTGCATGCGCTGCCGGCTATGATTAACCGACGCAATCGGAGATTTCCTGGACGTGCAGGAATAAGAGGACCTTGGAAGATACGTAAAGGCGAAAAGATGTGCGAGATTAGGGGGAACCTGATACTGCCCCCCGGTGCAGTGAGGACCTTCGGGACGATGGAGAGGATGGGGACCTTGGGGGTCAGGCGTCATGATTTTCGGGCGAATCGTGTTTGCCCCGTTGGCAAGCGGGGATCTCAGCACATGGCGTAGTTGCACTGCAGAGTCAAAACTTGGAGATCAGCGAAGTACCTGTAGCTGTAGTACTCCCCAGCATTCCGATGAGAATTCTTCCCCGCGGAAGCCATTTCGCATGGCTTCAGGGCCGGCCCACTCAACCCTGCTGACTCATTCTGCCCCCTTTGCCCGCCCCTTCACATGCTGTCCTGAAACCCTAAGTTGAGGTGCAAATCGTATGCATTCAGTGATGAAAAATGCTTCAGTGGAAATCACTGAGCAATATACCCAGAATAACTAAAAGTACCTAGGCAATCTCTAGAGTGAACTGCTGAAATCGCCGTTAACCAAACCTCACCGCCTTTGCCCCGGATCGACTATCTTATCGCAATGCTCCCTTCGTCCAACCCACTTCACAGCATAGTCATTGCGAAATCAATATCATTGCACTTTACTGATCTCGTCATTCATACCTTCTCATAGTGCAGACTAAAACCAAATCACTCCTGCAAGCTCGCGCCAACCGCAAAGCCAACATTTCCATCCCCAGACCCTCCGATCGCATCCCCAGACCCTCCCCTCTCTCCATTCTACAACAACAATGGGAAACATCTGCTCCCGCGGCTCCAACAATAATAACGACCCTTTCACCCAACCAGGCCGCACAGTGGGTACAAACCGCTCAGATCAAAACCCATCACCCCGCGCCCCGCTTCCAGCCAAGACAAACTGGAAAGCAACACCAGGCCGCACCCTCGGCGAGAGCAATACCAACTCTGGTGGCAGCGAAGCACCAAGTGATGAGGCACGCGCCAATGCAGCTATTGCTGCACAGGTATGTAAACAGCCCGCATCCTAATTATCCAATGGTCATACTGTCCATGTGGAGTGGAGGCTCGGCTGGCTCACTAGTATACGCGATTCATAGAAACGCGCCGATAGCAGCACCACTGGTAAAGGCAAACTAGGCTCAAAATTGGCTGCACAGAAGGCACAGACACATGCGCAGACATTGGATCAGGTTAGTCGGACTGAGAGGGCAGCGCGCGACGCCGATGGAGCCGAGGCTGCGAGGAGGTGGGAATAATTGCACAGCAGTGACGGGATCTAGGGTTTAGATCAAGGGGGTGATTGTAGGGGGCTCTGACGCATTTGTACTCCTTGATTGGGTGTGATAATTTCTTATTTTGTACGTTGTAGCGTGTATTCTGCAGGCGATGTTTACGAGGGGGTTGTTTGTAGTTCATGTGACGTCATGTGATCTGCTGGCCAGCTGGCGGGTATAAATACCTCGCCCTTCCCCCATCCTTCCTTCTTTCTTTTCTTTCTTCTTCATACTTACCTTGTTTGGGTGGCTGCGATCATCAAGGCGGCTCACCACAGTCTGGTCCCTGCATTGCACTGCGCGGCGGAACAGTTTGTTCAATGGCTTTCGGGTCATTGACAGGCGTATTCTTTGGCACTCTCCATTCGTGGATTTTTTTTCTTTTCATCAATATTCGGGCCAGTGGCTCGAGCTTGGAGAAGAGGATGTAAACAGTAAACGTAGCATTTCTTACCTAGCTAGGTCTTAGTTGTGGAGCTATTGTAAGACCTCGTCGTCCTCCACCTTCCCTGTGATACATCCCCGGCGTATTTCCCTGGTACCTGGTCACCCCGTCAGTTCGTCACCCCATCGCCCCGACGTCACCCCCGGCCAATTCAAGCCTTGCCTGGGTGCCCGTTCGGGGTTTTGGCATTCATCAAGTATCCTTCGCTTCATTACTAGCTTGCTACAACACTACTGTTTTTATTACTTACCTCACACTTCATCCACCGCTTGTACACCTTTGGCCGTGATCAGCCCTGTAGGCTCTCTTATTATAAAACTGCCTCTACTGTCTACTTCTATTACAAAAAATTATTGTGGACATATCAACATGATAGATTCAGCCGTCTTGCAATATACGCGAGCCGAGACACTGAGGGTATTGTACAACCAGATCTGAAAACATGATCCGCTCACCGTGGAAAAGCAAACTAAAGCACGTTGTAACGGCCACTGACAGGGGCGCGCGCCTCGCTGTCCGCAGCCGCAATCGTTCCCTCCTTTAACAGTCGCATCAACTCACGCATAGCATTAGTGACAGAGATTTCGGTCTCACCCTCCACCAGAATGTACAGCTTGGGAAGCTCGCCCGCAGCGGGTTCCTTGCCATTTGCGTAGAAATTGCCCTTTGTTGTGATAGAGGTACCTGAGGATTCCAGGATCTTGGCGACGTTCGTGCGATTGGTAACGGCCCAACGTGCTTTCTCTGTGTGGAACAAGATGGTTAGCATTGATCCAACGTATTTGGAATAGAGGATGGAACTTACGAGGGAAATCGTTGATCTCCATGGTCGCGTGGAATGCGCCGGCATCAGGTCCGCGGTTGTCGATGGGGACACCTGACCTCATCACACCTGCGCGGCTGAGACGTGCGTTGATACTTGCAACAGCAGAGCCAACCTTGTCCAGCGCGTTCTTGGGTCCAGAGGCGGGATCCTTCTCTGTCCTGTGGACAGTGATCTTTCCGTCCAGATCGATACCCTTTGGAACACCGGGCAGGGAAGCTGAGGGGGCGGCGGGTGCGGCTGCAGATTGGACGGCGGACAGAGCCTTGTTGAAGCGATCCTCCTTCTTCTCTTCATCGTCCTCACTTTCCTCGTCTTCGTCGTCGTTGTCGCCGGTCTTGTATGTGCGTCGCTCGCGCATGCGGGCAGTTTCACGTTCTTCATCAAGTCGATCTAGACCCTTACCACCGAAACCAGCGTTGTTTCCAGCTTTGTGCTCCTTTCCGGCCCTAACTTTTTCATGGAACCCATCAACCAGCTTTTTGACTGGCTCAGGCACTTCTTGTCCACTTTGTTTCAAAGCCTTCGCAATATCAACTGCGTACCGATCCTGTTCTTCGGTGATGAAGGTCACCGCAGTTCCAGTGTTTCCAGCTCGACCGGTTCGACCAACACGATGAACATAATCTTCCATGTGGTTGGGGGCGTCATAGTTGACTACCAGTTTGAGTTGCTTGACATCCAATCCACGAGCGGCGACAGACGTGGCAATCAGGACAGGGAAAATACCAGCCTTGAAATCCTCAATGGTGGAATCACGATCAATCTGGTCCTTTCCACCGTGGATCGACATACACGGATAGCCCTTGCGCATCAGTTCTTGGAGTAAAGCATCGGCAGCCTCTTGACGTTCCACGAAGATCAAAGAGCGGACGTCCTCATTGGCATCATCGGAGTACAAGTTACCCAAGAGTTCCAGTAAGCGAACAAACTTCTTGTCTTCATTGCGAACCTCAACGATTTGAGTGATCTCCGACGCTACGACACTTCGCCCACCAACGGTAATCTCGATGGGATTGGTCAATGCTTTTCTAGCCAAAGATTCCATGCTCTTGGGGAAGGTAGCTGAGAACAGCACAGTTTGGCGATCAGGTCGGATGCGGTTCACAATCTTCATGACCTGCGGTTCAAAGCCCATATCAAACATGCGGTCTGCCTCGTCCAGGACGACATACGTGACCCTGTTCAGGTTGAGGACACGACCTGAATTTGCGGCTAGCAGATCAAGGACGCGACCAGGCGTGCAAACAACAATTTCAGCTCCTCGTTTCAGGTCCGAAATCTGGTCCTTAATGGGAGCTCCACCATACGCGCAAACTGCCCGAAGATTCAAAGCCTTCAGGTAGGGCTTGCAGTCCTTGTGGATCTGAACGGCCAACTCACGGGTAGGGGTCATGATCAACCCAATAGGGCCTTCCATTGCAGCCAAGGGCCGTTGGTCTTTGATGTGCCGGAACATTGGGATCAAGAAAGCGGCCGTCTTTCCGGAGCCAGTTTTAGCCACACCAATGGTATTGCGACCTGACATGATTGCAGGGATTGCCTGGGCTTGGATGGAGGTGAGGCTCTCGTAGCCAAGTTTGCGGACGACGTCCAAGGTCTGCACGCCCAGTCCGCATTGGGACCATTTTTGAACAGGAGTGGGTACGTTAGAACCACGGATCTTGATGTCATCCAATTCGAGACGCAAATTTGCAACCTCCGCCTCAGTCATACCAGCAAGGTCGGAAGGCTCGGTGTAGAAATCTTTGCGGAATGGCTCATACTCAATCTTGGCATGGTCAATTGTGGGGAGCTCCCGCTTCTTTCTCTTCTTCGCGATGGCGAGGAGGTCATCGGCAGCATCATCAGCACCGACTGCGGTGACATCCACATCCTCATCGTCTCCGAACATGGCCTCTGGCTGATGTGACTCCTTTTTCTTCCCGAACTTGGCACCTGATGTCTTGTTTCGAGGTGCGGTGTCTTGCAGCTCGGACATGAAAGCATCCAGAGGGTCGACTTCATCGGCTTCGTCGACCTCCATGGGGGTAGAATCGGCTTGTCCATTTGTCGAGTCCTCCATGTGGACATCTCCATTTTCGGTGTTCTGAAGTCGTTCTTCTCGTCGCTCAGCAGCGGCACGTGCTACCGCTGCAGCCTTTTCCTCCGTCCCCTCGTCGTGCATGTCAACATCGTCATCTTCGCCTGCATCGTTTACTGCTGGCTCGGTATCTTTAGAGTCATCAATAGGCGGAGTCGGTAGTCGCTCCAACTTTTTGCGGGTGGATTCTTCTTCGCCAAAGCCCAGAGTTATAGGCGCGGAAGGCTTCTCGGTGTCAGAGGCTTGCTTGGCACCCAAGCCAAACCCGCTAACGTTACCTTTGGCTTTCAAGGGGCCTGAAAGCTTGGCTGGCGCGGGAGCAGGTTTGTTAGCTGTCGCGGACAGTTTGGACGTTGGCACCGCAACGTCGGTTCCAAGAACTGCGGGAGTGGCAGAATTTGTTGTTGATGGTTTCGCGATAGCTTTGGGATCGAACTTTCCAGGATATGCAGCGGGAGCTGGGGACTCGGCCGGGGTCACAGGGGTTTGGGGTGAGCCCACGGCTGGGGAGAATCCCTTTTGACGGTCAAGCTCGTCCAGGATATTCTTCGGGCCCGCCGTTTCTTGCTCTCGTTGTTTGCGCTCGCGTTCGGCAGCCTGTTTTTGCTTCCATGCCTCCAGCCTGGCTTGCCTCTCCGCTTTTTTCGCTTCGTCGGTCTGTGCGGTGGGAGCAGGTGTGGATGGTTTGGATGGCTAGAAAGGGCGTTAATATCACACTTCTGGAAAAAGCGGTTTTCTGGTGACATACCTCTCGAGTTCTGGACCTTGACCGTCTGTTCATCGCACGATCACGACTGGCATCCCGTCTAGATTTCGGCTTCAAATCAGCAGAACCATCTATCCGCCTGCGATCCCGCTCGCGGGAATCATCTCGCCTGGCCCGGTAATCTCTATCACGACTTTGTCGGCGATCAACGTCTTCGTTTCGGTCTCTGGAGCGCCGGCGGTCTCGGGATCGGTCTTTGCGACCCGGTCGGTAGCTGTCTTCGTCGCGACGGTCTAGCGAGCGGTCACGGCGTCTGTACCCATCTCTGTCACGAGGACGCTCGCGCTCGCGGTAGCGCCTCTGTATAACACATCCATGGTCAGAAGTTTGCTTTGAGAATGTCTTGCGATTCGCCACACGTACCTCTGGGCTGCGGGATCTACGATAACCGCGCCCATCATCCCGCCGGCTTCTCTCATAGCGATCATCATCACGGCGATTGCGTCTGGATGAAGAGTATGTGCTGCCTACAGGTGATGGTGAGCGAGTATCCCCGTGGCGTGCCATTGTTCCAGGCTGATTAGTGAGTGTTACTGAAGCTCAAAAGGACTCGGGGTACCGAGCGTTGGAAGAGTAAGCGTCGCCTCTCTGCAAAAACAAGCTCTCAGGTCGACAAAATTACGCCGTGAGAACAAACATGCCAAACGTCGTGACCCGAGAACTGCTGAAGCAGTCGTGGAGCATTAGTCACGTGATCGTGTGATTGGGCTAACCCGATGCGGATAGACCCAAACGAAGGGCGCGCGCCGTCCAGCCTCCCTCTCCGCTTGCGTCAGAAGCTCTTGTGGTGCCCTCTACCTTGCTGCTTTAATTTACAGCTGTACTAGTCCTCTTACTCCAAGCCCCAGTCTACTTCTACAATTTATCATGCCTTGGCAGTCCGCAGCTCGGGGGGCCCTCCTCCGACCCTTGCACTTCAGTGCTTCCACTCGCCCTAATGCCATAATCGGCGTGCAGAACCAGCTTCGTCACCTTTGTCTGGCGGCCAACGTACGCCAGGCGCAGCCCCGGCTCCAGCGTATCCCCGCGGTTTTATTGCTCTCTCAATCCAAGTCGTTTGCGACTGATACCTCCCCCAAGCCAAAGAAGACCAAGGCGAAGACCGACAACAGGAAGCCCGCTAAGAACAGCTCGACCAAGAAGAAGCCGCTGACCGAGAAGCAAAAGGAAGCTAAGGAGCTCCGTCAGCACAAGGATCACATTAAGCAGCTGAAGCAGACTGCCCTGGAAGTTCCCAAGGGTCTTCTTGAAAACTACTTCTTCATTGCTCTCCACGAGAAGATCAACGAAATCAAGGGACAGTATCCCACCCAGAGGGAAGCAGTTCAGGCTGCTGCCGAGATGCTCAAACCTGTCCCGAATGAAGCGGTACGTCACAAAACACTTGTCGCTGTTGTCAGTGTACTAATTTCCCAGTATAGAAATACAGAGCTCAGGCCGAGGAGAACAAAGCCGCCAATAAAGCTTCGTATGAAGATTGGCTGAACTCGCACACCCCTCTCCAAATCAAAAAAGCCAACATCGCCCGTCTGTCCCTTACGCGGATTGAAGGCAAGCCCCACAGCAAGCGCTGGACCTTAATCCAAGATGAGCGCCTGGTCAGAAGGCCTTCCAGCGCCTACACCTTTTACTGCACTGAAGGTCTGAAGTCCAGCGACAACCAGCATATGCCTGTTCGTGAACGAATTAGCGTCATTGCTGGAGAATGGAAGGCAATGTCTGAGGCAGAGAAAGAGGTATGGACCCGTTGGACAAGCCTTGAACTGCATAAACTAATCGTCACAATAGCCCTACCACAAAATGTCAATTGAAGATCGTGCGCGATACGAGAGAGAGCACCAGGAGGTTTATGGAACCCCAGCTCCACTCTCAAAATCTAAGGCTGAGGCTTCATCCTAACTTGATCTTTGATTTTGAGCTGGTCTTGTGTCCGAGCTGGGAGGTTCTCCCAGAAAACGGTGCCCTCTAGGTCCGGTGTATGTTTCATGCCGCGTGTTTCACTTTCCTGTCGCTTGATTCCCTTTACCTTTGTCGCTGTATTGTAGTTTCATGTCACTGTTTCTCTATAGTTGCTGTTTCTGGGTGTGGATGCTCTGCAGACGATAATTCTTAGAAAAGGCCATCTTCCAATGGATACCTACTCCGTTTCCGATTCAAGTGTGATTCCACCTTACTGTACAGTATCACATAGTCTGAGTCATAAAAGACATTCAACTTTCTTGCCACGGGCTCTCCACACCCCGCACTGGTGGGTTGTTTTGCTCCGGCGCACAAGTGGCGGTGAGCAACCGATGTGCTGCACTTGCAGAGCGCCAGAGCGATCTAGTGTAGATAAAGTATCGAATTGATTAGGCCGAAACATGAGGAGTCAACAGCTTCAGCGCCAATTAACGAGTAGATCTTTTCGAAAGAGGGTGAAATGTGATGTGTTCTTCGGCTCCTATACAGTAGTCAATAGAACTATAAGTACACCACACCCACCATTGACCCTGCATGGTATACTCCGTACTGCATGTTTGTTTATTCCATGCAGACGGGTAAGCCCGCTAGTTGGGCACCCACGGAACCAAACAGTCTATTCCAGAGTGATCCATGGATGGAGACGGTCGTGCCATGGTTGCGGTGTAGTGAAAATTGGAAACTGCGATCCCAGTAGTAAGTGGCTGGTGTATGTATAGCTGCAGTGCTGATGGAGGGGGTGTCTGATGATCTATAGGACAGTCAGACTGCATGGATATCACAGTCTGTGCCTATAGTATGCCATGCAGAATGTAAGCCTATTGGAGTACAGACATAGCAGGAAAAAAGTTAAATGGTGATCCCGTTCATCCCAGCCATCCTGTTTATTGCTGCTTTGGTTGTCTTTTTCCTGTCGAGTCGTTTGTTTTGCTATTTGGTATTCTCAAGGATTAGCTGTTGAAACATAGGATGGTGAGACTACCCAAAAAGTAAACATCCCCGTCAAAGTGGGAAGAAATCTCATTCCTTAGCCCGAGGCATAGATGAGAGATGATCTTCACCTCCACCGCCTCAACTACTTCCATCCCTGCCTCCAGCTCATACCAACTTTTCCCTTTCCTCCCTTGACTCCCATACTCATACACACACCCCTGTGCGTCTCTAATCTGTCTCAGATCTCATATAGGGTCTTATCGCACACCCGAAACAACCACCTGAACTAGCGCCGGTCGTGCAGGGGAGGCTATTTGCTCTTTATTACATCTGACGTTTAAATTTCGACCTTTCAACCGATCTACCCGAAATCGAACGCTTTGTTGCGCATCCTAGCACTGTGACAGCTCATCGTGCCATTTCGCGCCCAGATACTCGCCCCCGCCTGTTTGTTGCCGATTGGGGTCCATCCCCCGCGGGACTCGACTCACAAGCCCGCACCCCGATGCGTAAACATTCAGGAATCGCGGAGTCGACAGATCAGTGATTGGACTGTGCCATCGCATGTGATTTCGATATGGAGGTTATGGAGGGGTCTTATCGTGCAGGCGCGGGGAAAATACACAGTCTGGGGGATGTCGCATACCACACCGAGGATCTGGAAACCGAGGCGGAGAGAGTCATTGACGATGTCTGGGCTACGTTTGTTCTGGGGGTGAACCTTCGTCCTCGGAAACTTGATCTGGTGGCCCAATTGAGTTCGCGCGCCCCGGAGCCAATGTTGTACGACCAGCCGCCTTCCTACGACGATGTGATTCAGGATCTTCCTCCCGAATACTCTGCTCTTCCTCCGCTCGCACAGCGCAAACATCGGGTCCTTCCTTCCGCGCCGCAGACTCCTCGAGATAAATCGCCTACGAAGTCGTCAGCATTGCTGGAAGATCGCATATTGGATGTTCGCATTGATTTCGAAAATCTGACTGGTGTGAGGGAACACAAAAAGAAAAAGCCTGCTGCAAAAAGGCGGCTCCGCCTCCTTCTCCGCCTGCCGGTGGTGGCTCGGATCCTCCGGCGGACGAGCAGACCAATGGTGACGGAGGAGGTGACGGAGGAGGTGACGGTGGCGGCGCTGGTGATGCAGGTGGTGCCGGAGACGGTGGTGACGGGGGTGACGGAGGTGATGACTGGGGTGATTGGAATGTGAGCGGGAAGAAAAAAGACAAGAAGAAGAAAGAGGAAGAGGAAGAGGCGGAAAGAGTCGCTAAAGAGGAAGAAGAACGAAGGGCCGCCGAAGAATCTGCTACCAAAGATCTCAGCTGGGCTGACGACGCTGGTGGTGGTGATGACTCGTGGGCCGGGTTTAATACCGTAGGAAAAAAGAAGAAGAGCAAGGTAAGAATCCCCGGTTCTCAATTCCAAGCTGGACTTCTCTAAATAGGTCAACAGGATGAAGGGCCCCCTGGAGGATTCCAGGATGTAAGTTTGGACGGCGGTGCACCGCAGCTGGACTTGAACTTTGATACTCCAGCTCCTAAGACTGGCGGAACTGGATTCAGCTTTGGGGGTTGGGGCAAAGATTGGAATACTGGCGGTAAGCTTGATGCCCTCGATGAGCCTCCTAAAGATGACAACAATCCTTGGGGCTCCACCAAAAAGAAGTCATCCAAAACAGCTGCTGGCGGATTCGATTTTGGTGACTTGGATGCTTCGCCTGAGAAACAAGAGGATGACTGGGGAGGCTGGGATATCTCAACTAAGGACAAGAAAAAGAAGGGCAAAGCTGAGCCTGAGCCCGAGCCGGAACCAGAGCCTGTGCCTCCTCCACCCCCTCCGGCTCCTCCAGCTCCTCCGCCGCGACCAGACTTCACGCAAGAAGCATGGTACCTGAACTTATCTAAGAAGGAACAGCGCAAGGCGAAGAAGGAAATGGAGAAGAAGTGGAAAGATGAGGATGAAGCCTTGGCAAAATTGGCAGCGGAGCAAGCAGAAGCCCAAGCCCAATCCCAAGCCGCGGAGGAAGTTGTCGTTGAGCCTGAGAAGTCTCCCGAGCCAGAAAATGCCTGGGGCTTCATCGGGTCCAAGTCAAAAGACAAGAAGAAGATTGACCTTCTGGCTAATCCAGAACCTGCTCCAGATCCTCCACCAGCGGATGACTGGACGGGTGGATGGGGTACAGCAGTCAAGAAAAAGGACAAAAAATCCAAGGAACCGGAGCCTGTGGTCGAGGAGACATCTCCAGAACCTGTAGCCGATGTTGGTTTCTCATGGGGTGTGTCTACGAAGGACAAGAAGAAAAAGAAGGGCAAAGTCGAGCCTGAACCCATCCCTGAACCTGAACCCGAACCGGAGCCTGAGCCAGAACCTGAGCCCGAACCTGAACCAGAGCCGGAACCGGAGCCCGAGCCTGAGCCCGAGAAAGCAGTTCCTGACGATCCTCTATACGAAAATTGGAAGGACATTTCTTCCAAGGAACGTAAGAAGCGAGAAAAGCAATTGATACGAAAGGGTTTGCCCATCCCGGGCAAGGACTTCGAACTCCCATCCGATGAGCCCAAGGAACTACCTGCCCCCGAACCTGAACCTGAGCCCGAGCCCGAGCCGGAACCAGAACCAGAACCAGAACCAGAACCAGAACCAGAGCCGGAGCCTGAGAAACCGGCTGAAGAAGATGGCTGGGGATGGGGCGTAACCAAGGAGAAGAAAAAGAAGAAAGGCAAGGATATCGAAGAGCCGCCTCCACCTGCACCGACTCCTCCTGCCCAGGGCTTGACTCCCGAGCCCGAGGCTATGAATGACCATGGTGATGATATATGGACAGAGCTAGCTCCCAAGGCCAAGACCTCAAAAAAGACGAAAGCTATTGAGTCTCCTAAGGAGGAAAAGACCTCCAAAAGTTTCTGGTCAACTTTAACAGGTACTTCAACAAGCAAATCCAAATCGACGAAGAAAACCAAGGAGGAGAAGAAGGAGCCCGAGCCTATTGAGGAAGACTTGCTTATCGATGTTGGTGATGACCCTCCAGCAGATCCTGACCCGGAGCCAGAACCAGAACCAGAACCAGAACCAGAACCCGTCAAGGAAGAACCTCCTCCACCCGAGAAGAGTTCCAAGTCCAAGTCTTCCAAGCTCAGCGTTGCCGAGCGAATCAAGGCTCTAGAGCAGGCAAAGAAAGACAAGCTCAAAGAGGAGAAGTTGGGCAAAAGTAAAAGCAAAGAGAAAAAGGTCGAACCAGCTCCTGAGCCTGAACCTGAACCGGAGCCAGAACCAGAACCAGAACCTGCTCCAACGAAAAAGAGCAAGTCAAAGTCAAATTCAAAGGATTCCGTTCCAGGAAGCTTCCCAGACTTCGGTGATGACCCCGACCCTGAACCTGAACAAGAACCAGAGCCAGAGCCAGAGCCGGAACCAGAGCCAGAACCAGAACCAATCCCCGAACCAGAACCCGAGCCTGACCTTTCAAAAATGTCAAAGAAGGAACTCAAGAAGTATAAAAAACTGCAAGCAGCAGCCGCTGCTGCTAAGCCCCCAACTCCCCCGCCACCACCCGAGGAACCACCTGCGCCTGAACCTGAACCAGATCCGGAACCTGAACCTGAACCTGAGCCCGAAGAGCCAGTAGAAGAGGATAAAGGCGCCCCTCCCACACCTCCACCGGAGGCTGCCGAGGAGCCCCCAAAGTCGTCCAAGAAGGAACGAGCTCGCGTCGAGCGCACTAACACCTCATCTTGGGGCTTCTGGGGAGCCGCTCCACCGCCTAAGAAATCCAGCAAGAAGGAGTCTAAGGAACCCAAGGAGCCGAAGGTCCAAGACGAACCAGAACGGCCGAAGAAGGAGTCAACTCGAGAGCGGTCCCCCTCCGCAGCGGTGCGAACAAAATCGAGTAAATCTCGACCAAAAGAAGCTGACCCAGAAGTCGAGAAATCCTCTGCATCTGACCGCGAGAAACGGCGAGAACGCGAGGCCCGCTCCTCCAAGAATCAGCGTAGCGTGGCTTTGGCCAATATGGTTCTGGGAACACCTCAATCTCGAAGCAAATCGACTCGCAAGCATGGATCTTCATCCAAACCAGTCTCCAGGCGCCCATCAGTTGAAGATGATAAGGCTTCTATGCCCACTCCGCCTCCGGATGAAAAGCCAGAGGTTTCTGATAAGGCGGCGAAGTTGATGGGTATAAATGCTTCCAAGTCCCGACGTGAACGGCCGCGCACCGAAAGGCGGAAATCAAGTAGGTTATATCGTATCACTGTTCACCCGCGCTCTTTCGCTGACAATATACTTACCCAACAGCTCGGGATCCATACGCAATCGAAGATGATGACCTCGTGATGGTTGACAAGGAGGATGCAGAGGGCCATTCACCAAAGGAAGATTCGAGTCGCTCAAAGCGCAAGTCAAAGAGACAGGTTCGTGAACTAATCACTTTAATCTTATCAAGTTGGTATTGACGATTGTAATCAGCCCCGCGCCAAGCCAGAGGACGATGATGACGGGGTCATGGTCGACGCAGATCAACCACAGCCACCTCCAGACCTCGTATCAGGACCTGACGATATTGGTGTTGCCGATGCACCCCCAAGAGAACGCCGTCTCAAGCGTTCCAACACGGCGCCAAAGAAGCAAGAGACAGGAGGTATCATGGGACTGATCGGCTCTTTCAGGAAGAGTACAAGGCCGGAAATGCCAGAAAGGAAGAAATCACGCTCGCACCGAGATGATGACGGGAGATATGCCACAGAAACGGAGCGTGAAACAGCCCGTAAATTACGACGCGATGATCGACGCAGAGGATCTGTCCGACCAGACACCGATGCCGAAGGATTTGTGACAGATGCCGAAGCAGAAGAAGCCGAAGCTCGCAGAGCAGCACGTAAGGCAAAGCGAGCTTCTCGACAGGCACCCTCGGACGCACGCGAAAGCGCGCGCGAGAATGCACGGGAGATCGCACGTGAGAACGAAGCCAGGGAAGCCGAAGAGCGACGGGCAAGAAGAAAAGAACGAGCACGTGAACAGCGTGCTCGTGAAGAAGAGGAAGAAGAGCGCCGGCAAGAAGAGAAACGAGCTAGACGAGCAGCCCGCGAGGAACGTCGGGCCCGAGAAGAACAAGCTGCCCGGGAAGCCGAAGCCGCCGCCGAAGCCAAAGCAGCCGAACGCCGCGAACGACGACGAATGCGCG
This sequence comes from Penicillium canescens, assembly GCF_028828765.1. Lineage (NCBI taxonomy): Eukaryota > Fungi > Ascomycota > Eurotiomycetes > Eurotiales > Aspergillaceae > Penicillium > Penicillium canescens. The sequence goes on from NW_026703973.1 coordinate 2,201,863, forward strand.
AGGAAGAAATGCTAGCCGCGAAAGCAAGCCGCCGCCGTTCCCGCGTCGAAGAACGATTCCCCGACGAAGTCCTCCCAGACGAGCGGGAGGTCGTAGACCGTCGAGGAGGTCGCAACTCGCGAGCACCGGAAGACCCTAATACCCGTCGTCGCAAGTCCAAGGCTGCACCGGAGCCCGAGTCTACTCGGCCGACTCCTATGAAACCAGGCGCGGGCAAGAACAAGACCTCCTCGTGGGTCTATTCTCAAGCTGACGAGCCACCAGAGCCGCCGCCGATTATGCCTACTGTCATTGACATGCCTCCTGTCGGTGCAACTAATGAAGCCGGTAATGGCCACTCCCTCTCGTCGGATGAGGAGGCTCGTCGCGCTGTTCGCCGGAAAGCTCGTCGCCGTGCTAAGTACCCCGATGAAGAGGTCGATGATACCCGTTCTCGGAGACGGGGTTCTCGTCGGGAGGGTGTGAAGAGTAGCTCTGGCAGTGGTGATTACGAGCGTGATCGTGGTATGAGGTCGCAGCCTGGGAGTCGGCAGGGTGCTCCGCCTAGTTCGGCTGCCAAAGGGAAGCCAAGCTGGTTCCGGAAACTGACGACCTTTTAACCTAAAAAGAGTTTGGCGGTTGTTTGTATTGCATGAATTTGCTGCGTTGCGGCAGCAGTTTTGTGTTTTGTTTGTTTTTGTACATTGCTTATAGCGTTTGTTTGGGTTCGTTTGTTTGGATTATATGCGAGGTCTGTGGATATGCAGATGGACAGGATGTGACGACAGATATGATATGATACTATGACTCAGTATGTTGAAACGGACAATATTATTCTATTTCCCTCTATATTCAGCGGACGTTTTTTTGTGTTGGCAGATCGAATATCAAGCTATGAATCCTTATAAGTTATCTGTAAGACAGCTACAATGATTTTTCGGGTAGCGGCCAAGTCCGCATAAATTATAGCAGACGTTTATCATATAGCAAAACTATTGATTAAATAACAATCAAGAACCAATATAGTAGCTTCAGCTTCTACAGTGAGGAATAAATAAAAAGTACAAAAAAATGCCAGCGACGAGGTTCGAACTCGCGCGGGTTGCCCCACCAGGGTTTTATTCCGGAGAATCTTAAATCTGGCACCTTAAACCACTCGGTCACACTGGCCATAATACGGTCATTTCTCATTTTTAATCATATCAACTAGACCGCTAAAGGCCTAAAAAAAATTGTATATCCCCACTCTTTCCCGTAACGTGCCTCCTTAGTGCGCCTCTGATTTGGATTAGAGGAGGAATGGATATGGATTTTTCATTTGGAGTGGGCTCACCTTTTTTTTATATACTCGTGTTGCAAGACTCCGTTCTACTACTAGGAAATGGATATACTAGTCTGCAAGGGTCTTCATAATCTGATCTTTACTATTTACGGCATTTGCGATCATAATAGCATTAGTCTCGGTAAATTACTAACCTGCGAAGTTGCTTAGATGGTTATGATTGAATATTTGTAATTGATACTGATTTTAAATCATCGGTTATTGTCAGTCAACTAGCCCGACACGTAGCCCTAACAAAGTATTGGAGTTCTGGTACCGCACATACATAACTACGCCTTTTATACTTATATGTTTCAATCGGGCTATTCAAACAATATAAGCATGAGACTTAATGGTTACAGGGCTTGGGAGTCTGCATTACCCTACGGGATCAACAATAGGCACCTAGATCTCAAGGTAGATGCTAACTACATTTTTATCTGTATTAGATTATCTATACCTGGATAGGGGGAAAATGCAAATTATATTAGCGTCCGGGCTAGTACCAATAATCCAGGACATAAGAAAAGAAAATATGGTGATCTAGCCACTCATGCCAGGGGACAAATCCTCGCAGTGTCCTTAAGAATAACGCAAAAAGCATCAGCAGAACCCACAGGTGACTCAACAACACATCTCCAAAGAGCCCAAATATCTTGATTGTCATATAGTATACCATCATCCTCCTGTTCAATCTCAATTACCCAATCCTCTTTTTCACTGCCCCTTTGGCTTACACTACCCGGTTGAACTGACGCAAGGCTAACTGGCGCGGGGGGTATCTTAACAGGAACTCCAGTATCTTCAGATACTAGTAAATTTTCTTGGATCTGATCCCATGTAGGTCGCTATAGTTCGAATGCCTCTGTCCATTCGGGATCGGCACCGGTGTCTGTTAATGTAGCGCACATCTTCCACAGAAAGTAGGAGGCATTTATCCATTGGCTTACCTCGCCGGATGATTCGGGCATTATGTTGCGTTCCCGGTGGACTCTGAAGTGGAATACACCTTGGATTTTGGCTGGTGGAGATGAGATGGCAGTGGTTGTGTCACCTGATCTTGGTTTTGAGGACTCATCGTCAGCTTCATAGCCTTCGTCGGCGTTCATAGTGTTCTTCCGCCATGGCGGCTTGGCTGGTGAGGATCTCATTGGAGAAATATTAGATTGCATCTCAGGTGTTCGTGGTTTTGAACGGTTTTATTAATGATATCTCGAGCGGAACTTATCTTCAAGGCAATACGGATTGTATATATACACCCAAGAACTTAAATTATAGCTTCCTGTGATCTTTGAATCTTTCATTCTTTGTATCCTTTATTCAAGGCTTCTCGAGACAATGCAACACAATCCCTTCTCAGCATGAATTTAGCCGCTTTGTTCCACTAAGAAGGTATATAGGTCTTTGAAAAACAAAGACAACCAATCTCTAATCAAAGCTATAGTTGCTGGCTCTGAAAGAGCTCAGTAAGGATACCATGTGGGTAATCAACAGATACAGAAAAGCCACAAGGCTCTCTCTTCTCTTGGCCATACATCATCAACACGTTCAATAAAACCACCCAAAGACCATTTCATGCTAAACAACCGCCTCACCTTCATCCCTCCCAACTCCATCCCTCTCCATCCGCCTCTTCTCGAGCCAAAACCGCCCACCCTCATAAAGACCAAGATACAACCCCAAAGCAATAGCCGTCCACCCCGCCCGAATCAAACCACCCTTGAACAACCCCCGAACCCCTTCATTGCGTAGGATATCCCTCCCCACAGCAAAAGGCCCTTTATCACGCACCTCACTCGCCGAAAGCATAACTCTAGTCTTAACAACATCGATTGGCGTAGTAACAGTAGAAGCAATACTCCCCGAAATAGCCGCCGCAAGGCCAGTCAACCCAGCCCGTTCAATCAATTGATCAGACTGCCCTGACTCTGATGTACCATGGCGGGTCCCAGCACGGCGAGCAGATTCTGCTTTCCGTCGTCGTCGCCGTTCAATTAATCGAGAACGGACATATTCAAACATTGGGAATTGAAGGGCTGTCGTTGGCAAGTTGCGACTAACCAATGCAGTATATCCGCTCCAGAGACGCCAGGGATGGTGTCTGAATTTGGAGATAACCTGGCGCATAGCTGACTTGTTCCCTTTTCCTTTGTCTTTGCCTTCGTTTGAAAGTGTGCTTTTATTGTTTTTTGATTGGGATTGGTTGATTATCTGCGCATTCTGCTTTAGGACTTCCGCTGGTGTGAGGATGAGGCATGATACCATCTCGGCGGTTGAGGATGCGATTCCGTGCATTATGGGTGTTGGGAGGGAATGTGTGAATGGGAGATGGAATTTGTCTAGGGTCCCATTTGTTGAAGATCGATTTCTGTTTTGGCTGGAGTTGGATGAATTGTGTAAGATGCTTTTTACGGTTTCGTAGGTTGTGAAGAATGCGCCCGCTGGGATGAGTTAGTAGCGAAGTCTCTTCTGTATTTGAAGGTGAGATAAGACATACATGATGGTATTGTTGAAAAGACAACACTCCAGACTCCTTGGTATAGTCCTTTGAATAACACGTTGCGCTGTACTGCTCCTGTGCGTGCATCTTTGAATACTTTTTCGTAGTTTGGGGATTGGATGCGGGTTTTGAGGGTGTCAAAGGGGTAGACGACGAAATCGACGACTACTGCGGCAAATGCTCCTGCCTGTTTGAATACGCTATGTTAGTTGACTCTTCTATATCGCTTTGGTGCATGTAGGCTCGAAAGTTGGCGTGAACTACACATATAGCTGCGAGACCCACTAGATATAGGTGGATTGGGGGCTACTCACCACCCAGATATCTGTATGAGTGTTGTACATGATTAAATAGTTGAAAGGAAGTCTATAGAGCAAGTATAAAGAATCATTGAAACATATTTAACCCGGAGTGTAAAACTCAACTGATCAAAATTGTCCATGCTTATCGATAGAGCTATGATGAGCGATGATATCATCGACACAACCCACTTGCAGCGATGTATGTTCTTTTTCATGTTCATGTTTATCATTTATAATGTTTTTATAATATTTGTTCTGAACCCTCATGCGATACATTCAGGATATGGTTGCTTTTCAGTTCAATCTATTGTACACAGTCTTTAATCTATAATTCATTTCCAACCCTTGGGACCGCCCCAGTTACCCTTAACCATGTAGTTCTGGTACACCCAAGGGAAGAAGTCCTTCTTTAAGTGATAGAAGGCACGACGGGGCTCACCCTGGTCAATACCGAACCAGTTGCCAAAGGTCTCCTTAGGCTCACCACCGTACTTGAACTCAGCAAGGAGAACCTTACCGTACTCAGTCAAGAGCGGGCACGAGGTATATCCGTCGTAAGAAGCATCAAGCTCCTTACCCTCCATGCTCTGCAGGAGGTTGCGAACGAGGACTGGAGCCTCAGAGGTGACGGCAGCGGCGGTCTTGGATGTGGGAAGACTGGATGCATCACCAGCGGACCAGACGTTGGCGAATTTCTTGTGGCGGGTAGTGTTGTCGTCAACATCGACCATACCAGCCTCGTTGGCCAGAGGGCTGTTCTTGACGAATGCGTGGGCGCCCATCTTGGGCGACACGTGCAACAGGTCGAAAGGCTTGGTGACCTCTCCGTTGGGAGAAGCGAAAATGGCAGACTTGCCGTCGATGGCCACCAGGTCGTGCTGGAAGAGTCCCTCGACGCCGCGGTCCTTGCGCATCTGCTCGAGGATGGCGTTGTACTTGGGCACACCGAACATCACGGGGAGACCGGTAGCATAGCTGATTTTGATCGGCGATTCGGCAGGGTTGGAGGGGTTGTAGAGACCGGCCCGTTTCCAGTGGTCCAATGCAAGCCACATGGCCTTTTGGGGAGCACCGGCGCACTTGATCACGCCGGCGGGCTGGGTGAAGATGGCGTTGCCCTCGCGGAGGTTTTCGATGGTGCGGAATACCTTGTCACAGGTATCATAGCCGTAGATCGAGGACACGGTCGAGTTTCGGTCGGCGAGAGCCTCGGGGAGACCCTTGATATTGCCGTAGTTGATGCTGATGCCGGGCACGACGACAAGTTGCTCGTAGCCAAGCTTGTCGCCGTTCTCGAGGGTAATAGCGTTCTCAGCAGGGGCGAAGGAGCCCACACCCTGGTTGTAGAACTTGAACTTGGGATCCACCAAGCTGTTCATCGGCTGACGTAGGTCCTCTTTGTTCTTGAGGCCACCGCCAACCAGGGTCCAGCCGGGCTGATAGTGGTGCCATTGGGCAGGGTCAATGACGGCAATGTCATCTTGTGCGAATTTACCGGAGTGGAGGAGCTGGTGACTGATAGAAATGCCTGCACTACCACCGCCCACCACTACAATTTTGTGGGTGCGGGCAGCGGAGCTGACGGGGGATGCAGTCGCAAGACCCCTCGATTGGGGAGCAATTGATTGCCGGGCAGCACGAGCTGCTAATGAAACACGACTCTGAAACATTTTGAAGTGACAAAATGAAGCTATTCGACAAAAAAGTTTGAGCTGACCAGGAACAGCTCGATGTCGTGATCACCGGGATCCGGATTAACCCCGTCCGATATCGGGGTTACGGTTGATCGCCGATCCACGCATTCGGGCTTCATTTTCTACAACATGCCACTTTCTACTCTCACGAGGTCTGTAATGAGACTTTAACGTGATTTGGCTTTATTATCGCCGACTGGTACATAGATTATAGAAATCTCACATGCGGATATAGTGCATAAATATTTTATCAAAAATATCATTTAGGGACGTGGAAGTAACAAGCTTTGTAGATTATTAATGTCCCTAAGATATCGGGGACTTTTAAAACAAGACTCGAAGATACTAGGCCAGATAGTTTCTATCATCAAGACTAGAACAAATCCAATTACTTGTAAAACAGAACTTGCCAAGCTGGCAGCCAATGCTAAACTTGGATAGCTATTTTAGAGAGACTATCTATGTCTTTCTAAGACCTCCAACACTGATAAAAATTCCATGGCTTCCATTCAGTTCAAAAGTATTATGAATTTGGTATATCAAGGTATAAAATGTTATTATGTATAGTAAGCAGCCTCAAGTGGTGTGTATCAAGATAGCATCAATGCCAGAATGTCTTTCATGACTGAGTAGCCGTGTGCTAGCGGTTCAAACTAAGAGAAACCACTTTATTTAGCGGGAACGTCTAACATCACCGTTAGTACTACTCTTTGCTTTCTGGCGCTGGGAAGAGGTTCAATTACCGGTCTTGGCAGGTTCCTCGGCCTTAGCAGCAGGCGCTTCGGGTTCAACAGCGGGGGCTTCAGGCGCAGCTTCAGGTTGAGCAGCAGGAGGCTCGACCTTAGCAGCAGCAGGCGCTTCGGGCGTAGCTTCAGGCTGAGCAGCAGCAGCCTCGGGCTTAGCAGCAGGGGCCTCAGATTGGGCAGCAGGTGCCTCCTCCTCAGGCTTAGCAGCAGTGGTATCTGCCTGGGCAGCGGGGGCTGTCTCAGCTGGTTTAGGAGCGTCTTAACCAGCCAATGAGTTAGCTTCGAGGCAAAGAAGAAGCAAAGCGTGCGAGGTTTGGGACGAAAAATGGCATCATACCAGGGGCAGTATCCGGGGTGGCAGTGGGGCCGGTGGGCTTTGCAGCGGCCGCCTCACCGGCCACAGGGGCAGTTGCAGCAGCAGGCTCGGATGCTTGCGCGGGCTTCTTGTTCTTCTTGCGACTGAAAAGCCGCTTGAATCCCTTCTTCACCTGCTCAAGCGCGTCAGGGGCTGGGGAATGTCAGTGCTATGCTTTTGGTGTGAGATGCCAAAAACAGGGTCGATCTTCTGTGTATGGCGGCAGAAACACTCACGAACACCAGGCATTTTGGTCAGCGTGTTGAAATAAGATGGAATCAGAGTCTACAGTAATCAGGAGCAGACGATGAACGCGTTGCGGGTTGTTGTTGAGGAAGAGGAGATGAAGTTGCGCAGTCGAGTCCGTTCATCAACACGTGATACCCCTTGTCAAGTATACTTTTCTCTTTTGTTAGCTTTAAGCTGCATTTCATTTCATTTCGGTCTTCGATGCGTCACGAACGAGGTCTAATTGGTCAACTGCAATATAAATGGGTCCCTTTCCGCATCTTATCTTGGCTCTGACAGCTAAAGTATTGTGGCTGTGCTCTAATTGCTAACCCTTTCATTTCGACTACAGGAAGGGCTGTTTTGTGTTTATAGTTGCGGAGATTGAACGAGACATAGAGTAGATGTTATATCAATAGTCCCATAATCGGGACCATAATCGGTTAATGATGTAAGGCCAGGTATTAAGGAGGTGAAGAAAATAGAACAAGCCACGGATAAGCTGCACAGGCTACGTTGTAAGCCCCCAAGACATCTTTCCTCGAGGTGCTTTAGAGTAATGTCTCGAAGATAGGTTCTAGCCACTATATTTGCTATGCCTAAATGTTAATACGTGAGTGTAACTGAATAGTTCGGAGAAATGCGGTCCCGAGAACCGAGGCTGTTTCCGGGTCATCCCAAGCTACGCAGGAACATCCATGGAGATATGGAATATCATGGTAAATTGCCACAAGTGGCGGGACTGTGAACCTTCTGAAGTGACATGATTCATATCAATCGCCGAATGTTCGCCGACCTTGCTCACCGAGTCGGCGACCTTGGATGACACAGCTCGATTTGTATGCAAAGGGACCTAACCCAGGCATTTATGTCCTTCCCTATTTTCAATGTTTAAATTTGGCATATCATGATCGATACCTATTGACAGTCATCTAGCATGAAACGACAAGTGACACCGATTATGTATAGAGCGTGCAGCACCTCCCGCCTGGCTTTGCGCTATAGACCATTGCGTCAACTTCACGAAAAGGCCGCAGCTACAGTCTCGATAACAAGGACATCCAGAGATATATTCTCTACCCAGAGGGCCCTGCATTCAACAACCAACCCAATTCCGAAATGGAACCAAAAGCCTTGGTTAAACAATCAACCAAGCACACACAGTCGCGCTGCATACACAACAGCAACACCAGGCAACCCAACCATCCACGAGATATTCGAAGAAACATCCGGAACATGGCAATACCTAATAGCCGACCCAAAAACCTCAAAAGCAGCAATCATCGACCCAGTCCTAAACTACGACCCAGCAACCCAAGCCATAACAACCGAAGCAGCAGACGCCATCTTATCAAAAGCCAAAGAAATGGGCTACAAAATCGACAAAATCCTCGAAACGCATGCCCACGCAGATCACCTCACTGCTGCGTCCTATCTCCAAACCCGCCTTGCAACAGATCAAGGCTTCAAACCGCCCGTTTGCATTGGCAAACGTATCGAACAAGTACAGACTCTGTTTGCCAAGCGGTACGGCGTCCCAGCCAAAGAATATATACGCGTTTTCGATAGACTCTTCGAAGATGATGAGGTCTTTTCTATTGGGGATTTGAGTGCGAAGGCGATTCACCTTCCTGGTCATACGCCTGATCATTTGGGATATATGATTGGAGGTAAGAGAAGCATTCCATTCCGGCTCCCACAAATACTAACATAACCCCAGAAAACCTCTTCTGCGGCGACAGCCTCTTCCACACAGATATAGGAACAGCACGTTGCGACTTCCCTGGCGGTTCGGCACGGGATCTCTACGCCTCAGGGCGCAAACTGCTAAGTCTACCAGATCACTACAAGATCTGGACTGGTCATGATTACCCGCCAGAAGGACGGAGTGAGCCTGTGCCTTGGATGAGTGTGCGAGACCATAAGAGGTTGAATAAGCATCTTAAGGAGGGGATTTGTGAGGAGGAGTTTGTGGCGTTGAGGAGGGAGCGGGATGGTGGTCTTAAGGCTCCTAGGTTGTTGCATCAGTCTTTGCAGATTAATATTCGGGCTGGTAGGCTTCCCAAGGTTGAGGAGTCTGGGTTTAGGTTTTTGCATGTTCCGTTGGTGGTTGGGGGTGAGTGGTAGGGCTAGGGTTTGTCGTATAGATTGTTGAATGGTTTATGGGTGGTCTAACTATGATTTAGCGGGAATGACAGGATATGCTGTAGTATATATGAATCTCTCTCCAGTATGTCAACAAGATGTGAGATTCCATCTCCACATTACCTCGAGAGCGGCCAACCCAATATACTCAGTAATATATCGTATATACTCAGTAATATATCGTATCTTCCGATAGATCATGCAGGTGAATAGTTGGAATCTGAAAAAAGTATAATTTTCCTTCTATGACTGAATACAAAACGATGCACACACCAGAGTCACATATCCAGAGAGACTCGGATCCGCTCACCACAGATAGAAGAAAAAAGGAAGTCATATTAACATCCCAAATAGAGAACATTTTCCCTCCCTACGCCGTAAAAAGGTCATGCAATCCCAGAAGCATCGTGTCTTCCCTTGCAAATCATCACATTTATTTCGATACCTCGTTGGGCAACAGGTTGCCCTTGATGGCGAACATCTTGCCCGTGCTGGACGAGACGAAGCTGTCGACCTGGCGGGCGTACTGGTCCACCTGGCGGGTGTTGAGCATGCTCTCCAGACGGCTGGGCTCGGCTGGGAGCTTGAACAGACGCTGCCACTCGTCCTCGGGGAGGAGGGGCTGGTTGAGAGTGGCGCGGGTAGCGTTCTCCTGGGCGCGCTTCGTCTTCCAGTTGTTGATCTTCTGCTGCTCGCGGCCGAGCACACGCTGGTAGTACTGGTAGTTGTTGACCTCGGTGTTGTGGGTCTCGATGCTGTCCAGAAGGAGATCGCAGTTCTTCTCCAGGAAGGGGTCGATGCTGAGCGACATGTTTTCAAGATTGGGGGCGAGGGTGGAGGTCTTGTTGAAGGGGCTGGACTCGAGGGCGGCCAGAGAAGGAGGGAGCTCAGTTGAGGCCGGTGTGGTTGGGCACTGCAGCTGGTGGATGAAAGAGGTGATCAGGTGCGAGTTGTGGATCTTGACGGGGAGCTCGTCGAAGATGTCTTGGTGGCGCATGTTAGACTTTTGCAGGCTGCGAGGCTGTCAGTATTCCATTTTCCTCTATACAGACCGGGTACATACTCCTCGGAGGTGAACTTGTTCTCCTTGAACCCAGCCATGAACTTGGATGACAGACGGAAAGCGCGGAGGCTGAGGCTGCCCTGGGCGCTGCGGCTGACGTCGTGAACGAGGGCAACTGTGCGCTCATTCATCTGGCTCTGGTAGTAGAATTGGTTCTCGATCACGTTCATGTTCACAAAGTTGCCCATGTTGGCGCTGGTGTACCAGCCGACGCTGTTGGCGTCAGTGTTAACCTCGCGCAGCATGCGAATCATCTCGCCGGAGTAAGCAGCGTTGGCCTTAGCCCGGGGAGCGGCGGCGGCGGGGTTGGGAGCGGCGTTGTCAAAGTGCGATTCGGCGGGGACCTCAACGACGGGGAAAGGGAAAGTATTCGTGATTTCGAGGGTGCCATCGACATCCATACCGACAAGAGCGCCGGTCGCAGTGGAAGGGAAGGTCTGAGAGCAGTGCTTGATGATTTTCATGACCACCTGGAGTATCATCAGCATTCTGGAGCAGATTGGAGATTTTCGCCGGAGGACTGTACCAAGGCCTCGACCTGGACGGCCGCGAGGGAAGCGGGAGTTCTGCAAGCAGGTCAGTATAGTCATCGAAAAGTAGTTGTCGATTCACGTACTCGGCCATTGTGTAGAGTTGCAACAGATGGGCAGTTGTGTTGAGACGGTTGACTTGATCGGTTTGTGTGAAAGGAGCCATTCATTCCTGTTCGGGCTTAGCGTGGTACTGTGGGATGGTAATACCATACACAGAGTCTCCGCCAGAACGAGGGGCAATACACGTATATTTCAACATTCTTCTTTTTGCAAAGTTGAGTTTATTTATTATATAAAAATGAAGTATAGAAACGACATTGTATACATGTCAAATAGAGGTATCTCCTTCTATCATGGATAGTACATTAGCCTGTCGACCATCCCAACTATAGTCTCCGTCCCACTTCCCCATCAATGGCACATCATCCCCTAAACCTCCCACACGATGCCGAACCAACCTGCAAAGACCGTAACCTACGGCCGAGTCCATGATCTGCAGCATATCTCCGTAACAACCCTTGACAACACGGATGGGTACTGGGTAATGTACGCGAAACCTCCCCAATCGCAATCAAGACGAGCGCAATCAACTGATCGGGAACTCTACGCAGCTACATCCACGGCGGCGCCTGGCGCGACCCAACAGTAACGGCAGACTCATTCAAAGCGACGCAAGAGATCTTGCGCAAAACACCAGGCCTCCCAATCGCCGGAATCGCATCAATTTCCTACCGATTAAGCGCACACCCAAACCACCCCCAAGACCCAACCAGTACCGGACCGAAAGAATTCCGGGATGCGAAACATCCAGATCATATCCGCGATGTAGAGGCTGCGCTGGCCTTTCTTCAGAATACGTATATCTTCGGTGCGCGCTATATTCTTGTTGGGCATAGTTGCGGTGCGACGCTTGCTTTCCAGGCTGTCATGGGGGCCGTTGCGGGACATCGTGAGCAGGCGTTCAAGGGGGACATGAATAAGCTTGACATTAGTGTCGGGCCTGTTTCTACTTCGCCTGGTCCACTGCCGCCGCGTTTGACTGTGCAGCCGATTGCTATTGTTGGTGTTGCTGGTATCTATGATTTGAGACGATTGCGCGATATGAATGCCGGGATCTCGGCGTATCGGGAGTTTATTGAAGGTGCATTCGGGGCGGATGAGTTGCTCTGGGATGCGGTTTCGCCGGCGCAGATGGCTGGTTCGCGGGGTGTGGAGGGTGGTTGGAGATCTGGGCGGTTGGCTGTTCTGGCGCAGTCTGAGGATGATGAGCTTGTTGATGCGTCTCAGGTTGAGGCTATGGAGGAGGTGCTGAGACGGTGGGAGAAGGTTGAGGCTCAAATCCCCGCGCATGAGTTGTCTACGAAGGACCGCAGAGTCCGGGTGTTGCCGATCAGCGGTGCGCATGACGAGGCGTGGGAGAAGGGGGATCAGCTTGCTCGTGCGGTGATCTATGCATTCGAAGAACTACAGGCGATGAACCTGACTCCTCGTGATGGTACGAAATAACTCTAGCATTCCAAGCGACTGTATATAGTCTGCATCGAAACTGCGTATACCCATCATGTTAAGCATCTACGCAATTTCATGAATATATGTCAGATGGAACGATGTTTCGTTGTTATTGAGTCCTACTTCACAGCATGGACTAGACAAATAATGTAGATACAAGCGAAGTCGAAGAAAAAAGAAAAACCATTGAAGATTGGCCATGCAAGCCTGACAACGCCGTTCGTAAACACATCTCAAAAGAAGACATCAGAAATCCCTCATTGCGCCGTACTCTTGCTCATGGAAGATTGGTAACAGCTTCAGGAAATAGCAGGATTAGTTGCCGATATCCATGCGACCAGATGCGGCGTCGCCGATGACCCGCTCGGCCTTGGCTGGCTCGGCAGCTTCGGCTTCCTCGTCATATTCAAAGGCATCTTCATCGCTATCACTGTCCTCGACAAACTTGTGGTTGATGCCAGCCTCGGCGAGACGCCACTTCAGATCCTCGCGGTTGCCGTCCTGGAAGCGAGCAAGCGCAGCTGCGGCGTGCACCTTGAAGCCATAAATGCGGGGCTCATAACGGCGGGCGCTCTTCTCGGGGTTGAGGGCAGGGTACACCTGGAACAGGATGGAGTGGAAGGAGGTGCCAAAGTAGGCGCCGTCGATGGATGCGTGGCGAGAGGATTTGGGGTTGTAGATATCTTCACACTTAGGGCAGTACAGTTTGACAGTGCTCTGGTTGGGGATGTCGGACTGGCCCACAGGCAACAGAGCGTGGCCATCGCACATCACACGAGGGCACTTGCCGAAGTCGCTCTTCTTGTACTTCTCAAGCTGGGTGGATGTTAGTATGTGGTCCGTCCCTCATTGATACTGCCAGGTATGAACTTACCATTTTAGCGAGACCGCGAGTGGTAACGATGTACCGGGCATGGACCAAGCCGTAAAGGTGGCGGGCGGACTTTTCGATTTGCTCGCGGAGGTCATCATCGGCATCGAGGTCAAAAACATCGGTCACGAGATCAAGAGCATATTGATAGTAGGAAACCTCAGTGTTCAAGCCAGTGAGGTTGAAACGATCGGTCAAATAGTCCTCATCGATTTCACAGAAGTACTCGTTGCCGCGAGAGGAAACAAACTGAGCAGATGTAACAATTGCAATTAGCTTCATCATCCATAAATTGGCATTGGCATTGGCATCAGGGGAGCAATCGCAATAGCCATGGTCAGCGCTTCCACTTCCAATGCCAGGCTGCGCCGTGTCCAGAACTGTATAACAGTCCTGGCCATTGGAAGCCAGAGCATCAGGGCCGGGTCCGGGGACATGTTCGGCATCGGGGATGAAAGGGCCATCGTGAAATTCGGCTTGGCTTTCCTCAATTTTACTGAGTGTCCAAGCAACCACGGCCAAGGCGCCGGTAACACAACAGAAGAGATATACCAAGAGGTAATATCTCGCCGCTAGCGAGTGCTGGCCCTTGCCCATGAGCCCCACCGCATGGCGTCCCAGACGGAGAGCAAATCCCTGGAGGGAGATTGCAAGGAAGTAGACAATAGCTGAGGATGGTAGAAATGCCATTGTGAGGTTGAAGGCGAGGCGGATTTGAGTGTGAAGTGAGAGCGAGGAGAGCGAGGTAGTGACGAAGACGGTCAAAATGGCGTAGCTTTCGTCTCATAAAGGCGAGAATGGTGAGCACGGCGAGACATACCATCACAAGGCCATGCCTTCCCGTTTGGGACGCTTTTCACAATAAGGCCGCGGCCCTCTCACGCGCTCGTTGTGCTGACCCGGCGATGTGATCTACCCCCAGCCGCAGTGCCATAATAAAAGGAAATTCCACTTACCCAGTCACGCCAGTAGCTGGTGTAATCACTATCCGTCTCGCTATTGAAGTCCTCCATTATGTTGTTATGTTCTTGGTGTCGGAGTAGCTCGAATTATTTCGCACTCTGCGCGAGGTTTCGGGGAGAAGCCACAGGTGGGGTTCACGGAGCCCAAGGTGCTGGGGGAGCCCAGACCTGCACAGTTGGGAAATGCAGGAGACTGTCTTATATTGACTGGTCTCTAGAGGCGCAATTTGCTTTATCGAAGGAACGGCGGGGTTATGAGATTGAGCTTGAGGGAGAGTGTAAATGTCCCGCTCGTTATCAAGAGATAGCCTCTTCGCCTAGTGGGCGGTCTGAAGTTTTGCCATATATAATGCCAGATGTACAGACCGCCTTTTACAACTATACAAATGGACATTCCTAGTTTGCTACACACTTTATGATAGAAATTCAATATTCAAAATAATCCATTGATAGCGCAGTAAGATGCTAGGTCCCCAGTGCTCACCTCAAATTACAGGAATAGTCAAAGCCAGCCTTCAAAATGAGGGGTTCGCGTTCGCAATAAGCTGAGCAAAGTACGCCTGAGCAGAACTGTCAGCAAGGGTTCATATAACTGACCAAAGCAACACTTGACTCACCTGGAACCAAGTTCCAGCCTCAGGGGCAGGCTGCAGAGCATCACTATATCCACAGTGAGCATCGTAGCGAGCCGAGCTACTATCCGAAGTGCCATCACTTTCGCCGCCAGGCTTCACCCAAACAAATGCATCCTCAAGCGCATCACCAGTATTGGTAGTCGGGCGAACACCAAAGCCAGTGCCCTTGACATTGCACCAGTCACCCCAGGCATTCTGCTGGGTAGGCTGGACACCATTTCGGCCTGAAAAGTAACCGTCAGAGTTTATACTTGAAACAGAGGCTCAGAACGTGCTGATGTGTCCTCAGATACATACCAGTATCGGTGATGAAATGAGCATCCCAACCTGCATTCTTGAGCAGGGGAGCAATGGCGTTCACGTATCTCTTCTCGTCGCAGTTGGAATCTCCCGAGGTGTATGACGGGCACGTAGCCAGAGACCAGCCGTTATAATTGGCAACGTTCGTGGCAAGTCCTCGGAGCGATTTGGGCTTCGAGGCAGTGTTGTATACTTGGGCATAGAGTGCCGCTGCTGGGCTCAGATTGGCAGGCCAGCCAAGCCATCCCGCGTGTCCTATGTGAATTGTTAGCGATTTCAACAGCATATAACTTCAATGTTACATGACGCAGCATCAATTGAAAAGCAAAACTGCCTCAGGGAAGATTTCCCACAGAATATGCTCGCATCCCAGATAGATAACCTAAGGTGAAACTTACCAGCATCAAGATACATAGCAACATTATCTAAATTCAACTGCGTAACAGCATAATTGGTACATTCCAAATAAGCATCATGCGCATTAGCACACTTCGAAACAGCCATATTGGTAACCAAGTTAGCCAAACTATCCGGCTCTAAAAGAGTAATTAGCAATTGTTCAACACAAACCAACATCGAAGCACCGAGTCTTACCAATAACCAGGATAGTCCTCACGTCCGAGTACTGAAGCAGTATTGTCCTAATAGAATCGATATACGCCTTATACTTGGCAACACCACCATTCGCAATGGAATACTCCCCATTACTGGCCAACGCGGCACAGTCCCGGTCAGGCAGATCGTATACAACGAATGTTCCCGCAATAGGAGGACTAGCACCGGCAGCATTCTTGGACTTGATGTCTGCCAGGTAGGTTTTCATTGTTGGAACCTTGTCTGCGGTGTCCCTGGGGGAGTGTTAGGGCTTCGGTGTTGGATAAATTTTAATTTTGGAAGGACATACAGCCAGAAGAAAGATGGAACTTGAGCGGCTTTGCTTGCTGCTGCCTTTGCAGTCCCTGTCATTGATGGTAGGGCTGAGGCTGAGACTTCGGATGCATAGTATGAGTTTGTATAAAGCTGGTAGCCCGAGAAGGGGTTTCCTGTGATAGTGGCTCGTGGTACATTCTGGATGACGGCTGCTACTGCGGAGGTGGCCAAAAGGGGCACAATTGAAGCAAAGTATCGCATGGTGGTGGGTCTTTCTGTTGATTCTGTTGATATTGTCGGATTTGGTATTCTTAGACCATAAGGCCTTACATTCCCTCTTTTATATATCCATTCCCAAGCAACCCTCTTCTACACCATATCGGAATAAATAGCCGGAACCCGAAGTTGATGCTACATAGTGTCAACCTCTTTTACTATGAAACCAGAGGGGTTTCCGTTTAAACAGTCATTTCTGCACACTGCCAAGAAAGATGTCGAAATTTGGCTAAATAGACATGTCTCTGGCTGGAGGCGTATGGGAGCAAAAGCCGCATGAAACAGGGTATAAGTTACCCAGAAGGTCAAGGGATAGAAACCTGGGGTAGCGTGAAGACCCTGGTATTTTATGCGGAATCGATACTCCGTCCCCAAACAGGATGTACTCATCGTCGATCCTCTCCAAACTCGGCGCGGGAGGATATTAGAGCAGATTTAAGATGACACCTGCAATATTTGGTCTTCATTTTAATCATATGGGAGGTTTATATGCAGAAGGGAAGATGGCCAAAGGAAAGGCTGAGAGCTGTCCATCTATGGCTACAAGCTATACGCCAGTCGGCAATAGCAAAGTCGAGAGATGTATGACGAATTGAACTGCATCTATTGAGACCCGGGAAATACTTAAAAAGTATTTACCCCAATCTTAATGATTGGATATGAAACCATAGCCTTGCCAGGGGTGTTGCAAGGCTTACGGTCTGCGTACAAACTGGCATGCTGAGAAAACAGCCATTGCTCAGTTGTTGACAGCCACATTCTTCAGACTACCCAGACCCCGCACTATAGGCACTTTAATGCAGGGTCCAGTGGTGGGCGCGTGAAGGTATGTATGGGTTTCAAGTATATAGATTGGTCAATTTGTGCCAAGAGCGGCTTGCCCGTTCCAATGATCTCTTAGCCTATATCCATAGAAGGAAACCGAGAGTAGAAGTAGTTCAGATCAACTGACATGCTTGTGCCTGTTCACTCCACGCACTGGTGTTGAAAGGGTTTAGTTTTCCGCAAAGATCAAGGAGTCGGACCGTCCCTCCAATGCGGAAGTGTCATGACCTACGATTCTATTGACGCTTATTTAAGAGATATCTGGAATAAATCTATATATATATAAAGTCAAAATATTCATCCGATTGAGCAATTGTTGACGAATAAGAAAGTTAAAGAGTGGAGTGGTATCAGTATCATCATGTGGACCCGGCTTTAGCCTGGGATATATCCAACGCAAACGCAGTTAAAATGAGAAGCAACGAAAAGTAGGAGAAAAGAAAAGAAAAGAAGAATGAAAGTAAAGAACCAAAACGATATCTAAGCGTCGGTTATGAACGCTGGGCACGATCACATTCAGCTAAGAACTTGTAGATACCCTCAACACCTTCGTAAGCAGACGTACTCTCCGGCAGACCAGCGCTAGAGAGTTCCGGGAAGAAAGGCTGATCGCCAAGCTCGCTGACATTGATGCTGGAATAGCTTTGAGACGAAGTTCTCCAGGGATTGGCACCATAGAGCTGACTATCCTCGAAGCTGATGGCATTTCCGGAGTCACGGCTAATACCTGGCGAAGAGGGTGTCATCATTCCATGCCAATCCAGATCCTGGGGATACTGGGACTGCATCTTGGGGGCCTTTTCGAAGTAATAGTCGGTGTCAGATGAAGGGGCAATACTGGGTGCGAATGGGAACAACAGAGCCATATCAGCACCAGTCCGAAGATCAAAATCTTCATCCTGGACGATGCGGCCTCTCTGGACCCCAGCTTCATCACATAGCCGCTCAACTGTGTCCGCATCACAACCTGGGAAGCGTACCCGTATAGTGGATCGGTCGTGAAGGGTGACCGGGAGATCGCCAAGCGACGACAGACGCTTAAGATCATTCATAATAGCTGCAAAATCCTTCAGGGCACGAGCAAAGTCGGCGGAGAGAAGGTCCATTAGTCCATCGGAGTTCAAGGTGTCACATGGGGCCGAGGAGGTCTGACCGAGACCGCTCAGAGCACCGAAAGCAGTGATGGTGGGAGAAACCTGGAAGTCAAGGTACGAACCAGGAGCGCTGCGCGGAATGGAGTTCATCTTGCGCTCCGCTTGGTCCTGGAGAACCGTGACAGCCTTGTACCGCTTCTCGCCGGTGTTGGGATCAATCCCATCAAATCGAACTTTCTGTCCAGACAGGAAGAAGGCACGAACGCCTTGGGAGACATTCTGGATAACCTGTGCCGGCGCTGCAGGGCCATGGGAGAAATATCTGGCTCCACCGAAGCGACCTGCTCCAACAGCGTACCCTCCTGCAGTGCGGCCAAGAGTGCCACCGGTTAGATTGGGACGGAGGGTGGAAGCAAAGGGTGCGCGGCTGCTCAGTCGGCTGATGTTGGACGCAATACGAGAAGTGGCATGGGCGGTACCTTCTGCCCCAAATGTAGATCTAATCGCAGAGGTGAAAGCACCGGCAGCACGAGTCGAGAAGTGGCGACTGCGGGCTTGACGGATGGCAGCTGCACGACTGATTGGCTGGCGGTTGATGCGGGCATAGGCTGGTTGATATCGCAAAGAGTTATATTGTGGTTCTGGTAATTTGGACCGAATGGCTTTGGAAGCCTTTTCATAGGCAAACCTGGGATGATGTTAGTTGATGACTGCCATTGCTCCTCGATGAGGAGGTGACAGGAAACGATATACGTACCTAGCTGCTCTCCATATCTTGGGGAGCAGCAGGTGCCCATTCGGAGGCGCCATACTGAGAGTTGAGAGATGTATATCCTACTCTGGATGGTGAGACGGATGAAGAAGGAGAGAGGCCTGATGACGCTGGGGTATACACCATTATCTCTCCGCTTCTGGCAGAAGACCCGCAGTGGCGGTGCAACGCCACTCGGGTGGCAGTCACATGACTTTATTCCGGCTTAGCACTGGTGTTTGTTTCGTTTGTCTTGATTGTCTGGTTTGCTACTATCCATGGCGGGGTTACTTTGCGAATGTGTTGATAGGACAAAATCGTTCTTTTGGTATCTAAAGCCTATGTACTTCATAAAACATCATCATAACCGATTTACTCGTCATCACCGAAGAAGACCTTGACGGGCAACCAAGCATCACCGCAGACCTTGAAGCGGTCCTTAAGGTTGTCCAGCTGGTTAACCTCATCAGCAGTCAGTTCCCAGCCGTTGATGTCAAAGTTACCCTCAATGCGGGCCTTGTTGACAGACTTGGGAATGACACTCCAGCCCTTGGTGATACCCCAGACGAGGAGCACCTGCTGGGGAGTCTTGCCCTTGTTCTCAGCGATCTTCAGGAGAGTGGGGTCCTTGTAAAGAGGGGAGTCGGTGGAGCCCAGGCAAGAGTAGCCGGTGGAGTGGATGCCCTTGGAGGTGTTGTAGGCGACGAGCTTGGGGGATGGGTTGTTGGGGTGCAGCTCGATCTGGTTGACGGCGGGAACGATCTTGGTGCTGGGGTCGTTCAGGAGCTTCTCCAGGTTCTTGATGCCGAAGTTGGAGACACCAATGTTGCGCACCTTGCCAGTGGCAGGCAGCTTCTGCATATCCTGCCAGGTCTTGATAAAGTCCCAGTCAGGAAGGTGCTTGGACAGGTCGTTAGGGTCGGTCGAGCTGGGCCAGTGAATGAGGTAGAGGTCGACATAGTCGGTACCAAGGTCCTTGAGAGAGGACTCAATACCCTCGTTCACGCGCTTGTGCCAGGGGTTGTCCAGCTTGGTGGTGAGCCAGATCTGCTCGCGGGGCACGCCGGAATCCTTGATACCGGCACCGACCTCGGCCTCGTTGCCGTAAGCCAGCGCAGTGTCAATGTGGCGGTAGCCAGCCAGGAGCGCATCACGGACAGCGACGCGGACCTCATTGGGCTTGGATTGCCATGTTCCAAGACCGATGGCGGGGATCTTGTCGCCGGTGTTAAGGGTGTAGGTCTTCCTATAGAGCGAAGAGCGGTTAATAAGACGGTCTATGAACATTGAGCTTAGTTGAGACTCACTGGGTGTGCTGGTTCGACATTATGGAGGTAAAAATATGAATTGTGGGAGGAAACAGGGTATGGGGGGTAGGGGTCTTTTATAACGTGAGGCGTAATAAAGTGGGCAGGTCCAAGAGCAATGATCTCAGAGGGGTAGTGGGGAATGGCGTACATTGCTACGTTCCAACCAAGAAGCAAAGGTGTTATTATCAGTAATTACCCGATTGCTAATCCATAACTCACGATAACTCCATACTCCGTACATAAGTAGCCCACATTTCAGTGATTCTCCGTCATCAATTCGCATTCCGGCTAAATAGCCAGGCCTACTGCTGACTGTACAATCACCACTCCCCGATTGGCTCCGCCTTTGTCTGTCGCGCCGTGATATTTCCCTTCCCAGAAACTTCTCATTCGCTTTCATCCGGCGACGGAGAACCCCACCTTTCTTCCGGACTCGCCCCGGATAATTAACACGTTTCCGTTATACCCGAGTCCTGGATCCCGTAACCCTTGCACCATTTTATCCCGATCGGCGTCATGTCTTCGGGATTCGTTTCAGCCGGAACCAACGAGCAACCGATCGAGCGGGACGATGAATGGCTCAAAGCGCAACAAGAGCTGGAGGAGGAGCGGAGGCGAAAGGCCGAGATAGGCAAGCAGGATGACGGCAAAAGCCTCTTTGAGGTCTTGGAGCGGAACAAAAGTGAGCCTAACTTGCGATGAGGCTGGTCTGCACCCCGCAATGGCGGAAAAGCAGCCAATGGATCCAGGAACTCAGACTGACGTGTTAGGGTAATTTCCCGCGGTTGTGTGCAGTGGCCAAACAAGAAGCCTTCGAGGAGAAAGCCCGACTCAAGAACCAGTTCCGTTCGTTGGACGAAGACGAGGTCGAATTTTTGGATTCGGTTCTTGAATCAACAAGAGCCCAGGAGGCCGCCGTGAAGCGGGATACGGCTGACCAGCTAGAGGTCTTTCGTCGACAGCGCGAAGAGGCCGAGAAGGCACTACTTGGACCGACGTCGTCGGATGTCACACCTGCGGAGGAAGAGGAATGGACTGCACCCGCGCGCAAGAGGCGCCGCGACAAGCAGAAGGATCTTTTGATTCCCGGGAAGAAGCGCAAGGCTTCGCTGACCGAGAACAGTGCCAAGTCCAGCTCCCAGGAACAAGAGTCACAGAAGCCTGGAGCTGACAGCGGATCAAAGCCCAAGCAGCCGGAGCAACAAAAGTCCAAGCCTAGTCAAGTCGCCGCATCCACAAACCCCAAGACCGCTACAAATTCCGAGCAAAGTCAACCACAAACCAAGCCGCCGGCGAAACCAGCCCCGGTCTCACTCGGTCTGGCGGGATATAGCTCTGATTCAGAGTGATGCGTCTTAGTTGACCAACCCTTCTTGGTCCCCTACTCCCATACAATAATATTCGAGCCAGGTGTCCTACTGGACCGACCTGTACTGTATACACAACAAAATCAGCTTTAGCGAATGATATACTCTATAACCGGGGATCTTGTCTCAAATGATAATTAGGGCATTATCAACGTGCATAAACAAGAATTCATTAGTATCTCTCCCTGATCTTCGCCTCTTTCTTTACAACTATTCCACTCGCCCTTCTATCTCCAATTTTGTATTGAGCGCCAAAAGGCCCGCATTGTATTCGACCGACCTATGTTCAAACCCGGGATATCAACAAGAGCTTCCTCGTGCCATCATGACTTTCCCTCCCATTCAGCAAGTTTGCGATAAATATCCTGACGGAAAGTCTGCTTCAACTCAGTCACCAGCTCACCATCAACCGGCAACGCAGACTGAACAGCACCCACACCACACAGCCCATTCTTCCGATCAATAAACCAAGCCAACGTCAACCCACCGCCCCAACTCAACGTACGCTCACCATACCAACCATCAACATCCTCGAGAGTCAACAACCCACTCATACCATATCCAACCTTAGTCCCAGGATCAACACCAACTTGGAAAAAGGGACCAACAGGACCAGCCAATTTATGCCGCTGACTCTTGCTCGCCTCCGGACCAAGCTGATGCTCAAACATCGCATCAACAGTCTCAGCCTTCAACAAAACCCCATCCCCAGCCAACAAAGAACCCAAAATCTTAACAAAATCCAAACCCGTCATAAATAGCCCATGTCCCCCAAAATCCCCCCTCGACCGTTTATTTATATCACCACCACCCCCAAGCACTGCCCGCCCAAGACCCTCCCTATCATCAGGATTAAGATCAACAAGTCTCTCCCGCAACTCCTCCCGAGTAACAGGATAAAACTGTGCATCTGAAATCCCCAGCGGAGTAAAAATCCGCTCCTGCATCCGCTCACCAAGCGTACGGCCCGTCACAAGCTCAACAATCCGTCCCGCCCAGTCCAGTCCAGGCCCGTACATCCATCCCTCGCCCGGCTGGAAACTAAGCGGGTAAGTAAAGACCTCCTCAACAGACTGCCGCGCGTCTTCATTCGGAAGCGCGAATCTCTCGCGCCATTGTGCAATGGCCGGGTCGAGGAAGTGGTATGTCACACCAGAGCTGTGCGTGAGCAGCATCCTAAGTGTAATAGGTCGAACTACCGGTTCCAGGATTGGGCTTTGGTCTTCGTCCTCCGTGAAGCCCGTTAGGACTTGCTTGGACCCTAGTTCTGGGCAGATGGGGGAGACGTCGCTGTCTAGTGTTAAGAGGCCGTCTTCGACGCATTGAAGGGCTGCGATTGTTGTTATGACCTTTGTTGCTGAAGCGAGGTATAGCACGTCGTTTAGTTGTTGGGGTTTCTTCTCGCCTGTGAGGAGGGTGCGTTCGCCTATGGCTTTGTCGTAGATGAAGGTCCCATCTTTGTTTCTGGCGCAGATTACGGCGCCGTTGATCTTTTTGGCGGCGATTGCTGCTTGGAAGCTTGCTTCGATGTTGGTCATGGTGAGTTGGGGTTGGGTTGGATTTGGTGGTTCTTTGGGTGTTCGGTTGTTGGCTTATAATGTTATACGTACTACGATATTTGCAGTAAAAGGGATCACTGTTGACTGTTGAAAGGTGAAACGGGGTTTGTACTTGGGTGCCTACACTAATCTCCTTCGGGACGCCGACAAGTCTCCAATGTGGACCAATCGGAATTGACCGTTTGGGGCTGCGAGTATAGATTGCTATTGGCTTCATATTGGAATAGTACAGCCGCATTTTCATACATTTCATACGGTTGGGGCTAATAATAGAGACTCCATTATAGGTTCCAGTCATTCCTATGGAAATGCCAGTCAAATGTTAACTTATCATGCTAACTACAACTTAATGATCTAGAGAAGATTATGAAAGAGAACGAAGTTATTAGTCGGTGCGAGGAAATCAAAGATCATTATTCAAAAATTACAATCGATCATTCGGGCCCTGACAACCACAGGAGGCACAGGAGTATACATAGAAAATACCATTTCTTCAGGCAACGATATTCCTTCATGGCAGCAGAAATATGCACGGACTGCTCAACACTCAAAAGGTACAAAGGTGAAGTGACCAAAGGATGTAAGCGTCAATTCTCAAATCTCCTCCTCAAAATGCATGGTATTCTGCTTAACCTGCTGCTCCTCAACCTTCCGCTCCAGATCATGAGTCATATAATTCTCCCTCTTGCTGCCAGGCACAATCCAAGGCGCATTAGAGAACATCTGGTTCATCTCCTCGAGAGGCACCTTCTTAGTCTCGGGCAACAAGAGATAGAAGAAGAGTGCATTAGTGAAGTTGCAAACGACGAAGATGTAGTAGAACCGGTATTGGATATTCGTCATGGCAATGGGCGTAACCTGACCGATCATAGTGTTGAACGCGAATGAAGTCATCGTCGCGATCGAGACACCCTTGGAACGTGTGCGCGTGTCGAACACTTCGGCTGGGATGATCCATGAAAGTGGGCCGCAGGTTGCTGAGAAGGAGAAGTTGTACAGCCAGGTCATGATGATGAAGCCCCAGTGGGCGCCGGTGTTGTTGGTTGAAGGGGGGAATTGGGCGAGGAGAATTGTTGCGATGATGAATGTTACCATGTTGCCGAGGTTTCCGGTGATCAATGTCCAGCGACGACCGA
The DNA here is from genome assembly GCF_028828765.1 of Penicillium canescens. Classification (NCBI taxonomy): domain Eukaryota; kingdom Fungi; phylum Ascomycota; class Eurotiomycetes; order Eurotiales; family Aspergillaceae; genus Penicillium; species Penicillium canescens. The sequence continues at coordinate 2,226,194 of NW_026703973.1, forward strand.
AGCGGTCGATGAACATCATGCAGAGGAATTGGGCGATTAAAGCAATGATTGAGTTGATTGCTTGGTAGCGGAGGGTATCTGAGCCTGAGATTCCGATCTGTTCGTAGATCTTGGGGGAGTAGTATCTGGTTTGGTCATGTTAGGTGCTTTGTTTTGCTAAAACATCGAGAAGACTTACTGGATGGCAGATACACCGGTCATCTGGACAGAGGCTTGGAGTGCACAGCAGAGGAACAACCGACGGAACGAAGAGCGGTGTGTCAGGAGCTCAACATATGACTTGGCCTCGTTCTCGTGCTCGAAGTTGATACTCTCCTGAATCTGGGCGAACTCTGCCTGGACCCAGGGGTCGTTCTCATTACCATGAGCGTGGAGCTTGGCCAAGGTTTTCAGACCTTCTTCGGCCTTGTTGTGATCAATGAGCCAGCGAGGAGACTAAGCCATATTAGATACTGCATCCAAGGCTGGGGAATGGATTGTTGAATCCCTTACCTCGGGGAAGAACATTATCAAAAGACCCAGGAACACAGCAGGGGCAACCTGCAAGCCCAGAGGTAATTGCCATTGGGCGTGGTTGTCTGGCGAGAAGCCGACGTATGTACCGTAGGAGATCCAGGAAGCGCATAGAGCACCAACACCAAGCATGAACTGCTGCAGAGCAGTTACTCGGCCACGGATGCTGGGATGACAGATCTCGGCTTGGTACAGAGGAATCATCATGGTGAGGAAACCGACACTAACGATCAGAATTAGCCATATTGTCGTTAAGGGCATTTCTCTGCGGTGGTAAGTGACGTACCCAAATCCAGCAAGGAGTCGCCCACTGTATAGATAGGCGATGGTTCTGGCGCCGGTTTGGAGGCCACCTCCCAGACAGAAGACCAAGCATCCCAACGAGATAGTTCGTCTTCTGCCAAGGTAATCGCCACTGGGACCAGCAAATCCGGCACCGAAGAAGGCACCAGCTGTGAACAGGGATACTACCAGACCACTGAGGACTAGTTAGCGAGGGAGATCCAGTTTGTCGAATATGAAACATACCTCTCGGTATCGGTTGGAGTAAACTTCGATGTGAACGATTGACAGATGATAACCTCGGCAATAACACCCAAGTCATCTAATACTGTGTTAAAATGAAACTCTTGAAGATCCGGGACGATTATACTAACATCCGTACAGGAACGAACCCAACGAGGCGAACACGCCAACCAGGAACTACAGAAACATCAGCTCAGCCAGATCAATGAAGACTACTATCCTTCATACCTGGTACCACTTTGGTGAAAGACGCATAGCGATGTACAAGTCAAACGTCACAATCAGAGTATGGGGAAGAAATCTGGGGATCTCCACATATCACAATATTCTCGGAGGGGACGATGATCCCTAGATATACTCCATCGGAAAACCGCTGAGCGCTCCAGGTTCGGAGCCATAGCTTAGGCGAAGCCACCGGCGAGGATTATCGTACGCTTCTTAGTCAATTAACCGAGCTAGACCGGAAAAGAACAACCTCCCTCGCGAGTGAAAGGCGTCTCGGTAACAAATGATCTGGCGCATTGTCGTCCATCCTAACAGCCGAGCTGGGATTCAATTCTGCGGGGACCAGGGATTACGCAGAAATGTGGCGCCATGTAGGTCGCGGTGATTGACGGAACAATTCCCACAGTTTCGGGAAGTCGCTGTTGTGAGACTGCCCTGCCGGGCTATTGGGTGAAAGCCGAGGTTTTTCCAGCTTGGCGCGTCTTAAATGGCTTATGTCGAGAGTGATACTAGCCACAACGAGCATCGTGTGGTTTCTTGCCAGCCCCTCGACGACATGATGTTCCCCGCAGGAGTTTTGCCGCTTTTAGGGCAAGCAGGACAAGCCACTTGATAAATTCCCTTCTTTTCTATGGTAAGTCATTCATGTTTTGGGTGCTTTGGAAGTTATTCTTTCTTTCTGAGAGTCGCAATCCCCAGCCTATAAGCTACTCTCTCCCGTAAACAGTAGAAAACAACCTTCTTCAAAATGACTACCTTGACCAAGTTGGAAGATCATGAGACGCCTGTCATCTCTGTCCATCCGTCTCGGCGCATCTCCAAGGTCAATCCCAACATCTATGCCGGCTTTACTGAGTGAGATTGCCGCACCAAGGCCACAGCGCATGACACAAACTAACATCCTTTATAGGCACATGGGACGCTGCATCTATGGCGGCATCTATGACCCTGGTAATCCGTTATCCGACGAGAAAGGGTTTCGGACGGATGTTCTGGAGGCGTTGAAGGGGCTCAACATCCCTGTCGTCCGGTATCCCGGTGGTAATTTCTGCGCGACCTATCACTGGCTTGATGGTGTTGGCCCAAAGGACCAACGTCCATCCAGGTATGCTTGGCTTTCACGTTACCTACTTGTTACTAGCATGTTAGCTGACTATTCGCAGACCTGAGCTTGCATGGCTTGGAACTGAGACCAACCAATTCGGTACCGACGAGTTCATGCAGTGGTGTGAGGCTTTGGGAACTGAGCCTTACCTTTGCTTTAACTTTGGAACTGGTACTTTGGATGAAGGTGTGTTTTCTCTCGATATATGTGTTGGGATCAGTGCTGATTTGGAACCAATGCAGCTTTGGGTTGGGTTGAGTACTGCAATGGAACTGGCAATACATACTATGCCAACTTGCGACGGAAGAATGGACGCGAGGAGCCTTACAACGTATGTACTCATGAGGGACACTTGCATTTCAATGCGCTAAATCTCTCAGGTCAAATACTGGGCCCTCGGAAACGAGACATGGGGTCCCTGGCAAGTCGAGCAAATGACCAAGGAAGCCTACGCCCACAAGGCTATCCAATGGGCCAAAGGTAATTCAATCACCTTCATCAATAAATACCTATACTAACAACACTCTAACAGCCCTCAAGCTACTGGACCCCAGCCTCATCCTGATTCTCTGCGGTCAAGACGGCACCGCCTCGTGGGACTACTATACCCTAAAGCACTGTCTCGTGCCAGCTCACTCAGCCCTCTCAACCAGCGCAGTTCCCCTAATCGACATGCACAGCATCCACCTCTACACATCTTCATCATCCCACCTGCCCAACGTAACAGCCCCCCTAGCAGCCGAGCGCGCCATCGAAATTACATCTGCATTGATCGACCTCGCCCGCGCCGAGAACGGCGTCCCACCAGAACAACTCCGCCCAACAATCTGCTTTGACGAGTGGAACGTATGGGACCCGATTCGCGCCGAGGGGAGCAAAGGCGCCGAAGAGAACTACAATCTCTCAGACGCGCTAGCCGTTGCCGCCTGGCTGAATGTGTTCATCCGCAAGAGCAAGGACGTCGGCATGGCTTGTATTGCACAGACTGTGAATGTCATCTCGCCCTTGATGACTAGCCCAGAGGGAATCACTAAGCAGACGACTTGGTGGCCGCTTTATCTGTTTTCACGCTATATGCGTGGCTGGACGATTGCTAGTCATGTTTCTTGTGGGACTTATGAGGGTGAGACTTTGCCCAAGTGGATTCGCAGTGCTAAGGATACGCCTTGGTTGGATGTTAGTGCTACGCTTGGTGAGGATGGGTTTGTTAATGTCGCTGTTGTGAATATTCATGATGAGAAGGATTTGGAGAGTAAGGTTGAGGGCGCTACGGGTGATGTGGCTGTGTTTACTGTTACTGGTGGTCATTTGGCTGCTACTAATATGAACGGTGCGGAGGAAGTGCGTGTCGAGGAGACAATTTGGAGTGGAAACGGGAATTATCTTTTCCCCAAGCACTCTCTTACTTTGCTCAGATGGAAGGCTGAGTAGGCTTCTTTCGTCTGGAGTATGGTGATAGACTTTCAAGTATAGATGTCAAAGTGATTATTAGATAAGAAATTGATACATGAATGTAGTCTTCTTTCAAGTTGACAAGGGTTCAGCAATTGTATTGTACTATGCTCTAGCCATAAGTGACATCGTGAACAGCGCCTTCCTCGTTAACGTGGATGTTGAGTCTAGTTCAAGATATGATCAGTAAGCCGTCATCATGTTGCTGACCTCGGGAGGATCGACTATTACCTGTCCGGGTTGTGATCCATTGTCTTCATATCACCTGGCTTCAGAACACGGTGGGATTCAGGGAGGTCCTTCTTAGCAAAGGACTAACGAATAGTTAGACTTCCATGTTCTCAGGAATGTCCAATCTCCACATACCGTCTCATTACTAGAATCGCCAATCTTCTTGCCCATAAGCTTATTGACCCATTCGGACTTATCGCCCATCGTGGAGTTGATCCCCGGTACAACGAGAGGCATGATGAATAAAAGATGCGAATGTGTTATCAGAGTAAGATGAGGAAGAGAGACGTCCAGGCGGCCGTATATAAGCCAGCGCTCATCGATGACGTAGTGTCCCAATCGGGTATAGCGTTGATCCATCAGCGATCAGACCTGGATGTTGAATATCGCCTGTTTACTCTGACTGGCCTCTACTCTGATTGGTTTTGATATGATGTCAAGCTTGGAGGAAACAGGTGTAATATCCTCTTATCAAACTTCTACTGGATCTAAATATGATATGGTGGAGGCTTAGCATGGGGCAACATCCGATATGTATTGCATAGTGGAGCTTATCAGAGTGACTATAAGACTGACATTGACTGGCATAGCTCGTAGCGCTAATATTGACCGACAAATTTGACCCGTGATGGTCCTATATCTTTGCCATGACGCTCCTCTTCCTCTGTCGACGAAGGATCAACGGGGTCCACGGCGGGTATCGTCCGATGTACCTCTGTTGCCTTTGTTCTATCCCGCCATAGTAGGAACTGAATAGCAGCAGTGACAAGGACTAGTGTTTTGTTAATAGTTATTATAAATGGACTATTTCAGTCCGACTTACTAAGCAGAATTTGGAGCACAATTGACCATGTATATCCCTTAGCAGCCCGAGGGAACGCAGTAGTCTTCCACACAAAATTAGGAGCCTGTAATACCTGTCAGTATAAATCTTCTAATTCAGGCTCTGAGAAACTTACAACAGCCTGAACGACATAAGCAAGGTCATTCGCCATTGCAACAAGCAACGCTCGCTTCTCCGTGTCATCGGAGCAGATCTCGTTGATCCAACTGAGAATCAGAGGACCCGCGCCATTCTATGGAGCTTGTTAGGCAGTTTTATATAGTATATGAGAGTTTCGACGTACCCCAATGTTGCTTAGCCAATATACTGCCATTCGGCCCTTGATATCCGAGTATAAAGGTACCTTGAGTAAGAGAACACTCATGAGAAGCTTTTTGATGAAAATATCTGTTAGCGATCATTAGAAAAGGAACGGGGATTTGCTTACAGTGATCACAGCACCAGCGTAAATGAATGGCCAGCGAGCACCTCGGCAAGGCCCGTCCGAGAGCCAGCCCCAGATCAATGCCACGACAATGAAGATACCAGTCGTGGGAAGTGGTACTTGATATTTGATTAGCTATCTAGAATGAGGCATAATGAGAGGTAACTGAAACTCACGATTGTTAATTTGCGGAACAGAGAAAGATTTTCCTGGAACTGGGGCAGGGTGGGCATTGAAGCTCTTGAGCCAATAGCCCATACCGGCCTGGGGTATACCATTATTCCAGACGATGTACAACATTGCTGTTTCACGGCGTTAGTCCACTATCAGAAGCAGAGCAACTTGGGGACTCGCGGATGCGATGACATACGGAGAAGGTAGGTATGCCAGCTCAGAAGAATTCTCTTCACTTTTGCCTTTGTCCAGGGCTGCTTTCCAGCACGACCGATGAGCTGCATTCTCTTCAATGAGAGCACATGCTCTTCTTCGGTTGTCCACCATGTTTTCTTTCCGCCTTGGGGGAGATTGGGGAAGAAGAGATAGCCAGCGACTGCGAGCGGTAGCGTGATAATTCCGTCGATAATGAAAAGCCAGCGCCCTATTTCTATTTGTTAATTGTGTCGCGCACATCCGTTGGGTCATAATCAAGGGGCAAGATGAATCAAGAGAGTTGAAGAATGAATAGGAGAAGTGAAATAGGGGCTGGGGGAGAATCCGGGGTTACATACAGCCTGCGTAACCATTCGTCCCGTTCAGATTCTTATAAGCAGCTGCCTGCAGAAAGCCGCTGAACAAAGAGCCGACGGAGCCAGCCAGCCAAAAGACCATAGCTCGCTTTCCGATCTCCCGAGGGGTATACCATGATCCTAGAAGGTAGTGAATGCCTGGGTAAAAACCGGACCTGTACCGACTGTCAGGTCATTTTATACTTAGGTTATTATAAGTGAACATACTCAAAAAAGCCAACTAGGAAGCGGAGAGCATAGAGCGCATGATAAGATTTCACACTCGACGTGCAGATGGTCGCAATACCCCATCCTACCTCAAGTGAGGGTATAACCCAACGTGGGGACACTCTTGTGAGAAGGAGATTAGAAGGGATTTGGCCAATAACGTAGCCAACAGTCCAGATGGATGTGCCTGTAGCGGTACTACTAGTTAGTAGCTTTCCAAGAACGGGGAAATTTCCATGAGACAAATCATACTAGTGACGAGTTGGTTGCCAAACATTTGTAGGTCCTCTTCCATTCCACTAAGAAAAGCATTGTTGACATTCGTTTGGTCGATGTTCTTCAGAAAATATCCAATCGAAGCAAATGTGAGAACAAATGCATCGACTTTGAAAAGAAGCCATCTCTCATCCGGCGGAAGGTCCCATGTATCCCACAAGTAGCCTTTCCATGACTTTGGTTTCACGGTGCTATTATCGGAAGAGTCATTGGAAATATTCTCAACGTCTCTGTTTATCGAAGTTATAGTCACTTCACCATTATTTCCTGTTTTTCCCATTGTAAAGTAGAAGCTGCTCAACTACAGCCAGCGCAAAGACTAGAAAGTGTGCATGAGACGTCATTCTGCTTTTTGATGATAGTCGTAGTATTTTATACATTTCGAGGGGTATGGGCTCAGCAATCCTAGCGATCGCGTCAGTTACGAAGCCTCTGCTATCCCCCACTGTTTTCTGACATTTCATGGGAGATCTAGTAATGAGCCGGGACTAATCCCTTAGCCGGAGTCTATAGGGTTATCTAGCCCGTCTGGGCGCATTGCAATGCCACGGCGTATCTTGCGCAATACTTACGCCATTTGCTTTAGATACATTTCGAGATACTGAGATATATGTACGATGTCAGATGTTGTTCAATTATTTCAGGTCTCGGGCAATAACCGAAGTCTACGTGGAATGATTCTGTTGCGTGCTAAGGCGTAATCCGACTATCTTTTGCGTGATATTGGAAATGTCGGATAGTTTCTAGCTCGGCATGCTGCGTAGATAACTATTAAAGAGGGGTTCCTCTTCTTATTCGGTCGGGTTTTCGGAGAATCATACCAGGAGGAACTGAGATTGAAATGGAATATAAAATTTGGAAATCTGACAGTTCTATAGTAAAACACATTTGACATGCCATATTTTGGAAATTTCTTCGCGAAAAAGCCATGACATTGCCTTTGACCTAGTCATTCGGCTATAAAGAAGATATACATTATCACTACCTTCATCCGTGGACAGGACATAGCCCTCATGTTGGTTGCTAAAAGGAGCCTTACTTGGTGCGGACTGGAACACTATTACGCTGTAAATGAGGGCTCGCATATTGAACAATCCTTGCTCTTGCAACTTCGTATTTCTGTGCTCTACCACAGCCAAGTCACCGCAGCAAGCCGCAGTGGTCCTAGTGACCTTGATAATTAGCGACTGGACAATCAAAAGAAGAATTGTAACAATAGCCGTCGTCGACCTCCCACTTTACAGCAAGAACTGCATCCCAATACAAGTCATGCCTGCGTTTCTCTTGTGGGCATTTTTGCGGAAGCGTAGTGGCTCTTAGATCCAGCTATATCGGCCTCGGAGGGGCGAACTGGAAGCGAAGCTGTGAGAATTTCAACGCCAAATGATACAGGAACCAAATGGATCCGGTTGGGTTGGGGACAGTTTAGCGGTAGCAGGTCGCGCTTCAACTGTTGATGCCGGCGCGACCCTAGTGGCGTCCCCTAACCTAATTAGGCACTCATTAAGTTGAACAAAAATTTCTTGTCTCTTCGATTTAGTGAGTCTACTACATGCAACAAAATATCACTCGGTTCTTGTCCTTATTTAATAGATCTTGGCTATCATTTCAGGCCCAGGAAATGCCTCTGTCCCGCAGGATTCTTTGCATCGACTGGATACCATTGATCTCATCAAGTACTATCGACCGTTTCTCAGTTCTTTAGCGTGTGAAAAGAGCGATCCCCTCGTTCCTATACGCGGTGGTATATTTAGGGCTAGTCGGTCATGTGATTGTCGACAAGCGTCTACCTTATTGTAGATCTGGCTACATCCATTTTAAGGACATTAACGCAAAGATAAAAGTAGTAGGTAAAATTATAGCCTTTATTGCTATCTATTTATCATTGTTTTTGGTCTTTCAATCTTTTCCCGAAAATATATATCACTAGTCTACTGCAACCAACTCACACCAAGTTTATTGGCACAGTCAATTCTTTTTCGCTTTTCCTTTTTCTACGTTATTAATGTATAATTGAACAGCAAAGAAACTTAAAATATACATAGAGAGAGAGAGGTATGTGCAAGTGACGTCAAGGTAGGCATAGGAATGCCGGGAATGCAAGGGAACACGAAGAGTCCAGCTGGGTTCACAGGGATAACCAGTCAGTTAGTCTACTTATTTTAAGTTAAGTAAAGAAAGAAAAGAGAAAAGAAGGTACACATAAAAAGTAATTCAACCTGCTTTTACATAGAAAATGATATCAACATCAACACCAAACAGATCATCCTCATCTATACAAAACCCCCTTCCTTACCCCTTCTAGCTCAAACCTACACCTCACTTAAACTGCTTACTAGCCGAAACACACCAGTTATTCCACTCAGAGAAGAAAGACGGCTGCACATGACACTTAGTGCTAACAAGCTGATCCTTGCGCGTCTGAGCATAGACATCCACAACGCCCATAATAGCATCCTTATCATGCGCAACAAGAATCTTAACAACAAGCAAACTAGCCTGGCTACAGGCCGTAGCATGGCCCATAGGCCCACTGTGTCCAGCCTCCTTATGCACAGAGCGGAGAAGTTCCCACAGCGCCTCGGTCTGTGCTTTGTCTTCGATTTTCGGTAGGGAATTGCCCTTGCACACCTTTGTGTACTCGCGCAGTACGTTGTTTGCCTTTGTGGCGATTTGCTTGACGGTTGATCGGCGGGAGAGTCGGAGGAGGGGGAGGAGGAGGTCGAGGGTTAGGAGGCGGGTGTGACTCTTCTTGACGAAGATTTCGAGGAGGTCCAGCACGCGGTTCTTGAAGTTGACCATGTTTTCGCGGGCGTCTTTCTTGTCTTTGCGGTGGGAGGTTTCTTGGCGGCGGGCGCGGAATACTTGCACTAGTTTGTCGTCTAGTTCGTCCATCTCGTCGTCGTTCATGTCGGCGTCTGAGTCGGATTCCGCTGCGTTGAGGTCTTCGTCGGCGCGGTGTGTCCCTAGGGCTGCGGCGAGCTTGGCTTCGAAGGCGGCGACTTCTAGGGCGTCGTCTTCGTTTGCTTCTTCTTCTTCTTCCTCATCGGAGTCGGAGTCCGAGCCTTCCTCTGCTTCGACGACTTCAACGTCGCTGTCAAGGTCGTCAACGTCCATCATCTCTGCGTCGGAGCCTTCTTCGCCTTCCTCCTCGCCGGATTCATCTTGCTCTTCGAACATTTCTTGCTGTCCAGCCAGACTCTCTTTGGCTTCCAGGATCTATGTCCATTTAGTCTATGTATATTTTCGTATATTTGGGGCTGGTTTCACATACCGAAATCAAAGATTCCAATCCGTTCTCGGTGATCTGGTTAGCAAATGCGCTAAACACCTGCTCACTCATACGGCGGAACAGCTGTGATTGCTTAGATGCGAAACTGAGCAGGATCTCAACAAGCGCATCCGACGCATCGCCAGTGTCTTGCTTCTTGTTTTCCTTGTCACCTAGGAACTTGGTGGAGCAGAACTCTAGCTCGTCAAGCATGGACACTGCGTCGGCATCGCCGTTGTAGACCTGCATGATTGTCATGGAGTACAGCAGCTTGAAAGCAGCCATGCCCTTTTCCTTCTTCTCCTATTAGTTGGTCAGTAAAAGCAGAGGTAAGGAAAAAGACAAGCCTCGGAATTGTTTCTTACCTTGCCAGACAGCTTCTTCAGAGACTTGAAGGCAGCCTTTACGGAATCCTGCAGCTTATCGTCGATATCAATGATGAATTTTCCATGCTCGCCAGACTTGGCAGCATCGCGGATCTGCTTCACAACCACGTATGGGATAGTAGCGGCGAACTTCTGGTTGGAGATAAGGCTGTTCAAGCAAGAGTTAATGCGGTTCCGCAGCAACTCCTGTGTGGCCTGGGAGAGGGGAGGCTCGGGGGCGCTGGACCCCTTGCCAGCATCCATGAAGTACGCGAAGCGCACGAAAATAGACAAAAGTTGCTCAAGGCTTGCCTGGAGGTCATCCGCATCATCTTCGGTAGCAGATGCCTTGGAGCGCACAATGGAGAGAAGGAGACCGGCGACGAACTGGCGGTTGGAAGCAGCAGTCTTCTCGTCGGTTGTTCCGGGCTTCTGGATGAGTTTTTCGAAGAATGGGACGATCTCTCCCAATGCCTCATGGTTGGCTTCGGCCACAATCTTCTCAACGGTCTTCGTCTTGGTCGCTTGGTCGAAGTTTAGTGTGCCGCTGGTTCCCATCAAGCCGCGGATTGCGACGGCCGCGAATTCAGGCTCCTTGGACACCCGGGCCTGAATTGCCTTGGCGGCCTTGACGGCCATACGGTGCAAGTATCGGTCCTCCACGGCAAGTTGGTTGGTCAGACAGCGCAGAAGGTTCTTGGTAAAGGCGTGAGAGGCCTGCTGAGGACCACCATCGTTGATGACCCGGACGAAAAGCAGGAAACCCCAGTACTTGCGCTCCTCTGAGGACGCGGAAGCAAAGAGTCCATCTGTGAATAGCTTGTCAGTTTATATTCCTCGTAATTTATCCCAGCGCTGCAACGTGTACTCACTGTCCACAACTTCAGTCCAGAAGTCCGCGAAGCTCAAACGAGCCTTCTTCGACTTTTCTTCCTTCGCCTCAAGACTGGTCCGAGAAAGAACAGCATCCCAAGCAAAGTGAAGCTTGGAGTTCCAGACGCCAGACGACTTCGCAGCATTGGTCTTGTTCTCGCCCTCGCTGTTCGCAGCACCCGACTCCTTCATGATCTTAGACAGACTGCTGCGCTCCTTCGTATCCAGCGGGTCATCGTGTTTCCAGATCTTGCTCGGGAAGCTAGCCTTGGGGAACAGATCCTTAGCCGCCAACCAGATAGCAATACCTTCAGGCGACCGGGCGATCTCGTACGAGCACAAGCGTTCCAGCGCAGCCTCGACATACTTGGTATCCATCTTGCGCGAGGCCAAATCATAAACACACTGGTAAATAATCCATCCGCACTCTTCCCGGATCCATGGCTTCTTCTGGGCGAGCTCGAAGATAAGGTCAAGAACTTGGGTCCATTGCTCGAAAGGCACGGTGGGCTGGAATAGGACGCCGGATTTGATGATCGCTTCGGCACCGAAAAGACGTCCGAAATGGTGGTCGCGTTGTTCCTATATCAAGCGAAAAGAGGTTACAATTAGTATGCGACATTCTACCAAGAGCATAAGTAGCCACTAACCTGACCCGACTCGCTGCCGGTTGAGTTGGACTGGTTCTCCCAGAGACGCAGAGCATCCGAGAACCCGAATCGCGATGTCTCTCTCGGTGTAGAGAAGACCTGGGTCAGGATCTCTGTCAAGGCAATTGAGAAACCGATACGCGCAGCTTTGCGGCTGCTGCAGAGACCGCGGAAGAGTCTCCGCAGGACCTTCTGGATCTGCTCATCGGGGGGTTCTTATCCGGGGTAAATTCTGAGACGAGGCCTTGGGCAGCCTTGAGTCTGATCTCGTCCTTTTCGCTGGCGAGGTCTTCGTAGAGTTCCACCAGCTTCACGTCAACATTGTAACCTTCGCGACGGCGCTTGGGAGCCATTGTGGCGGCTGGATATTTGAGAGGGGTATGAATGTGCGACTAATCGTCGGAATGCCCTCTCGCAGGCCTTGAATTTGGGTATGCGGGCACGTTTGATGTTGCTCCTTGCGGCCGTTGGAGCAAGAAAAATTCGGGCTGTAACCTATTTGGGACTAGCGTTGGCCGATAAGCCGATAAGGATTTTTGGAGAGTGTAGTATTGGAAGTAGAAGTATAGAGTAGTTTATTCTCTTCTTCTGGAGTATATAGACATAGTTGGCTCATATATTTTCTCTTTGGGATATCTAAGTGTGATGGTGCACAGTGGCAGATATTTGGTTGAAGTATATACATCCAGTGTCTACGACTTCATTTCACAAAGATATATCGAGCACCACCAAACCCTACAACTGCAACACCAAGTCAAACCAAAGGATAGCTACATCCCTATTCTCGCAAGACTCAACCAAAAGAAGTTAAACAAAAACAATAGAAATCCATATCTATAGCAACCAAAACTTATAATAGAACCCCTCAAACATGCATCAAGGACGAAAATCCAAAAGCTCACAAAAGAAGAATCAAACACCAAAATGCATACAATTACAATAGTCTCACCAAAAACGCCAGTATTCGAAGCTGTAAAAGCCCCAACTCAAAAAAAAAAAAACACCCCCGTAAGAATCCACCAGACCCCATAGAATGTCCAGACTGATTCAGGGGTAAGACGGATCCAGAAAACGAGACAACACCATCCCGACAGCAACCCAAAGCCGGCCGTCCAGAGCGCAAACTAGCAAAAAAAGTGCGTCCTGTTGTCAAGTGCAACCGGGACAAGGCCGGAATTATATGTCAGAGTATCCAGGGCTAAGTGTGGTGCGGTTGTCCGCGCCCCACGCGCCGGTGGATGCATCGTTCCGAGAGTCGATGATGGATAGCAAAGGCTAACTTATGCATCAGGCTATCAACTCTGAGGCTTGGGGGCGCTATGGTGGGTGTAGATGCCATTGGGCTGAGATGGCAAAAGGAAAGAAAATTACACTGTGTCAGAATTGATGTGTGTAGATGCGGGTGTGGATGTGGGTGTGGATTTGGATGGATGGGGGATCTGCTGTGGATCTGCATGGCTTTTTAGTTCTAGTCGTGCGGGTTATATGTATAGTTCTTTACATGTAGCATGTGGGAATGGATTTCGTGCGAATGCGCAGGCGGTTTATGTATGCTGACGGGGTCGGAGGAATAATATATGGAGTTCCGCCGGTGGGTGGAGTTGATGGCCGGGCAACCGTTGGACTTGGTCTATACAGGTCGAGTTTCTGTATGATTCAGGGGTTGGGCTTCAGTTGCCTGATTTACATGTTAGTGTACGCTGCTATAACCTAATCACAGGTGGGGAGCACCATGGCGGCTATTCGGAGGGTGATACAGCATCTACGGTGGACTTGAACTTGCGTTTACTGACGGCAATTATGGGAATCGGCCTTGAGTGAACTGAGATGACGCCGGAAAGTCGAATAGGAGCTTGTTCTATCATATTGTTTATTCCTCAGCTATGCAATAAGGCGTGGAATGCATAGTGTACTAGTTCAGCAGCTAAATGTGGTGTGTCCAGTGGAGAGGGAGATTGGAGCTGTGCGATGGGGGGTCATCAGCTTCCGGATGGGGGGTTAGGGCGTCGCTAAGAATTGATAGCACCACGATTTGGGCGTGCTAGTTAAGAGGCTGACAGGCACGAAGCCATGGCGTGGTCTGTCGCATAGTGGCAGGCCTGGGGATTCAATAGTGTCGCAGATCGGCCCCGGGAGAAATTGAGAAATTGGACGAAAGACAGGGTATGGGTATTTCGAGTACTCACAATACCAATACCGCTGCTAGAGGTAAGATGACCAGGCATGGCCAGAATCTTGAGCGAGTCTTGATGTCATGGTCACGGGATATCGCATTAGCTTCGTGTGCTTTGTTTACCCACAAAGCTCAAACACGCGCCCGTCAACAATCAAGGTGACTGACATCACCATTGGAGCAAACCTGAGACAAAGAGGGGAAGGCCTAGAACCGGAGCAGGGTATCTTGCAGGGACACGGGTCGGAGATGTGATAAACCCCGCAGGGAAATGCGACCGGCTCGAGACGACACACGACTGGCCCGATTGCACATGGCGCTGTGACGAGCTGACGGATCACATCAGCTGTACTGGCCCCCACCCCAATGCGTGTGGCGCAGATCGGAGCGACCGATAGCATGTCAGACTGAGCCCACTGTATATCCGCAGCCTGAAATAGATGAGGGTCGCCAGTCTGTCCCGGGGCAACCCTCCGTCTCAATAACAAGACATTAGACGCGACCCCGGGCAGATTGACAAACGTCATGGAGTATCAACATCAGGTTTGTGAAGTGCACGGTGCACACACAGTTAACATCATATATGTGGGCATGACGTAGCCCCGCAATATACAGTCGCGTCGACGTGGAGGTGCACACCGCTATAGTAAACAAAGGCCTTCAGATGCAGATGTAGCCATTGTGCAGTCCATACACCTCGGACTGTTCGGAAACGTGGATCTTGAGCTCCCAGTGTTTCAAAGAGGCCGGGGATACAAAGACGTGGGGTGCAGTAGTCGGAGACGTAGTGGTCCGTCGGCCATTGTGACTGGACAAGCATAGCCGACTCCAGTGACTAGTGAGAGATGAGAGCCGCCGGGGTGGCAAACTGAGCTCATTTTTTGCGCGCTTTCTGACGAACATCGCGTTTGATACCCCGAATTAGAGCCGATCGAGAGATCCAAACTTGTTCGTGAGTCGCGCGATAGTCAGGGATCTTACCGTGTTGTAAGAACGAGATCGTCGGGTGAGATCCAAACCATTGGGCATGTGTATCATTGCTGTTATTGACCAATGACGTCGTAACACTTTCACGTTATGATATCAGACTTTGAACTAGTGCGTTCGCGAAAATTGTTGCCATTGCCGTGGGTACAGAGAGGAAAGAAGAAGAAGAGACCACCCCAAGTCATCAGACAGGTGAAGGTTTCAATAAACTACCCTGGATAAGCAATTAATACCTTAAACCTCCTACAAGGGGGTTGGAAGGGATGCGCGACATTGGTCCTCCTCGCGGACCCTTGATCAGCAAAAATGCGGGTGTGGGCATGTAAGGGCACGGGTATGGGAAGACTGGGATTATCCGGGAAGAAGAATGGGAGATAATCTTCCATTCCTTACTCGATACTACGTGCCGATATTGAAGCAATTCAAGATTCTCAATTGGAGATGACGAGATAGATTACTAGGCCAATCAACACCTCGGTATAACGGTAGTTTTCCGAGATGAATGTGATTCTGTGGCTCGTCTTGAGTGATCAGCGTATACCCTCCATACAAGACGGACTTCATACTCCATACTCCATACTCCTTCCTAGGTACTATATAGCGTCGCACTCTGGGGTATCTCATGGGTGACGTCGAATAGCCGACGTTATGAATTTCAACCCTTGCGTACATCACTTGCATCAAGCCTCTATTTTTTCCGAACACTAAGTGGGGATCTTACTTTAGCGCTTCTTAGACCCGATCTCCGTTTTTCAGCTGCGGTTGCGCACACGGGATGTTTGAAACCGAAACGAAAACTTTTCTTTCATACGCAGTGGAGAAGACCCATGGAAGATACACGGAAGAGACAATTTTCGACAGCTCCGGAACCACGGGAAATCTCTTCTCGGTACTGTATGTATTGAATTGAAGACATCCTGCAGGCTCCTTGAGCTTTCCCCATACTATAGGCCAGGGGTCAGAGACAGCTAGCAGTATAGCCCGAGACAAGACACATGGGTGCCAAGCCTAATCCCTGTCGATGTACAGAGAACAGACGTAAGAATGGGAAAAGTGCTGCAAGTAGTCAACTGTGATAGGCGCTGGGTTGCTGCGGCAAGGGGAGCCCGGGCAACCAGACCGGCAATATTTGGCCCCTAGAGCAGATGTCTATCACTTACTGTCTAGGGCCATTGCATACCGCAGTAGATCGTACCTGGCCTTGTAGAATAAAGAATTAATTATAATTACAGTATTTCTAAGGAATTACCTAAATGGTCGAATATGCAGACCCATGTATTTACAGTACCAGGCCCTATACATTCCCCTGCTTAGAGCAATTAAGCTACACTAAATACTACTAAATACTGAATACTCATTTCTGAATTCTTACCGTACGGAGCCGCAGTATTACCAAACCTATACTCTTCCTCCCCACCTGCGTTGCCCATTGCAACAAGCCCATCCCTTCAGCTTCAGTTCTTTCTTCAAATCGCTTTGTGCCACCTTTTCTTCTCTTTCTCCTCCATATTTCTGGTCGACACATTCCTCGTTTTGGTGGACATCCGGGGTTTTAACTTGCTTCATATCTCACTGTTCGCGACCTCAAATAGATCTCCGACATCTCCGACGTCCCCTCCTGCACGAGCTCCGACCCCTCCTCCGCCTCTATTTGCCTGTTCGCTCGCTTGCCATGGCCCTATAGCTTCTTCCACACACACGATACAAGGCTCTCGGTGGTTAGAGGGTCTGGGACCTCAGGATTTTTTTTTGAGACCGGTTGTCACGGCGATCGTGGGGACCCATAACGAGAAATTGCAAACGTGGAGACGTGCATTCACGAACACTACATTTTCCCGGGACCTCGTTGTAGGACCTAGTGCTGGGTAGACATTGGGGTCATTGCCATTGCATCACTTAACTGTACACCGTCGGATCTGGACCGGTTACAGTTTGCATCATGGAACACTCCTCTCCTCTGGCGGCGATGCAGCCGCCCTCAGTCATGTTTGGTCATTGCTTCCGTTCAGAGGCTCCAACTGCGTATCCTCTGGGTTCTATGTCTGGGTTTGGTGGGAACCCGTTCAACTTCAAGGACCTGTCCATGAAGAGGTCAAGTTCGGACTACTTCAACATGAAACCAGTCCGGGGATCTTCCCCCACGGCGAGTTTGGCAGCTGACCTGTCGCAAAACTTTCATATTGATCAGAGGTTGGTTTTTCATTTCCATCTTCGTTTCAGGTTAAAGGGACAAAGGCATGCTGACTCTATATTTAGTCCCCAATTAGCCACACCACGCCGGTCTTTGTTCACGGCCAACATGCTCAGCCAGGCCAACCGACAGGGTAAGGAACATTCATGCTACCAGGGAACAACAGTTGCTGATACTATATAGATGATGTTATGACCACTCCTCCCCTCGACTCGTCACCCGCCCCGGCTATGGACGTTATGGAAATGTCCCCTCTCCCCCATAAACCAGCTTTCATTGTTACCGCAGAGCTGGAAGTACACTCTCCTACCCCGGACTGCACTCCTATGGATTCACCTGTTATGTCTGCGGCTCCTAGTCCTCTCCAGGCGTCTCCAATTGAGTCTCCGCTATGCCAACCAGAGCGGAAGCGTCCCGCTTTCCTCCGTCCTAGTCTTGCCAAAAGCAAGGCTCAGTCTTTTCAACTTGGAATGACCCGGCCAGCACCTGAGAGCAAGGCTCCTCCCTTCCGGTTTGGCACTGGAGCCAAGACCTCGCTCAGTACATCGACGTCGTTGGAGGATATGTTCGGAGACTCCCCTCCCCATGAGCGCCCTCTCTCGCGGAACAACTCGTCGACGAGCCTGGCACCCCCTCGCCTGCGTCCACCATTCAACCATGCCCGTAGCAGCGGCTCACCAGCTCCCAATTCTATTCGCAAGCAGTCTCACCCCTTGATGCGCCCCCGCAAGCAGTGTCGGAGGTCATTGAGTATGTTTGAGCATCCAGCTGATGTGATTGCCGATAAAGAGGCCAAGGTAGCAACAAATACACCCCTGCAGTCAGTCAGCGACATCTCGAGTCCGCCCAGCATGAAGCTGCCTCACTTCATCCCCGAGGATCGTGCGGACTCATTGCCTCGTATCGAAAAGAGCACTCTCCTGGAGCTCATGGATGGAAAGTTCAATGAACACTTCGATAATATCCTGGTTATCGACTGCCGCTTCGAATATGAATATGATGGTGGCCATATCAATGGTGCCCTGAACTACAACGACAAGGATAAGCTCGCCGGTGAGCTCTTCGGTGCTCCGAAATCTCGCACCGCACTGGTCTTGCACTGCGAGTACTCTGCCCACCGAGCCCCTATTATGGCCAAGTATCTTCGTCACCAGGATCGTGCCATTAATGTCGACACGTACCCCAACTTAACGTACCCTGATATGTACATTCTGGATGGTGGTTACAGCTCATTCTTCGCCGAGCACCGCTCGTTCTGCTTCCCGCAGAACTATGTGGAAATGAGTGATAAAGAGCATGAGTTCGCTTGTGAGCGTGGCCTTGGTAAGGTCAAGCAGCGCTCCAAGCTGAACCGTGCCCAGACTTTCGCCTTTGGTGAACAGTCCCCCCAAATGGAGGATAGCCCTACGGGACGTTGTCGCTTTGACAACCAGCGAGATCGCTTCCTTGGCTCCCCATTCTCCGCAAGCCCTGTGCCCCAACGGACACCTGGCCGTCGGATGCTTTCATACTAAACAAAACGCCAGTCTTTTGATGGCGCTCTGCATTTCGTCTTTTCCGTCTTGTCATTGGAGCGTGGTGTTTGATGCTTTTACGGTGGCTTTTTCTTTCCAGCCTTTTTTTCTTTCGATTCTTCTCAACCTTTCTCTCACCTCTTTCGGTAATGGCGCTGGATCCTCCGCCTTGCCACCCCCTTTCCACAACTCTTTGATACCAGCTATTGGTATCGTCCTCTCCTTGGATGATCATCTACTACCACCGGTCTATCCTCATCATTTCCTTTTCGTGGACGACCAAGTTGTCGTCACTTCTCTCTATGACCATTGCCTACGATCCGACTTCGGGCAATCGATACCCCATGAACCGTTCGAACCCCAGTGTCACTTTTCCTATGTTACATTACGACCTCGCGACTTCGAACTTGCGAATGAAGGCGTCGGCCTATCAACGCCAAACTACGGGGCTTTTCAGCGAAAATAATACCCCCACGATGATTCACATCGAAACATTTGTCAGCTTTTGGCATTCCCTTCTCTCAACGCACATTCTCTTGACACCATATCGTCCTTTAATCCACCATTTGGCCCTTCTCTGTACAGCCTTCGACGTTATCATGGAACAACCCCCGTTCCTCGCTGCGCCAACTTGCATCTCGTCCGACTCCGGTACTTTAACCGACAAAACGCTTTACGAAGTCCTTGCATGAAGCATTTGTATTTCAACGCATCTTCCTCTACTAATATCGCCCCCTTGAAATGTGTCATTCGGGTCAAGAGGAGGAAATTGGTGTAATATGCATTAGTGGCTCTGCAGCTGTACATATGAGGATCCGCCTGTTTATTACGGGAGATTCTCTCTGGAGGTTTCCCTTGTGAGATTTAATGCGTCTGGAAAGGGTAATCAGAGGAGACTCCAGCTACAAATGTTTGATTTCCTTTTGTGAAAAGAATGAAAAAATACATTCCACTCTTCTTCTAGTAGACACAGTAATAACTCAATATCTGCAAAAAAAGATCGACAAACGGTGGATGTATCAATTAATGACGATTGGCGTTTCAACTCTCCCGCGGGAATGTGATAGGCGGAGGCGAGGAGACTATGGGGTTCTCTGTCAACCCTTTACTCGGCTCCCCTTGACGTTTCAGCTTTTTCCTTCTTTTCTCCATCTTCATCTCTTTTTTGAAGGTGTCTCTCATAAACTAAGGTGTCTGTCTGAGACAAGCACTGCCCGTTCGTTTTGAGACCCTGCGCCCTGACATTCTTTGGGTTATCCCAGTCATTCATTATCCGCTTCTATTTTCGTACCTTGCTGCCTGTTCCAACGGTAATCTCCAGGGCTTGGTCAACCAGCTATTTACAATCCTTTCTTTGCTCATCATCATCAACATTTGTGTTTCGCACCTTTCGCCAAACTCGGCTTCGCGCGCCCCGCCCTCTCCTTACCTGCGGAGCACCAACTGTATCTCCGCGACACCATTGACTCGAACTGTTGGACTGTGCATTGCAACAGGCACTTTGAGGGGATTCGAAGGAGGATTGTGGAATATAATTACACAATCGCTCTCGACAATCGAATGATTCCTCGCTTTTAGCCTAGCGCTTTACAACATCTTATCGCCAAGATGAGTCCCGCAAATGTCCCGCTATGGGCCCGAGGCACTGCCAGTGAGCTCGAATCGGTGCCCTCAACATTCTCTAGCTGGGACAAATGTATGGCCAAGTCCTATTGCAAGTGAGTTTATCGCGAGGAGCCAATGTCCTCAATTCCATGCGCGCAGGCGCATCAACTGACACTATACTAATCAATCGGCGTAGGTGGCCCGTTATCGCCGGTATCATTGTCGGATCCGTGATCCTACTCGCCGTATTAGCATGTGTGGTCAATTGCATATGCTGTGGCTACCAATGCTGCAAGTGCTGCTGTAGCTGTTGCTGCCCATCCGGCCGGCGTAGAAACAAGCAGCCGAAGCAACCAAAGCACTTCGATGACCCTCCATTCCACCAGCCTCCGCCGCCTGACGCGAACCCAATCTATCAAGCATCTCCTGCTCCGCCCTCGTACCGCGGTGCGCAACAGACTGCGCGCTTTGATACGCCCAAGTCTCCTGCCGCCACGGTCGCTACGGCTAATGATGATGCTTTGCCCGAGATGCCTACTTGGGCTGGTGCCGTCAACAAGCATGTCGAAGACCCGAATCACCATGATGACGTTGAAATGGAGCCCTTGAATCCTCCGGACAGGAAGGGCGCTGGGACTCCCGGTGTTGCGTACTCTGATTACTCTCCTAACCCAGCCATGGCCGGTGGAGGGTACAGAGGCTTTGGACCTACCGATCCCTATGCGCGACGCTCCCCCGGCCCAGCGGCCGCATTGGCTGCTACTCAGGATCCATATGGGCGTCGTTCTCCAGGTGTGACATCCCCCGGTGGACCTATGGATCCCTACGCCAGAAGATCCCCCGGTCCAGCAGCACTCTCTGCCACTCAAGATCCATATGGCCGCCGCTCACCAGGCCCGGCCGCAGCATTGGCCGCCACGCAAGACCCTTACGGACGACGTTCCCCAGGCGTAACATCCCCTGCCGCTGCCGCCGCAGTCGATCCCTACGCAAGACGATCCCCAGGCCCAGGAGCAGCATACGCAGCCGCACAAGACCCCTACAACCGCCGCTCCCCAGGCCTGACCTCGCCCGTAGGTGCCCCAGTCCACAACCCCTACGACCAATCCTACGACGACCACTCTACCTACGGTAGCCAATACCACGCCGTCACATCCCCCTCCCCAGTGGCTGCCTACAAACCCCACACCACCTACAGCCCCGTCCCAATGTCCTTCACTCCATCCTCGGAAATGGACCACGGCGCAGGCGCCGCCCCCACTCCTGGCTTTACCCGCCAGCCCTCGTTCGGCTCGAGTCAGTATCCTCCTACTTATACCTCCCAGCCTGCGTCTGCGTATAGGGCTTTCTCTCCTACGTCGCCGGCTTCCCCGCCGCCTCCTTTCCCTGCTCCTTCGCCTTCCGAGTATACCACTTATAACCCCCATGCCATATCTTCACAACCGGCGGCTCCTGAGCCGGATACTACGAGACCTCCTAGTTTGTTGCAGAGTGGGCCTAAGCCTAATGCTGCGCATAACTTCTGAAGCTGGCATGGCTCTCTTCTGTTCTCCTCTTTTGCAATGTTTGTTTCTCTCTCTTTCCTATTTGATACCATTCTCAGGCTGCATGCCTTTTTCCTCGTACATACATACACTCCAAGCTGGAAACACGCTTGGAAATGAAAGTTTCGTTTTCTTTTCTTTCTTCTTTCTCTTCAAACTTCGATGTCTTGCTGTCTGGATGATCCCTTGTCAGCTTGTGTGATATTTCCAGTTTCTCTTACCGACGTTACCATGACTACCTCTTCCATTGTACATTGCATGCTCAGCTGGCCTGTCTTGTGTATCTATTGTCGGACTGGTTTCTCACTATTCTCTAGCATTGGACGCTGGGCTGGAATAGATAGTGAACGATGTTGATGAACTACGGCTTAGTCCTGTATAGTCCTTGTGCTTTCACTCAGTGTTTCAAACAACCAAAAGTCGTAGAACCAATAAGGTATACGCCTGACACTCTCGTGTAAGCGGTTGTGCAACTTAGCTTCAAGCTTCGCTCATTTGTTAACGTTATATATCATCGTATATTACGAAAGGACCTGTCCACAAGCCCCCTAGCAGTGTTATAACATCCGCATTCGTAATTGTTAACAAACCAGGTTGCTTGCTTGCCTTACTCCTCCATATCCATGGTAAAATCATGCTTCTTAAACGCCTCCTTGAATGCCTCAGCATCCTTCGTCTCCTCATCCTCCGTCTGAGTACAATCCCTCCAATCAAGACGCTCATCTAACAAAAGAAGTTTGCCCATAACTCGGCGACCAAACTGAAGATCGAATCGGTTCTGCGGCTGAATGGGCAACATTGTGATCTTCTCTTCGCCCGATGGTGTCTTGTACACGCCCTTGTGGCCAGGCTTAGACCACATATCGCCCTCGCCTTCGCCCTCGCCGGGGTCTTCTTCGCTGCGCGAAGGTGTCCAGATGAAAGCGCGGAAGAAATCGTTCATGCCGTGATTGTCGATTTCGTCGGGGCCTGGGATTGTCTTGAATTTCTCGTATTTGAGGTTCGCTGCTTCTGCTTGGAAGGCTGCTTCCACTAGGCGGCCGCGGATCTTTTCTACCGGCATTGGGAGAAATTGCCAGTGCGTGTGGATACCGCCTGAGCGGCTGATTTCCCAGGTTACGGCGCCGAGTTTGCCGCCTGATTTCTCGTTTAGCATTTGGTGCAGGGATTCACGGTATTTTTGCATCTCGGTGTACGTTGAGGCTCGGGTTTTGGGGTCGAAGATTAGGTCAATTGTTGGACTGTGTTCGAATGGGATGATGAGCATATGGCCTGGGAAGCCTAGGGATGGGAAGAAGTCGGGTTTTGGAAGAGGTCCCTTGGCCGTAGTGATGTAGCTGTCGTTTCCAATGGAGGTGATGAGTTGTGTGGCGATGTTTGGGTTTGAGAGGCAGAAGAAGCACTGCTCTGGGCCTGGTGGAGGAGCACGGGACTTTTTGTGCCGGCGCCTATGCTCCGGGTCTCTTTCTCCGTCGGTCTGGGAAAAGCGCTGGTATGATTCGCGTTGACTGGGGAGATCTTTGCGCTTGCTCTGTACGGCTGACCAAGGACAGATGGTGCAGCCGATGGGGATACTGATTGGAGGTGCCACCGATGGGTCTAGGTTGAAAGCGTATAGTGCATCTTTCCTTGAGCCGTATGACGGCAACGATATAAAGCGGGTAGTTTGGTATCCATCTCCCTCCTCCGTGGGCATGTAAAAGAAAGGCTCCCGCTCAAAGAAACCGGTGTCCGAGCGAGAAAAGTGATATCGAGGCTTCAAGGTGCCGCAGACATCGGCAATGCACTGCAATTCAGATGGCACGCCACTCTCATCCCCAGTAAATGTCTGACTAGATCCCAGTTTGACGTCCTTTGGCCACTGGTTAGTAATTAGGATGTCGGTACGGTGAAGGCCGAAGAGTGCACGAGCATCAGCTTCGCTGTATGTCGACTGGAATTTGCCGACAGCATTGCTCTCGGGCGCGCGTTCTGCTTTCTCTTCAAAGGTTCCACCGAGAGCGACAATCCGAACACCCTCCGTGGTCTTGAGAGTTCCGCGCTTGCCAAGGAAGAACAAATTGGGACACACTTCATCATCGGCTTGGATCTTTTCAATAACCCGAGTGGGAAGTGGTCTATTGCCTACAGTAAAGTAGGTGGGCAATGGAACAACCGTGTTACCTTGTAGTAAGCCGGTGATCTCATTCAGCTCGGCCTCAGTCGAGCAGTCACCGAAGAGGTCTCCAACGATAATCGCAAAAGAGAAATTTTGCTTCGGCTGCAGTTTGGCAAGTTTGGTGAAGACAGCACTTAGCTGACCATTCACACTGCCAATTACAACACTGTATATTGTGTTAGCCACTAGTAAACACGTGAATCCAGATATACTTACACCTTGGACGCCATTTCGACGGCCGATGTTAGGTTGAGGTTTGGTTTCAGAAGAATCTCGTGAGATGAATAAAGACGAAAGAGGTGGCAGGGAAAGTATATCTACGTAGATTCAAGTCCAAAGCAACCAAAATGGAAAATCATGCACCACCAACTCAACTAAATGAACTAGACACAGCAACTCGCGAGATCGAACATCCTGCGTAGGGAGCTTGGGCCATCCTTCACAGCACGTGACCTGTGGTAATTCCGCGGCGGAACAAAGAATCCCCGCGCCGATGAACTTTTTTGTATTCGATACGGATAAGATGCAAAAAAGTTGATCAGTGCCTTTCCCACCCACAGTGCTGCTCAGACCCGTCAAGATGGTGGGAACAGGCTCAAAACCTAGGCCTGTTGGCCGGGTGAAAAAGGGCACCGAAACCACAAAATCCCATCGGTTCGAGGGCTTCTCATCGCGCATCTCGAAGCTCAAAATCGACCCGATCCACCGCGTGCGCCGCGCCAGTTTCGGCGAAGATGAAGACGAAACAACCTCATATTTCCGATCGGCCCTCGACCATTGGTTTGAGATGAACCTTTCAGACAACTTTTCACAATTCGTACGGCGTGTCAACCCTCTTTCCGAAAGCTTTGCCCAGGTTGTCTACCATGAAGAGAAGATTATGGCTCTACTGGTGGAGTTCATTGAGAAGAGAGACCAACACTCCTTGGAACCGCTATTGAGCTTGCTTGCGCAATTTGCTCGGGACTTGGGTGTCAAGTTCGAAAAACACTTTGCGACAGCGGTCACTCTCGTTTCCTCCATTGCGGCGACACATGCGGATATTGAGGTAGTCGAGTGGAGTTTCACTTGCCTAGCATGGATTTTCAAATTCCTTTCTCGTCTGTTGGTACCGGATCTGCGACAACTGCTCGGTATCATGACTCCATACCTCGGCAAAGAGCGACAGAAGCCATTCGTGGCGAGGTTCGCCGCCGAGTCAATGTCATTCCTCATTCGCAAGGCCGGTCTCGTCTACTACAAGAACAAAGCGCCTCTCGAGATCGCCGTTTCATATCTTTTCGATGATATATCGAAAACTGCGGACGAGGGCAAGGACACTGAGAACTATAGGGACGGATTGATGAACATGTTCTCCGATGCTATCAGGGGAGTCAACAACGGACTTCACTCCAACGGAATGGACATTCTTGATTGTATCCTGTCTAAGATCCCACCGAGTCAAGCTAATAATGAGCCAGCGGAGGTTGTCTGTGGTGTGACTGTCAGCCTTATTCACCACACGACCCCTGATACCTTCGGCCCTATCCTGGAGACTGTCAAGACTTACATCGAGGAGCGCTCAAAGTCGACCCCGAACTCCAATATTTCGGAGTGCTGCCGTTTAATGTTCTTGCTTGTGACAACCCGCAAGGGTGTCAGAATTCAGAATTGGAAGATTGTCCACCAGATCCAGGCATCCCTGCTTCACCAGGTGACAGCATCCGATGTATCGTCAGCAACGATATCAACCCTCCTTACAAGCGTTACATATGCCCTGCAAAATTCCCCCATGGACGAGTTGCTCCCGTACCTGCGCTCTATCATGGACCTGGTGTCCACAGGTCCGCTCTCAAAATTTTTCTTATTCTTCTGTACAACATTCTCGGAGTGGGGCTCTGAGCGATTCCAAAGCTTGCTTGTTTCGCCTCTCCAAAAGTTCATCAATTTATCATGGCAAGACCGTGAGTGGGAGACTTGTTTCACCCTGCTTCGCCTGAATCAAACTGGCTGCATCACACCAGACAGCTCAAAGCCTGGCTATATTTACTGCCCGGATGCATTCAAATCCCGCGTTAATGACTCGCTGGAGTATCCCACGAAGGACGAGGCCTTCTTGAACGCACTGGTGAAGCTTCCATCGGCAATTTCTCTGTTTTCAAACTCTGCTACGATTTCGAAGATGGTTTCCAGGCTGCACACTAACCTTCTGTTGGCCCTCCAAGATGGCGCAACTGAAGGGAAGGAAGGCCAGACCAACGGCCTGGTATTCTTCCTCGGCCAGGGGTTCAAAACGTATGTCGAACTCGCGAAACAAGTCGGAGAGCTTGATTCGAGTTTGTGGGAACAGATCATTGCGACTGCTACTAAGTTCTCCCGCCTGCCTGTCTTCCTAGAGGGTGCTCTCTCTTTTATCTCTTCCTTGCCGGAGTCTGCAGACCTAGAGCACTCTACACTGGAGGACTTTGCTCGAGACCTAATTGTCAACCTGGCTAGTCCGTCCCACAGGCTACGATTGGTATCCCTTCAAATATTGCGCCAATTGATTGTTCGCGTTGCCAAAAATGACCCTTCTCCCGTGGAGTTGGCCATCGAAGTTGAAGAGAGCCCGTTGTCCATGGACAGCGTCAGAACCATCTCCATGCATATCCGAAAACTCGCCATTCTCTACCCCCAAATAATGTCTCGCAAATGGATGGCCACCTTGATTCCCTACTTCTGCTTTGGATTGTTCTCAAAGAAGTTGGCTCCCTTGTGGGATGACTCTGCTGCGGCACTGAAATCTATTAGCGAGCATCCCGAGGGTGAGAAGATCGTATCCGACTTGTCTATCCAGTGGTTGCATGAGCGTGATTCTGAAGCTCCCGATGGCCCAGATGAAGACAATGAAAGCTCTTATGTCGCCAGTCACTTCCAGTGTTACAACGTTGCCAAGGTCGAAAAGGTCCTCGCTGCGAACATGAAGAGCACAGAGGATCCCTACTCCGTCCTATCTCAGCAATTCAACGAGGACCACACCGTTGCAGCTGTTCTTCCCACCTGTCCACGAACCCATGCTCTGCGTGTCCTGAACGCGGCCCCGGGAGTCGCTGAAAAGCGCTCCCGTCAAATCGTGCCACTATTCCTGACATGGGCATTGCGCGATGACCAGGATGACGCCCCTCCAGCTGGCGAGGCGAAGATCGATGCTGAGACTGGCGAAGAGCAGGTTCGTTGGGGATTCAAAGATCGACTGTCTATGCTTGCTTTGTTCGCGCAGTTCCTCAATCCTAGAGTCTTGTACAGGACTGAAGAGGTTCACAAGGCCATCCTGGGACTGCTGTGTCACGGAAACTCTGAGCTTCAGAAATCTGCGCTCAAGGCTCTGTTCACTTGGAAAGATAAGAATGTCCTTCCGTACCAGGAGAACTTGCTCAACATTCTAGATGAATCTAGGTTCAAAGATGAGCTCGCGGCATTTGTGCACGTTGGCAATGACAACAGTCTGATTGAAGAGTCTCACCGAGAGGTTCTCCTTCCTGTGCTTCTCCGGCTACTGTACGGTCGAATGATCTCTAAGGCCGGTGGTTCTGGCCAAGCCGGCCAAGTTGGCAGGAGAAAGACCATTCTACGAACCATCTCACACCTCTCTGAGCGTGACTTCGGACTTTTCATGCATCTCGCCTTTGGTCCACTCGCAGATGCAAACGTCATTGAAGACCCGAGTATCTTTGAGCAGGAATTGACAAGCCCGAGAAGACAGCTGGGTCTGCTTAAGATGATCGATACCGTCTATGAGACCCTCCAAACCCGCATGGTATCATACGCACCCCAAACCATGAATGTGGTCATTTACTGTTTGGTGCGAGCATGCCGAGCCCTATACAGCGAAGGCAGCGATCGTCCGAATGAGCGCTATTTGGCTGTGCTCCAAAACATCCGTCAAGAATGTATTCGCTGTCTCAATTTGGTCTTCTCGATTGCCTCAAACCGTGATTGGACCCCCTATATCCGTATTATCTTCGACGAGATGATCAACAGCAGACTGGACCAGTTCCCCATCGAGACAGCTCAGGGAGTTTCGGGACTACTGCGGATGTTCCATACTTGGGCTTCTTTCCCGCGGTCGACATTCTACTTGGTACAACACAACGACAAGGTTCTGACCAAGGTGATCGATTGTCTAGGGGTGGAGTCAACACGCGACGAGGTCAAAAACTTCGTCTTGGATGAGATTCTTGTGCCATTGGTTGAGATCTCTACCGGAAAAAAGCTGCAAGAAAATGAAGAGATGCCTGACTTCCCAGCGGAGCAAATCAAGTCGGAGGTTCTCTCTCCCTACCTGGAACACGCTCTGCAACACATCGGCCGCGTTCTCAAGAGAGGCCCCTCCAAGCCTGTTCTCTACTCCGGTGTAAACGCGCTTTCTCTCATCGCCCCTTGTGTTGAATCCTCTCAAGAAACGTCCAGCCTCATCAGCATCACTACCTATCTTCTTCGTCAACCCCCAGATCGTGTAAGCCCCAGAACCAAATCTGGCTTGTTGAAGATTCTCGAGCACTTCTTACCCTTGTGGAACACAAAAGAAGATGCCGAGCTTGGCCAGCAAGTTTTTGAGGCAGTATGCTCCATGTTCGACTATTTCAAGGATGATGCGAACAGAGAAGTGCTCTCCAGGGTCTTCGCTGCTCTTGCAACCCACGATGAGGAGCTCAAGGAGGTTGCCGAATTGTGTGCAGACCTTAACTCTCGCTCGACGAGGAGGCTCGAACCCGATTATGAACGACGCCTGCAAGCTTTCCGGAAAGTCAACGAGGAACAATACCACAGTTACAGTGCGAAGCAATGGAGACCTCTCCTTTACAACATGCTCTTCTATGTCAGGGATGAAGACGAGCTCGCAATCCGATCCAGCGCTTCTTTCAGTTTGAGACGGTTCATCGACAGGACGGCCAATGAACCAGACGCGGCGTTTGAATCTCTTATTAATGATGTTCTCTTCCCTTCCTTGCAATATGGTATTCGGCAGAAGTCCGAGCTTATTCGCTCCGAAGTTGTCGCCGTCATTGGCTACTTTGTTAAGCTGAACCCTACCAGACCGTCAGTGCAGGATATGCATGTCCTTCTGGTCGGCGATGATGAAGAAGCCTCTTTCTTCACCAATATCCTTCACATCCAGCAGCACCGCCGGCAGCGTGCATTGCGACGACTTGCCACAGATGCAGCCAATGGTAGCATCCAGGCCTCAAACCTGGGCACTATCTTTATTCCTCTGATTGAGCACTTCGTGTTCGAAGATGCTGCTGATGAGAATGCCCATAACCTGATTGCTGAAGGTGTTGCGACTATCGGAGCTCTGTCAGAATGGTTGGACTGGAACCAATTCCGTGCCAATTTCCGGAGATACCGCAGCTACATGGCAAGCAAGCCCGAAAAAGAGAAGAACATTCTCAGGCTGCTAGGCCGTATGTCTGATGCTCTGTCCAGCGCAATGAGCCGAAAGAAGGAACCGCAAGAGGAGACAGATGACAGTGCTAACAAGATGGATATTGCCGAACACCCTATGTGCACGCTTGCTAAGACGGTTCCATCTCTTACCAAGGTCGCATCCGAACTGACTACGAACTTCATTCCCTTCTTGACCAAGTTCATTCACCACAAGCAAGAGACAGAAATGAGTCTGCGTTTGCCTGCTGCGGTCACTACTGTCAAACTCCTCAAGATCCTCCCGGAGGAGGACATGGCTATTCGTCTACCGCCCGTTCTGCTCGATGTTTGCACCACCCTCAAGAGTAAAGCACAGGATTCCCGTGACACAGCACGCAAAACGCTCAATGAGATTGCTCTCCTTCTAGGCCCAGTCTACTTCGGTTACATCCTGAAGGAACTCCGCAATGTTCTCGCGCGAGGCTACCAGCTTCACGTGCTCTCATTTACTGTTCACTCTATGCTCGTGCACACCACAGATGCGTTCGAGCAGGGTGATTTGGATTACTGCCTGACAGACCTGGTTGCGGTCGTCATGGATGATACCTTCGGCACTGTCGGTCAAGAAAAGGATGCCGAAGGATACACTAGCAAGATGCAGGAGGTGAAGAGTAGCAAAAGCTATGACTCCATGGAACTTCTTGCAAAGAACTCCACGATCAGCCAGCTCTCAAACTTGGTTCGACCTCTACAGGCACTCCTACGTGAAAAGCTCAACTCGACCATTGTCAAGAAGCTTGATGAGCTTATGCGAAGAATCGGCATTGGCCTTCTGAGAAACCCCGGTGCTGAGAGCCGCGATTTGTTGGTCTTCTGCTACGAAGTAATCAAGGAGTCTTACCGGGACAGTGCCCCACCTGAGGCTGCGCCTGCACCCAAGTCTCGTTCCGAGGAACGGTTCTTGGTCAGGTTGCAAGGAGCCAAGCGAGGCGAGAATCGGGGTACGACATCTTCTCACATCTACAAGTTGACTCGATTCGCGCTTGATGTCCTTCGTGCGATTCTCAACAAGTTCAATTCCTTGTTGACGGCTGCCAATTTGTCGGGGTTCATCCCTATCATCGGTGATGCGCTTGTCCAGGCCCAGGAGGAAGTTAAGATCTCGGCTCTCCGCTTGCTATCTACCATTATCAAGCTCCCTCTACCTGAACTCGATGAGAACGCAAATGTCTATTTCACGGAAGCCGTCAAACTGATCAAGGAGTCTCCTAGCACCAACTCTGAGGCGGCACAGGCCTCTCTGAAGTTGATATCCTCAATGCTCCGTGAACGCAAAGATACCAAGCTTCGCGATGGACACCTTGCTT
This sequence comes from Penicillium canescens, assembly GCF_028828765.1. Taxonomy (NCBI): domain Eukaryota; kingdom Fungi; phylum Ascomycota; class Eurotiomycetes; order Eurotiales; family Aspergillaceae; genus Penicillium; species Penicillium canescens. The sequence continues at coordinate 2,256,825 of NW_026703973.1, forward strand.
ACCTGCTTCAGCGCCTGACATCCGATATTGAAGAGCCAGACCGCCAAGGAGTGACATTTAATTTCATTCGAGCAGTCATGTCCCGGAAGCTCGTTGTCCCAGAGATGTACGAACTTATGGACAACATCGCGACCATGATGGTGACGAACCAGACTCGTTCTGCCCGAGACCTTGCCCGAGGCACCTACGTTCATTTCCTGATCGAGTACCCACAGGCGAAGAACCGATGGACCAAACAGCTCAGTTTCTTCGCAAAGAACCTGGAATACAAGCACCAGTCTGGACGACAGTCAGTCATGGAGGCTATGCACATGCTCCTCTCCAAGACTGGCCAGGAACTGGCCCAAGATATCATCAGCACTTTCTTCCTGCCGATTGTTCTCGCTATGGCGAACGATGAGTCGCCGGAATGCCGAGAGCTGGCAGGTACCCTACTGGGAGAGTTCTACAACCGCGCGGATCGGGAGCAGATGAAGACAATCCTCACTCCCCTCCATTCGTGGTTGGAGCAGACCGACAACATGGCTCTGTGTAGCATTGGATTGCAGGCGATGCGGATCTACTTCGAGGCCGAGGAGACCGAGAAAGATAAGCAGGCTCGTTTCGTCATTGGCATTCTTCCAGAATTGATGCAGCCTGTCCTCGAGGATCATGAGAACGGCAACTGGGAGGCTCTCTATTTCGCCCTGCAGCTTTTCACGAAGCTTTGCAAGACAGCTTCCTCGCTGGCTCTGAGCCCGGAATGTGCCACCATCTGGGCGGCCACCCAGGAATCTTTGTTCTTCCCCCACGCCTGGGTGAAGACCTGCGCTGCAAACCTTGTCGGCATGTGGATGGCTGACTTGGCCAAGACAAATGCTGCCGAAGGCTACGCTTCGATTCCTCTGGTTGGAAGCTCTGGTCTCGCTCTTGACAAGCCTGCCATGCTCCAGCTTCTTCGTGCTGGTCTGCGCAGTCTGCGCACCCCAGGCATCACTGAGGATCTGGCCATGCAGAGCGTACGCAACCTCGTCTTCCTAGGCCGTTGCTGTGCTCACAACAGGCTGGAGCTTCCAAAGTTGGGAGGCGATGATGTGGAATCCGAGGACGAGGATGAAGACGATGCCGCTGGTAGTGACGCCGAGGGAGAGACAAAGGAAGAGACTGTTGTTGAATCCCCGAGATCTGCCATCCATTACATCTTCAAGCAAATTTCGTCTCTACTGCGCCGTGAAATGCTGTCTAACCGAGCAAACGCTCTCACCCCGAAGACAGCCTCTATCACCCTCCTCGCCGCGCTCATCCGCCACATCGACGCTGAGCACATTAAGCCCTCCATCCGCGTCATCCTCATCCCCTTGCAACATCTGACTGACTCGTCCATTCCGGCACCACGCTCGTCAGATGAGACCTTCCAGAACACATACAAGTCTCTCGTCTCCAACTGCCACGAGGTCTTGGATCTTCTGCAGAAGAAGCTCGGCACCACCGAGTACATTGACCAGATGTCTAAGGTCCAGGAGGCTATCAAGGAACGTCGTGAAGGACGACGGGTCAAGCGTCGTATTGATGCTGTTGCTGATCCCGAGCGTTACGGACGCGAGAAGATCAAGAAGAATGAGCGGAAGAGAGACAAGCGCCGTGAGAAGGGCATGGAGCACCGTGGTAAGAGACGCGGGTGGTAAAAGATTTGGCATTTACATGTATATTGCATGTCTCATGAATGTTTTACTGGCATACTAAAAAGTGGGCGTTAAGTGGACTGGTTTATTATACTTGCATTGTATATACCTCAGAACAATTTGATTCTTCTGTACTGATCAGGTGGAATTAGGCTACTCATTAGCATCATGTAGGAGTTAATGTTAGCTCTACAGCTGAAGAATTTGTTGCAGATTAAAAGATTTTAATGCCAAGGCAAGTAGTTTATTTTCTAATGTACATAACCTCAAGTCTAAACATGTTCTCATCGATGCTTGGGTCCTGCCATGCTGTGAGTGGAGAGTCAACGTCTTTCATCTGTAATATACAAGCTCATCCAAACGGACAAACAACCAAATAAACCCACACCGTTTATGCACCGTACAATTCTAAGCACCCATGTATAATATGATCTCACTGGAAAACAATCAAGACTTTTCCTTCGGAGACTCAATCTGGTTGTTGCCATCCGAGTTGAAGCTCTTCACAGATCCATCATCCCAGAACTCCAGGTTACCGTCGGTATGGCCATGCGTCAAAGTCTGACCCTTCTCTTTGAGCAAATCCTCCAAAGTTGTCTTTTTATCAAAGAAGACACCCAGATGATCACTCATGACATGGCGCGATTGGCACCCAGGGCATTGAATCAAGACGGTTCCCCGGTGGTAGCCCTGCTTCGACATGCGGTGGTCAGAGCGATGACCGCAAGGTTTGCAAGTGAAGGTAATGCGGTATGCTTCTTCGTTCTTACGTCGCTCTTCATTCTGTGCTGCGCGCTCGGCGTCCGTGTCTGTCTGGCTCGGGGGTGCTGCAGTGAGAGGGCGAGCGGCACTTGAGTTGGCTCGGAATTGGGTGTGGGTCAAGATGCGCTGAGGGGGAGAAAGCGAAGAAGGAATTGTAGAGCGCGGGCGAGTGATTTGAGTTGACAGGAAGCGCGATGAGGGTGTGCGCGCGATGGAGGTGTATGATTGAGCTTGCGACACAACAGTGTTCAATGGGCGGAGGCCCGATGTAAAAGGGCGCATTGCGATGGTGGGGCTGAGATATTGAAGCTAATATTGAGTTGAGATAGTGAGCCGGAGATAAATCGTGGTGTGGTAGTTCAAAGACAGACAAAGATTGAAAGACTCGGAGAACGGTGATGACGATGCCTAAAAAAGTCCGGATGATTGGTTATCCCGGGCCGTTGCTGATAAGAATTATTGATAAGCCCGGGTAATAGTTACCCCGGAGCCGGCCTCCGCGGAGAGTTGTTCTCCAGCGCATCTCGTCGTCAAATTTTGACTGCTTCATATCCGTCATTCTTTTCTTTTTATTACTTTGAAAGCCCGGAAAATGGCAATGAGAGCTCGACACAAGATCAGAGCTCCGCGAAGGGGGGTAAGTGAACGTGAGGACAAAGTTGAAGCTCTCCACTGACTATAGATCACTCTAGGGTACCTCAGCAGCGAAGCCTGAATCTTTCGATATGATCTGGTCCGTTCTCTCGGCGTCATTGACCGAAATAAATACGAAAAATGCCTCAACACTGGCCTTCGAAGAGCTCTACCGCCATGCATACAAGATCGCCTTGATGATGCGGGGTGAAGAACTCCACGACCGTGTCAAAGAGCTGGAACAGCAATGGCTGCAGAACAATGTTCAGCAGCTCATTACAGGTTCAATTTCTTCTATTCTCGTTCGAACACACAATTCACCTGATGCGCTGGACCAGTCCAATGAGAGGAGGGAGGCGGGCGAGAAGTTCTTGGCCGCCCTCAAGGATGCTTGGGAGGACCATCAACTATGCATGGGCATGGTTACGGATGTTTTGATGTACATGGTAAGTAGAAGTATTTGGGTTGGGGTTTACTTTGGGAATTGGTCTGATATCTTGCGCAGGACCGCATGATCTTGGCCTCTCACACCAAGCCTTCGATTTATGTCGTCTGCATGGCACTCTTCCGTGACCATATCCTTCGATCCCCCGTCCGCCCCGAGTCTGACCTAACAGTTGTTGACATTCTGGAATCAACGGTTTTGTTCATGATCCAACTAGAACGCTCTGGTCATATCATTGAGCGTCCGTTAATCCGACACTGCATCCAAATGATGGAGGGCCTCTACGAGACCATCACAGAGGAAGAGAGCACAAAGCTTTACCTCACAATCTTCGAACCAGCCTTCCTGAATACAAGCAAGGATTTCTATCAGGCCGAAGGGCGCCGACTGTTGGAAATCGGAGATGCTGCCACTTTCTGCCGAATCGCTATACAGCGCATTGCCGAAGAGCAGGAGCGATGCCAATATACCCTGGCGGTTTTGACACAGCCGAAAATCCTCGAACTGCTCGATGAACACTTGATTCGCACCAACATCTCAGAATTCGTCAATCTTGAAGGAACTGGTGTACGACACATGCTCGACCACAATCAGCTCGATGCATTGCGCGACGTTTACTCGCTAAATGCCAGAGTTGACAGCAAAAAGGAAGCCCTGGCCATCGCGGTCAACAAGAGGATCGTGGAAATGGGCAAGGATATTAATACATCGTCAAAGCCTCCCCCTCCCGAAACTCCAGCCCCTTCTGTCAAAAAGGACGAAAAGAACGATAAAAAGGAGAAGTCAGCAGAAAAGCAGAAGCCCTTGAATCAGCAAACGTTGTCTGCTATTCGCTGGGTGGACGAAATCCTGGCCCTCAAACGGAAATTCGACGATGTTTGGGAAAAGGCGTTCATGTCTGACCAGGGTCTTGAGAGTTCGATCATGGGCAGCTTCTCAGACTTCATCAACATGAACAGCCGCAGCTCAGAATTCCTTTCCCTTTTCTTTGACGAGAACCTGAAGAAGGGCATCAAGGGAAAGACGGAGAGCGAGGTGGATACTCTCCTGGACAATGGTATCACGCTGCTGCGGTATATTAAAGACAAAGATCTCTTCGAAACATACTACAAGAAGCATTTGTCACGTCGCCTTTTGATGAAGCGTGCTGCCAGCATGGATGCAGAGAGACAGATGATTTCCAAGATGAAGATGGAAGTCGGCAATCAGTTCACCCAGCGCATCGAAGCCATGTTCAAGGACATGACTATATCCGAGGACCTCAGTGCCAATTATAAGGACCACATTTCAAAGACTGGTGATCCCGACCAGAAGCCTGTGGACCTGGAAATCAACGTTCTCACCAGTAACATGTGGCCAATGGACATCATGGCAAACACGAAAGAAGGAACTCTTCAACTGCCCTGCATCTATCCGAAGGAAATCTCAGCACTCATGCACAGTTTCGAGCGTTTCTACCTCGGCAAACACAACGGCCGCAAGCTGTCATGGCAGGCTAGCATGGGCACTGGTGACATCCGAGCGACCTTCAAACGCCCTAATGGCAAGGTCCAGCGCTATGAGCTTAACGTTTCAACTTACGCCATGGTCATCCTCATGCTCTTCAACGACACACCAGATGGCGAGCCGCTCACATACGAAGACATCCAAATCCGCACCCAGATTCCAGACCACGACCTAATTCGAAACCTGCAATCGCTGGCCGTTGCTCCAAAGACACGAGTCTTGAAAAAGGATCCAATGAGCAAGAATGTCCAACCCACAGACCGCTTCTTCTTCAACCACGAATTCCACAGCCCATTCGTGAAAGTGCGTATTGGTGTCGTCAGCGGTGGTGCTAACAAGGTTGAGAATACGGACCAGCGCAAGGAAACTGAGCAGAAGATGAGCGAGGAGCGCGGCGGTAGCATTGAGGCTGCTATCGTCCGTATCATGAAGTATGTTGCTTTTTAATTTTCTCCCATATGGTATACACTAACATTTCCTAGGCAACGCAAGAATCTCATCCATCATCAATTAATGACCGAGGTCCTATCCCAGTTGTCTTCTCGTTTCATCCCGGATGTTCACATGATCAAGCGTCGCATTGAGAGTCTGATTGATCGTGAATACTTGGAGCGCATCTCTGAGGAGCCGCCCACATATGGGTATATTGCGTAAGATCGGTCTCAATGGCAATGGCTTTGGTCACTTGCTTCATGCTCTCATGATCTTATGGTCCAGTTCTCAGCATATCGGCGGTTGCGTCCGGGGTTCTTTGTGTCTTTATCTGGGTTTAGCGACTGGCGTCTCAAAAGGGGAAGGGTGAAATGGAATGCAATGGCCATGCAAAACATCATATCATGTACTTGGTTTTTTTGCTATTAGCTTGCAAGTATAAAAATGGACCTGGCCACTCCAGACATGCATAGGTCTCAGTAACATTCCAACTGAGATTCGAATAAGAACATAAGATATCCTTTTGATCTAAGCACCGTAGACCACAACCCGAGTATATAACCCATAAAACAGAAAACAGACAACGCCAGCCCAAGTGCAAGAAGAATGCCGCTACCTTATCCAAAAAGAATCACCCAAATCACAACAATTCAACCTCTCCTTTCCCCCAAGCAGCCTTAACCCCTTCCCACCTAACAACCCAAACATCCCCCATGCGCATCGTAACCCCAAAGTCACCGCCATCCTCCTCACCCCCAACAACAACAGGAACCTCAACCCCCAAACATCGCACAAAAACAACCTCCCGCAACTCCGGTCCCTGGATCATACTCGTTCCGCCGGCATTATCATCCAACCGCCTCAACTGCCGCGGGAACGCACCCATAAACGACCCCGCATAGTGGCCCGCCAACAGAGTCTGATGCGAATGCAAGAATGCAGCCTCTGGCTCCGAAAGCGGCGTTAGATCGTCTGACGAGGATATATCAGGGATGGAGTCTTCCGGTTGCTGATTGGGGTTTTGGGACGAAATATTTGTAGATTGTGTTTGGGAGAGGGGGTTTTGTTGCGCGAGGCTAGGTGGACTAGGTAGTGCATGCTATATTTCGTTATCTTGGCTAGTCGTGCGCGCAGCAGACTGCGGATTATGTATTGTGTGCGTGCGAGGTCGGTTTGGAGGATTGAGAGGCGGAGGTTGAGGTTCGGGTTGTGGGTGTTGGTTGTTTTTTGGAGGTCTGTGTCGCCTGATGAGGCGGCGAGATCTTCGATTGTTTCGATCTAAGAGGATGGATTTGTCAGTCGTGGTCTTGTTAGATTGCTTGCGCCGGGTTGGGCTTTACCTGCATCCGCACTCGGTCCATCATGCGCTCCATCAGTGGTGCGGGCCAGGGTAGAACCTCCGAGACGGCGCGTTCGGCGACCCAGAAGCGCGTCAGGAGCTGGTGGTCCAGCGCTGCTGACTCTCGGCTGGCGCCTGGGCCGCGATCGACCGAGGCGAGAATGTCGTCAATGTCCATGGGGAGGTTGTTGGAGGAAATTGTAAGGCGGAACGCGATATAGGGCGGAGGTAGGGTGCCCCAGGCATGAATCCACTATATCAATCCGAGTAGTTCGCGTTTGGAGGAAGTTCGCGACGAGTATAATTGATGGTGGGTGTTTCATAGGTGATTTTACTATGCATACTATGCACCATTATTGCGTTTGCAACTGCGTATCATCTCATGCCCCTGCACAATAATTGACGTCCAGATCCAGGACCAATCTACTCTGAAAAAAAAAACGGCCTAAATTAGTGTATTTTATTCAGGACCATCTGGCCGTTCAAGATGTGTCATTAGAGATAGAGATGTGAACAATGTACGAGAACACAGAACTATTTAAGTCGAGACCCATTGTCCCCGAGCCCAGCTGTGTGTCTTTCGATCTGGGATCAGAACTGAGAGAGCAATAAAGTAAAAAGTAAAAAGGAATCCACCCATGTGGGTATCCGTTCGTATCAAAGAAAAAGTCCATGCATCGCACCATCCGGTTGAAAACGCCGTAAAACATTAGGTTCCAGTGCACTCGAGGAAATGCAAATCAGGCTTCAAGCCATGTCCATTAAGGATTTTGGATCAATGCCTAGCATCTAGACCTTGCTCGCATTTGGGGGCGGGCCAGGAGGGGGCGGGTAGGGCTGTTGGCCAGCATTGTACGCATGTGGTGGAGGCTGCATCTCGATTCCATGCTCTTGTGGTGGTCCGTTCTGAGCGCCAAAGTAGCCGTAGTTCTGGGGGTTCGCGCTGTATTGTGGAGGCGAATTGTGTTGGTAGTAGGGGTCGCCGTAGGGTGGCTGGTAGATGGGCTGGTTTGGCGGAGGAGGTCCCGGGGGAGGAGCCATCCACCCTGTGCCGGTTATAGGGCGCTGGCCATGAGTTCTGCGGCGACGTGCATTGAAGCATCTGGACCTTGTTAGTTCTCGAGTTCGCGCATGGCGCATGGTCCAGAGGTAGCCAGGTGAGACTCACGCGAAACTGAAGAAGAGAAGGAATGCAACACCGACGATGACTGCAAATGCTACCCAGCGGCCCCAGGAGTCCCAGGTGGAATAGCAGCCATTATAACCGTAGCTGGATGATTGTTAGCATATGCTGGCAGAGTATGTATCCGACTACTTACCAGGTGTCTCGGGGGTAAATGACAGCCATGAGGAGGGGATCGAAGAGAGAAACAGGGAGTCAAGAGAATAAAATGTCCCAGGGCTGAGATGTTCGACGTAATCGTAGGGGCTGGGGCGGTGGGTCCTTGGCACTAGGCTGCAGTTGAAAGGTTCCGAGGTACCTGTGACCTGGCGCGTCTCACAGCTCGGGTATCGAATTAAGTATCCGGTACTTTATAGAAATCACGAAACTGAAGAATAGCAGATTATAGCAAATTTGTTACTAAAAGAGAGGGAACACAGCGCTAAGTACTCCGTAGTCAGCGTCTAAGTATTGTACGCGCAGCGCGTGGCGCAGTATTCCACTGTCCAATGATCTGCACTGGGGGCGCAGGGCTGAGGCAAACTGGGCTGTGCATATGAAGCGAATAGTTATTCTAGTTTATGTAGTTATAGTTATAAGTTGTATAAAAGATTTGCCTCCGAATTCCCGTCCCGAGGCTCAAGTGGTGATGTACTATACTTTGGGTATAGAACTGTTCAAGCCTCGCAATCAACCAGCCTTGATCGATGCTACAAATTGATCTCAAATATCAGTAATTAATTCACCTAAAATGTCACGAGTTACGTACCGATGGCCTTGAAACCGGCGGAGCCGGCACAGCCGGTAGCGCCGTGATCGAACCAGTCTCACTCCTCATGTCCAAACTCGCCTCTCGGCCAGAGGTCACATTGGCTTCCTCTTCCAGGGTCATCTGCACTGACAGGACGTGGATCCGAGGCGAAATGTCGGGCTTCGGCTTGAATGAGTAGGTAGGCAGGACATCGAACGTCTCCTCTACCCACGACATCTGCCTTTCCAGGTCTGGCCCGGAGAGGTCATTTTGGCCTTGGTTTTGTAAAGTAGTAGACGATTTAGTGCGGAAGATGCTGCTGGGCCATTCCTTGGTCTTTGCGAGTGGTCGGGCACAGCATGACGCGTTCTTGGAGACGTTATCCCAGGTTTCGACCACGCGGTCGCTTTTGAGGAATTGGGAGAGCTGGTCTTTCATGCTCTCCCGGCCGTTAGTGAGCTTATTGTGGGTCTCTTGTCGAGCTTGCGTGGGCGACTTGACCATGGATTGTCGAGTTCCTGGCCGTGGCGTTGTGCAGAATGCTCGTAGTTGTTCTATTGAAATAGCGCGTGACGGCCTTGATGGCTGTGAAGGTGCTGTCTTAGGTCGGGTTTGGTTGAGATTGATCTTTTCACTGGCGGATCGTTTGGGTAAGAATGGTTTGGACAGCTTTCGCTTGAGTAGTCCAGGTGTTGAAGGTGTTGATGGAAGAGGTGGTGGTTCGTTGCCAGCGCCGGCGCTGGTTTCTCCTACAATGGCACTGCATGATTTCGCCCGACTGAGGATCTTGCGTCGTAGACCATCGCTTTGGTGGGTTGGATCTGCGGGAGTCTTGGGTTGCTCTTGAGGTGTGGCTGATGGACTCTTGGAAGTTGTTCGGTTTGGTTTTGATAATGGATCGCGAGGGAGAGGCTTCTCCGGAATGGACGGTTCTTTTTCAAAGAGTCTCTGCCTGACTGACTTGCTTCGTCTTGCGGTCTTCTTAGTTTGTTGAACGAATGATCGCTGTTCCAGTCAGTACGGAAGATGACACTTAAGAAGCTTGGCAACTCACCACATCCTTTCTACTCGCTACACCCACGCGGCGTTGCATTTCAGTAGTTGCGAGACCCAATTGACACAGAGCCTTCTGAAGAGCGGCACCTCGTCTACGAAGCTTTGAAATAGCAACAATCCAACCCTCCATGTTTTCCATCATGGCCTGACGGAAGGCGTTGAGGCTGTCGATCTCAAAACAGCCTTCGTCCGCAAGCTCTCGGAAGTAGAACCAGAGCGCACCCATCGCCTCCTTTGCTTTTTGGAGATCTTTGAGGGTATCTGTCATAGCCAGAGTGAATCTGTGGATGGAATGTTCGATCTGGTCATTATAAGACACAACCGATAGTCGGAAGCCCCGATCTTGGAGCATTTCATCAAAGACCTCTAGATTCCCTAGAGGCAGACTGAGATACTGAATGCGGGTGCGAACATCTAATCGGATGATCAAAAAGTCTTCAGTGGTCCTTTGCAAAAAGCCGTCTAGCTCATCGACGTGGGTCTGGAGAATTTTCATAACAGAAACGTCCGATTTGGCCAGTCTCTTGCCTAGCAGATGGACTCCAAATACCATTTGGGAGATCAGTTTCCAAAATGGATGATATCTAGACGAGTTAGCTCCGGCTCAGTCAAGTACAGTTGGCTTCCAACCTTTCCGAGGACCTTTGGCGCCACTTCCTCCCACAGAGACGCTCATACTCGTCGCTTTCCAATAGATCGCGCCGTCGTGTCTGCGCGTCAATCTGAACTACCCATTCCTTTGCTGAGTCGTTGGTCGTCTCCACAATTGATTCTTCAAATGGGCCTTGAAGCTGGACAATCGGATGGGATGGATACGGACTGGACTCGTCCTCGATGACCGGGGGCAGTGATGACTCCGGACGCTTCTTTTCACTTGCACTATGAGGTGCATGACGTGCATGAACAGGAATCTCAGGCGAAGCCATGGTAGATGGCGCTGTTCCAGGTATAAACAATATCCGGGGGATGGCGCAGATATAAGAACCAGACTTCGAGTCGCAAAGGTCACCGTTAGGCGAATATCATGCTCGCATCCGTAGGGATGGTCAATTACAATATCACAATCGGAGCCAGCCTAAAGAGGCTTGGGACATGGTGAAGCAAAAAGAAGGCTGGCAATGCAAGGTTAGGTTAAATCGGGTGGTTTGTAAGATGTGAAGGAGAAGACACTGGGGCCATGTGGACCGAACCAACGCACCCCTCGGGTTTTGACACAATAAAAATCGAGAACTATCTGGGGTGAAACACGAGGGAGAGGGTTTTCAGATCTTATGGGCTAGAACAAAGAACAGCTAATATCGGGGATTATGCCATGAGAGGCAGCTACTAACTTTTTCCCGTTAATTTTACATACAATTTCCTTTCATTTTCCCTGAGATTTGACGGGTCGGACTTTGATTACGCGGTGGAGACAGGGGTTGTCTTTGTTGGCACATTTCCCACCTGGGCCAAATCGACAAATCATAGAATCGCCTCACGCGAAGGTGGAAATGAAGCCGATCCCGCGTGCCAAAGGCTGGACGATCCCTGGGTCTGAGACCTTTGACTGACTCGACGGGTTATGTGTTGTTCCGCATGAAACAGAAATCATAATAAAATAAGACACGTTAAGAGGCGTTATGTCCGCCTTGCATGTACGTCAGAGGTTACTAAGCCCTTACATCTATAACTTCTGCAAGTATTACATGGTTAGTATGTCGCTGTACAAGTTAATGGGAGGCCCTGGTGGGTTGACAAATAGTAAGTTACCCCTTCTGTAGTAAGCACCTCCTCTTATAAGTTAGACAAATGCCGAGATTCCCTTCTAGACCATTTTTGAGATGCTTAACTTTATCGTGGAACTCCTGGGCCTCTCGGGTTTCTAAAAAAAAGATTGGGGGGTTACAGTAGGCAATGATATGCGGTTCTAGCCCGCGTACCTGCACTTGACATCCCTATATGGCGAGATCGGCATATCTGGTAGTCCATCACAGTCTAATTCTCGACTACTGTGAGACTATTTGACAATGCCATTACTATGGTGTTTATGTATAAGTTATGCTAACTGATAAGTAAAGTTAACTGATAAATTAGATGTATCCAATTTCTGCCTGAGGCCAATAATCGGCCTATACTTCCCCTCAACGCGTGTGGCGCCGAACGATAGACTCATCTCCACTAGCGTCAGGGCAAACAATGTGATTCCGCTTAGTACGCTTATATGAAAAGCGGAATGCCCCTCTCGGAAATTCCGTGACATCCTCTCGGCTTTGGGCCGAAGGTTGATCATACCCATTCTTATAGTTCGTAGAGACAAAGTAGAGCAACTTAGTCCACAGTTCCTTCAATTGCAAGGATCAGATATGTACCTTTTGGTGGAAACAAAGTTCACTTCTTTCCGAGAGAATGTTCTCGGTCTTCCCGAGCCTAATGCACGAGTCGCGTATCCATCACTCCCTGTCACTGCCCGAATAGGTAAGGAGGGGGAGACATCCATGCTAGTCCATGCTAGTCCATGCTTGCCATTGTCTGGTGTTTATTCTATCAATCTAGCCTATATGGGAGCTACTTTGTGGCACCATTATCCTGTGCCATATTGGGCCTTGAGACATGCTCCCTTCCAATCCAACAGTCATCCAAGGCTACAATACAAACTATATCAATGTTGATGCTTGGCTTCAACTAGCCATGTCTGCCCTGCAGCTTTGTCAGATCGGAATAAGTCAGACATCGCCTATTATAACCTTGAGTCCATTCTGACTCGAACTATACATCAGTGTTCTCATATCTTCGTACATATCGACTCATTCATCCATTGCAATAGCACAGCTAATCCCATATTCACGAGGCATGGAATACTGACTCCAACAGGTTTGTACTTCAAAGATAAATACTTGCTATTCCCTCCAATGCCTAAACCATTGTTCATCCTTCAGCTCTCTCATTACCCTGATACAGAGCTATCTCTTTCCTTTTGCATGGTCCGACTCTTTATACTCACACTTGCCACCCTAGCAGGGCTAGCAAATGCACTGCCCGTGAACGAAGACAACCCTGCGTTGATCCAGCCACGCGATTCCTGTCAGCCCGTCACGGTTTATACTACCACCGTGACTGCAACTTCGATTAGCACAGTTATTGTCACCAGTTCCACCCAACCAGTTGCCACAGCTACTCCACAATGCACAGCACTCACAATTAAGAAGTTCAGCATAGGCGACACCGACCAAACCACTGTAGCTCAAGCAAACCTCTACTCTAGCAACGACATTGTCATCGATAACCGACTCCCTCTTCGGTCCATTCACCAACCGATTCCCATCAAACGATACCTGGTACGGTCAAACTTCCAGTTTGTCCTTACCGTATACCTGCGATAGCGGGTGGCGCGTATTCATCAGTTATGAGGGTACTGGGAGTTACATCCTCCTCCCAGGCTCTCTCAGTCTGTACCCTGGCGCCTTGAGTGTCAGTCCTACCACGCCTATCAGTGGCTCCAGTATCAATATCTATGCTGTTGTTCGGGGTGCCAGTCTGATTAGCAATCAAGTTATCATTAACAGTTTGTATAATTGTCAGGGGAGTCGGAATCGGTTTCCCTGGAATGATGCTTTTATGCATGCGGATGCTTGGACTGGACATGAGAAGACCGGTGCTATTTATTATATTGATTCTAGTGGGGGTTTCAGATTCTTTATGGCAGACAGGGTACATATGGTACTTTCCCCTGGCCGTGAGTGTTGCTGGATAGGGTTAGGGCCGACGCCACAAGCACAATATATTGCATGCTTATCGCATACTTCGCACGTTCTGTCTCACGTCTCTGAATTCCTGTTTCTGATAGCCTGGCAAGCAGGCAATAACCATGCAAACATTGAAGCCTACACCTCTTGGCATGCAGCATCTAGTGTCGATCTTCCCCTCACCCAGCCCCCAAGCCCAAAGACAATCAGCCCAACTCTCGACGCCCCGCGAGCCTTGGCCAGCCACTGCCGACTTAGTTGAGACTATCCCCACTCGTATGATGCTACCTTCCCCGGAGCTCCCACGGAGATAGCTCGTTAACGTTAGGCCCCCTGTTTACACTTCAGCAATCCTACCATCTGAGGAAATTTTGGGCGCCGATTGCGTACAGCCGAGTCGCATACAGCCGGCTATCTAGTTTGTTTACTCCAATGCAGATTGATCACTTTCCCCTACCCCCTGGGAGTGCTATAAGTACCCCCGCTTAGTCCCTATGTATTCTCCAGGTGAATGCTTGTTTAGCGATTCCCATATAGACGGATCATCGCCCAATAATGCGTGTCTCGCCCTGGATCCCATTGTTGCTGCCTCTTGTGGCGGCCGTGCCGCACAATGCTATCCTTGACGCTATTAATCGTCGCCAATTACCCCTGGAGCCTACTGGTGTTAAGACAATTAAAACAGCCAATAACGTTACGATTCGCTACAAGGAGCCTGGCAAGGAGGGTGTTTGTGAGACGACTCCCGGTGTCAAATCCTATGCCGGTTATGTCGACCTCTCGCCTACAGAGCATACTTTCTTTTGGTTCTTCGAGGCGCGCCATGATCCTAAAAATGCACCGATTACGTTGTGGCTCAATGGTGGTCCCGGAAGCGATTCTCTGATTGGGTTGTTTGAGGAATTAGGACCTTGTCGCATTAACAAGGACAATGAATCTGAGATTAACCCTCATTCGTGGAATGAGGTTTCGAATATGCTTTTCCTGTCTCAGCCGCTGGGTGTTGGTATGCTTCAACTTGTTTCTTTTCTCTGCGAAGGCCTGGCTGATACTCCGCAGGCTTCTCATATGCCGAAAAGGCGCCTGGTACACTTAACCCTATTACAGGTGTATTCGAAGATGCAGACTTTGCGGGCGTTGATGGTCGGTATCCAGTCATTAATGCCACCAAGATTGATACAACCAATCTCGCTGCCAAAGCTACCTGGGAGGTCTTGCAGGGATTCCTGGGTGCTCTCCCCAAGCTGGACTCGAAGATCAAGTCGAAGAGTTTCAACCTGTGGACTGAAAGTTATGGAGGGTGAGTTTCCCCTTCAACTTTGAATATATAAGACATCGACTGACCTCTTTTAGACACTACGGCCCTGCAGTAAGTCAATCAACTATCCCTTCTCTTCTCTATCTAACAATCGCAGTTCTTCGACCACTTCTACAAAGAGAACGAGAAGATCGCCAACGGCACTCACAAAGGCATCCAACTTGAATTCAACACCCTCGGCATTATAAACGGAATCATCGACGAAGGAATCCAAGCCCGTCACTACCCCGAATTCGCCGTGAACAACACCTACGGCATCAAGGCTGTGAGTCCTGCCACCATTCTTCTAATACATAGAAACTAATCCGAATACAGGTCAACGACACAGTCTACAACTACATGAAATTCGCCAACGAAATGCCAAACGGCTGCCAGGACCAAGTCCAATCCTGCAAACTGACAAACCGCACTTCCCTAGCCGACTTTGCCATCTGCACCGAAGCAACCAACATGTGCCGCGACAATGTCGGTACGTATACCCCAAACCACATATAGATAAATACTAACCAGCCATAGAGGGCCCTTACTACGCGTTTGGCGAGCGAGGCGTCTACGACATCCGCCATCCATACGCTGACCCAACCCCAGAAGGCTACTACAGCAACTACCTGGCAAAAGACAGTGTAATGAACGCCCTAGGTGTCGACGTGAACTACACGCAATCCAACAACGAAGTCTACTTCGCCTTCCAACAAAAAGGCGATTTCGTCTGGCCCAATTTCCTCGAAGATCTAGAAGATATCCTCTCCCGCCCCGTCCGCGTCGCGCTTATCTATGGCGACGCCGATTACATCTGTAACTGGTTTGGTGGGGAGGCCGTTTCGCTGGCCACGAAGTACGAGCATAGTGCGCAGTTTGCGAAGGCTGGTTATGCGCCTTTCCGTGTTGGGGGTGTTGAGTATGGTGAGACCCGGGAATACGGGAATTTTTCGTTTACGCGGGTTTATGAAGCTGGGCATGAGGTTCCTTATTATCAGCCTGTTGCTTCGTTGCAGTTGTTTAATCGGACTTTGTTTGGGTGGGAGTTGCCGGACGGGGAGAAGAAGCTCACGGCTGGGTTTGGGTCTGAGGGGTCTGCTAGGGCTACTCATACGCAGTCGTCGGTTCCTTTGCCTTCTGCTACGAAGGCTGAGTTGTTTTAAAGGCCTAAGTCGAAGATCCCAAGCATATGTCGGATATTTGTGATATATATTCATACATTGCACGATATAATTCTGAGACATGATATCGTTGGAATGTATAAAACCTGATTGCAAGGTCAATTATAGTTACATTACTCAACTCAAATACCTGGCAACGAAATCACCAGAACTATAGTAGCCACAGCAAATCCCGAATTGATCGCCCGGCCCTAGAGGACAATTGCCAAAATAATGTACAAGAATTCGTAAAAGAAAGCGATTGACATTGAACACGATTGCCAACTCATGGGCTAGGAATCCCGCAAGCATAAAAACGGCACGCCTCGTAAATGCAGATATTGTTACACCCAAGGCGAGAGTACAAAGGGGTATAAATCCAAGTGACCGTTGGTGGTACATAGGGATTGCTCCCATCAGGCTTTTGGGGTAGGCTCGTCGTTGGAATCGCGGAGAGTCTCGGTTGGGGTGTGTGTCTCTGTCTGGGGCTTTTCAAACTCGGATAGTTCATTGGACGCGCCGAGGACGTCGGCGGCTGTTTCGTCGGAGAACCGCAGGTCATCCTCGACAGCGGTGCTATCCTTGATTTTGAAGAAGATTACAGGCGACGCGAACAACATACTGCCGACGAGCAGACCCCAGCAAGAGGCGAATTCAGTCATATAAGCAGTTTTCTTTGCATCCATGCTGGGAGATGTTAGTTTGGGATCAATACAAG
The DNA here is from genome assembly GCF_028828765.1 of Penicillium canescens. Lineage (NCBI taxonomy): Eukaryota > Fungi > Ascomycota > Eurotiomycetes > Eurotiales > Aspergillaceae > Penicillium > Penicillium canescens. The sequence continues at coordinate 2,273,469 of NW_026703973.1, forward strand.
AGAAGAAGATTATTTACCTCCACATGCCGGCAGCACCGGCAGACTGGATACCCTTGTAGAAACCAGCAAAGTTGGCCAACTTGCGGGCGTTGTTGGAAAGAGATCCCATGTACCAGTAGGTACAGGTCTGGAAAGCAGCATCGTAGAATCCGTAGAACATGTACAAGAACATAGGTCCGATATAGCCGCTGTCAGTGAAATCGGTATCGATAGCACCGCTCTCGCGAGTGTACTGCTTCTGGAAGGCGTATCCACCACCCCAGATACCCATAGTGACAGCCAGCAGGATACCAAAGTTGAGCTTTGCACGCCAGGGACGCGAGAGACACTTCAAATCCAGCAGCTGACCGAAGATGAAGGCACCAACCATCTGCATGAGCCAGTAGAGAAGACTGTTCAGGGCCCGGGTGCGGACATTGAAGTAGGCCAAGTTGACGGAGTTGAAGTGATATCCGTAAAACCAGTTACTGGCCAGGAACATGGGGAACATTAGAATAATGTATGAGTCGTTGATCAGAGTCTCCCACAGCCCCACGATCTCGGACTTCCAGGTGGGATTCTTGATTACAATCACACGCGACCCATCCTTACGCTTGATATGCTTACAGTCGGCGAGACACCAGCAGAGAACGAAGCCGATGGCCATGAGGACCAGGAAGGCAATGTAGGTGCCATTGTTGACGCTGCCGGCTGTGGAGTGCATGTTTTGGCCGAGGGGAACCTACTATCATCAGTACATTGTGGGATAGACCGATCAATTGAACGTACCAAGCTGCCAATGACACCGCCCAGGTTGAAGATGACCCAGAACACAGCAATATACTTGCCCTTCTCATGCTCTTGTGGATAACTCAGCATCACCGCACCCTGTGCACACCACAGGAGACCCGCACAGACACCGAGGAAAGCCCCGGCGAAGATCAGGAAGCCGGCATTCTGATTGATATTGTAGGAGAGGAGCGAGGCCACGTAAAGGAAGTACCCCAAACCACCCATGGAGAGGGTTAACCGCAGACCGATCCGATTGGCAATTGAACCAGCGAAGAAGCCCACGACCGCAAAGGTACTGTATAGAGCTGTATTGGAGTTGTTCACATCGGTCGCGTTCACCTGGCCACCACCACCGAGACCACTGACGGCATTGAACATGCCCGGACACAGGAAGCAGACAAATGATACCAGATATAGCTGGAACTCCGGTGAAGCAAAGTACGGGGCCTCCCATTTGCCGAGTTTGAAGATTGGCTTGTACATCCACGCCGGCCCTAGCACGGCCTGATCCACGCCAGACTCGGGATCCGGAGCCCTCGCAGAATCATACTGCTCTGTCGACATCTCCTGCTTCTGCTCCTTCGCCATGGTTGAAGGAACAGGAACAGATCTACAGGGGTGAGGAAGGGAATAACAAGGGAACAAGGGGTGGAATGTTCCACGTGAAAATTTTAGAAGAATGGAGAAAATGAGATAATGAAGTCAAGTCAAGAAGGGCATTGAAGTTTTTTTTAAGAGAAAACCGAAGATAATAGTAATAGCCGAGTCACACGATAGTCTTATCAAGTCAAGACTCCATAATTATTCGATGCGACACTATTGAGCCGATCAGTTCCATGGGGTTGCGGGGGGAGATAGGGTGAAGATGGAGCCGTCTAGAGTAAAGACAGGAGATGGAGCGAACCACGACGCGTAGAAAGAAGAAGAGAGAGTCATTGAGAGTCAAGATGAATAATGACATCCAGTGACATCCAGTGGTACTCTCGTCTGGGCAAACAAGAGAGACGAAGAGAAGAAAGGAAGTTCCACTTGCAATGCGACTCTGCCGGTCGCATTGGACCCGCATGCGGAGAGTTGCATGCGGGGACTAAATTACCAGTACAATACCAATACAGGCACGGGGGAGTATACCACATCGGCATGCCGAATGTCACTACACTGTTACATCATTGTGCTTGCGGTACTTGCTTGGCTTCTTTATATGTCTTGTTTTCCCTATCTCTCTCTTTGAACTTGATCTTGATACACACCGATATCATGCCGGGCAAGACTACCTCCACTCCCCGTATTACCAAGTTCACCAACTGCCGCTTGGTGCGCGGTTCGAGTCTGGTGGAACAAGATCTCTGGATTGACTCCCTGACCGGAAAGATCCTCAAGGATCAAGAGGCCTTCTATGAGTTGCACCTGTCTCCAGATGAGATCATTGATCTCGGTGGCCGCATCGTGGCCCCGGGCATGATTGACGTCCAACTCAACGGTGCCCACGGCTTCGATTTCTCTGTTCCATGTGATACAAAGGAGGAATATGATGAGGGTCTACGCATGGTGAACCGCGGCCTCGCCCGTACCGGTGTCACCTCCTACCTGCCAACAGTCGTTAGCTCCACCCCCGAGGTATACTGGAAGGTAAGCCAGCCCCAGCCCAAACCCGAACAACCAGACTCGAATTACCGACTAAACCTACCTTCCTCCAGGTCCTCCCCTCCCTCGGACCAACCGCAGGCAAACACCAGCCACAAGATGGCGCCGAATCCCTAGGTGCCCACGCCGAAGGCCCATTCATCAGCCCCGGCCGCAACGGCGTCCACAAGACTGAAGTGCTCCGCGCAGCGCAAACCTTCCAAGACCTCCTCCATTGCTACGGCGCAGATAACATGACCAGCGCAAACCCAATCAAGATGATAACCGCAGCCCCGGAAGTCGGCGACATGATGTCCCAAATCCCAGAGATCGCCAAGCGCGACATCGTCTACGCCATCGGCCACTCAGACGCAACCTACGAGCAGGCCGTGCAAGCTACCCACCAGGGAGCGCGCATGATTACCCACCTCTTCAATGCTATGCGTCCCTTCTACCACCGTAACCCTGGTATCTTCGGTTTGCTCGGCCAGAGTGAGCGCCGTCGGCCGTTCTATGGTGTTATTGCCGATGGTATCCATTTGCATCCTACTTCTATTAAGATTGCGTACAATGCGCACCCTGAGGGGTTGATTCTTGTTACGGATGCTATGCGGCTTTGTGGATTGCCGGATGGGACATATGAGTGGACGAACGGGGAACGGATTGTGAAGACTGGTGCACGGTTGACGCTTGAGGGCTCGGATAAGATTGCTGGTTCTTCGGCGACGCTTATCGAGTGTGTTAATAACTTCCGTCGCTGGTCTGGTTCGTCCACTGCTGCTGCTATCAATGCGGTTACTGCTACTCCTGCGCGTCTGCTTGGCTTGCAGGGTGTGAAGGGATCGCTGGATAGTGGTGCTGATGCTGATCTGGTTGTGCTGGGTGAGAATGATGATCCGTTCTCTGGTCCTACCTTGACTGTTGATCAGGTGTGGAAGCTCGGTACTAAGATTCATGATACTGACAAGGAGGTTTGAGATGTTGACGTTTTCTGCTTTCTGCTTCTATTCTTTTTGACATAACTCTCGGTTTACCGGTTATAGGCGTTGAGGTTGTTTTTATTTGCATGAGCATAGAACCCAAGTGCATGATCGTAGATCTACGATCTTGAAATACCTCTCATGTTAGTCTCACATTATTCATTATCCAAAGAGAAAAATTGAGGAACCAAATCATTTACGTAGATTGTTATGGTAAATATCCAGGAATCAAAATGCCAGGTCCGTCTCGCAGGCACTGGTTGCAGCAGATCCATGGTGGATGCGCCGCTCGCTTGTATGCAAAAATGAAACCAAAATCCAAACATAAGCTATTTTTACAGGCATGTCACATCATGTGCATTACAGGCGGGGCTGGTTGCGAGCCCAGCCGGCCTCCTCGGCGATAAGCTCGGCGGCACGCTCACCAATGGTCAGCACGGTCAACATGGGGTTGACGGTAGGCATATCGGGGAAGACACCGGCATCCGCGATACGGACACCCTTGAGGCCGCGGATCTTGAGCTTGGGGTCCACAACGGCCATAGGGTCCCGGGCAATGTCACCCATCTTAGTGGTACCAGCGGGGTGGTACACGGTGTGGGCAACACGGCGGCCGTACTCGGACAGCTCCTCATCGGTCTGCAGCTTAGGGCCAGGGGCGACCTCGCGCTTGATCCATTCCTTGAAGGGAGACTGCTTGGCGATCTCACGGGAGGCCTTGAGACCAGCGACGATGGTGGCGGCGTCGTAGCCCTCGGGGTCAGTGAAGTAGCGGAAATCCAGCGCGGGCTTCACGGAGGGGTCGGCCGAGGTCAAGAAGAGACGACCGCGGGAACGGGGACGGGGAATGTTGGGGGTCATGCAGAAGGCATTCACGGGCTCGTCGTAGCCGAGACGAGTGGTGTTGAGGGTGAAGGGAATCTGGTAGCAGTGCATCATCACATCGGCGGCGCGGCCGTCGAAGCCAGCGGCGTTGGGGAGCTCGCGGCGCAAGAAGATACCAGCGTCCGAGTCCATGGTGGTCTGGTCGTGGTCCACGGGGCGGTTGAGCTCCCACATGATGATACTCTCGGGGTGGTCGATCAGGTTCTCACCGACACCGGGGAGATCCTTGACAACGGGGATGCCCAGCTCGGAGAGCTGCTCCTTAGGGCCGAGACCAGAGAGCAGCATCAAACGAGGGGTGTCGACAGCACCGGCACACAGAACGGTCTCCTTCTTAGCGCGTAGGGTGTGCTTGACACCTGACTGCAGAGTCACGTCGACACCAGTGACGGCATCGCCCTCCACGTTCACCTTAGAAACCCAGGCGTTGGTGAGGATGGTCAGGTTAGGACGCTTCTCATCACCGCGCAGAATGGGGTGAATATAGGCGACACTGGCGCTGCTGCGGCGGCCATCATCAGGATTGTAGGAGACGTTGAAGAAGCCAACACCCTCGGTCAGCTCACCCTTGTTGCGGATGTCGTCGTTGAAGTTCTCAATGACGGGGATGTTCATGGTGCTGGCGCAGGCCTGCACCCAGTCCTTGCACAGCTGGTTGCGGTGGCGGGCGTGCACCGGCTGGAAGGTGTTGCGCAGGTTGTCAATGATGCGGGTGAAGGTCTCAAAGTCCCAGCCCTTGCAGCCCTTGGACACCCAGTTACGGCAATCATACTCGAAGGGACGGAAGGAGATCAGAGTATTGTGGGAGGAGCAACCACCGAGGACCTTCGCGCGGGAGTGACGGATATGGCTGTTACCTGCGGGGTGGTCAGCAAAGACTCGTTGAGGTCTAGGAAACGGGCGACATACCCATGGGCTGCTCGGTGGTGCCATAGTCGTAGTCGAGCTCGCCACCGAGGAGGTTGAGCCATTCCTTCAGGTTCAGGACACGGTCGTCCATGAAATCACTGGGACCACCCTCAATGACCAGAGTGCGCTTGTTGGGGAGGTACTCGGCCAGACGTGCGGCGATCACACAGCCAGCAGTACCACCGCCAACGACGATGTAGTCGTAGCTGTTGACATCGAGGGCGGGGAGCTCATTTGTGGTAGCCATGTTGGAGATGTATGTATGAGGGAGGTATGAAAAGAGGAGACCGTTCTTTTTTAATGGAGAAATTGAAGTGGTCTGAGGAATCCAACACGTCTCTATCGGTTTACCAAATTCGTCTTTTAACCTTTCCACTTTTTTTTTCTCGTATTTTTTTCCAGTTAGACTCGGCGAATTAGAAGACTCTGACTGGTGGCGATCACTCAAGTGGAGAAGGTTTTAGATAATGAGCCTACCGCCTCTTAACTATTAACGGCCGAACTGTTTCATCGCTTATCGTACGAGGCATATGCACGTGTATCTTGTATGTGTATCTTGGAGTATTTTGGAGTAAGAATATTAACTAGATAGGAGATGCTACCCAGGAAAGGATTACCCTTCCGACGCTAGATTATGATTTTGTGTATCATAGCCGTAGTAGTACGTCACAGGCGTAAGGCTAAGAATTCCATTCTTAGGGCGGAAGTCCCGGCTGAGGACTTACGAGCCATTCAGAGTAGGCGAAAGTGCAGATTGGCCAAGACTCCCCGCCATCTAGCGCGGCTTGTTACGTACGAGATTTGCTTGCAATTTTAAGGCCTGCGCTAAAGTCGCCCGAGGTTGTTCCAAGGCGGTGTGAAGTAAATCTGCTAAGACCTTAGTCTCATATCTTCGCTGACACTATCCATTCACAACGCAGTCATGTCTCTCGAATTCCCTCCTCGTCAGCTTTACTACGGCGGCAAGGTCCAGGCCGCTACCTCCGGCAAGACCTTTCAGACCATTAACCCCGCCACCGCAACTCCGTTGGCCGATATCCAGGTCGCCTCCAACGCCGATGTCGATGCTGCCATTGCTGCCGCAGACCGCGCATTCCCCTCGTGGGCCCAGACTCCCCTAATTGCCCGTGCCCGTATCCTTCACAAAGCCGCTGCTCTACTGCGCGAGCGCAACGATGAAATCGCCCGCCTGGAGACTCTGGACTCGGGCAAGGCCTTCACCGAGACAAGCACTGTCGACGTTGTAACAGGTGCCGATGTTTTGGAGTACTACGCCAACTTCATTGGCGGTGGTGGTCTCAATGGTGAGACTACTCACCTCCGTGAGGACGCGTGGGTGTATACCAAGAAGGCTCCTCTTGGTGTGTGTGCCGGCATCGGTGCTTGGAACTACCCCATTCAGATGTAAGTTTTCCATTGCTTTGCTCCTTACCTTGACCAAATTGACCTGTGTCTAGTGCTCTTTGGAAGTCCGCTGCCTGTTTGGCCGCCGGTAACACGATGATCTATAAGCCCAGTGAATTCACCCCTCTCCACGGCCAAACCCTTGCACAGATCTACACCGAGGCCGGCCTCCCCGATGGTGTCTTCAACGTGGTCAACGGCGCTGGTGACGTTGGCTCCTACCTGACCGGCCACCCTCTCATCGCTAAGGTCTCCTTCACCGGCCAGGTGGCAACTGGCCAGAAGGTTGCCGGTAACGCCTCCGGCAACATGAAATATGTGACTATGGAGCTGGGCGGCAAGAGCCCCCTGATCGTCTGCCCAGACGCCGAGCTTGAGAACGCCGTTGACGGTGCCATGATGGCCAACTTCTACAGCACCGGCCAGGTTTGCACCAACGGTACACGGGTCTTCGTCCCCCGCGCCATGAAGGCCGCTTTCGAAAAGTCCCTCCTTGAGAAGATCCAGTATGTGCGGGCTGGCCCGCTCTTCGACGAGCAGACCAACTTCGGCCCCCTCAGCTCTTCCGCCCACTACGAGAAGGTTGTCTCCTACATCCGCCACGGAATTGAGTCCGACAAGGCCACCCTCCTCTGCGGTGGTGTCGAGAAGCCCTCTGTGCCCAAGGACCTGCAGGCCGGTTTCTGGGTCCAGCCTACCATTTTCACCGACTGCACTGATTCCATGCGCATTGTCAAGGAGGAGATCTTCGGTCCCGTCATGTCCATCCTGTACTACGACACCGTTGAGGAGGCTGTGCAGCGCGCCAACGCTACGGAGCTTGGTCTCGCCGCTGGTGTCTTCACCAAGGACCTGAACCAGGCCCACCGTGTTATTGACCAGCTCCAGGCTGGTATCACTTGGGTCAACACCTGGGGTGAGAGCCCTGCTGAGATGGCTGTTGGTGGCTGGAAGAAGAGCGGTCTAGGCGTAGAGAATGGTCGTCGTGGTATTGAGGCTTGGCTGCAGAACAAGAGCACACTCGTTGATATGAGCGGTGCTGTAGCCACTGTCTTTGCCAAACTGTAATGTAAATATCTCATGCAATGTATGTACGACCAAAATTAGCTATATAGTGACCGACAGATTGCGAACACATCGAGCATTTAGATACCAGACACATTATTCTTATTCTATATACAAGTAGTTGTAGTAACGTTAGCTAGTTACCGCCTGCATATGCAGGCGCCCCTAGGTTATCTAACGTAATTCACTACCGAGCCGGCCACACCACCGAGTCGGCCACTTCAGAACACCATAGTTAAGGGGATAAATTACAGTACTATATCCTAACAATAGGGACTTATATATATTTCATATTAAAAGGTCATGTTCCAGATACATAGTATAACACTTCGACAAAGTTTAGGGGATTTTTATGATAGACTATTCAAGATACAGTCAACTCTCGCTTATACCACAGCATACTATCCAAGCCAAATTACGTGGTATAATTGAGTTGTGTTTTGGTGAGAGGATGACATAATATTTGACAAGCTAACTCTAAGCCCTAATACCTATTTAGTCTTCCATCCCATCATCTGATCCAAAGTCACCTGACGTTTCTCATCAATCTGAATCCTGCCAAAGTCGCTGATTAAGCTCTCAATTTGTCTAATATGGTCCGAGGTACCCTTTTCTTTGCTACAAACCCATAGTAGGATATCCTGGAGGCTGTCCAATATAGCAGAATTAGACAGAAGCTCAGGTGGGGGCCCATCAATGTCAATATCCTGAATTTCTGAGGTTGTTGGGGCAATATATATATCTTGCTCATTGGTCTCATCTCGCCCTTCAGTCCCATCTTCTAACATGTCTTCGTCCGAAGGGTTCAAAAACTCGTCAAATGGCACAATATCTTTATCACCAAGCTTATCAATTGCTTGATTATATAGACTTTCAATCTCATCACTCAATCCGGGCTCGGAAAATAGTGCAGACTCAGGTGCGGACTCGGGCGCGGACTCAGGTATAGGTATAGACTTTGGACTAATCAAAGTACTTTGTTTAAAGCAATTGATAATCGTTTGGTCTGATACACTTGTTCTCCAAACTTGCGTTACCCAGGTAACAGTATAATAAATGCTCATTCTTTGTTTTGGGTCTATCCCACGATCAAGAAAAGCAATCATATAGCGCATCCATTTCTTCCGATAATGGTGCTTCAAGTTTTGGATAATACCTTGGTCCAAGGGTTGATAAATTGAAGTTGCGTTTGCTGGCAAAAAAACAACCGTAATCCGGGGTGGTGGTGGCGCTCGCTGGAGTCCAATAACATGTGGTGAAGCATTGTCTAAAAGGAGCAAAGCTTTCTTATCTAAGGGAATACGCCCATAGAAAGATCGCAACCAGTCCTCCATAATGTCATGACGCATCCATGCTGCCTTGTTGTGACGCCAAACACATCCCAGAGCTCGGAAATTAACCCCCCGGAGTGCGCGAGGGGTTTTTGCTGTGCCAATCAACCATAAAGGGACTCGATCGGAACCATCCGCATTTGATGCAACAACAATAGTGATTCGTGTTTTATCAAGCTTTTTGCCAGCAATTTTTCCCTTTGAAAGACCACCATTTGGCATACGTCGCCAAAATAGGCCAGTTTCATCCATATTGTAGATTTCGGACGGTTTGAATTGATTGCAAATCGATTTGGTGCTTTTGATCTGATCATGTACCGAGGATGGGACTGAGGCAGCTTCTCCGTGGAAAGTATGATATTGAAGAGAGTGGCGTTGTTTGAAGCGAGTTAACCAACCCTCAGAGAATTGAGGTTTGGTCCGATCTTTGTATTCCGGTATTTGTCTCCAAAGCTCAGCTGCTTTAGTTTGGATCAAAGGGCCATTTATTGGTATTCCATTGCCAATATGGTTATCTGCCCAGTCATATAGCTTTTGGTCCAATAATGGCCAATGAGAGGATGAAGATCGTTTGTTTGCCCCTGCAGGGCCCGTATCAAGATAATTGTATTTGGATGAAAGGATCCTTGATATGGTTGACCGGTCAATCACTTGTTTGAATTGGTCCTCAAACCACTTAGCACATGCAGTCTGCGTGGGCTTTGGGCTAGTATTAGACCAAAATGCCCGTAGTGCCTGTTTCTGCGCGTCTGATATACCCAATTTGGTACGCTTTGGTCCCATTCTGACGCGCTTGGGTGGGGTCGGGAGGGTAGGAGAGCTTGTAGATTGAGGCATTCTGATTGGTTGATTGCGCTGACTAAGCAGATTTGAGAGGAAGAAAGTGTGGTAAAACAAAATGTGTTATATTCTGTCAATTTATATGGAAAAAACTGGAATGAAGGGGCCATCCAAGCAAGGGATGTGTTATTATCAAGAATGTGCAATATCCCACCGTGGTATAAGCGAGAGTTGACTGTATATATATCTGTAGCTGAAGTAGCTAAATTACATTGTAATTTATGGTATCATCGTTATCTGATTTATTGATTCGCTTGAAAGTTCTAGAGATGTTAGGATATGCTTATCAATATATATATGTAACTAATTAACGGAATTGAAGTTATGGTTGTTAAGATATAAGTTTATCAAAAACAGCCTTTAACTATGGTGTTCTGAAGTGGCCGACTCGGTGGTGTGGCCGGCTCGGTAGTGAATTACGTTACCCATTAAAGATTGACACGACATAACGCTACATACACAACGCTACGAACACAAGAGTTTGATAAATTATACACTGCTTGGATTGCCCATAGCTAAAATCTTGATAATGTCACTTGGCACCTAGAGAATACACATGGAAAGAATTTCAACCACGCATCTATTGACCATGGAACAAGCAAAAGGCAACGCAAAACTCCTTATCCCGAAACCGAATGAGAAAAGACCATGCAGATATGATTTGCAACAAATATATTAAAAAAAATGCCATATTCCGTTCCCGTAAAAAAGACAAAGCCGAAAAGAAACCCCGGAAGGAAATGCCATAAGATCGTTCAGGATCAAGGTTCACCTAGAGGGCAGTCATCCTGGTGCCCATGCGGTCGAACATGAGGTCGCTCTTGAGGGTACCATCGATGCCAATGGCTGAGTCGACCAGGCGCGAGGACATGCTGTCAGGAGTGAGCTCGTCCTCCTCCATTGCGCGATGCAACTCGGTGTTGATGCGCAGGTCCTTGGGCACCTTCTCGGGGGTCCGATCGGGGGTAGGCCCCTGCGAGGTGTGCTTCTTGGTTGGCAGTGGGGCCGGAACATAGGTCCGGGGCCGATAGACGAGAGCAGGGCCTTGGGTGCGGGCATCGGTGCCGGCCTGCTCGATCGATTCGAAGTACCGCACGGTCTTGACCTTGAGTTCGAGAGTGGCGTCGCGGTCACACACTACAAGTGGGTGCTGGTGCAGCTGCAGTGCGGACAGGGTCCACATGTGGTTCACGCCGTCTTCCAGGCCCTTTTGAAGGGCGAAGGACTTGTGTGCGCCTGTTGCGACGATCACAACCTCGCGCGAGTCCATGATGGTCTGGATTCCCACGGTCATGGCCATGCGAGGCACTTTGCTCGTGTCGTTGTCGAAGAAGCGCGAGTTGGCTAGGATGGTGTCGTAGGCTAGGGTCTTCACCCGGGTACGGCTGCTCAATGAGGAGCCGGGCTCGTTGAAGGCGATGTGGCCGTCTGGTCCGACGCCGCCCAGGAATAGCTCGATGCCGCCGTAGCGGGCGATGCGCGCTTCGAAGGATGCGCACTCGGCGGTCAGGTCTGAGGCGTTGCCGTCGAGGATGTTGATGTTCTGCGGTGGGATGTCCACGTGTGAGAAGAAGTGCTTGTACATGAAGCTGTGGTAGGACTCTGGGTGGTCGCGAGGCAGACCGACGTATTCGTCCTGTGATGGGTTAGTCCGTTGTTGTGTCGTGGTTCTTGCGCATATCATACCATGTTGAAAGTTACAACATTCTTGAACGAGATCTCCCCGGCGCGATGGCGCTGCACGAGGATCTTGTAGATGAATTCAGGGCTGCTGCCCGTGGGAAGACCAAGCACAAAGGGCTGCTCAGCGGTAGGCTTGAACGACTGGATGCGGCCTAACATTGAAGAGTCAGTATCTCTGAGTTGCGCGAGAGCTGAACTTGGACATACTGATGATGTAGTCTGCGATATACACAGACACCTCCTTCGGGTCCTCTCTGATAATGACACGCCTGCAACAGATTAGCAGAGTCTAGTAAAATCAAGCCATCACATACATATTGACGTCACGGGTGGATGTGAGGATGATAAGCTTTCTGAGTGAAGAAAGAAAAGAGGAAAAGAAGATGATGATATCTAGATAAAAGATAAAAGGAAAAAGAGTAAAGTGGAAGTGGAAGTGACCGTGGGTTGCGTGGAGAGTGTACTACAGTGACAAAAAGGATCTCCTACGTCGTATAGTCCGTCTACTACTACGGGTCTTGATGGCCGCAAGTGTATCATCGTCTGTCGCCCCCAAGTCCATGATTGGACAGGGAAGGGCCCCTCCCGAAAAGATAGCCGGAACAGTTCAATTGACGTCTGCGGGCTACCGCATCTTGACATGAGATATGCCACGGGATAGTACCCATGTACCTTATTCGCCGGATTGTTTATCAAGGCACATGGACACATGTTCCATGTGGCCAACAATAGGAATGGTAGGCATGATATGACGTAGAATTAAAGGGCATTATTTGATGGGAGGTTTCATCTGAAGAAGTCTACGGGTTGCATCCGGTGAAGTCGGCAAAAAGCTGGAGAAGATTGCAACCCTACAACGTCGCAGTGGGTTCCGTATCGTATTGGTATGCACGTGATGGCACGTGACATGTCTAGATCTTGCACGTTTCAGTTGGAACGAGAAAACGGGAAATGGGGGAATGGGGTCATCGAGAAATGGAGAACATAGAATTGTTCCAAGGTAGACACCTAGGTACCTACCTAGGTACTCAACAAAATAGATGTAGCTGCCAAGACCCCGTGACCTTCCCTATCTTCCCCGACTTTGCGGCTCTGGGGAACTCAGTCACCTGACTCCCAACGCGCACACGCCCGAGCCTGACACTCACCTGGCCTCACCTGGGCATATTCTCTTGAGAGTCAGCCTGACGTTTGCGGTGTCCACTCTTCCCTCCCCCAAACTGTACTCTGGCCTTGACAGGCATTCCACTTCCCAGGGCCATGGCCCGGAAAGAGGACATGCTGCCCCCGGGCTGGGAGGATCTAGATAGGTATGTCGATCTCCTGTTTCGGCCTCATGTTATCCTGCCCCGTACTCCCCATCGCGATCTCGGTGTATCTTCCCCTGTGGAACCCTTTCCGATTATTTAGATTACTTCCTCTTTCGGCAATTGCATACTGACATGTCACAGGCAGATGGGCCAGCTCTTTATGATGGGCTTTGATGGGACATCGGTCAACCCCCAGATTCGATCGCTCATTGAAAGCTATCATCTTGGCGCGGTGCTGCTCTCGGCTAAGAACTTGAAATGTACTTATTGATGTCCGGTCCTCAATTAAGCACTACTGACGCGACTGCAGCGGCCGAGGAGGCGACCAGATTGGTACTGGAATTACAGACCATTGCACGTGATGCTGGCCATCCGGTGCCTTTGCTGATTGCGCTGGACCAAGAGAATGGCGGCGTAAACAGCTTATACGATGAAATCTATATCAGACAGTTTCCCAGTGCTATGGGCATTGCCGCGACGGGGTCTAAAACTCTAGCGCACGAGGTTGCTGTTGCAACAGCACAGGAGCTCAAGGCTGTCGGAGTCAACTGGATCTTAGGGCCAGTGTTAGACGTCTTGACCAATGTGCGGAATCAGCCATTAGGCGTCCGGACCTCCGGTGATGACCCCCAAGAGGCATCTCAATTTGGTGTCCAGTTCATGAGGGGATATCAAGAAGCTGGCTTGGTGACGTGCGGCAAGCATTTTCCATCTTATGGTAACTTGGAATTTCTCGGTTCTCAAACAGATGTCCCGATTATCACGGAATCATTGGAGCAGCTCAGCCTCAGCGCTCTTGTACCTTTTCGCAGTGCTATCACGCAGGGTCTCGATGCCATGATGGTAGGCGGAGTCTCCTTGTCGTCTGCAGGTATGAACGTGATGCACGCCTGTCTAAGCGATCAGGTGGTTGACGAGCTCCTCAGAAAGGACCTCCAATTCCAAGGGGTGGTCGTCTCAGAATGCTTAGAGATGGAGGCTCTCACGCATAACATTGGCGTAGGAGGTGGCACAGTGATGGCAAAGAACGCTGGCTGTGATGTGATTCTCCTATGTCGATCATTCCCAGTTCAACAAGAAGCCATCAATGGATTGAAGTTGGGAGTGGAAAACGGGATCATCGGTCGTGCACGGATTGAACAGTCGTTGCGTCGAGTTTTAGATCTGAAGGCCCGTTGCACCTCGTGGGACCAGGCCCTGAACCCTCCGGGTCTTTCTTCACTTACACAGATGCAACCCTCGCATACTAACCTTTCCACCCGAGCCTACAACTCTTCCATCACGGTGATGAGAGATAAAAACAATTTGCTACCGTTGTCCAACGTTATCGAAGCAGACGAGGAACTTTTGCTGCTAACACCGTTGGTCAAGCCACTCCCAACATCAGCGGTCTCTCTCTCGGTCTCAGAGTCTGCGCATGGGCCACTGGATCCTCTGTCTTCGGATCGGACTTCATCCGTGCTAAGCGGAGAGGGCGTGTTTAAAGAGCTTGGACGGTCACTATCGCGGCAGAGAAACGGTCGGGTGTTACACACCTCATATACTTCCAACGGCGTGCGCCCAATCCATGAGGATCTAATCCAAAGGGCGAGTGCTGTCGTCGTTGTCACTGCAGATGCCAATCGCAATTTATATCAGCAAGGCTTCTCTAAACATGTCTCGATGATATGTCAATTACAGTATAGCTCGTCAGGCGAGCGCCGTGCAAAACCATTGATCGTAGTGGCAGTCAGTTCGCCATACGATTTTGCCATGGACTCCTCGATTGGTACCTATATTTGCACATACGACTTTACGGAAACGGCCCTTCAAGCATTGGTCAAGGTCTTGTACGGTGACCTGACCCCATCAGCTGCATTGCCTGGCTCCATTGGTCGCACTCAAAAGATTCACCAGTCTCGACAGCATTGGCTTGTCGAAAATTGGAACGAGGACCGTGACTCCTTTGGTTTGGAAGTCTTGTTGGAATCCATCCGTTCCGACTGTGCACCTAGTCAGCAGTCAGAATTGCTTGGAGCCACCTCCAGCAGTTTCCTCCTACGAAAAGAGGACGTCGATGAAGCTCATTTCGTCGTCCGGAATAGTAGCACACAGGCACTATATGGCTTCTGCGCTACCTACTTCTTTCGGTCGACAGGCACTGGCGTCCTTGGATGCCTCATCGTGGACCCCGCCCGGCGCAAATTATCAATTGGACATTCCCTCCACAGCCGTGCCATCCGAACTCTCCTTCAACGCAAAGGAATGAGACGGTTCCAGTTAGGTTCGCGATTGCCCGGCATCTACCTTGGCATTCCGACCGTAAATCCTGTCGAGCGCAAGCGGTTACGGCAGTGGTTCGCCAATCTAGGCTGGAACACTGCGCTCTCGCGACCAGTGTGCAGCGTGATCCTGCGCAATCTAGCCACATGGATGCCACCCGAAGGGCTCACAGCGACGCTCCAGAGTGCCGAGATCACCTACGACCTCGTGTATGGCTGGGACTTTGCGCGCGCCATCCTCGATCACATCAAAACCTACGCGCGACAGGGCGTTGCCGATATTTACCGGATGGCCCTGGGTGGCGCGCCTAACTGCGGCATCATCCGGGCCAAGCGGCCCTCCGACGGGGTCATCCTCGGGAGTATCGTGATCTACAACGAGCGATCCTCCTTGGCGGAGCATATGCCCGTGCTGCGCGCCACTCAAACCTCTGTGGGAGGTATCTCCTCTCCTGTTATCTCCCCATGTGGGGAGGATTACTCTACGGTTATGCAAGGGTTGATCCTGCTGGCCATTAAGCAGATCCGGAAGTTGAGTGCCAATACCGTGGTCATGGATTGTGTATGTTCTTACTATTACCGATTTGGTGCATGATCTAACAGAATATAGGTCGACGGTGATGGCAACTTTGACAATCTCTCGATGATGGGATTCACTATGCTCCACAGTTTCGAGGAAGTGAACTGTGACGCAGCTACATGGACAATGATGCATACGTCGTAGACACTGGTCTGGTCTGTTTCTTGTTTCTTTTTTTTTTTCTTTTTTCGATCTTGTTTTCCCCTATGATATCCATATCGCATTGGGTTTGGCTTTTCTTTTTTTTTTTTTCTTTTCTATTTGAATATTCTTCCCGAGTCGGGACCGACGGTGAAGGGATCATCTGCATATATTGGGGCGAGAATGGGTAGGACAGGCGTCATTTGGTCCAATCATTTCTCGCAACATAAATTCAAGTCAATCCTTCCAGGGGCGATATATCAAAGCGAAAGACTAAACAAACTTTGGCACGGGGAACTCGGGCCTTGAATAGATTAAAATGCAAGGCCAAATTAACTGGACCGGACGTCCGTGGGAAGTACATTTGTGCCTCGGTTCAGACCGTTGCCTAAACTCGAAATAGTGGGCTCCGCTTATCCACTGACATTGGGGGTAGCATTGTGTCTTTAGGGATGTGACCTTGACAATCGGCATTATATATAGAGGGGATCCTCTATATGTTCTATATTCTGTATTCTATCCTACATTCTATCTTCTTTGTTCTCCCTTCTAACATCTTAGCATCCAACATCTACATCTATCTATATAATTATTATATGCGAGGCCGGGGCTCGGGGTCAAACTTTGATCCGTTTGCGTTAAATCCCTCAGTCGTACAGGGCCGTTTTTACCCTTTGGGCTCCACATTCCTAACTTCGGCCTCGACACTTTCGATTTTATTCTGGTTCGAGAGAGCTAGAGAGCTAGAAAGCTTTGTGGTCTCCGAAGAGAGTTTCCTTCAGGGGCAAACCCCGGGGCCTGGAAAGAGAGGGAAAGTCAAGCCCTCGGCTCAGCCCTCTCAGCCCTCTCAGAGTATCGGGGATGGTCAAATCGGGTAAATGCAGGGTCCCCTGTCCCAGACTTCACGTGTGTCCATTTCGCGCCCCCCTAAGCCCTTGTATCTCCTTCCACAAGAGAGGCGGAACATCTGAAAGCCCTGCAGATTCGTATCGCGGACATCGCCGGTGATCCACACACCCCCCATCATTGTGCATGTCCGTTCGCAGAGGGTCCAGAGGGGCTGCTTTCTAACCGTTGGACCCCCCTGATTGGACCCTCTCTCACGCATGTCAGACGGGCCATGTTGATCATTTTATTCCAATACATATATATGGTTGAAACAGGATGGTTGAAACAGGATAAGGAAGAAAGGAATCTGTGTAGAGTGTGGCGTTTTCAGGAGGGTCAACCCGAAGCAGTAGTACCTTAATAGGCAGGTGGGTATTCTCTTAACTTAACTATATGAATACTTGTACTCCGTACAAGTACTATGTACACTATGTCTACTGATCTTCAGGCCACTGGAACAGCCGATAGCCGATCTAGGTCTTCCCCCGAGATTCTAAATAATAAAACCTCAACTCTACTCAATCAGGATCTAAACTGTACGCTGCTGACTCAGCGCTGCGTTCGTTCTCCGCAAAAACCACGGCTCCACTATTCCCCGAATCCGTTGATCGTCTCGAAGTCGAGATTCCTCCTCCGGCTCCGTCTATCTTTCTCTTCTGGACTTTCTACTACACTCCTCTCTCTCCTCTCCCTCTCCTCTGCCTGTACTCTCCATTCTTCTCTGTTCTCAAATGTCCTCTCCGCCTTCACTCCAGCCCTAGATCTCTTCCGCTCCACACGTTGCTTGCAGCATTCCCCGGGGCCTTCTCCATCTATCCTTGGCTTCTCTCTCTTTTCACTTGCCTTCTTTCCTCTACCTCTTTCCCTTCTTCCTTTCGACCTTCCCTACTATACAACCCTCTCCCCCACCCCCCAAAATCCTGCGTGTACGTATCGCATAAGTCCTCGTCATGGAGGGCTTCGATACTATGGCCATGCCGCCATATATGACCAGCCCGTTGTCACTTGGGAATTTACAGGGGACAGATTATCTCAATGCAATGCCGAGTCTGGATCTACCGGACCACCGGTCGACCTTCGATTCCGAGACCTTTGTTAGGTGGGTGATTTAGTTCCCCAAGTGGGACGAGAGGGGGTGATCCACTCCCCTCAACGGGGTTGCCATGCTAATTGATCGCGTACAATAGTGATGATCTCGCTTTCGCGCCTCCTAGTATCTCCCATGGATTGAAGCGCTTCCCATACGATGACCCTTTCACCGAGATGGTGGCTCCGTTTGACCCAGTGCCCCAGGAACAATCCCAGGACTCTTCATCGATTGAGCACAACAACAAGCTCTTGAGCTTCTCGATCCCGGTATATCACTTTACTCTATTGGACTATTCGATGCGCCGAACCAATTTGTCCGTGTCGGCTCAGTTGCACGGAATGTTTTTTCTGGCCGAGTCTCCGTATACAACGTCCCCTTCCGACAACGCCCCACCACAGCAAGGTGCCGAGTTAACGTGTTACCGCCGTAATTTGTTCCAAATCACCGGTTCGGTGACGTTGCCACGCGGGATGCGCTACATCATGACCGACCAAGGCGATCGAATTCCAATTCTCGCGCAGGAACTCACAGTATCTGCTACCGAATCCGTCGAAGGAAACCCTGTGAAGATCATCTCGGTGCCTTGGAAGACGCCCTCTGCGGCTGCCGCTAATGCTGGCACGGCGCCTGAGGAGAACAACCCAACGACCGGCGCCAAGATCGAGAAGGAGCCCCCACCAATCCCTCTGGATATCATGGCCGGCCAGGATCTGGACTCAGACTATGCAACCTTCCCTATTGCCTGGAAGCGGCTACAGTTCCGTGTCGCGACTGCCAACAATGGACGTCGAAAGGAGTTACAGCAACATTTCGTCGTTCGGCTCAAGGTGGTTGCGACCTTGTCCACTGGTGCAAAGATCCCTATCTCAGAGGTCCAGTCGGGTCCCGTCATTGTCCGTGGCCGCAGTCCACGTAACTTCCAGTCTCGCAAGGATCTTCCTCTAAGTGGTAGTGCCGCCGCATCTCGAAAGAATGCCCAGGCCAACTCTTCAAACTCCGCTCTCAATCGAACCCCTACCAGCGACTCTGTCCCACGTCGTGCCAGTGTGACCCCGGCCAAGTCGAAGCCCACCGCTCAGAGCAGTTCCCCGGAAACAACGTCGGTTCCGCCGCCCAGTCTCATGCAACAGACTCAAGCCACGCCGGATTGGACGCCTATCCCGCAGTCGACATCCAACAATGTCATGCCTCATCAACAGTCCCTCTTCCCCCACTCTAGCCCGGAGCAATTATCTCAGATGACGGATTCACAACGCCGTGTGAGTACTGCCGCCGCTGCACCAATCAACCTGTCATTACTGGACGAGGAAGAAAGTGGCGACCCTAATCTCCATCTTGATCCATCAAAGATGCCATCCCCCTTCGCCAATGAGCTGTCCCACCAGCGATCCTTGAGTCTTGACCATGCCGCTCCGCCCGCTAAGATGCGCAAGCTTTCCCATGCCGTCTCTCAAACCCCATCAAGGAGTGTCGCTTCTTCAATGCCTCTGTTGGAAACTGCCAATCTTCCCCAGCCATTTGCATCCTCGCTCCCTTTCCCAAACGAAAGCACCGATCTTCTCTACGAGTATTTCCCTCTCGGGTTAGATGACTGGCAAGTACCCGTCGACGCCGTCTACCGGCCACACGTGGTGCACCATACCAACATGCCCGAGATGAAATTCGTAGCCTCGCGAGGCCGCAGCAAACGGTACTTTGCCGCAGAAGATGTCTTTTAAGCTCGTTCGTTCGATACTGTGGTAATGGCACAGGAGTGGCGTTTGTCTTTTTCTTTCTCGCATCTGCATTTGCACTTTGGGATGGATCTGTTGGGGTTTTCTTTTTTCTTTCTTCCTGTTTGTTTCTGTCCGTTTTTTATTTTATCTTTTCTTTTCTTTAGACTTGCCTTGGTTCTTATTCACCCATCTTCGACAAACAAAAACATAATCATGGTTGATTCCATGCTGACATGCCGGGATGCGTTATTGATATTGACGCTTATGTGGACTCGGATGGGGGCATATACGATTCCAAGATTTCGAAAGATCAAGACTCTGTCTAGTCTTGTCTGGGTCACTGATCAGCGATCATGGATCTGAATTTTGCAATATGGCGAAAACGGCGAAATATGTGTTGAGGTGTTATACGTATCAACTTTTGGGATGTGTGTTTTGGGTGTATTTCGTGGTGTCCCCGCTGGATTTGGGGGGTACAGGCAAATGGGTTTGAATTTGGGTTACCCACTACTGGGCTGGGGTCTTTTGGGGTTTGGTTTTGGTTTTGGGTTCTGGTCTGGTTATATCCCATTGTGTTATGATATCACGCTGCTCTTTACTTGGTGGGCTTCGCAGGAGAACCTTCGGCTATTCATGTTCTCGTGGCTATCAAATTTATTGAAATCCCGTTTTGGGCTGCCCATTTTCTTCTCTCCCAAGTGTTTGAGTAGCCTACTTTGTAGCATTATTCGTGATCTACTGCAATAGTGTGCTCACTAGCCAGGCTTTGGATTACTTCTAACCATGAAGATATTTCCGCATCACAGATATCCGAATCCGTCCCCGCCAATGGACTCCAGATCGGCCCGGATCTCCCACTCCGTGGCGCCGACCCGGCCCGCAATTTCAGCTTGGCGCTGCTTGCTCATGTTGAGCCAGAGGCGCAGTAGATTCCCGTCAACCATGCCGCGGCCTGCGGCACCGTCACTCTCGACAGCCCGGAAAGCACGAGCATTCAGTCCCGCCGTGTGCTCGATCGTGTTGGTGAGCTGGGACTGCAGCGCCGAGAGCCGGCGGTAGGATTCCTCTGCAACGGATGTCACAAGTGCCAGCGATCCATTGTGCGAGGCGATCAGGGCCTGGTGGGTTGGGAACGTCTGATCTAGGTCCATGTCTTCGTCGGAGGCTTCGATGAGCTCGGATGACACCGCTGTACGTGGCATAAGTGTCACTGATGTGGCGTAGTTGCCTGCGTAGAACTTGCTTCGGCTGAGCAGTCGATCACCGTTGGATGACTTGGGATCTTCCGGGTCATATTGTAAGACGTGGAGGTTGCAGTCGCTGTCTGCAACCAGCATGTAGAGCTTGTTTCCATCCGGGAGGAAGTCGGCTGCCACCACTTCCAGGTATTCGGGGTCTTTGCCAAAGAGCGTCATCTTGTAAGGCTCCTCCGAGTAGCCTGCAAACCAGAGTCCTTTCACGGCATCGCCTATAAGGACCATGCCAGTGCCCTTGAGCTCCTTCGCAACACTGACATAACATTGCATGTCCATAAATGCCACGGGGAGAAGGCTCCCGTCTTCTTTAAGACCTCGGACCATGCATTTTTGTCCCTGGGCAACGATCACGAAACCTTGACCGCCGATGCCGGATAGAGCTGTCACGGCGCCTTTCACTGACTCCTTGCCGACTAACTTCAGTTTACGGCCGGTCTCGGGCTTTTCGGGATCTGGAACCACGTTCACCACCTCGAATACGTAGATGGAGCCGCGGGCTGGTATGTCCTCGCCCTTGGCAATAGCAGTTCCAACGACAATGAGATCCTTGCGTTCGTGGGTATTCTCCGAGATCTCGATATTCACATTCTTCACTGCTGTCACCTGCTCATCGGGATCTAGCGAGTAACTGTGACGGTTATTAGTGTCTCTTCCCACCATATCGCGAGATTGCGGATCATTACCTGTCAACGATAGACCAAGTCTTGGGGCTAATGACCTTTATGCTGCTCTGAGGGATTTCCGGACAGAAAGATATGTCTGAACGCTGCATTAGCAAACAGCCAATAGAAAAAGATCAGCAATACGCAAAGACTAACCTTCACTGCGCCATTCGGGGTGCAAGTCATCACCCTCTGGCAATCTGAAGTCTGCGCGTTGACTTGAAGCAAATACGTATGTTTCAGAAGACGTAGAATAAGCCAGGTGATCAACCTGCTCCTCCAGGGCAATCTTGCGCAAGGTCCACGAATAGTCAAATTGGGTTTGTGGGGGCAATTGGCATGCCCGGACGCAGCTCTGTAGACTGTCTTAGCAATGTAGAGGTGTGACTGACCGTCGGAATGAACAAGGGATCTTACCTGTGAGTCCACGTAAATGAACCCTTTTTCACAGCCGGTATCGGCTGAAGCAAAGCTGCTCAGCCAACGTGTATAGCCTCCCCGAAGACGCAATATGTGTGGTGAGCTTTTCGCAGTCTTGAAAACAAAGCTGGAAGAGGCGCCGGGCATGAATACTGTGCTGAATCCTGAAATATCGGATACAACACGCAACGGTCTAATGCGTCGTTGGTCATCCGTTTGTGAAGTCTCTCCGGAAAAATTCTTCGGCAGGACATGGTTGGCCTCCCGGAAGAATTGCAAGCAACGGGACGATTCGTCATCAGGATTTGACAGCATTAACATGGGTTTGTAAAAGATGAGATCGTCGTTGTCGGTTCGAACCTAACGTGCTTCGGTCAAAGTCTAAACTAGGCATGAACAATGATGGAATGCATACAATCAGATAAGGCGAGGCACTGGTCCGGTCGCCAAGATTTGCGACAACGAATTCGGTTAGGGTTTCCCGAGTATTTGACCGCCGAGGAGGCTCAGACGATAGCACAGGTGGCAAGCAGTCGACGCCTTCAATCACAGCGAGCATCTTCAAGTCAGAAAGTCGGAATATCTGCTCCAAGTTAGAAGCAATTCCAGATTATCTCTTCAAAACGACTCACTGATAGCTTGCAATCCAGGCCGAGCAAGAAAAGAAGTGTCTCGTCTTGTGTGGTGCTGTCGGGCATTGAATCTGCAGGACTGAATGATTGAGACTTGTCGTGATATAGACAGCCGGAGCGCCATTTCGACGTGCTGATATCTTGTGGAAGCGAAACCTCATCGAGATCTCCATTGTTGTCCGCTTGCAGAAGCAACACAGATGAATCATCCCGAAGAATCACAAGGTAAGGGTCAATAAAGCTCGCGCTTACGGCCACACGTTCATCGCTAGTGTCTTCGTCCCAAACAGGGTAAATTTGTGACAATCCCAGATCTGTGAAGGTTGATCATTAGTTATACAATGCTTGCAAATATATTCGGGGTTGACCGTACCCATGTCATAGCTCCTGACCTCGTTCCGCAATACCTGAACTAGACGAGTATCATCCGCCAAAGAACCGATATCAATTGTGCAGTCTTCGTTGGGGTTGAACTCCGGTGCCTTGAAAGGCTTCAAGCTTTGTTCTTCCACCGAAAATACCTCATTCACTTCCTGGTCCGAATCCGTGGACCGCGAGATGACCACGTACTGACGGGATGGGTTGTCGATAGTGCCGGACAATCCACCTTTCCCTGGAGCGACGGTGGCCGACCAAACACCATTCACATCATCATCAACTTGAAGAGAGATGGTAGTCAACGGGTCAATTTCACGCTTAATAACCACCAGGCCACCGCCTCGGTCCGAGCCTTGCGCGGCCACTAACTCAAGCTCAGCGGAAACAGCTTCACTAGTCGGTTGGTTTTTTATCGTTTTCGGAATGGCTTTGCCCAGGGTTGTGTCTCTCAGGGGTCCAATGTTCAACAGACGATCATTCAATCGGAAGTTGTAATACTGTGTTGAATTGTCGGTTCCTATCCGATGATCGATCTGTGCCGGTCCGGGTGCCGAGGAATAAAGGTCATCGTCATAGATGTCATCTTCCATCTGGTCCTCATCCGAAAGTTCTCCAGCGTCATTAGCCGTTTGCTTTGACCCAAGCCGGGCTTTCTTTGTTGAGGCTGATGAATGAGACCATTCCAAAAGCACTGAATCTGCATCCTCGCTGCCAAGGAAGACGTTCCCATCACCGAAACAAGTGGAACATGAGGCTGCCGACTTCAGGATATCCCCACCCGCATTCGAAGGAAGGCGATGAACAGTGATGCCGGAAACAGATCGTCCGTCAAGCTTGAATTTGATTAGTGCCATGTCCCCAGACGCAAGGGCTAGGAGCAGGTCGCCGCTATCACCACCAAGTCGCTCAACCACGCAACCTTCGAGGCGGAACGACAAGTCGGATTGGTCGGTCATTGAGAATGCAGAGACCTGCCTAGAGAATTCATTGACCCCCACCGCATTGGTCTTACCAGCTTGGTCCACATGCACAATCTCATTGGAGCCAAGAAGCAAGGCGCCTCCTACCGGGAGTGGGAGTGGTACAACCTTGAACAGGTCACTCGGTAGACGGGACACCGAAAGAAGCGTTGTAGATGCTCGCTGTTCGAGGTCTAGTGTGAAGACTGCGTAAAATACCACATCTTTTCTCTCGTGAAGAAGGGCAGTGGAGGTTGCGACTTGTGAATACAAAATTCCAAACGTGGGCTCTCTATATTCATAAAGGAACGCAAGACTTATGGGGTGCAACAATGAAGGGTCCAAGGCAGTCAATGACAAGACAAAAGATGAGGCATAGGGGGTTTGGTGTGCTGGTTCATCTTTGCTTTTCTCAACTTCGAAGCCAGGTTTTGGGCGTTCTCCGTCAAGCTCAGGGTCGTAGTCATCCATCACCAGGTCATCACCCGCCTGATGGAAAGGCAGAATCGCAAGGTTGCGGATCCCGAAATTGTACACCGCGCATCTGCTGCTGGGGTCAACACTCAAAATGCTCCCACACTGGCTCAAGTCAGGCACCCAGGGGCTGCGGGTCAGGTCGTCCCGTTCGTAGTAATGAATGGAGATGGTTGAGATTCCATAGCGCTCTGGGTCCCACTCGATCAAGCTGAGTTTGGCGTTCCGGACCGCAATTAGAATGGCTTCTCCACCACTCTTTGTGTTCAGGATTTTGACTCGGCTCAAGTCAGTCACTGTTCCGGATAGCTGGTATTCTTTCTCCAGGACTAGCTTTGCTTCTGGCTGGGAAAATTGCGAGATTTGACTGTCTGATCCATCTCCCTGTGGTTGAGGAGAGGGCTTGATAAGCGAAAACACCTGCAAAAGAGATGTTCTGACAACAACCAAGTTGTTGGCTGTTGCTGAAATGAAAGGCGCTGCCAAAGCATGAGTGACCCCAGTCGGGGGAAGAAGCTCTGTATAGCACTGCATTTGAAGACTGAAGCCGCTTTAAAGTTGAGGAAAGGCCTGGGACTGCGTAGATACCTCCAATGAGCTAAATTGTGCGTTTGATATGACTCTTGATGCACATTGCAATTGCCGAATCAGGGGGCTAGAACGGGGATGATGGAGTACCAGGGGCACAAGGTAGATTAAATGAAGCAAGAATGAGATCCGATCAAATGAAGGAAGAGATCGGAGATCGAGATCGATCTCTGTCTTGTGAGAGTCAAGTTTGTAGCTCCTTCGAAGCGCAGAACCAAAAGCATGAATGGCACAAAAGCCACCGCCTTTCTCTCCGCCTTACATAACCATTTCTTTGTATCCGGACGTTACAAGGCAAGTTCTTACTTCGACTACTTATGATGAACTTAATTAAGTTAGAGAGGATCAACAGACAAGATCTTGTCCTTCTATTTAGGTCGGAGGGAATAAATGGTAGTGGGAGAGAAAGCAAGGACTAGGTTGTTGTATATGTACATTCTGAGAGGCTTCACACCAATATTCCAACCAGTCTCAAGCCAACTACCCATATATGCAGCAGGCCAGGCTACTACCAGCGAAAGCAGGAAAATGTCGAAGCCACAAAGTCAACCCCTGGCAAGTATCTGGCAAGTATAAAGCCGAAGATCCGCTCATTGGCATGGCAGAACTAGGCGGTCAATCCAATGTCCAGATCCAGTCTAGCGTGATGTGAGCAATGACGACACAAGCATAGCTTCGGGATCCTTTTTCTTGGGCTCGCATTCCTGTCCTTTTCAGGTGGATGTCGACCTCACGATCCATGTGCAAACTGTGAACTGCTCTTCAAAATGGCGCTCTTGCAGACCTCACTCATCTGGATTGTATATGCGGTGGTAGTAGTTATCCTACTAGCAGTCGCATCGGTGTTTATCTATGTCTATCAAACGCCCCGGGATCGCTCACCCTCGGTTACCCTGACTTGCATTATTTCAATTACTAGTCTTCTGGCAACAGTACTCTTGCTGCCAGTGGATGTCGCTTTAGTGTCGTCGACCACATCGTCCAAGCTGGGCCAACGAAAGGATTGGGCAACGCAAGACGTCGTTGACAGAATTACCTATTCCTTGACCATCATCTACTATCTTCTCTACTCTCTGGATGCTCTCCTCTGTCTTTTGGTTATACCTTTCACATACTTCTGGTACGAGGAATATGATGAGGTCGCGACTGAAACGGGGGAGCAAACGGTGGGCCAGCGGATTTGGGGTGCCTTGAAATATACCCTATCATTCGTTGCTATCGTGGTGATCCTATTCCTGGTTGGATTCTTCGTTCCAGTATCACAGGGAAAGAGTGATATGGACCTGGATTACTTCAGACGCCTCCTAACCGAGAACCGTAAGTATTCATGCCTCCTGGCATTGGGGACTGTGAAGCTGACATAGATCTATGAAGATGGCGAGCGTGCTTTGACCTTTGCTCTGGGGTTGCTGATGACGATTGGGCTCTGTCTCTATGTCTTATATACTTCGGCCGGTTTGGCTCTCCTTCCAATCAGCTTGATCAAGACGGCGCCATCAATCTCCAGTGCTACCTTGCGAGCGAGTACCAGACAACAACTGGAGACAAACCGAGAGCGGCAACGGCAACTCGAGGGACGATGCGCCGGAAACCCCGAGCTTCTGTCTTCCAAAGACCGTCGGGAACTGGATACATTGACGCGAGAAGAGAGGACCCTGAGTCGACGCCAACGTTTAGCTGAAGAATCCCAAGGCGAGGGGCGGAGCTGGTTGATGAAGGTATGGTACAAGGTCGGCGCAATCCTTCGTCCATTCAAGCTCCTAGGGGCATCCTGCTGCTCTTCGTTGCATTCATAACATGGGTATCCATGCTCTTGACGTCAATTGACAAGGCAAAGAACTCGATTTGCAAGCATCGTTGTGGATATATTCTTGCACGCGTCAATATCTTTAACCCTGTCAACTGGGCGCTTGTTCAGTCCGCCAAGGTCTTCCCCATTGACTATGCTATCTTCACCGTGCTTGTGTTACTGTTTTTCTGCAGTTCCGTTGTTGGGATTGCTGTGGTTGGAATTCGCTTTCTTTGGATCAGAATCTTCCAAATTCGCAATGGCCACACATCTCCCCAGGCACTGCTTCTAGCGACTGCCATGTTGATGTTGATAATCCTGGCGCTCAATTATTCCATCTCGATGGTAGTTGCGCCTCAGTACGCCACATTCGGTCCACAAACATTTTGTGATCGTGCTCCTGGGTTGTTCCTTGGGAAGCCGGATTGCTCAGACAGCAAAGAACTTATCAAGCCATGCTCTGAGTTAGCGAAGAACCCTGACGCACAGCAAGTCTGTACTCCCAGCGTCGTGAGCACTTTCCTTAATCGGGTCACTCTAAACTATCCGTTCTTTGGAGTCGTGTTCTTCTGGGCCCAGTTCCTTTTCCTAGGTAAGATCAAGTTTTGTTCCAACATTTGTCCAAAATTTCCTTGTTTACAGAATCTGATCCGCATGATACAGGCTTGTATCTCATTGTTTTCGTCACTTCCCTGCTCCGCTCCCCGAAACTGGATGAGAGGCAGCTGGATGAAGACGCTGAGGAGGCTGAAGAGGAAGGCCTACTGGCCAATACTGGCAGACGTTTCAATGCCAGCTGGCAAGATATCACAGGTAGAGCTGCTAGGAGCGAACTCTCGCACAGCTAATCTACCGAAAATTTCCATAAACCAAGATGGTTTGAATATCACCTGGGGCAATTGAGGAAAAAAAAAACTAATCACTCTCAAGTGTGTTAGACTAACTGATGAAAGGTGTCTTCCAGTGGTCTGATTCTAATAATTTGCATAAGCTCAACTGTCATTATTATGAGTCGTATTTGTTTTAGTGCTCACGCCGTCAGAAAGATTAGGAAATAATGCACCATGGCATTTTGCAGGTTGATTCATTCTCAAATCCTGTATGGCCCTGCTCAAACAAAAGGGAAGTATAACATAACTTCGTAAGATTGGATCATAAGTGTCGTATTAATGATGTACTCAAACCTTGAGCTGCTCGTTGAGTAGCGCAAGAGCACTTTGGAAAGCCTTCACCACCTCCGTATCTAAAGAACAAAAGCAATCAGTGCCTGGTGTCAAGCAAGAACTGGGCTGTCGAGCTTACAATGCTTTCTTTTGTTTTCCATGCTGACTTCCGAGTGTTGAACATGCTGCATCTGGGTCTTGAATCTATGAGACATAAGAATTTCATCCATTGGCATCTTTCCAGGTTAAGAAACCATACCTTTTCAATGCCCGATTTTCATCTTGCAACACAGTGGTTTGAGACCAGGCCATAAAAACCTGTCCAATGGGTCAGATATGATTCTGCAAGGCGTATGGTCGTCACATATTTTACCTCGAGCAGTTTTGCTGTTTCAATGCGAAGATTCTCTTCCACTCGGCTGTGTTCTTCCATTGAATCGGAATATTTGTTTTGCAGTTGCTCCCAGTCGCAGTCCTCGAGGTCCTGCGTCAGTTGTGAAACAAGGGGGAACTCATCCTGGACGGGAACAGGCAGAGATTGGATTGGTAGCTGAGGACTTGTGTTTTGGGAGTTCCCATTTTCTTGGGGAATTTTGCTTTCTTGGCTGACTCGTGGAGACATATTCCAAGGTCGAGGAATTTTACTGGTTCTGTTGGGTGTTGATTGCATTCTGGGGTAGAATCGCAAGGTATATGAAGCATGTCAAGTCAATAGTTCAACTTCACAAGTTAACTTTAACAGTTTGCACTTGTTTGCTGTCCGATAAGCGATAACGGAGCGGTCACGCTGTCAGGTGACGTCGCTGCTCATCATCCGACTTATTCCTTTCCCTCTGTCATAAGGGGAGAATGCCAACTAGAATCGGGCTCGAAGCCGGTCATCTTTGTTATATCTGTCATCTTCTCTGAGTCATGTGGAATCTGTATCTCTTTGATGACGCTCTCACTCTGCTATATGGTTCTCGGCGGCGACTCAAAACAGCGCCCACTCTCGTCTTAAAACACAATATGGACATGCGCCTTGCGCCCCTAACGAACAGTTGAACCCGAACAAACCGGCCTGCGATGAGCTGTTCTATATGCTCCTGTGCGCCTCACTCCCGCCTTCCTCTTCACTGCCCGACATGTGGCCGCAACCAGCTTTATCAGCTTCGGATTGAGACTACACAAGTCCTTCTGGAGAAAGAAGCTCTCGGACGGCAAATTGAGACTGCTGTCATATCGGCTGGTTCCCATGATCAACCTGGAGGCCGACAGGAGTCTCTGGATACAGAGAATAGAGGCTCCCCCCGCTGGGACCTCCAGATGATAAGCAGCCGACATAGTGAGTCCTTGGCAAAGAGAGAGCTCCTTGCACATCAGATCGAAGCGTTGAGGTCAGAGGTCAGAGCCAAAAAGGCCGAAATCTCTGAACGCAAAGAAGTTCTGGCGCGCAGGCGCGCGGATGCTGAATCTGCAAAGTACCAACTTGAAGATCGTGAAATCGCAATCGTTGCGGGTATACAGAACACCAGTAAAAGGACGGAACATGTCTGGCACTCGCTGCACAGCAGAACTGCCGAGTCCCGGATCTATCTTTGTCGGGAAGTCGCCAATCTTTATGGGTTGAGGAAGACCGCGAAGAAGGGCCAGGCTCTGGATATATATGTGTTAGGAGGCGGCGCTGTCATCGACTTAAGGGATATGAATGGCAAGTTCCCCGTCACGACTGGACAGATTAATCCCATAGCATACTAACGGGAGAATACAGGCGTCCCACCAGAACAGATATCTACGTCCTTCTCAAATATCGCTCACCTTGTTATCATTGTCTCCCATTATCTCTCGTTGAGGCTTCCGGCTGAAATCACGTTGCCTCATAGGAACTACCCTGTGCCTACCATCTTCACCCCTTCATCATCATATCGCTCGCGTGATGTCTCCGATGGAGCAAATATTCAGTCATCTTCAAGCCCCGCAGCGTCAAGAACAATGGATTCACGCGCCCATACACCACGTCCCCGACCCCTTTTCGTCGATAAACCGCTACCTCGATTAGCGAAGGAAGATCCTGCAACATATGCCCTCTTTCTCGAAGGGGCCATTCTCCTGGCTTGGAATGTTGCATGGCTTTGTCGAACTCAAGGGATCAATGTGTCATCCGACTCATGGGAAGAGGTGTGCGATATTGGCAAAAACTTGTGGCAACTGCTGGTTGCTCCGCCAGCCCATCCCTCAACCCTGATGCGAGCTTTTGCTGGGCGAGACACACAAGCACAAATGAAATCGGCCAGAGACTCCCCCAAGACAACGATTCAAAGGACAAAATCATTTCCCATGTTAGGCCATTACTCTCATGGCACGGCGCATTCATTTTTGGGAGCATCAGAAGGAGTGGACTTTATGCGAATGTGGAAGCTACCAACCCCTACCAAGATTGTAGACAAACTGAAGTCCAATCTTCTTGGGGAGATGGCAAGTGCAGAATGGGAGTTGCTTGAGGAAAAAGAATGGGACGATGCAATGACGGAATCCCACCAACCATCACTTCCACACAGCTCCAGCACCCTTGCTTCTGGATTTCAACCTGGGATAAGAGCAGAGACAAGTGACGGAAAGTCCACTGCCAGTTCAAAAACACGATCTGGCTCTAGGAGAAACCAAGGCAATGAAGACCCCCAAGCTCCCCCACGGCCTAAAGGCACCAAAGGCTGGACCAAAGTGGGCAGCAGGTAGAGAATTGGAAACAAGGGGTAGATATTGCGTTTATTACTGAGGATATAATTGAGGATCTACTTAATTGCTTCTTTTATCAGAGCTGTAAATGTAAACTGAAGGGAGTTGAGCTTCATATGTGTAAGAAATGTGACTAAGCAAGAGGGGCCTACGGGGACAGTGTGACTCGCTCTAACGCGTGTCCGAAGATCGCTTCCACTAGTCTGGCCACTTTGGGTTTGAAACGATGCTGCTTGTGTTGTTGACCTTTTCCCGGTAGTGTTCTGCGGTTTGCTCTTTTCTCAGCAGGGCTCAATTGCGTGTCTTTTCCAACTCCCTACGATCCAAGTTCCCCTTCCGCATTGCAGGGAACCGGGGATGCGGTTATAGCCACAAATTCGATCCAATATCAAAATGCAGAATGCTCAATCCTGGCAGCCTGCAAATGGCATATCTTCTGGTGAGTTCCTATCGCAAAGAATCAATCCGGGTCGGTTTCAAACTGATGTCGGTCCGAACAGACTTGAAACGTGCCCTGTCGACTCTCGCAGACATACCAGATTCTATCTTGAAAGCAGAGCTTCTTCGACGTGATGGAGCTTCAGATGACACGCCGGCGTGTGGCTCCAAGCAGCGGGGTGCCTATAACACTCCGTTACATGTTATGGCACTGTTCCTCATCCTTATCCTGAGTACATTCGGTATGTGCTGTTATATCACGCTTCATCATGCTACTCGTTGCTAACGTTTAATCTACAACAGCATGCTCATTTCCGGTTCTTGCTCGCCGATTCCCCCGTCTCCCGATCCCCCGTCGGTTCCTATTTATATCGAGGCACTTTGGAACTGGTGTTCTGATTGCGACGGCATTTGTACACCTTCTCCCCACAGCCTTTGTCTCCTTGACCGACCCCTGTCTTCCTAAATTCTGGAGTCAGTCATATCGCGCTATGGCGGGCTTCGTTGCAATGATCTCCGTCTTTGCTGTTGTTCTTGTGGAAATGTTCTTTGCTATGAAAGGCGCAAAACATGTGCACGGGAGCGAGTACGATAACCTCATTGGTGAGGTTGCACGCGACTCTCTGAGTGATTTCGGCGATGCAGACAGAGACTACTCGGGGTTAGAAGCGCGGCGGACATCGGACAACATTAACCTAGATAGTATGCATTACAACCCCAAATCAGGGACGGCGAGAGCTTCCGGCTCGTCGCATGAATCTGACCAACTCAATGTGGCGGATACATCCGCAGGCAAAGGGGATGATCTTTCTGACCTTGATGGTCTTGATGCCTACACGGATGATGACCAGCAGCCAATCAATAGACAGGCAGCTCAATCTCAACCTCTCCGCCATCGGCCACATGCAAGCGAGAGTCATGGACAGCAAACTGACATGGAAGTCCTAATTCAGAACCCGCAACGCCAACTTCTTCAGTGTCTCCTTCTGGAGGCTGGCATTTTGTTCCACAGCATTTTCATTGGCATGGCGCTCAGCGTTGCAACTGGCACGTCGTTTGTAGTGCTTTTGATCGCCATCAGTTTCCATCAGACCTTCGAAGGCTTTGCTCTCGGATCTCGGATTGCGTCGCTCATCCCAGATCTCTTCGCCCCCAATTCCATGAAACCGTGGCTGATGTCACTTGCCTATGGAACGACCACCCCAGTTGGCCAAGCTATCGGCTTGGTTTTGCATAATCTCTACGACCCCGCAAGTACGACTGGCCTGCTGATGGTTGGTATAACCAATGCCATCAGCAGCGGTCTTTTGCTCTTTGCGGGCTTGGTAGAACTCCTGGCGGAGGACTTCCTCAGCGAGTCAAGTTATGAGACCCTCAAGGGTAGACGACGTGTCGAGGCATGTGTATCTGTTGCTTGTGGTGCCCTTCTCATGGCCTTTGTTGGCGCCTTTGCTTAACAATGTAGATGTTTTGGGATTTTCTGGTCATCCTGTTTGATAGATTAACGAAGCGAGCGCGCGATACCATACAAATTTTATAAAGGCCCTTAGCCTAGTAATCAATTCTTCCAATTTCTGTGCAAGTTGTAAACGTAAGCGTCGAATGAGGTGTGAAATACCCTGGTGAATTAGCTACATAGATTGAGGTTGTTATCCTCCGACCTGATACCTCGAGTTATCATCCCACGGTACAATTGCCCCAGTATGTTTTGTGGCGGGCAGTACCAGCCTTTTTAAATCAGCTTATAGTTCATTTGTGTTTCGTACAGACTAAACAATTCAGACAAGAGTTGGCTTTCAGGTGCCGTTGCTAGGAAGAAAAGGAGCACAATAGACACTAAGACAGTAGGATATCTCATTAACAAGTCTAGATACAGACAAAAAAGGGATGTGACGGATGTTCTTCACTGCAAAATTCCATAGGCACTGCACGCCGAGGTCTGCAAGAAGTCGTTCAATCCGGTCAACCCATCAAAATTTTAATATTTCGTGCAAATATAGATGGTCATATCACATCTCCGTTTATCGTTAACAGAGTTCACCATTTACAGGGACTCCAGGACAAGGGCGCTGGCACCGCCACCACCGTTGCAGATACCGACACAGCCAAGCTTGCCCTTCTTAGCGCTCAGCACACCAAGCAAGGTGGAGACAATGCGGGCACCGCTGGCACCAAGAGGGTGACCAATGGCGACAGCACCACCGTGGATGTTAACCTTCTCCTCCGAGAGGCCAAGGAGCTTCAGGTTGGCAAGGGCCACAACACTGAATGCCTCGTTGATCTCAAAGGCATCAATGGAGTCCTGGGTGACACCGGCATGCTTGAGAGCCTTGGGGATGGCCAAAGCAGGAGCAGTGGTGAACTTGCTGGGCTTATGAGCAGCGTCACCCCAGCCCAGGATCTTGGCAATGGGCTTGAGGCCGAGTTCCTTGACCTTGGCCTCGGAAACCAGAACAACAGCGGCGGCACCGTCGTTGAGAGGCGACGAGTTGGGGGCAGTGACAGTTCCGGTGCCAGGAATGAAAGCGGGCTTCATGGCGCGGAGCTTGTCGGGGTTAAGCTATATTGAGACACCACTGGTAAGTTAGAGCTCTTTAAGCAGTCTGGCAAAGTGGACACTCACGTTCTTGGGTTCGTCATCCTGGGAAATGGTAACACCGGGTTTGCCACGGAAGCCGGGGATCTCAATGGGAGCAATCTCGTAGTCGAAAGCACCGGCCTGCTGGGCAGCCTGGGCCTTCTGGTAGCTGCGGATGGCATACTCATCCTGCTGGGAACGGTTGAAGTCGTGGTCCTGAGCACACTCCTCGGCTGCAAGACCCATGAGTTCCTGAGAACTGGCGTCCATCAGACCGTCCTTCTGGATACCATCAACCAGAGTCTGGTTGCCGTACTTGGCACCGTTACGCATGGTCTGGAGGTAGTGGGGAGTGTTGGACATGGACTCGGTACCACCGGCGACAATGACATCGGCATTTCCGGTCATGATAGTCTGGGCACCAAGGATGATGGCTTTCAAGCCAGAGGCGCAAACCTTGTTGACGGTGGTGCAGACGGTACTGTCGTTAAGGCCGGCACCGAGGGCACATTGTCTGGCGGGGTTCTGTCCGACACTAATTAGGAGGAAATCAGTCTTAATTGCATGGTATGAAGTTCACAGGACTCTTACCCAGCAGACAAGACGTTGCCGAAGAAGACCTCCTCGACATCGGAAGCATTGATGCCCTCAGCACGCTCGACGGCGGCTGTATACAACTGTTAGCTTTGAACATTAGGGCACATTTAGAGTATGCCTTACCTTTGATGGCGTGGGATCCGAGCTGAGGAGCGGTCAGGCTCGACAGGGAGCTGCAAGACAATGTCAATTCAGCCCAGCGGAGAGAAAAGTTCAGGAGTTGCTTACCCAAGGAACGAACCCACGGGTGTACGGGCAGTAGAGACGATGTAGACGGGAGGAAGAGGAGACATTTTGAAGCAAAGATTCGAGATCAAGAAACAATGGGTATCAAAAAGTATGAAAGAGAAGAAGAGAAGAAGAGAAGAAGAGAAGAAACGGGTCAGGAGAGGGGCATCAATAAGAATGGGGAGTGAGGAGCTGTACGGTGTAGGCGCGAGTACTCCGAGACGCTCGGACCAAGTGAAAGTTGAGAACCTCAACTTCTCCGGCATCACGCCAACTCTTGGAGCTCTTCTTGGATTAGTGCCATTTTTGCACCCTCCCTTCACTACACCATGGACGACCTCTATGATGAGTATGTTCTCAGTTTTGTGTGTTTGCACTTTTT
The DNA here is from genome assembly GCF_028828765.1 of Penicillium canescens. NCBI lineage: Eukaryota > Fungi > Ascomycota > Eurotiomycetes > Eurotiales > Aspergillaceae > Penicillium > Penicillium canescens. Next base: position 2,308,204 of record NW_026703973.1, read on the forward strand.
CTAATTTCTTTCAGGTTTGGTAACTACATCGGCGATGCGGAATCCGATGAGGAGCACCATGAAGACGTGCAGCCCCAGGCTTTCAAGTTTGATGAGGCCTTCGATGATGAGGAGGAAGAGGAAGTCAATGACCAACAATTGATGGAGGTTGATGGTATGTTTGCTCGTCTACTCAACGTCTGCAATTTTGCTAATTCGCGTCTCTTCCCAGAGGGGCCTTCAAATGCGGTCATCCTACACGAAGATAAACAATATTACCCCAGCGCACAACAGGTCTACGGCGAGGATGTCGAGACTATGGTCCAGGAGGAAGATGCGCAGCCATTGTCGGAGCCTATCATCGCCCCCGTTCAGCAGAAGAAATTTGCGATCGCAGAGACTGAGCTTCCACCCGTACATTTCTCTCGAGAGTATATGTCCGATCTCTTGAATTTCCCCGACGAAATACGGAATGTGGCAATTGTTGGTCATCTGCACCATGGAAAGACAGCTTTCATGGATATGCTAGTTAAACAGACACACGACCTTACGGAGCGATTGGAGAAGCGCATTGGACGGAAGAGGGAGGAACAGCTTCGCTATACCGATGTCCATTTCCTAGAGAGAGAACGTGGTCTTTCAATCAAGTCGGCCCCAATGAGTCTCGTTCTCCAAGGCACCAAAGGAAAATCTCACCTGCTCAACCTCCTTGATACCCCCGGGCATGTGAACTTTGTTGATGAGGTGGCTGCTTCAATCCGCCTAGCCGATGGTGTTGTATTGGTTGTGGACGTCGTTGAGGGCGTTCAGGCGAACACAGAGCAAATTATCAAGCACGCAGTATTGGAAGATCTGCCCTTGACTCTGGTCGTGAACAAGATGGATCGACTCATCCTTGAGCTCAAGCTGCCCCCCAATGATGCTTATTTCAAGCTGAAGCATGTCATTGAAGAAATCAATACTGTTATTGAGAATGTCCTACCGGGTCAGGGCGAGCGACGACGACTGAGTCCCGAGAAGGGCAATGTTGCGTTTGCATCTAGCTCAATGAACTGGTGCTTCACTTTGCAGTCATTTGCTCGGATGTATGCCGATACTTACCCGAGCTTGGACTCATCAGAGTTCGCTGCCCGTCTTTGGGGTGATATCTTCTACAATCCCAAGAGCCGGAAATTTACCCGCAAGGCAGTGGAAGAGAACTCGAAGCGGTCATTTGTCAAGTTTGTCTTGGAGCCAGTCTACAAGCTCTACTCCCACACACTCAGTGAGAGCCCCGAAGATTTGAAGGAGACTTTGGCTAGTGTCGGCGTCACCCTGAAGCCATCCCAGCTCAAGTCAGATGCCAAGGAGCTACTCAATCTCGTGTGCGGACAATTCTTTGGTCCTGTAACTGGATTTGTAGACATGGTCGTTCAGCACGTGCCTTCCCCGGTGGAAGGCGCCCAGCGGGCATTGGATCGATACTACACTGGGCCTGTGGACACCACGGTTGGAGCTTCGATGCTAGCCTGTAATTCAGATGGCCCTCTCATCGTTCATGTCACTAAACTTTTCAGCAGCACCGATGCTGGAAGCTTCTACTCTTTTGGAAGAATTATGAGTGGAACAGCCCGACCTGGTCAGCAGGTTCGTGTCCTGGGTGAAGGCTACACGCCAGAGGATGAGGAAGATATGGTTGTTGCAACCATTTCTGACACGTGGATTGCGGAAACTTGTTACAACATCTCGACCAACGGCGTTCCCGCCGGAAACTTGGTGCTCTTGGGTGGTGTCGACAACTCTATTGTCAAGACCGCGACACTGGTGCCCCTCAAGCTCGAGGATGATGAGGAGGCATATATCTTCCGTCCCATTCGGCACATGACTGAATCGGTCTTCAAGGTTGCTGTTGAGCCTGTCAACCCATCGGAACTTCCAAAGATGTTGGATGGGTTGCGCAAAATCAACAAGAGCTACCCACTCATCTCCACCAAGGTCGAGGAGTCTGGTGAGCATGTGATTCTAGGAACCGGCGAGCTGTACATGGACTGCGTGCTACATGACCTTCGAAAATTATACTCAGAGATGGAGATTAAGGTCTCTGACCCCGTTACACGCTTCTGTGAGACCGTGGTGGAAACTTCTGCCATCATGTGTTACTCAATTACCCCGAACAAGAAGAACAAGATCACCATGATTGCGGAGCCTTTGGACGACGGTATTGCCGAAGATATTGAAAGCGGCAGAGTTAGTATCAAGGATCCCATTCGGAAGGTTGCTCGGTACTTCGAGGACAACTATGATTGGGACAAGCTTGCAGCCCGAAGCATTTGGGCATTTGGACCCGATGAGATGGGCCCCAATATCCTCCAGGATGACACATTGCCCTCTCAAATCGATAAGAAGCTTCTCGGCACTGTCAGGGACTCGATCACCCAGGGTTTCAGCTGGGGTACACGAGAAGGACCTCTATGCGAAGAACGTAAGTTGTACTCCCCCCGCCCACTCGCAGGGTAACTGCGTTTCTCTTTTCGGCTTGAATGGCGAATGTGACACTAACATGGAGTTTAGCGATTCGGAATACAAAGTTTAGGCTCACAGACGTGTCCCTTGCTGACCAGGCCATCTACCGCGGTGGTGGCCAGATCATCCCCACAGCCCGTCGTGCTGTGTACTCGTCCTTCCTCATGGCGTCCCCGCGTCTTATGGAACCAATCTATTCTTGCACAATGACCGGACCTGCAGACGCTGTGGCTTCTGTGTACACCGTTCTATCCCGCCGGCGAGGCCATGTCCTGTCAGATGGCCCCATTGCTGGGACGCCCCTTTACTCTGTTCGCGGCTTGATCCCAGTGATTGATTCCTTTGGCTTTGAGACCGATCTTCGTATCCACACCCAGGGTCAGGCCATGGTTAATCTGGTATTTGACAAGTGGAGTGTGGTTCCCGGTGACCCGCTGGACCGTGATATCAAACTGAAGCCCCTAGAGATGGCCCCTGCCATGGCTACGGCCCGTGACTTTGTCTTGAAGACAAGACGGCGTAAGGGTCTAGCCGAGGATGTTACTGTGAGCAAGTTCTTGGAGCCTGAGCTTTGGAAGGGTCTGAAGGAAAGTGGCGTTCTGGACTCATGATCTCGTACAATTGAACAACAAAATGGGTTTGGTTACGGGGAGTCTTTTAATCCGGTGTCTTAACGTAGAGCAACGTTTGTATTTCTAATACGCAGTCCAATGCAAGTCATTTTAGAGTTTGGTCATTTGTCGTAAACTATCGTCACGAGCTGGGTATGATGGGTCCAGTTTTAAGCACCGTAGGGAAGATCCAAGGCTCATGATACAGAAAGGGAAATCGTAGGTTAGTGGCAGGTCTCCATCATCTTGGCAATCACCCCCATCAGCGCGCCGTTCTCCAAGGCCGCTGCAACCCGCTCCTTATCTGCCAGCTGCTTGTTGACTTCATCGCCCGTGCTGTGTGTACCCTCCTTGATCCGCACGTCCATTCGGAAGCGTGAGGGCAGCGACTGTTCTAGGCGCACCCGAACCCCAAGCCCAATGACGGTTGCCAAGCTACAGTGCGTGATCGTGGGAGTGATGAGCACAGTGACAGTCTGTAGAGGCGATCCGGGGACGTCCGGGAGGGTTGGCTTGATTGAAATGTCTGGAAGAGATACGACAGCTAGTTCACCGAGCGAGATGGGGTGCTCCGGATCCGAGATTGACGAGATGAGATCTAACCGGTTAGTGCACTGCGCAGACAACGGTCTCCGGTTTCATGTTCCGAATCGAGGCCGTGCTTACCATAAATTTCTTGTTCATCAATCGGCTCCTCCAGGAGGTTGTCATCCTCGGAGTCTGAAGTTGGGGCGCTCTCCAAGAAGTCTACTGGGAGGGGCAGCGATGTGAAGATACCACCATACTCCCCCTTGGGAGTTGCAGTGGGCTGCAGCCGCGTAGGTAGATCAGCAGCATTGAGAATCGTAGGGTTTTCATTCTGCATTTCCGCCATTTTGGAGAGTCGTAGGTAGAGGTGGTGAGTGTCTCTGAGGGGCAAAAAAAGCCGACGGTAATGGGCTTCACGTGGTCGGAAGCTCTCTTTGTCTGTATATTCTATTCTATACTGTCTAGATATATATTTATATGTATATGTATATTTATATCTGTACCTATACAATATCTACATCTGTATAATATAAAATACATAATAGATAGACATATATATATTATATATATGTCTTATATAATCCCAGTGGTTCGGGAGGATCGACAAGCCGAGTTCTTATTCTTTTGTCCGAAGTCTCTCCGGGGTTTTTGCCCCTTCAGAGATTGTTCTTCCCCTCAATCAAGTTCCACCAGTTTCACCTCGAAGCCAAGGTCACAGAATGATCCAGATACAGGTGTGATGCTTTTAAGGCTGTTTCAGACGAATTGCATATGGCACTCCGGTAAATTAAGAGGCTTATTTGCTTTCTTTTTCTTTTCCTTCTTTACTTTTCTTTCCTTTTCCGTACCATTGCATATCTAAGTTATCATAGTGGAGAACTCATAGCCTCGGATATCGACCGTAGGGATGGAATAATTACTAGAAACGCTAGAAATCAAGATATATGTGAGAATATCATATACAAATACACCTGGGCAGGACGTCACTTATTAAGTTATATACGGAGTTTAGTATGTTACATATACGCCCATTGTTCTCCCACCTTGGATCGCCCCCTCCACTTGGAAATCCACAGCCGCGGGCGCTATTGGATCCTCCTTGGCACCCTATTCTCTCTCTCCCCTCAGCTTCCGATCTTCTCTTTCTTCCTCTCCTGGCTAAATGCCATTTTTGAGCCTATTCGCCCCTTATGACTCCACCTGCGACCTTGCCCATTCCGTCCTAATGCTCCCTTCCTCTGTCAATTGAGCGATGCGCCATGCTCCGCTGACTCGAGCCCGACTGCTTTAGAATCCTTTCTATACACCTTCTTCCTCGGTAAGCGCTTGCCTTTTTCTACCTCTCTATGTGGACTGCTGCCCTTTGCCTTGTCGCGGGACTCGCCCGCAATCTTGAGCTTTGATCGCGATCTACTGCTTTATATCTAGGCTGCTCGGAAACGTACTAATCTATGAGGTTCTAGTAATTGCCCTGTGATTAACAATACTTCGAGCCCAGAGCCACTGTTGTGTCTCTATTTGTGCGCCAACCCCGACTTCAACGTCCGATATCCATTTCGCATCGGATCTGCTCACTGGGTTTGAGCGCAGTTCTCTGCTCTATCCACGGTCCTCGGTTCGGTCAAATTGCAGAACGCTTGAGTGTTTCGCGGGGGCGGCTGTTGCGATTTCCCTTTGTTTAAATCGTCTCTGTGCCTCGGTAAATCGAGTGTAACCTACACGACACTATTCCGCCCTCCGCGCATCGTTATTCTTCATCCCAAGGCAGGCCCTTGCGATAGATCGCCAGCACACGTTTTTGATTCTCCAACCGTTTCGACGTTAGTGAGCATTATCAGTACCGTTACACCACACGCGACTTCGCTTGGCATCTGACCGGTGCGACCAAGCGAACAGTCATGCAGGGCTACTCATTTGCGCCCCCAGCCGGGCCTCCGAGGGAAGGTCAGAAAAGTATGTCATTGGGGACGAACCGGTTATCACTTGCATCTCGGCTCACTAATCATTTCTGTAGATTATGTATTCGTTGATGAACACAACCGGCACAAGAGACTCAAGGGTATGCATGGCCTTTGTAGAGATTTGTGTCCAACACACTGATGGTTTCGGCGTTTAGTGATGCGAGCCTGCAATGGTTGCCGGAAAAGAAAAATCAAATGTGATGCAGCCACGACAAATACGTGGCCTTGTTCTGCATGCACTCGTCTGAAGTTGGTTTGCGTCCCCCCTACCATTGGCCAAGATGGAGACTTCCTGCCAGATGGCCAGAGCGAGGCTACTCTAGACAGCGGTGGTCCTTCCGTCGCTTCCGAAAGCCCTCATTCATTCCCAGTACCTCCGACCTACAGGGATAATAATCAACCTACCATGGGAACAATGCCTTCATATGATCAATTGAGCATGTATTCCCAATATGTTCCTGCTCCACATCCCCAACAAGGCCTTTATAACGGCATTCGGTCGCCACAAATGCCCATGCCGCCGATGGCATATCAACAACCTCAGATGTATGCTGGGGCCCACGCTCCGTCAATGGGAACACCAGATCGGAATGCTTATGTTGATAACGATCAATCAACCGCAGAGAACCTCAGCGATGTACTTGGGGAGCTGAAGATCGACGAGAGTGGCATCGGTATGACATTGTCATTTCTTTCAGTGCCCATGCAGTGGATGGCTAACTGTTTCTTGCCCTCAAAGCCCCCTATATTAGAAGGCAACGGACAGATCGTGTCGAGCCTGATGCCCCTGTTCAAGACGAGGCCGAAGAGCGATTGCCGCCTCTCAGCACTGGCTCAGGCGCGACGATCCGAATCCCGCCTGAGCTTATGCCCGCAGAAGACGACGTGATGTCTTATTTCAAGATCTACTTTGATGAGATACACCCCTATGTTCCTGTCATTTCTCGTGCCCATCTGTACTACCAGTGGCAACATGATCGCCGCTCCATTTCCCCACTTCTTCTCGAGGCTCTGTTTGCCTGCGCGGGACGGTTATCTGATGAGCCCGCAGAGGGAGCCCAATGGCTGGCATTGGCCAACAGTGAGTCAACATTGATTGTCTATTCGACTCAAAGCTAACCTCGTCTAGGGCACGAGACCAGCTTTATGGATGTGCCACGTCTGAGTACCATCCAAGCATTACTTCTCCTACTAAAGGCCAGGGAATCTTTGCCGAAGAAAGGTTATTATTATCGATCTTGGCAAACTGTCAAGACGATCGTCTCGATGGCGAAAGACATGGACATACACGAGCACTACAGCAGTCATGCCGAAGGGGAACCCTGTGGTCTCAACCCAATTGAATGCTTGGTGCAGACCAGGGTATGGCAGTCTATCATGGTAGTCGAGGTGATGATCGGAGCACCTCAAGGTAAGCTCATGTCGCCTTCACTTGATAAGCCTAAGCAGTTTCTGATTTTGTTAGGCCGCTCGGACTACGGAGTCGACCCTGAAACAGTCGACATGCGCCCAACGCTAGATATCAGAGGTCTTGACCAATACGAGATCGATCGCTCAAGACAATATGCTTATTTCGTTCGCAACGCACATCACATTCGCATCATCACAGATATCTATCACAAAATCAAGAAGCAAAAGGACTGGGGAGCCGACGCCCGATTTGTACAGAATAATCCCCTTTTCTCAGATTGGCTTCGCAACCTTCCTTCCGACTTACAGGTCAACTATCCTGCTGATGGCTCTGCGCCGTGGCTGCCATCCCATTTTGTGGGCAATATGCATTCTCATTGCCACCTCGCGATCATTCTGTTACATCGCCCTCAACTAATTGCCTCCCAATCCTTCGCAGCTGGTGGTGAATGGAAGATTCACATGTCACTATGCTACTCCTCAGCCAAGAGTCTATGCCGGCTTCAAGAAGCCATTTTGCAGAGATTTGGGCTGTCCGGCCTGCTTTATATGCAGAGAGGTATCAATTTTGCCATATACTGCATTCTGACTTGCACAATGCTGCACCTGGTAAATATAGAAACTTTCCTTGTTTGTGTCACCAGACTGTTCTGACAATTGGCAGGTTGCCATCACCTCTCCCGACCCTGAATTCAACTCAGATGCCCGTGAATATTTTACTCGACATATGAGAATCCTAGAGACCTGCTCAACCGCATGGCCCATGCCCGAGATTCAAGCGCAGATCGATTCATTGAGACAGGCCTTTTCCGCTGACATGCAACGTCCCTTCGACCTGAAACCGAGTTTCCCATATGGGAGTCCTTCGGAACCCTATCAGCCCAGTCCACCTATGGATGCGCACTACCATCCTCATTTAAATCAAGTCCAATCTAGAGTGGGTTTCCATGCGCTTCCAATAACTCCTCCAATTTCGACCGGTGCTGAAGACTCCAAGTCCGACACATCTTCTCAGTTACAATCCCTCGGAATGGTTGCCCATCAACCCCCGACAACCCATCCAATGGATGCTCCATTAGCCGACGAAAATACCTGGGACCCGACTCGCATCATCACGTATGTACAAACAGCGGATCTCAAGTCATGCCTATTTGTCTTGTGCTAACCCATTTTCCATAGCCAATGGGACATGGCTTTCTCCGTGAACCCCTCTACCGTCAGCACCAATTCTCCACCCATGCCTATGAACAATTCGACACCGGGTGTACCGAATGTCGTGAACCCCCAATACCCCGTGCAGTACGAAACACCCAGCAAGGTGTCTTCTTTCACCCCATCTCAGTCCATTTCCCCGCCACAGTTCCACGCACCCCCGGTCGTGTTTTCGGCCCGTGACTGGCAGCAAAGTGTTGCTAGTGTATATGATCCACAGGGCGTAAAGCGACGGTGGAACCATTCAGTTGACGTCGGTTCTGACAACATGTCTAAGCGACAACGGGGATGATGCTCTTGTACCTGAATCCTTTGGCTTGGACTTGGACTTTTAGCGACTGATCCAACCATCCTCTTTATTGGCCTGCTGGCTTCAACCAGAAAACCCTGTCTGGGATTGGACATTGCTTCTGTTGCTTTAAATTCTTCCTTTTCCTTGTGAAATCGATTCTATCTCGTTTTATATCAGCGCCAGAGGATCTCAGTGTCGTGCCATTGGACCACAATGTTTTATATTAGAAAAGTTCTGGGGTCCAGGTTGTTAAGCCACATCACACCGAAGTTAGGACATACAACAAAGAGAATAAATGACCTTCCCTAAACAGGGTCTGGATTGATATTGGAATACAACAAACTACGCAGAAGACCGAGTTTATTCAAAGACAATTGGTGGAGACAGTTGTATAAAATTCTCACAACGCCCCGGGATAGAGCACACCGAGAAACTAACAAGCCCGAATCTCTTTGCCCGACGGACAGCCTGTTGAAAAAGCCGACATGGATTATTGCATCTACGATTGATATCGGTGACTACTAGGCAGGTGAAGACAAGGGAATTGCACGCTCAGCTACATAATTTGTGAGCTTGGGCATGATAATTAAGGCATCACTAGCTGATATAATGGAGTCCATGAATCCTGTTGTCTCACACAGTTGCTCTCTTGGGAATGAAGTCAACAGGGGACAGTGGACGGGGCAAGACAGTTAGTGTTGCCGGGCATGTCAAACACTGGGGGATATGCTGGGAGGTTGATGAAAAAAATGGTCGGTTTGATCAGTTCGTCTTCGCTATTTGAAGCTTGAATAGCACTATCCCCTGTCATTGCTGCCATGTACGTGTTCGGACACGAGAGGTATAGTGCGAGTGCAATGTATTGACAAAGGTCATTGTACTCTGTCTTGTTGGCTCTATCTGATAGAACACATGATCAAAAACGCAGGTCGATGTGATCAAGGGCCTTTATTTATCGTATCATGGGCGGGACATGTTTTCGTATCGAATAGATTGTGTTCATGTGACAGTCTCGGTGCGGTATAGACAATCAACCACGTCGGCCAATGCCTATCCTTTCTTCGCGTGACCGCACAATCCTGGCCTTGTCACCAGGGAGTGGCTTCAGCTCATCGCTCGGGTCAAAGTTGGCGTTGGATGATCCCTTGGCGTGTTGCTCTGGGTGCTTGTTTTCCTCGGACAGTTTGCGAAGTCGTTCTTCTTCGAAGGCAGCAAGGTCCTCCGATGTGATGGCAATGGCGGTTGGCTTTCGGCGGAGCATTTTGACTGTCAGAATGTATGCCACTGAATCAAGCAAGTTGGTGGTGAGCGGAGGTCGGTGAGCGGTGCCTCACGTGACTACATTCTTCAATCTTTCCGCGTTGAAGCCCGTCACAGTTTTGAGTCCGATACCAACGCTCCAGGGACACGACCTGGCTTATTGATAAGCCAAGATGTTTCGGCCACAGATCAGGCAGATTGCTCTGCAATGTGAACGTGCGAGATTTGGTCTCTCCGCGCCTGTTCGACCGTTCTCCTGTTCCCGTACAGTGGCTGCTGAAGATCAAAACCAACCGTCCGGTAAGTACAGGCGATGAAACCAGGCCTCGAGGAAGCAAACACACAACTGCATTGTTGATTGAAAGTCACTGTGTCTCCTATCTAACCCGGATTCCCATTAGGCCAAAAGCCCAACACCCGTCCTCCTCCATCAGACGCACGCCCCCGCCAGCCTCGCAAACCCAGTGGCCCTCCGGCTCGTCCCAAACAGAATCAACCTCGCCCTGCTCGAGTGGTTGACGCAAGGTCATTTGCTGCAACAAAAGCTAGCGGTGGAGAGCAACCCAAGATCATTCGCAGCCCGAGATTGCGCACCGCTCGCGGCGGCAACCAAGGCCAAAATCGGAAACCCAAACCCTCCGCCAAGGGCAAGGGTCCACGGAAGGACCAGCGCCGAAACGCAACTTCATTTGAAAACGCCGAGGGCGAAGAGGCCGAAGCGGCGGCTATTGAGGCCGTTGAGCAAGAGCAAATCTTGAAAGACCGGCCCGTTCCTATTCGCTATGAGCCTCAGGAAATCACCTACTCTACATTGAGAGAGACTTGGCCTTCAATTCCCACAGATGCGAACTCGCGCTCCGCTGCCGTTTACGAGAAGCTTGTCAGCCTAAGCGGTCGCTTTGCCAATGGCTACGTCCCGCCTCATGAGCTTGGAAGACGCATCTGGAAGGGTCAAAGCGTTCTTTTCAGCAGTGAGGCCGAGAAGGCTGAGGCTCTGGAAGAGACTAAGCGGTTGGCCCAGCTTCGGGCAGACCAGATTTCACAGCGCAAGGGTGACCTTGTGGAGCCTCGCACTGTTGAATTCAACCCCATCAATGCGGAGAGCACCAAAACTCTCATGGAGACGCTCGCGCAGGGCAAGTATCCAACGGCCGAGGCTAAGAAGGAGGGGCCAGCCGTATTGGGCGAGGTGACAAGAAATCTCATGAACAATGGGACATACCAAACAACTGGGAAAACCTCTCAGTTCATGGCCAAGCTCGAATCACTTGTCTCTGGCAGCACCAAGCGTGCCTGATACTATGCGAGGACGAGGACCAGTGGTAGATGTGACTTGTATTATATAGTTTTGTTTCGGTTCATTTCTCATTTTTCTCCCATATCTTTCCCGATTATGTCTGTATCTAAGTTACAAAGTCATTATTTTACAAGCACCGTGTTCCTCGGCTGGCCGACAATATTTTATGCCTGCTCCAGGGTCTTTTTGGCCGCTTCAAATGCATCCTTGAGATCTTTTTGACCTTGATCGGTGACCTTCTCCATCTGATCATGAGCTTTGCGAACATCATCTGGTCGAGCTAGTTTCTTTTTCTGCAAGTCCTGGAGACGTTTGTGCATGGCGCCTCTGCAATCGCGTACTGAGCTAGAGGCCCTGTCAAATGCTTGCTTAGCAGTTTGAATGTTTTTATCCCGGGAATCCTTTGTGGGCGGTGGAATGGGAATGTTGAGTTGGAGGGCGTTGTGGGCATCGGGTTGCGGAGTCAAGGATAGGTTCGAGGATATGATAGCCGAAATAAGAGGTTTGATGTGCTGCGCAAGATATTAGAATTGCTCTGATTTGAAAGTGCACGTCGATAGTCAAACTCACGTCCTCTTCTGCGGCCAAGAGAGTGACCATCCGTCCTCCCTTGGGTACAACCTGAGCCAGATCTCCTAATTTGACTGACTCCTTAGACTCCTTGCTCAGCTGAACCTTCAAATTCTCCAGGAGAGCGGTATTGAACCGCCCTCCCGCGCGAAGCTTGGACAAATCATCTTTGAGCCGAGCGACAGTCGTGGAAATGCCGTTGTGCAGTTGAGAGAGATCAAAGGGATCTTCAGCAGAGCTCGAGCTTTCTTTTGGCTCAGGAGCAGAACTCTGTTTGGCCTTGTCCTTTTTTTTGTATAGAGCAGGGGAGTTGGCAAAGTTACGTCTGTTCAGAGGAACTAAGCACTGAGTCCGAGGCAAGAGACACGACCGAGGGTTCAAAGGGCGCGTGACCGCAAGGCGAGGACAGACAGAGCGGAATGATTGGGAAACGATACGTTGCATGGCGGAAGCAATTGGTGTAAAAAAGTTGGAGAGCAAAAGTTGGAGAGCAAAAGTTGGAGAGCGGAAACACGAAGTTTTGCAGTCCCATTTCCACCATCCCCGCCTTGGCCCGAAACGCACGGCCTTCTACAATTACAGAGAAAAGCAGGAAATCATCACAATGTCATTAAATTGCAAATGGCGAACTTCGTCTACAAAAAAAAAGCAAAACAAATCATACTTTTCAAGAAAAGAAAACTGCGCCCAAGTTGCCCGGCTTAAACAAAGCATGACAGAGACCAACTCTGCCCAAGGTCTAGATGGTGCAGATTCCCTGAGAAGTAGGGTCCCGGGAAAGAGAAAAATTCGTTGGCCGTAAGTCTATGTTCATGTCTTCCCATGTATATCATGGATGCATTTACCGTGTGGCCATGGCCTTGGTAATCAGGCGCTTGAGGGCGAGCTCCTTCTTCTTGAGATCCTCGGGAGTGGAGTCCTCCACCTCGAGCTGGGCCATGGCATCGCTGAGAGCGGACTCAATGCGCTCCTTGTTGCCACGCTTGAGCTTCATGGACATGCCAGGGTCGGAGACGATCTCCTCAACACGGGAGATGTAAGACTCGAGCTGCTGGCGAGACTCGAACTTCTTGGTGAAAGCCTCGTCGCTGGTCTTGAACTTGGCAGCATCTACATGACGTTAGTCAGTATTGGATTGAAAATTAACTTGGGGTGGAAGGAAAAACATACCGTCAACCATCTGGTCGATCTCAGCGCTGGAGAGCTTGCCGACAGCGTTGGAGATGGTGATGTTGGCCGTGCGGCCGGAGGTCTTCTCGGTGGCGGTGACCTTCAGGATACCGTTGACGTCAACCTCGAAGACACACTCGAGAGCGGCCTCACCGGCGCGCATGGGAGGGAGAGGAGCGAGAGTGAATTCGCCCAGGGAGGTGTTGTCAGCGCAGTTGGTACGCTCACCCTGGTAGACGGGGAACTGAACGGTCTGTTGGTTGTCGACAACAGTGGTGAAGGTACGCTTCTTAATAGTGGGGACGGTCTGGCCGCGGTTAACGACGGGGGCGAAGATGTTGCCCTCCATGGCGACACCGAGAGAGAGGGGAACAACGTCCAGAAGGAGGAGGTCCTGAGTCTCGGCGGAGGTGGCCTTGCCGGAAAGGATACCGGCCTGGACAGCGGCACCGTAGGCAACAGCCTCATCGGGGTTGATGCTCTATACAAGACATGTAAGTGGATGTAAATTGCCTGATTTTGGAGTATGATCTTACCTTCTCGAGCTTCTTGCCGTCGAAGAAGTCGCTCAGGAGCTTCTGGATGCGGGGAATACGGGTGGAACCACCGACAAGGACGATCTCATCGACCTTGCTCTTGGGGATACCAGAGTCCTTGAGGACCTGCTGGACGGGGTCCAGGGTGCCAGAGAAGGCCTTGGCGTTAAGGTCCTCGAAACGGGCACGGGTGATGGAGGAGTTGAGGTCCTCACCGTCGAAGAGAGAGTCAATCTCAACGGTGGTCTGGGTGGCGTTGGACAGAGTACGCTTAGCACGCTCGCAAGCGGTGCGCAGACGACGAAGAGCACGGGCGTCACCGGAGAGGTCCTTGCCGGTCTTCTTCTGGAACTCCTTCTTGAAGTGCTCAAGGAGGTTGGTGTCGAAGTCCTGACCACCAAGGTGAGTGTCACCAGCGGTGGCCTTGACAGTGAAGACACCACCCTGGATGTTCAGCAGGGACACATCGAAGGTACCACCACCAAGATCGTAGATGAGGACGTTGCGCTCCTTGTCAGACTTGCCGGAGCCAAGACCGTAGGCGATAGCGGCAGCGGTAGGCTCGTTGATGATACGGAGAACGTTGAGACCAGCGATGGCACCAGCATCCTTGGTGGCCTGACGCTGGTTGTCGTTGAAGTAAGCAGGCACGGTAATAACGGCCTTCTCGACCTTCTTGCCGAGCTTGACCTCGGCAACCTCCTTCATCTGTTTCAGTGCATCAGTAAGTCATTTCTTGTATATGTATATATTGGATGTTTCGCCTTACCTTCATGAGGACCATGGAGGAGATCTCCTGGGGGAGAAGGTCTTGGTCTCGCCGAGGTACTCGACCTGGACAACGGGGTTACCACCCTGGTCAATGACCTTGAAGGGCCAGGACTCAACATCCTTCTTGACGATGGGGTCCTCGTAGCGGCGACCGATCAAACGCCTGTTCCGAGTCAGACCAAAACCCAGGAAAGAAATTGCTTGGAACGCGCATGAATCGAAAACAGGCGCAAAATTTCAAGAACTCACTTGATATCGAAGATGGTGTTGGCCGGGTTCATGGCGGCCTGGTTCTTGGCGGCATCACCAATCAGACGCTCCTTGTCGGTGAAAGAGACGAAGGAGGGGGTAGTGTAGCTACCCTGGTCGTTGGCAACTGATCATACGGTCAGTTTATGCAGAAAATTTCGATGGAGAAAAAACGTACTGATCTCGACATTGGTACCCTCGTAGTTGGCAACGCAAGAGTAGGTGGTACCTTGAAAAAGAAGCATTAGTTGTGCGTCCACATATTTGAGAAAATAAACTCACCCAAATCGATACCGACGGCACCGTCGAAGACCTCAATGTCGGCCATTATGAGATAGGGAAATAGTAATTGGGAGGAATGGGAAAGAGAGGGATGGTGGGGGAAAGAGGAAATTTTTTATCAACCCGAGTGCATATTTAATCGGAGCCACAAAAACCCAGAAAATTTTTCGGGAGCGGTGAATCACGTGCGAGGGCTATATACTTCTACGAATGTGAGGGAGTACGAGAATAATTATCTGGAAATATGGAACTGTATTAACTGTAGAAATGTATATATTAAATTAATGTTCAATGTATCATGTATATGTACACCTCCTCCATGCTATCCGCTAAATTTCATCAATATCCATAGGATCACATATATCATTCAAGTCGTCTTCGCCCTTCTGATTCGGACTCTGACTCTGACTCGCACTTGCATTCGCACTCTCCGCTCTCGCTCGTTTCCGGGATTCCAGTATCGCTTTTCGTATATTGTCCTTATCCTTGGGCACTGTAAGGGAAGCCGGTTCTGTGTAGAGAACCAGTTCTTTTCCCGATTGCTGGGAAGATAAAACCGAGGCAGGCACCGAAAGCAACTTTGTAGCAAGAGGCGAGAATATAAGCCCATCGGGGGAATCACCTTCGAGTTCTTGATCCAGGTTGTGGATGTAGGTCGTATGTTGAGTGTCATCCAACAGCATCATATCTTCCTTCCCTTCCCCTTTGGCCCGAGCGGAGATTGGCACGCTATCTAGGAATGCGTCAACTTTGACCCCTTGGAAATTGTTCCTCAACTCACCTATTCGCAAGCATCCGAATTTCTTTGTTAACGGTTGCGCGCCATCGGGATCACCTTGGGCCGGGCGCTTCTTCCCGTGGCCTTGGATTTCCTCCATCCAGGAAAAAGAAGAGAAATCAACTTCCTCGGATCTAAGGCGTACACAGTACACAGTACACAGGTCCGGGGGTCATTCTTGAAGGATCTCGCTCAATGCGGGTTTCTGGGATGGTGAGGAACGGGGAGGCTTTGACTCATCTCTTTCGAAACCACCCCAGAACCTTCTACCCTCGTTTTGTTCACTCCTTGTCAACCAACCCACCTACAGTCAAAATGACTTCCGTTGGTTCTGAATGGACCGCTCTGCGAGTCCGAGAAACCTTCTTGGATTATTTCAAGCAAAATGGTCATACCTTTGGTAGGAGCCGCCCGCGATTCTTTTTTCTCATACCCCTCCACCCCGCCACATAGACTGACTGGAATGGCACATAGTACCTTCGTCCCCCGTCGCTCCTCTCTCGGATCCGACTCTCCTATTTACAAATGCGGGCATGAACCAGTTCAAGTCCATCTTCCTGGGTACCGTTGACCCATCCTCGGACTTTGGAAAGCTGAAGCGCGCCGCAAACTCGCAAAAGGTATTGAAGCTTTGCCGGGGAACTGAAACCCCAAAATGGAGAGCTATTGCTGATCTTGATAATTAGTGTCTTCGTGCTGGTGGTAAACATAATGTTCGTTTGTCCCTGGATCAATTCATAGAGGGGCGTCAGTATACTGACTAGTCTTGTGCAGGATCTGGATGATGTGGGCAAGGACAGCTATCATCATGTGAGCTTCCAGAATACCATATCTACCCAAAGGAACACTGACTCAACGCTCTAGACCTTCTTTGAAATGCTCGGCAACTGGAGTTTCGGCGATTACTTCAAGAAAGAAGCAATTACATACTCCTGGACTCTTCTGACAAAAGTCTATGGACTGAACCCCGATCGTCTCTATGTCACATACTTCGAGGGCAACGAAGCGGGTGGGTTGGAACCGGACCTGGAGGCCAAAGAGTTGTGGAAATCCGTCGGTGTTCCCGAATCCCACATTCTTCCCGGCGATATGAAAGACAACTTCTGGGAAATGGGTGACCAAGGCCCTTGTGGACCTTGCAGTGAAGTCCATTACGATCGGATCGGCGGGCGTAATGCTGCCCACCTTGTCAACCAAGACGACCCGAATGTGCTCGAGATCTGGAACAACGTTTTTATCCAGTACAACCGCGAGCCTGATAGCTCCCTGCGATCTCTTCCCAACAAACATGTTGACACTGGAATGGGTTTCGAGAGACTGGTGTCTATACTCCAGGACAAATCTTCCAACTATGATACAGATGTTTTTACTCCCATCTTCCAGGCTATTCAAACTGTCACCGGAGCCCGCGAATACCGCGGCAACTTTGGTGCTGACGACCCTGACGGTATTGACACTGCCTACCGTGTTGTTGCAGACCACGTGCGAACCTTGATGTTTGCTATCTCGGATGGTGTTATCCCCAACAACGAGGGCCGTGGATATGTTATTCGTCGTGTACTGCGTCGAGGCGCTCGGTATGCCCGCAAGTACTTCCAGGTTGATATTGGAAACTTTTTTGCCAAATTGGTCCCGACCGTTGTGGATCAATTGGGTGATATGTTCCCTGAACTCAAGCGCAAGCAACAAGATGTTATTGAAATCTTGGACGAGGAAGAGTTGTCATTTGCTAAAACCCTGGACCGAGGTGAGCGACAGTTTGAGCAGTATGCCCAGCAAGCTAAGGTCAAGGGTACCGACAAGCTCCATGGTGCCGATGTTTGGAGACTGTACGATACCTTCGGATTCCCTGTTGACCTGACTCGCATCATGGCCGAGGAGCGTGGCCTTCGTATTGATGATGTCGAGTTTGAAGAAGCCCGCTTGAAGGCGAAGGAGGCTAGCAAAGGCCAAAAGAAGGCCGCCGAAACCACCGTCAAGCTTGATGTCCACGACCTAGGGAAGCTGGAAAAGATGAATGACGTCCAAAAGACAGATGACTCTGCCAAATTCGGCCGAGGCAATATCACTGCTCATGTCAAGGCCATCTACCATGCTAAGAGTTTCCATAACAACACTGACAATGTCCCCGACGGAGCGCAGCTTGGTGTTATTCTCGACTGTACAAACTTCTACGCCGAGCAGGGTGGCCAGGAGAATGACACCGGTAAAATCATCATTGATGGACAAGCGGAGCTTGAGGTTGGCGATGTCCAGTCCTATGCCGGATACGTTCTGCACACTGGCTTTATGAAATACGGGTCATTCGCCGTTGGCGATTCTGTTATTTGCGAATACGATGAGCTCCGGCGCTGGCCCATCCGAAACAACCACACCGGCACCCACATCCTGAACTTCGCTCTGAAGGAGATTCTAGGCGATGGCGTGGACCAGAAGGGCTCCCTTGTGGCCCCTGAAAAGCTTCGCTTCGACTTTTCCCACAAGAGCGCAATTTCCGACGCCGAGCTTGAGAAGATTGAGGCAAAGGCGACTGAATACATTCGACAGAATTGCTCTGTCTACTCCAAAGATATTCCTCTCGCTACTGCTCAGGAGATCTCAGGTGTCAGAGCTGTGTTCGGTGAGACTTACCCTGATCCTGTTCGTGTTGTCTCTGTTGGTGTGGAATTGGAAGAGATTCTACAGAACGTCAAGGATCCACGCTGGCAGGGAGTCAGCATTGAGTTCTGCGGTGGAACCCATGTCCAGAAAACCGGTGATATCAAGGATTTGGTCATCCTGGAGGAGAGCGGTATTGCGAAGGGCATTCGCCGAATTATCGCCGTCACTGGAGAAGAGGCCCACGAGGTGCAGCGTGTTGCCCAAGACTTTGGGAAACGCCTTGACCGGTTGAATGCATTGCCTCTGGGTTCCGAAAAGGAGCAAGAGGCCAAGCAGGTTCAGGTCGACCTCAACCAGCTTTCAATTTCTGCCGTCGAGAAGGCCAAGTTCAGAGAACGCTTTGCCAAAATCAATAAGCAGGTTCTCGATGGCCAAAAGGCCCAACAAAAACTGGAATCCAAGAAGGCAGTCGACACCATCACTTCCTACTT
Source organism: Penicillium canescens (assembly GCF_028828765.1). Lineage (NCBI taxonomy): Eukaryota > Fungi > Ascomycota > Eurotiomycetes > Eurotiales > Aspergillaceae > Penicillium > Penicillium canescens. Next base: position 2,326,704 of record NW_026703973.1, read on the forward strand.
TGAGGCCCCAGAAAACAAAGACAAGTCGTGGCTTGTGATCCAGCTTCCAATCTCGGCCAACGCAAAGGCTGTGAGCGAGTCTCTCAACCATGTCAAGTCGAAGCTGCAAGGCAAGAGTGTCTATCTCTTGGCGGCAGACTCTGAGCAAGGTCGGGTTTCACACGGCTGTTATATCTCCCAGGTGAGTAGTAAAAGCACAGCTCTCCGCGACAATCTTACGCTCGTTCAAGTACTGATTTGCACCTAGGATCTGAGCACCCAAGGTGCTTCGGCGAGCGATTGGGCAGCCGTTGTTTCTGGTGCCGTGGGAGGAAAGGCAGGTGGGAAGGGTCCCACTTCTATTGGAAACGGTACAAACTCAGACAAGGTTGAGGAGGCGATCGCGCTGGCTTCGGATTATCTGAGCAAGTTCAAGCTCTAGTCCGAGTGCAGATGGGATTCGATCGTATGAAGGCGTGCAGACTATGAAATGTCGAAAAGTCTACTTACTAGCACCGGAAATTGACATCTTTTCATGATTCTTCTAACAATGATACGTCTGTGGCCTGGTTCTAGAAGGTTGTTTCAATTGCAGGTAATAATAGTATACAGCTGTCTTGTAGCATCAACACGGTGCTTCTTTCTCGTTTCTCACATCTCTCCGCATTGCACAATCGTTACATCTTGGTTGGGCTTTTCCTTGCTGGTACGAGTGTTTTCGATCATATGAATAATCTCCATCCCGTCAATCACTTGGCCAAAGACCACATGCTTGTTGTTCAAGAATGGTGTGGCTGTAGTCGTGATAAAGAACTGGCAGCCATTGGTGTTGGGGCCCGAATTCTACTATTCTCAGTGAATACTCTGGAGAAAGCCAGGAAATGACTTACTGCCATGCTTAATAGACCAGCCCGGTCATGGGTAAGAGTGAAGTTTTCATCGGCGAACTTCGAGGTGCCGTAGATGGTGCAGGACCCAGTTCCATCGCCATTGATGAAATCCCCTCCCTGGATCATGAAGTCTTTGATCTATAGAACTTAGTTTGGAGTCTGTGAGACACGATTTTCAACACATACCACTCGGTGAAATTTGCTTCCCTTGTAGCCTTGGGGTTGTCCCTTGGGGGTTTTGCTTTCCCCAGTGCAAAACTGTCGGAAATTCTCTGCTGTTCGCGGGGTGACATTTGCAAACAATTCGATTTTCACTCGCCCAAGGGATTCGCCTAGAATATGTTAGTATCAAGGACTAGGACAAAGAAGGGGCAACTTACCCCCAAGGGCAATATCAAAGAAAACCACTGGGTTTGATTCCATGGCGAAGGTTGGAAGGGGTGAAGAAAGGAGGTTTTGGCTTTCAACTAGGGAGGTTCGACAATGTAACAATATAACTACTTCAGAGTATACAAAGGATGATTTAGTCAGGGATACAGTTGCCTTGCCTCACAGTCTCATCCCCTCTCAAAGCTTTATGTACTTGGTACCTCTGTAGCAGCGCTGGCATCATACTAATCAGAGGTACCAGCGACAAAGCAGTCCCGTGACCCAATCTCAGTGATCCGCATGCATCCATTACGAGGTCTCCTCTCGCCATCCTTCCTCTCCTCATCTCTCTTGCCTTTGGGGGTTTACTTCAGGGGGTGATATGTTAAGGCATTCACTTTCTCTTCCCAGGAAGTTCTGTGGGTGTATTGCTTACGGTCGATCTTCCATGGGCTGTCTTCAATTTTAGTTACCAAGTACGCTCATGGTAACCTTTCAAATCTTTTATCACATACCTACACTTGAAGGTCGTTACACCTGGGTTCTGGTTTAAAAAAAAAAAAAAAAAAAAAAAAAAAGAAAGAAAGGCCAACCCACGGGACCATCTCGTACGAGGCATGAAGATTTGACTTGGGGGCAACTGAACTCCAGTGAAACTACTCGATCCAGATCGTGTGATTCTTCTTATCGCTGATCGCAATGTCTGCAACAACGACATCGGCTTCGGTCAGCGCAGCTACTACCACTGCTGGCAACAGCGGGGGAGGTTCAGGTTCGAACAATGCTACAAGCTCACCTTTGCTGTTCTTTGTCGCTCTCGGCTTCGGCGTCGTCTTCACAAATCTATGGTATGTTGCTTCCATTCCCCCCTTGCCTAAGCTTTCTGCGTATTCTGGAATCTGACTGTCATTGCAGGATCATCGTTGGCGTCAAGTACTGCTTTCGATATAACCAACGAAACCGTCAGCTACGCAGTGAAGAAGCCGGAGAACCTATAGATCTAGCCACAATGCCTCGGGCTCATCGCCGAAGGAGGGAGAAAAAGCTGATGACAATGGACGAGGTAAACGAACGGTTTCCACTGGTCAAATACAAAGTGTGGAGGTCATCTCGCGCAAACCAAGGTCTTTCCACAGAAGGAGGCATAACAGCACCAAACAGCAGGCCTCAGAGCCTGAAAGATGGAAATGAGATTGTGAAAACATCGGTTGATATTTCCACACCTGCAGTATCGCCATCCGAGGTCCATGAACGTCCGTATTCCAACACAGCACAAACGATTTCCCAAGATTTGCATGTTGGTTGTCCAGCACAGTCCCCGGACGAAAAGATACCCACGGTATCAAGAATGTCTTCGACCGAACAGGGCACTGGTGCGAACGAAGAGGAGCGTACTTTGGCCAACGATAGCGTTCACACGGACATTGAAGACGAAGATGATGGCGATCACATCCAGAAAGCCGTTCCTACTGATCTTTTGCCCAATCCTGGCGATTCTTGCGCCATTTGCCTGGACATCATTGAGGACGATGATGACATCCGGGGACTTACATGCGGACATGCTTTCCATGCCTCGTGTGTTGACCCTTGGTTGACGAGTAGAAGAGCTTGTTGTCCTCTGTGCAAAGCCGATTACTATGTTCCTAAGCCCCGTGCGCAGACGGAGACACAGTCCGGCACAGATCGACACGGACATCGTATCGCCTCCATCCGCGCGGATGCAATTCTCAGACCTCCTCGGGCTGCCCGCAATCGAAGTCGGGAAAATGGGTTCCGTGTACATATGATCTTACCGGGTCGAATGTTCCAAACGACCTCACAGGAACGAGAGGGATTCCCGCTTCGAGAACCACGTGCGCAGCGCAGTCGCGATGAGTTCTGGGGATCAGAACATCCAAATCAGTCTTCCTGGCCGCGGTTTGTCCCAACTCGTCTCCGTCAACTTTCCTCCCGCTTTTCCTCTTCTAGAGATCCTCATCCGCCACCCGAAGTTGAACCTTCATCTGCTGAGGCTATATCTTCGGATCGGCGTACACCTGGCCAAGTGGAAGCCGGTACCACATGATATTCAACTTGCCTTCTTTTTTCATACTTCACACCTGATTCATGCACGAAATACCTTTTTTTGTGTTCTTTAACTTATGCTGAAACCACATCTGGAATGTTGGTTGGGACTTTCACTGTTTATGACATGATATGTGTAATTATCTACTGGCGGGGAACTAGGACTGGGGCGTACACTTCTCGTGATCTTTGTGTGCGGACATCAATTTTTCGCTTTATCCCTCGACATATTCCATCCTAATATGACATTTCTACGTAGCGCCATCAACATCTACTGCTTCTGTGCTAAATCTTGGTCCATGCAACAAGTGATTTGAGTTGTATTGTTGCAATATTCTCCCAGAGGTTGCGCAACGGATGCGTGGGATGTAGTCAAATAATTGTGGACAGCACAACAATCACAGGTGAGCTTGACGGTATCTTTTTTGACAATTTCTTTTGATATACGTTTGGTCTTAACTAGCTTAAATCAAGACAAATCTGAACTGAACTTGGGACATAATAGCACACATAATGCAACGCATTGGCCTCGGAATGAAATAACCCCTAGGGCATCCATGTTTCAACGTCCTCACATCTGCGTCTTGGGAGCCCCTACACCAGCGCTAATGACGCTGGGCAGTTCCTGCGAGCCCATGCTAAAGAGCATTCCAATAGCACTGCCGACCAGCACAATGGCTAGAAGACTGACACCCGCAACAAGAAAGAACGGTGAGCTGATATCTCTCTTTTGGCAAGCCGAGCCACCCCACTGGACTGTTTTGGTAGTGCCATCACTGTTCCTAATGACACTTTGTTGACATTGGCACGCATAACAGTTGCCAGTGGTTCCTTCAACGCCTGAACCATACTTCAAGTAACAAGAGCCGTGTCCAGAACAATTGTTGGTGGCTTCGGCACATGATGAATTTGAAGCGTGACAGACAGGTGCCAGGGTTGACTGTAACGGTTGTGTAGACCGTTTGAATGTATCCTGCTTTGCTATGGATCCAGATTGCTGGTTCACATCCTGGCGGCTAAGTGGCTTTGACTGGAGGCCACGAGGTAGAATGATAGCTGTGATTTCGCGCTCACCGGTTGACGAAGTCTGGGCCAGTTGGCGAATCAACGACTGCAGAGTTTTACTCGCAAGAAGGGAGTCACCCGAATCGGTCTATGGTTGATACAATCAGATTGCGCTCTCAGTGGTTTGGGGGAGACTAAATACCTTGAAAGAAAGCTTCAAAGCCGAGTTCTCTTGACTCTTACTTGCCCAAGTTTCCACTGAGTCAACAAGTTTAAGGAAATCCTGGTTAAGAAGTTCGGAATCGCGGGCCAAAGGATCCTTGGACAGGCACTCTCTGGCGGTCTAGTGGAAAAGGGTCCCAAAATTAGCAGGGGGTCATAAAAAAACTTTGATAGCGACGAGACTACCTGGGGTTTGACTGATGTAGATTTGCTGGCATCATTATCGTAGTATGCGCAGTATTGACCACGGTCAGCTGTCACGGTGGGTGTGCTTTCGATGAATGATCCCATGAGATCCGCCCCCATGAATGTCGTGGATATTTGAGGGACAAAGATGTGGTTTGGTTGTACTTTGTGCAGAGTCATGGCTGAAAAGACAGAGAAAGGGTGTTAGCTAGTAATCTTCATGTGTGTCAACTTCCACCTGGACACTTACCAACTCGTTCATCCACCCCTTCTAGAATAAATACACTTCTTCCAGGGGCTTCATCGCTGCTAGATCCTCCAAATAGAGTAAAATCGGCTTTAGCAAACTGATTCAGGCGATGCACGGTGTCTGTATCCACCATTCCAAGGACTGATGCGACAGACGACTTCATGCGGAGCTCCAAGACAAGTTGAGCCTCTTCTTCAGTCAGTCTTTGCTGCTTAGCATTGGCATTGTTGATTCCTGAGGATCTCGGTGAGAGACTGAAAATTGAAGCTTCCAGAGCATTCGCCTGCAATGCACCTGTTAATGCCAGGGCAAGAAAGGTAGATAGCCAGCGCATCTCGAGTAAAGGAGGCTGGGGGTTAAAAGATGACTATTGTGGCAGGCGTGGCGATAGCCACATCAAGATGTCCCTCTCAAAAATTGATTCGCCTTCGTTGTATAACCGTAGCCAAAAGAAGACGGACAAGGATAGAAGACCGTTAGCTGGTCGAAGACTGGCCCTCCGATAAGATATCACGTGGTCTCACGTCAATAATACTTCGTTTTAATGTTGTTTATGTCTATGTATTTGGTTACATCTTGTGTTCAACCTTGTTTATTTTAAAGCATCGTGTACATGAAGGGACAATACATGTATACATGAGCTGGCACACCTGGGCACCTCCGCTGGTGACTCTGTGAATGTTAGTTACATAAGCCACCGATCCTACGCCGTGGAAACTCGCAGCGCATCAACGAGAAAATCCAACTCTTCCTTCTTTTGAGACTGAGATGATTCTCGAGTGACAATCCTTCTAGGGATTGGCTGTTCCCAATGCTCCGGCTCAGGTATCTGTTTCGAAACCCTCAAGCGCGCCCATCTTTCTTTCGCTTCCGATCTCGTCATGCCCATCCCAACTTCTTAACATCACCGAGTGTCCAGCATGTGAGGTTCAGGCGGCCTTGGATCAGGTGAGTAACGGCTTGTCTTTATCCCGAGATTGGTTGAAACTCCTTTGAGTCATACTGATACAGAAATCCCCAGGTCGTTTATCTCAAAATGTCTGCTATATGGCACCGCATTTCACTTATGGACCACATTCGTACTAGTCCGATTCGACGATGACACCGACGATACAGACTCATCCGCTGTTCCCGACCCGACAGATGCTGCTCCGCGTGACACCTCTCAGGGAAGTGGCAACAAAAGCGGAAAAGAAGTTGAAGATGAGGACGCGCTATTCATACCGCTCGCCTGGTCCAGATTACAGACAGGCGAGCTATACAGTACGTCTGATCCAGAATGGCAAGCGTTTGTCAAGATATCCAAAGATCGAAAGAAGCTTCAAAAATTAAGAGGTAAGGAATTCGTCTCAGTCCAATCATTCTCATTGGCTTACAGGTCCAGATGAACTCGCCACGATTGTCCTAGAGGGTGCAGAAAGTCAGATGTCGCAAATACTTGGAGGACCTCTCTCCATCACAGGGTTCTGGCTTGTTCACCAGTTTCCAAACCGTGCCCCTCCTGGATATGTGCGGTCAGGGTATGTATTCGCGACACCCGACGAGTGGATCAGTTACTGATGGTGGCCAGACTCGAGATCGCACATGACAGCGTATCGTGGGTCACTAAGCCAATGGACCCCGATGTGGGTGACAAGCTACAAATATTCATGAAACCAGTCCATATGGTACTTGCAATCAGAGATGCATATCTGGTGCTATTGTTACGACAACTGGATCGCCTAAGGAAACCAAAGGGAGAACCGCTGGATGCGTTGGATTTCTTAAGTGACCCGTCCGCCACGCCTGGTCGTGACACAGGAAACTGGATCGGTCAACAGGAAGAATCCAACATCCAACCACCCATGACCGACGGACTCAAAGAAAATATGCCACCCAACACCGAAAATTCCAATTATCATCCATCATCACTCATATCTCTATTACAGCGGTTGCCGTTACCTGATCTCAGCCCGGGATCAGATTTGCATTTGGCATCAAAGGCATTCAACTTGCGGCTAAACAATGAGCGGTCTCGGGCCCCAGGGTCTGCTCGTCGGGGTGCTTTCTTTGTTGCAGGCCCAGTTGGGCTAAAAGGACCCAATGGGTTTTGTAGATTCGAGGTGCGAGGCGAGTATGATCCAGCCAAACGCCAATGGCGAGCAGTGGAGATGACTCTGAAGGATCTAAATATGAGGAGACAGAGAGCACTTGGAAGTTAAGCGACATGTATCGAAGGCGACGTGTATCGAAAGGACATGTATCGAAGACACGCCGAAGCAAGGCGGAGCAAGTTCACTGCTAAAAACGTCTCATGTCGCTGATAGTCGCCAGCGCTAGATACCATGTACATATTTAACAAAATCAAGATGGCAAATATCTTAATTGTACAGCTGCCTTTTGACGTTGAGGGATGACGTGTGGAGGGGTTTATAAACGACAGCCCCTCATTCCTTATGTCTTCACTTTCCATCCATCTCATATTCGACATCATGTCTGTGCCTCCTAATTTTGCTGGGCTCAAGCTACCTGGTGCATCTCAAGAGACACCACACACTCTTGAAATGTGTATGTCCTCTTAGGGTTCTAGTTACAGGCAAACCAGCTGACTATCAACATCTAGATCTTGACTATGTCTGTCCTGTCAGTAAATTACGCAGATGGGTTGGGGTCACCTTCACTGATGTTGCTCTAGTTCTCGGCCAAGATGTTCAATACATTCTACACGCTCGAGCCAATGATCACTCAGCGCTATGGTTCTCGGCTTCGGGTTATATTTCGGCAGCATATACAACCGTGGCACCCATCGTCCACGTTGACTCATGAGGCCGGAGCAGCCATCCTTAGAGTCGCCCCTGAGAGATTCTGGGATTACAGTGCTGCATTGTTCAAGCACCAAGCCGATTTCTTCGATATCAGCGTGGTGCATGAAACGCGCAACGAAACTTACGAGCGATTGGCAAATATTGCAGGCACTGTGGGGGTGGACGAAAAGAAAGTACTTGATTTGCTAACCATTAGCGAAACACCCGGTGACGATGGGCAATTGAACGTTGGCAACCAAGTGACCAACGATATCAAGTGGATGGTCAAGGTAAAGCATCTGTCTTGTTGCCCACTGGGATTATTTGTTTTCCTCTAACACCGCCAAGGCGGATCGAGTAGTGGGAGTCCATGTTTCGCCCACAATTTTCTTCAATGTAAGGCCGCTCGACAGAATGATTATGCTCAATATGCTGACACAGAACCAGGGAGTAGAGGAACGTGGCATCAGTAGCAGCTTCACCGCTGCCCAGTGGGAAGAATGGCTGGCCAAAAACGTAATTTGAGGGCGCTGGATGGGCCATAGCGTCTGCGGCGAGAAACAGGCTGGTACTTGGTGGATAGCATAGAAAACCAGAATCTAGCGTTCCAATGAAGTGGTGGAAAAGGAGAAAATGAAATGTTGTCTCATTCCAGAACTTCAATTACGAAGCTTTTGTGGATCCTAGTAAGCATACTGCGAATGCATTTTTCCATACCATAAACGACCCCACAGTTATGTCTTCTCAAGGTTTCAAATGTCCCAGGTAACGCCAACAACCAGTAACTTATTGTTGGAGAGGAGGTTGATAGTTGAGAGGGCGTCTATAAACGAGTCAATGACAGGCTCAAAAGCACAATTAGAAAGTACCAACTTGAACAATAAGATATGAGGTTCTGGTTCATGCACCTCGTAATGCTCCCAGCCCAAACTCTAGGCGCATGTTGTTAGCCTCCACACACGCCCTCTGGCCGTATCCAACCCACCTGTGTGATACCCAATGCGCGCCATTCCTCCTCCCAAAGCAATTTCAAAGTCCCCTTGGAGCTGTCAAAGTAGTCCGTGGGGATTTTCTTAAGCATGTTCTTCGGAAGCTGGACATGGCGGTATTCAAATTTGTCGTCATTGTACCTAGGTGGCAGGGTCAATGCGGAATATTCTGTCTCCCGTGGACAATACGCTTACCTGGCCGAATAATGAATTGAGTCCACAAATTCATCTAGTTTCTCGCGCTCGGACTCTAAGAGGAGACGCGGCTTCTTGTTGCGTCTAGCTGGGTCGATGTCCATTGGAAAAGCGGAGCAGATAGAATTTTGGTGGCTGGATAAGATCAGCTATATGCATCATCAATACCTTAGTCAAGCAACCAAGTATATGGAGGGGGCGGTTTGGTTCAGCAACTTACAATTTGGATAATGCTCGCATGTAGCGGCAACTGAACTGGCAGGGGGTGCTTTGGAGAGGGTGGCCCTGGTGGATAGAATGGCAGTTGAGGGGGTCCCAGGGGTGAAATGACAAGGACGCGACGTGGAGAGAAGGCGTGTAGAACAAGCACCGGACTGTTTTGCGGGACTTGGGAGAATAGTGGGGAATAAGTGCCTGAGGTGTTTGTCCCGCCTTCACGTGATCCTGTATCAAGTTTGTTTATGTTGAGGTCAGACCAAGTCAACTCATATTATAATGAATGTCTTCATGTAGAGGCAAATTTATTTTGGCCTTGTGTTTAATTGAATAGATGTGCTCAAATACGCTCAATTACAACTCAATACCTCTAGATACGGCTAAATACTGCTGCATACTGCTGGATACCACCTTACTAAGCCGGGATGATCCCATCAGACGCGTCTACACGAGTTCAGGAATCCATGTCAATGACTCCCCTTGTATCATATCTCTCCTTGTAACTCTCTCATAAGCGTGTCTTTGGTTCTCTCCTCCGTCACTGCCATGTTCAGTGTGTGACACCTTACCACTTGCAACGCTATCATAGTAATCCGAAATGAGCTCCAAACGGCGATCAGCTGCTGCAGCTTCACCAGATGTGAGGCGCGTATCAAAGCGCCGAAAGATATCTGTAAGTTTCTGCTTTACCACGCTGTCGACTATTTGTTGGCAAATGTGAAACACACCACGCAGTATGGCAAAATGGATTGGTAGTACCCAAGTGTCCGTGGGCTATCATATTGCTATTGACTACGCGCACTCATTCAACCCCCTTGCCTCGTGTGTTTGGATTGCTAATTGAGGCTATCTGGCGAACAACAGGATGATGATCTGACCGGTGCTGAAGATACTAATCGCGCACTGTCGCATTTGGATTCAGATCCACCATCTGCTGAAGAGGATGAAACCCCGGGGTCGCAGGCCGAGTCTGAGGTTAGTTTTGAGGGCGATAGCCTTCAAACTGCGCAGGACAAGATCATGTCAGAGTTAGCCCGGCTGAAAGATTCCGAGTAAGGAAAACTCCGTCATCCGATATGTCTGCGGACGCTGACTATCCTGAACTAGTGGCGAAGATGTCTCTTATCCTTTTATTGGAAAACCAGACCGAAATCTCTACAAGGATTATTACGAGATCATTCAACATCCCGTCTCCCTCCGGAGCATTCAGAAGAGAATCCGAGGCACAGACAGCAGAAAGAATTCATCAAAAACAACCGCCTATCCTACTTGGAAATCCTTTGAGGAGGAAGTCAGCTGTATATGGCAAAATGCAAGGGAGTACAATGAGGATGACAGCGACATTTCTGTTCTAGCAGGGATTCTGGAGGCAAGTCTACACCAGGACATATTCTTGCTACGTCCATCCTTTGCTCTCTACTAACACTCGGGTAGCGTCATTTCAAAGAACGGGTTGCGGAGGCCAAAAGGCTTGTACCGGACCCCGTTCAGGTAGATGGAAATCCCGAGACGCCTCGCATCAAATTGAAGATGGGCACAGTGGTGCCAGAACCGACGGCGCAGAGGCTATCCCTGAAACTCTCTAGGCAAGGCTCCGATATTGCATACAAAGACAATCATCAACCATCCAGTGTCGCGGTCCATGATGGATCTCTGAAACGCCAACGAGACCATATCAGGACTGAATCTGCAGGTCAAGATGTTAGCATGTCTCCTCGGACAAGGTCTTTTCGAAGAAATATGGAGAGCCCAGGATCAAGTGCAGCAACCACCCCAGCTAACTCAGAACAGCACCAGGGCTCCTTGGCGGGTGCACAAGATATGTCCAGTTCAGTCAAGAACGAGACTCCCATGGCGATAGCTCACATTGAGACTGGCACTTCACAAAGCTTCCCCGGTTTATTTGCCGAGGCTTCTGCAACGGAGATCGCTCAACATTCTTCAGGCTCAGGTAAATTGCTTTCGATGGCTATTTTGGCTATCTTGCAGAACCGCGGGCTTTGCTCGGCTTCTTCTACTATACTAACATCATCTTAGCTCATGTGCCCTTTCCGCAACCTCTTGGCGCATCCCCTATGGAGTCATTTTTGAGGCGACCAGGTCAAGGTTTGAGCCCCGCTGTGATTGGCATGGTTTTAAAAACTAATTGTGGTCCAGACGCGAGCACTTCTTTAATTCGAAATGTTCAAATTCTCTCACACGCCTCCCTCTCATTGCAGCATAGTTTCTGTCTAGACGTACCACCCTCTTCGCGACTTTCGCAGCAGAATATCACTGTCAACCTTCCTGCATCACACAATTTACTAACGGTCCGGCCTCGCTTAGCGGCCAGTACTGCCCAGCGGCAGGTAAAGATAGTCGCACTTGTGGGTCTGCGGCGACTTCACGCCTCTGGTGATGTGAATACACTTGCGTATGATGTTCGACTCCATCCTGGCATGACTAGGATTGATTTGGAAGCTATCGTTGGACCGGCTACGGGGGTTCCCAAGTCCGGGCCACCCGGCTCAGATGTCGACTACGAGCGTGTAACTATGTTTCTCAATCTGCTAAGGTGAGGGGCCAGCCTTTGGGTTGGGGCCTACTTGCTGAGCATGGAACCAGTACGGTGGTTACGGATGTTGTTCACTGGGGCTTTTGTGATAGGTTTTGATGTCTCTCTGGAGCGCTTGTATTGTAATTTGATTAGCCCTCTCGGGTCTATGTGTACCCCCGTCGTTGTGTATTCTATACGCCCTTGTGACATGTCATGCGTGACATGATCCTACGATGTGGGTTTTTCTGCTTCCTACGGCATTGCTACCTATGACCCCCGCTGTTGGCTAATCGTAATATACAACACCAAAGATACGTTGGACTTGCGGTTAGGCCATATCGTACAACTTATATACTAGTTCTGCCGAGTGTTATATGTCGCTTTGGTACATGGCTTTACTTTACGACTGTTGTCATATTTCGAATAAATATATAACCTAATAGAGGGTGGTGTATTGTGAGGTCACGCAGCAGTCTAGGTTTAGGTACGTAGGCGAGGTAGAAGCCCTAGTTATGCGTGTAGTACAATACGGTCAAATTATATAAAGTGACTAAACGCTAGTCCTTCCCAGGACTATCGATAATTATTTATATATAGATTAGCCTAATTCGCGGGCAGTAAGGTTCTAAGTCATCTATTCGTGCCTAAAGCTAGTTAACATCCATTAGTCAGTCAGTGGTCCTGATAAGAACTTATAGCTAGCGGGGCTTTTAAAATATGTTGCTATTACCTAGGATAATCCTTAGGTCCCACGGCCTCTAACCTATATCTAACTAATATCAGGAGTCCTTAGTATTACCTCTATCAGGGCCTCTGCCCAACTAAGGATGTTTACTCGGCCCAAGGCATGAGTGAATGCCTTGGGACGTACGATGAAAGGATAATCTAGGACTTTATGTAAAGAAGTAGGGTTCTAGTGTTTACAGGATAGAGCCTGTCAACTAGGTAAGATGAAGATGCCTGGAAGCGAACAATATATTGGAGGAATACAGAGACTGATTCTTGGAGAACCGCTGGGTTCTCCGGGGCAGACTATTTAACATGGGGGATCAGCGTTACGGTGAGCCAACGCTGACGTGTCGACACCTATATGGTGTCGATCCTCTGGGAGTGCGAGAGATCTGTGCATGGCTTCTGAGGATTCCGTTACACTTTACCGCCTACGAATAGGCTAGTCTATATATAAGCATTCCCCGCTAATCTATAGAAAGGGCTAGCGTTTAGTCTCTTCATATAATAGACCGTATTATACTACACGCACGAGTAAGGCTTCTACCTCGCTTACCTACCTAAACCTAGAGACTATCACGTAGTCTTATAATTCTAAACGCTCTACTAATTAGGGTTTATCTAGTAGAACCTATATATTAACTATAGTATAGTGTCGCTTTTAGCGCTCTATCTAGGGGCCTTATACTAGCTAGGAATGTACCTAGTACTATCGAACCCTCAACTATAGAATCGATCTAGGAACTAACTAGGTTATTCCTACTAACTAAACCAACTGCCCCTAAATAATTCGATATTCCTATCTAGGTCTAGCCTATATTAACTAGGCTAGTTTAGGGCGCTATTATTAAATAAGACATAAAGGAACCTAAGTAGATAGAGTAAGAGGCCTATAATCTTAAGAGAGCCTAAGTTATAGAAGAACTCTAATAGGAATAGGGTTATTTTAACTAGCCTATTAATATACGACCGCTAATCTATATATCTAATAGTATCTAGTAATATAATTAATAGGGTACTAACGCTAATAAGTACGTACCAATTAGAGATAATCTAGCCACTAGTTATTCCTAGCGAAGAAGCTATTATATAGATTAAGTATGTTAATAAGCTATTTAAGCTTTATAACTTCTAACTACTATAATTAATATATTAAAAGTCTAATTAAAAGGCTCTATTTATATTACGCTATCGCGGTATTTAAAACCTATAAGGCTAATATTACCTATTAATCTATAATGTAAGAGATAATAAAAATTTTTTAAAGAAATAAAGAACTAGGCTATTAAATTAATTAATAAGTATAGGAATCTATAATAGGCTATCCTAAAGCAAGTTAATATCGTAGTCTAAAAGGAAACTAGGTCGATCTATAAGTATGCTACCTAATTGTTGAAATCGGTGGTCATGTAACGTATATACATGGGGGTTCAGATGTTCTTATCCACTCCATTTTTTGGGTCCCCATGCAAAATATATATATCACTTTTATAATACATGGCACCACCATTTTATGGTCTATAATAACATAATTAAATTTTAGGGTTGCTTAATAATAGCACTTTCGAAAATTCGCTCAATATTTTGTGTAATACCCCCTAGCCTTCCTCACTGCCTTTAAACGTCTTCCTATGCTTAATATTATTCAATTGGGTTCAAATCGGGTGAGTGTGCGGGTCAGTCCTCGACGTAAATTCCATGCGTTTCAAACCACTTTTGCGTCGCCACCGCTAGATGAATCTTTGCGTTATCTTGCTGAAATACTAAATCAGGGGTATAGATTGGCATCAGACCCTTTTCAAGCGCTTCAATATACGATTTTGAAGTATAACCCCTCCCCGAAGGCGATCCTTCGTCCCGTTCTATGATAATTAATTCTGTCCGACCACCTAGCCAGATTCCAGCCCAAACCCTTTGCGAAATATCTTTAACGTGTACTTTAGCATTCACAAGGTCGCGGCGAAGACCTTCGGAGTCCGTACGAAAGCACTATTGTGGTCTAAAGTTCGAGGTTCGCTGCACCGAACACTCGTCCGAGAAGATCCACGATTAGAAGCTTTCACGCCGCTATTTTCGCGCAAATCTTAGCCGTTTCCTTGTAAGAGAGGGCTTAATTGGTATCTTTCTTTTCGAACGCCGTTTTCCGACACCGAATCGCTTTAAAATCCGCTGTATAGTGGACCGAGAGGGGTGGCCGGGTATCGTAGCACTTAGCTATTTATAGGTCCAAAACGGGTGCCGACGGGCTTAAAGATATAGGCAGTGTGAAGCGCACTGGCTAATAATAGGCGTACGGCCAGCTTTTTCACGATTCTTGAGGGTGTCTTCTTCGTGGTAGCGCTTAAGCATATTGTAGATTGTCTTACGAGAACAGCCGAAATCATTAGCTAATTTCACTTACGAAATACCAGACTTATGAGCAGATACAATAGCTGACCTTTGTATAGCAGTAAGCTGCGCCGTTTTGCTAATTTTTGCGTCAATTTTTATTGCAATCGGAGCAATGGGGGAGGTGTAGGAAGAAAAATAAAAAGATGAGTTGGTTGCCGGGTCAAATTGTAGTGGGGCAGTGGGTAAGAACATGTGACTAGTATCTGTATTAAAGCTCTACTTTAATAGCTTAGAATAAGTTGCTAGATTTTATTAGCCTGAAGTCTACTATCCCTATAATAATAGCGTTATATATATACCCTCTCCATTCTGATAGAGGTAAGCTTATAATAAAATTAACACTAAACTATTTAGCTAGCCTTAAAGAGGGGATTAAGTAGTTATAATAACTTATATGACTTATAATGTCTAGCTATATTTTACTCGTAAGCTTTATACTATTATATATATTCCTTAATATAGTCTAGTCTCTTGTTTTATACTATTAAAATTAGCGGCTTATATTATTAGATATCCGTTCTTATAATAATGTCCCTCCTAAGAATTATTATAGTAAATATGTACATTTTTATATTAAAATATATATAGTCTTTAGGAATAAAAACCTAGTTATTTATACTAAGAATTCTATCTTAGGTTATTGTCTAAGTAGTGCAAAATAGCATAGTCTAGGTAATAGGATCACCTTTATATCCTCTATCATACTATTCAGATTTGGGGTTTCGAGTAGAGCCTTCTTCCCTATAATTATTATAGATATTTTCCTACAGGGTCGGAAGTATAGAATAGATGTTACTGCTATATATGAGTTTTATATCTGTATAGGTTAAAGGTATATAATTACCGACCGATTAGCGAGTCGTAGTAAAAAATAAATAGATAAATAACGGTATTTGTCTCGAATAGTTTTTAAAAATATTTATTCTATCGACTTCTAGCTAAAAAAAGGGGTTAGTATTAGCTTCTCGCTCTTAACGGCTATAATAGTCACTTTTTAGCCAAGGTCGATACAATACGCTCTTAAAATAGTATTATACTATTTAATATACCTTCGTATTTATCTTGTCTTTTATAGCCTCTCGATATCGGCTAGTTTACGGTGTTAAAAAATGTATATTCCGATCTAGTAGATTCGTAGGTAAAGCTTAGTATAAGTTAAATCGATAAATACGACTTGTAGTAGGCCTATCCTTAGGCCGGGAGGGTGGTATTTAAGTCGTTAAATATTATAAATAGCCTCGTAGCTACTAGTTTAGTACCTTTCGACCTGATACCCGTGGTTTTGAAGCTTAATATCCGACTTTATATAACCTTTATATAACCCCCCTCCCTCTCTACTATAGTAGGGATCTAAGCTTTACTTACAAGGTAAAAATACCCCGTATAGTAAATGCCGTTCACCGGTATACTTCTTCTATTAAGAAATTATAATAAGAGAACCTATCGCGCGCGTATATAGCTTTTAAGTAGATTATAAATGGCGCCTATTTAGCTATATATAGCGCGGCTATTTTACGTTAGATAAATTAATAGTTACGCCCCGCTAACACGAGAACTACCTTAAAAAAGGAGCCTAAAAGGAAGCGAATAGCCCTACGAAGGTAGTATTTTAGATTTAGAGATTATTAAGATAGCATTAGTTCTAGGAATAGGTCACAAAGTAGGTCTAGAGATCGTGGGAAGAGAGACGTATAAAGTAATAAATATGCTAAATATTCGCTAACTAGAGGTAAGGACTAATAATCGATATAGGAAGGACCAGGAGAGAGAGGGAGCGGAGGAGAGACAGCTAGCTAACCAAGGCCTAGTTCTTCTACTAGAATCACGTCACGTGATCTCGACAAGAGGCCTAGATAGTGATACCGCTTTATCCCTGACGCCGAATTAGGCTAATAAGAGGAGGCTATAGCGATATAGTATTTATAAAACGCCTATATAAGAGAAATAGATGCCTAGGGAGGTCTAAATAGCTTTATTTTTAATTATTAGGCATTATAGTGCTTGTTTTTTAAGTTTAATACTACTGTATTTAGTATGGTGGCTAGCTCGGCGGGGTGGCTAGCTTAATAGGGAAATAATTTAATCTACTAGTAAAGTTCCCGTATACTAGCCCTATTACAGTATAGTAACGTATCCTATAAGCGAGCGATATGGTAACCTAAGCGCCGTAAACACTATAGTAAATATAGTATTTTATAACGCTACAACTTAATAACCACTAATTAAGGCTACTTTAATACTTATTATATACTATCTTATTTATAAAAAAAAAATGATCTTATAAGAATTGACTATTATGTCTATTTTATAGGATTACTAAAAATATATATTCGTATATAGCTCATTTAGCTAAATTTATCTATTATAGGGTAACCATATATTTAAATTATAATATAGTTTAATGGTATACTATATTAGATATTATAAATCTTTATGTAGTAGTATAGAAGTGATAGAAAGTGATAGTTCTTAAGTTATAGCGATATAAACTATCATATTTACTATAGTATTCTAATCATAGCGCTTGGGTTACTACGGTGCTCGCTTATATGATAGTTCAAGAATTTTTAGCGCTATATCGATTTATAAGAAAGAAGACTTCCTAATCGGCTTCTAGATTAGAAGCCTAGGAATATTAGTGGTTTTAAAGGAAGTAGGGTATCTAGAATCCTTTACTATAAGAGCCTTAGCTAAGTGCTTAAGATCTAAGATCGCTATTTTATATATATATTAGTCCGAAAATAAAGGTTAAAATAGAGGCTAATATTCTAGCACTATAAATAAGGCTCTTCTTTCCCTCCGTTATCGAATTCGTTACTATAGGATTTCTCGATAAAATATAACGTTCATCCACCTTAATCCATTATATCTTATTCTATAGAGTATCTTCGTCGGCGTCTTCCTATTCCTCTATTAGCCCAGTATTAGGCCCCTCCTTAATTTCCTCTAGGATAGAGGGGGTTTCTTAAGAGAGGCGGTTTCTTTAGTTAGCTCTTATATCTAATCGTAAGACTAAGTCCGATTAGTAGGCTAATCGTAGGAATAAGCCCGCGTAGCGGCCTAAGTACGATTAATAGGCGGCTTAGGGCTAGTAATAGGGTTATTACTAGATTAGCTTCCTCTATAAGCTACAAGGCGTTAGGAAGGCGAGATATAGCTACTAGTGTTGAGATCATGTGACTTGGTTAGTCACATGACCCTGAATGGTCCTGAGTAGTTAGATAGTCCTCGAGGGGTCGGAGCTTCTCTCCTTCTCCGTCCGTCTCTCAACCAATAAACTTACGTTATTGCTTGTTTCTTTCCCCCTGTCAAGAACTAGCCTATTAAGTTATATAAGTTAATCTAAATTATTTTCTAGCGTTTAGAATCTAACACCTTATAATACCGTATATATACTCGATATCGATTTTAGTGCTGTTTTCGTCGACATTTAAGTATATAGATAGCTTAAGTCGTTACCTAAAGAGCTATAAATTATACCTGCGATTCCTAGCGACTAGTATCTTTACTCTCTTATATTCGATTCGATTTAGTAGGGTTTAGAGAAAAGGGGGTAGGCGATAGTAGCTATAACATATTTCCCTACTGAGCAAGCTACCCTAGAACGCTATAGTAAATACGATAAATTATAATATAGTATTACAATAACGGTAGTTTATAGGGACTTTTTCCCTAAAATATAAGTTTAAATAATTTCTATAACTTAGTTTAATATATTTATATTTCTAGCTCCTAGTTACGTAATTTCGATACCATAATGATATTGGTTTTAGATTTTATTAATATTAATATATAGTGTTAAAAAGCCTTATCAGTAGCTATCGGCAAAAAGTAAAATACAATAAGAACGTGGTTATTAAGATATTAGTGTATAATATATCGTATTTACTATAGTGTTTTAGGGTAGCTAGCTTGCTAGGGGAACACGATATAGCCTTAGGTGAGATAATTAAACTTACTCTTAGTAGCGTAGTTAGTAGCCATACCGGGGCGGTGAATCTTAGCGCGACGTGTTAATAGCCCTAGGTCATAAGTAGAGAAATTATAACCTCCCAATAGACAGAAAGGAGGTAATAATATATCCGTTATAGTTATGGGATCTAGTAGGTTATACTATTTATAAATAGCGATTATAAAGTAAGGGGACTTAAATATATAATATAATATACTCTTATATAGAACTAATAATTAAAGAATGTATGTTTACTAGGAATAGTTATTAGAGCGAATTTGGCTTCGACTTACATAGTAAGGACAACATATAGGAGAGGTTATTAAGTATATTAGATGTATTTCTTTTATTAATATATTCTATACTAAAATAGTTTTGAGATCCCTAGTCTTTAGTAGGCTATCTATTATAGGTATCCATAGCTATTGATTACGAATAGCCTTATATATATCTAAATAATCTAATATATTTCCTATTTTATACTATTAAAGGCCTTAATAGGTAAGGAAGAAGTAAGTAATAATAGTAATTTATTACTTAGAATACGGACGGGGAAGAAAAGAAGGCTCGGGCCTCTAGGGAATAATCTAACCATACTAAGGACTATTAGGGGGTATATAATATTGGTAAAAGGTTATATTCTAAGCCTTATATAGGGAAGCGATCAATCTAGGAAGTACAGCTAATATATTTAATATCTTATTATAATCTTAGATGCCTAGTAATCCCTTACTATGACGATAGTCTATTATTAAAAGATACTACTAGTACACTAGCCATAATATGTTATAAATCTATAAGTAATTTCTATAAATATAATATTATAATAGCAGCTAACTAGCGTTTTTCTATACGTAAATAAGGTATGTCTTAGTAATATATTACGTTTATAATTTATTATTAACTAGGCAAAGTCCTTCTATGATAAAGATAACTATAATAGGATATTTAAGTTAGATAACACTATTTTTAGAACCTAGTTTAGGCTATCTAGGCCTCACTTACTTGGTTTACTAGTTTATATAAGAAGCTAGCGAAGGTATAGTATCCTATCATCGTTTTTAGGCTTTTTAGTAATAGTTTAATAGGATATCGTTAGAGCTTATAATGCGGTTATTTATGATTATTTTAAGTTACTTTAGCTAATCTATTACCTTTAGTATATTATTGCTTCGCTATTTAGTTACTAAAGCTTCTACTTATC
Source organism: Penicillium canescens (assembly GCF_028828765.1). Lineage (NCBI taxonomy): Eukaryota > Fungi > Ascomycota > Eurotiomycetes > Eurotiales > Aspergillaceae > Penicillium > Penicillium canescens. The sequence goes on from NW_026703973.1 coordinate 2,346,664, forward strand.
CTAGTGCCTATCTTTCTCATAATAGGTACTATACCCAGGCTTTTACTATAGACTTTCTATACCTATATCATTAAGATTATAGTTAGCTAGGCTAAATATACTAATATATTAAACCCCTAGTTTAACTAGCTTAAGACGGATATAATTAAATATTTTCCAATTAAGAACTACCTTCCTTAGTTGTTAGGTTACTAGTATTTCGTTAGTTTAGAAAAGGTTCTTTTTACTATTAATATTTTAAGGATAGTTTATACTTTCTTAGTTTTATAGAGATAGTATGTTACTAGGATAAGCTAGTTATTTTAGTATATTTTCGGTATAATTTTATAGCTAGAATGATATTTTTCTAGAATAATCTTAACTCCTTTAACCTTTTATTTTACTTCTATAGCTTTATAATAATATTTCTAGTATTTCTTAAATCTGAAATAGTACCTAGTATTTATACTTAGAGGGCTATCGGTTCTATTTAATTAAGTAATATAACTTATTTTTGTCCTAACCCTTTTTAACCTTCTATTTATCGTCGTCTTCTAGTTCTAGTATAGATAGAATTTTACTATTATTTCGCTAATACAATTCTCAATGTAGGGAGACTAGAAATATACTATATAGGTAGGAGTATTATTCTAATAAGGCTAGCTAGTATACTTATTTTCTAACTTTATTAGGGATTTAGAAGGGTCTAAAAATTTAGGAGTAAGCTTTCTTAATAAGTTTTTTATAGGTTATATATTAATAGGGCGACTAATTACCCCTTTTAGATCTATCTTAGTTTATAGTGTTTATTTAAGACTTTCATCTACTATCTCTAGCCCTTTTTATTATAATTTGTATCTATAGCACTAATCTTAAAGTACTATTGCTCTATCTTACCGATATAAGGTTAAACTATATAAAAAGGTCCTTATCCTATCTCGTATAACTATCGAGTACTTCAGCTTGCTAGAACCTATAGATATGCCTAAAGGCTATTAGCTCGTTAAACGTTATAAGTTAGATAGTGATATATATCTCTCCTATTATCTAGTTATAGATTATCTTCTAAATATGACCGACACTTAGTTTATACTTAATAAGGTACCTATATCCTATTAGCTATAGATATATTAAGTGAGTGCTTCAAAGATATACTCGTAGGTGTGGCAAAATTAGGACCGGATCTTATTACGCTTCGCGAGGGGTGCTTACTAGAAGGCTTCTTAAGTTAGGGACTCCCTTAGGACTTACTTCTATATAATATATATTAGGCACCCTCTAGGCACGGTCGCTAAAATATCTTACTTAGTAAGACGATAGCCTAGTAATTCTATAATAACAATATAGCCTCGGCTCTTTATAGCGTATCGGGCGATTAGCTCTATTAGTTCATAGGGCGTAACGGCCTAGTGCTTACGATATTTATGCTCGTAAAGCTTAGTGATAACTAATATAATCTGCTAGTGAATTCTTATAATACTAGGCTTCTTCCTATTACTATTATCGGAAAATCGGTAGTGCAATATACTAAGTATATAGGCGGGGTGACTTCCCCTTATTCGACTCTATTTTATATAAGGGGCATATTTCCTCGTCGACTTTTGCGGTAATTTCCTAGGTTTTAGATATAGGGCTAGGAATTAGTGGCGGCTATAAGTCGACGGTAACCCTAGTGCTAAGGACGCGGGAAAGAATCGTAGTACTTATTATACGCGAGGTCTAAGTGGATTATATAAGGGAGTTAAAGGTAGGGGAAAGGGAAAGGAAAAAGTAGGAATCTAATAGTTTATATTGTAAATATAGCGTAAACGCGGCGTAGTATAGACTACTATCGGAGCTCTATACATAGTCGGCCTACTAAGAACTATACTTTATAACTTTAGGCTATCGATTAGCGCGGGCTTCTCTCTCCCTTTAGCGTATATAATCTAATAATCCTATACTTACTTATAGACCTTTTACTCTCCCTTAAACGAGTATCTACTTAGTATAAGAATAGTTGGAAACTAAAACATTACTTAATAGGGGGAAAGAAGTAAGTAATAATAGTAATATTATTAGTTAAGAAACGGACGGGAAAAAGGAGAAGCTTCGAACCTCTGAGGACTATCTAACTACGCATAGGCTTATTAGGGGTTATATAACTACCTATATCACGTGTTATTAATAGTAATTCGATAGTATAAGATATTAATAGGTTACCTATATCTCTATTATAAAGAGAGGATAGAAAGTTAGAGAGCTAGCTTTAAGAGATAAGAAGGTCTAAGAAATTAGCTCTTAGGCAAAATAGCTCTAAGAGGAGAATAGATAAATTAAAAGGAATATAATAAGATAGCTATTAATTAGCTAGGTAACTAATACTTATATAGGCCCGACCTAATAGAACCTAGTAATAACCTAGTAATAACCTAATTCCTAAACTAATATGAAAAGTTTTTGAAAATATCTTATAGAATAATTTATTATATACTAGTTTATCTCTATTCGTAACAATAATTATATTTTAAACGTTTATAACCCTTATATTTTATACCTTCCCTATATATTTCTTTATAATTAACTTATTTCGAGGTAATTTAGTAGATATTAATTTAGTATATAAGTAAGGTATACGATTTAAATAAATAATTAGGGGAGTAGAGTTTACGAGTAGGTTAACTTGCTTTATTATATTTTTCTATATATATTTACTACTTTTTAGTTAAGATCATTTTTTACTACATATTATTTCTACCTATCCCTTAGTAATAATAAATATATAATTATCTAGAAGATTCTTCTATACTATAATGTTATTAGGACCTTTACCTAATAATAGACTTAGCTAACTTACTACGAAACTACTGAAACTACTATATTAGGCGAGGAGCTACTATACTAGCTAAGAATAGTTATATAATTAGCTTCTAAGCTAAATAAATAGAGTATACTACTTTATATTATAAATTAATATTTTACTATTAATAATATAGTAGCGGGACTTTATCGACGCTTAGACTATAACTTTATTATACTTCTTATTGGTAACTAGGGTATTTAAGGCTTTATTAACTACTTTACGGATTATCGTTTAAGGCTAAACGGGGTTTTAAGGGGCGTATTAGCGTAGTTAAAGGGTTTAGATACTAACCCCTATTGGGTATACTACGCTACTCTAAATCCTATCTACCTTTACTCTCGTACTAGGTAAAGGTAAAAGGCTACTTATTACTAGTAACGTATTTCCTAAGCGAGCGCCGCACCTACGCGTTATTCTCGCGTTTTATACAACTCTTTTTAAACCTCTACTATGCCACCGATTCTCTCTAAATCAGCCCAAAAAATAAATAGAACAAGAGGGCAGGATCCTCTTAGCAATTGAAGCTCGAAAAAATGGTAAAAAAATGCTTTTTGCGTTAATTAGCACGCGATTTTAACGTACTCGACCGTACGCTCCGTCACCGCCTAGTAGACGGTAAAAGTCGCGAAGAAACCCGCGCTAACAGTCATAAATTAACTATTTTAGAAGAAGAGATGCTTTATAATTAGATTGTCTTATTAGATATACGCGGAGTAGCTCCTCGGCCGAATACTATACGAGAGGCGGCCAATTTACTGCTTAAGGGCCGTGGAATTTAACGAGCTAAAATAGTCGGCAATAACTAGGTCTATAATTACGCCTAACGGCATCCCGGCCTATCTACTCGATTCTCACGCTCCTACAATTACTAGCGAGCTTAATACGAAGACGTAAAGATAGTTATAACGTGGTTTAACTTCCTTTAAAGTACGATCATAAAATATGGTATCCTTAAAGAGGATATCTACAATTTCGACGAGACTAGCTTCGCTCTCGGCCTTATAGCTACTACAAAAGTTATTACGAGGTCTTCCTACGGTCGGAGATCTCTTTTATAGCCTATAAATCGCGAATAGGTAATAATAATTAAAGCAATAGGCGCGTCGGGGTACGCGTTACCGCTATACGTTATTTTTAAGGGTAAGGTTTTTATAAAGACATAGTTTAGCGATAAAGACCTACTAACGACCTAGCTTTTTGCGGTTAGTGAGAAGGGATAGACTACGGATTCTATAAGCCTTAAATAGCTTTAAAAAGTCTTTATCCTATCGACTATTAGCCGTACGAAAGGAGTATATCGTCTCCTCGTTATCGATAGATATAGTAGCTATCTTACGCCTCGATTTAACGAAATCTACACCTAAAATAATATTATCACGGTCTATATACCGGCGTATTTATCTTACCTTTTACATTTTCTCGATATCGGCTATTTTAGGGTATTAAAGCGGGCTTATAGTGAAGTGGTTAAGTCCTAGACAAGGCTTTATATATACCGCGTCGATAAAAATGACTACTTAGAAGTATATAGAACAGCCCGAATCAAAGCATTTATAAAGTCTAATACTGTGAATAGCTTCGCTAGCGCTAGTATTGAGCTATTTAACCCGTAGCGCGTTATTTCAAAGCTTAATATTCGTCTACCTACCCCTCTAAGACCACTAAGTAATAGCAGCGATTTAAGCCGTAATTAGACTCCGAAAACGCCGTATACTATTAAGGAAGCGAAGAGATAGGCATCTTCTATTAAGAAGCTTGCTTCTAGAAAGCTAGTACGTCTAGGAAAGACTCTAGACTAGATAGAGAAAGGCTGCTAGGTCGCTATATACAACTTTACGATCGCGAGGCAGCAAATTACCGATTTACTCGCCGCTAATACGAAGACAACGCGTAAAAAGCGGCGTATAAAGGCTCGAATAGCTAATAATAGTACTCTATTAGTATCAGAAGCTATAGAGCGCGTTAGTGGACTAGAATAGGTCGATAAAGCGGAACTTAACTATGCTAGCAGCCTACCGCCGACGCCTAATCGGACCAATAAGAGGAGACCGTAGCGATGTAGTCTCTATAAAACGCGCCTAGACATAAGAGAAATCGGTGCCTAGAGAGGTCCAAGTAGCTTCAATTATAATAAATACAAAGTGTGGTTAGAAAAATTAAATAATAATAGTAGATATAATAGGTAGGGTACGGCGCTCGCTTAGGAAATACGTTATATACTTACTATTAAGGTATATACTTACTATTAAGGTCTATATATTATTATTAGTAATAGTGACTAGTTATTACCTCGCTCCGCCTTAAATTCCTAGAGTGAAATTTATAAAGATAGACTTATTAATATAGTAGTCGTAAGTAAATATATAACGCTAGGAGAATATAGTAAAGTGTTATAGGTATCTATTACCTACCTACTTACCAAAACTATACGTGTAATATATTTAGTAAGCGAGTGGTCTAATCTACGTTATTTACGCGTTATATTTCTAAATCTTTTCTTTAAATACCTACTATACCACTAATCCGCTCTTAAAGCTCTTAAAAATATATAGAGTAGGAGGGTAGGATATTATTAGCTATTTAGTCTATTTAGAATATAAAAAAAATAGCTCTCTTTTAATTACCGCGCAATTTCGATACCTTAATTATAACGCTCCGTCGCTATATATCCGGGCTTAAAAGCTACGAGAAAACCCGCGCTAATAACTATAAATTAGCTTAGTTAATTTTAGGTAATACCTAGCCTCTTTAAGGAGTAATAATAATATTATAACTTTATAGTTAAGATATATAAATTCCGCCTTAGCGATATAATTTTTGATATTATAGTAATATAGCTTTATATTTTCTTAATATTAATATACAAATAGAAAGTAGCGTAACGACCAAGACAAGGTTTTAGAGACGCCTTACTATATTAAATACATAGTTTATAAATAAAATAAAATATATAAGAAACTATAGACTATATAGTACTTTATATTAAGTAGCTACCCTTAGTTAAGACTGTAAGAAAGATAAAATATAATATCTATAAATTTCCTATATTTAAGCAGAATCGTATAATATTATATAATAAGAATTTGCTACTGTAAATTAGTAGATTTATGTATACGAAGACCATAATCCTATATAAGAAGCTTTCTTAGGGCTCTATCAAGAGCTAAAGGAAATTACGATTGAAAGCCGCTATCCCCTACCCTAACTAGCGAAATATAGATTGTATATTAGGCGTACAGATTGTTATCTAGCTTAATCTCTTAATCTCGAAGACGCCTAGTATATAATCGGAATACGCTTAAGGGATAAATAGACAATAGTGTTCCGTACTCGATATGGTTTACCTTTTAGTCTAGCTATTATAATACCTATAATATTTTAGTCTTAAATTAATCCTTAGGTCTTAGCCGACTTACTAGAATAATTTTATATAGACTTCCTCACTAATATAATAACCTTCTCTTAAATAGAGGAAGAGTTCTAGACGTATAGTAAGCCTCAGAATACTTATCTTTAGAAGATATATATATTAAAAAGATATTCTAAGACTAATTACTATTAATAGTGCTATTACTAATAGACAAGAAAGAAGTAAGCAATAATAGCAGTTTATTAGTTAACGTAATTCACTACCGAGCTAGACACCCCACCTAACCTACCAATTTTAAATGTATTTATCTTAACTAAAACGCTATTAAATTTAATAAGCTAAAAACGAGGTCTGTCTAGATATACATTTCTTTTATAACCCTTATTTCTATATGCTCCACACTTCGGTAAGGCCCTCGTACATGGCTATAAAGGTGCTAGAGGCGGTCTTACCTCACGGGACACTTATACTAAAATTGCCTACTCTAGCTATATTGCTAAGGTAGAGGCATCTAAAACTAAGAGGCCTTCTTTAAGATGTATTTACCTTATAGACCGAGTCCTTTTTCGCTTCTTCTTCTCGTTTTTAGCGCGTAATTCACTTACTTCTTTCTCGAGTAAAGCTATCGATTATATTATAATTTAGGAGGCTTTTAAAACCTAATTTATGGTAGAGTTAAGCAAGCTCGGTAGGCTTTTTAAGCGCTATCTTAGTAAAGCTTTAAGTAAAGAAGCTTATTTTTTATAATTAGACGTCGTTCGAAGGCGTTTTTAGCTCCTACTCGCTTCCTCGGCTTAAGGGGGGTGTCGGGGTTCGAAGGTAAATACTAAGCTCCGAGATCACTCGATCGGGGTTATAAGGTATTAAACCGGCGGCGGCGAAGCTATTCTTAATAGTCTGCGATTTAAATACCTCGATTCGCGCGGATAGGTAGGCTTCGAGGAAGTCTAGCTTATTAATATAGTTAATTCTAGCACGTATTTTTGACTCGATAAGCCGAATATACGCGCGCTTTAACACCGCAAAATAGCCGATATCGAGAGGCTATAAAAAGTGAGACGAATACGGAGGCATATAAATTACGATAATATCGTTTTTCTCGTAAATTTCGTCGAATTTCGGTGTTAAATAACTTCCGTGACCGTCGAGTCTTAAGAGTCTATACTTCCCCTTCGTACACGAAGAAGTAGACGGAATAAAGAGCTTTTTAAGCTAACGAGGGCTATCTTTATTAGAAGTCTACCCATTTAGACTAACCTCGAAGCGCTAGTCGTCCGGAAGGCTATTAAACTAAGATTCGACGTAGACTTTGCCTTAAAGATTATACACTTTATTGCGGTAACCTACTCGCGGTTTCCGGGTTATAAAAGTGCTCGCCGACCGTAGTATTCCCTTCTTATAATCAGCTTCGCGGTTATAATTAAGCCTATTGCGAAACTAGTCTCGTCGAAGTTATAGATATCGTTAGGGTCGATACTATATTAAAGTATAGTCTTTTAGACTAGAGAAAACCAATCTCTAATAGTCTTCGGGTCTTCGTATTACGTACGCTCGAAATTGTACTATTTTGAGAATCGGGAGGAAAGGAGAGGATGCCTTTTAACGAATTTTGTAACCTAATTCTCGCCGACCGAAAGAACGGGGGTAGATCCACGCGCCGCGAGCAATAGATCCGCTATTTCTCGTACGGTAGAAGGTCTAGGGGCCGCACCGCGAGAATCCATAGAGATAATCCATTTTTGAAGTGATTCCTCTTTAATTTCCGTCAATTTATAGGAATTAGCGCGAGAAATCGCGCGGCTTTGAACCCTATTAAGGCGTGTATCGAGACTTAGATTCGGTACGTTAAATTAGCGTGCTACTTCACGAATAGACGAAATAGTTTGTTTCTTAATAGCCTAGATAGCTAATAAGATCCTACCCTCTTGCTCTTCTCGTTTTTGAGAGGATTGAGTACGAATTGGTGGCATGGTAGATGGTTAAAGAAGGAAGGTCTAATTAATTGACGCGTCTTGGGTGGGGTGTCCAGCTCGGTAGTGAATTACGTTAGAAAAATAGACGGGGAAAAAGAGAACCTTCGAACTTCCGAGGACTAACTACTCTTAGGACTATAACGGTTTAAATAACCACTATATTATATAATCTTGATAACTATTAATTAGACTTAAGGCTATATATAAGAACTAATATTACGATATTTAGTAGTCTTATGAGGAACTAGATTAACCTATAGAGGTAATAAGTCACAAATTTTATTATAAACATTATAAAAATAATAGATACGTGGTAGTAAGTCTTTATCGAAAAGAGTCTATTTATTAGAGACACTGAGCTAGGAAAGGAAGAGAAAGAGAACTAGAAGAGACTCTAGTAAGGTCCTAGAGTAGTAGGATAGGTTTAGGAAGTAGAGTCTAACGACAATTATATATAGGTATAATAAGAAACTAATTGCTAGTCTATTATACGAATACTAGCGGAGAACCCTGATTATATCGCTAGCAACGGGTAGGTCCGCTATAATTAAAATAGTTATATAGTTTATATCCTATCTAATTAGTAAAATCTAACCGCTAGTAATAATGATTGCTTAGTAATACCTTTCTAAGCCTTCTCTCTTTTATATTCTTTTATTATACCTTCTCTAACGTAATTTACACCTAAGCTACGTATACCATAACACTATAGTAAATACTGATAGTGTATAACTTGATATTTTAATCACTATAAGTTTACTTAATCTAGTTATTCATATATAGCTATTTACATATATATTATATAATAATAAGAATATAAATATAAATTAGAGAGATCTCTCTAGACCGGTAACAAATATATATATCTCTAAACTATATAATATAATAATTTTTTTAAACTTATAAGGATAAATATAGTAAATAGCGCTACTATTTTATAAAATCTTGTATAAAGTATCGTATTCACTATAGTAATCTAGGGTATATAGCTTAGTAGTGAATTATGATGTAAATGAATTAAAAATATATTACCTTAGTAATAGAATCCTCGACCTAGTTTTCCGCCTTAGATAACCTATTTAAGCTCTCCTTAATAGCATCCGACCTGAAAAAAGGGGGTAAGTAGAAATTCATTACGGATATATAAATAATAAAAAATACCGGGAGATAAATAATACAATTTTTAAAGGGTGATATTACCGCTAAAACACTTAGCACCTTCGGATTAATTTTTTACTATAGCCCGAAGCTCCGACTCTAGCGGAACCACACATTACTAGCTATATTATATATACTCTTATACTAGCGAGAGCAATAAATATATAGTACGCTTAGCCTATTAGCTAAGCAATATACACGGTCGTTATAGTCTATACGTGCGCTTATCTATTAGCGCACTAAGCGGCCTAAGGCTCGCTATATACCCTTAGGGTCCTAATAAAATATTTATTATAAGGAGTATCTATATAGAAGAAGCTAGGAAAGAAGGGAGAGAAGAAGAGAAGGAATAAAGAGATATTAGTAATTACTATACAATTAAATAGTCTAAAATAGGAAGATTAAGCTTTACTATATCTTATAATTAGCCTCTATATAGTAAAAGGTTAGGGCCGAATAATTATATAGTCCTAACTATAAATTATAAAAAGATATTAATATAAATACAGTGACTGGCCATAAGTTTGGACACCCTCCTTAGACCCACTTTCATACCGCTTTCCCTTATAGCCGACACCGCCTAGAGAGACACGCTAGCTACGCGTCGCTATTTCTCGCTATTTTAGCCATTTTAGCTATTTTATAATACTATTTCATGAAGCCTACAGTGACGGTTCATAAGTTTTAACAACACCCATGGACCCACCCATTTACCGCCTTATTAATAATACTACACCGCCTAGTTTAAACACGCGAGCAAGTCTCACGTACGTCGCGTTTTAGCCTATTTCTTCGCGTTTTTTGACGTATTACCCCTATTCATTAAGCCTGCTCTCTCTACTATAAGCGTTCGAAAACATGCCTTCACGCTCAGAACTCACCCCAGCCCTCCGTGAAAGGATCTGTGAGCTTTATTCAGCTGCTCAATGGGGTTATAGGCGTATTCATAAGAGATACCCGTGGATTTCTCTCTCGACTATACGCTATACTATCAAAAAAGAGCATGAAAGGCGTGCCGGTGTCTCGAAGCCGCGTTCTGGTCGACCAAAGAAGCTAAATGAGGCTGAAAAAGTACGTCTCTTAGACGCTGTTCACGAAAATCCTCGAATTACCCGTGAAGACCTTCTTGCTAAGGTTTCTCATAAAGTTAAAACCTCCTCTATCCAACGACTCTTAAATGCCGAGAACCTCCGGAAATAGCGATGTAGTTAGCGACCTTATTTAACCGAGGAACATGCCTTTAAACGGCGTCAATAGGCTTATCGCTATCAACATTTTACTCCTAAAGATTGGGCTCGCGTTTTTTAGTCCGATAAATATACGGTAGAGCGTGGAATCGGTGTCCGTCGAGAATAGACATTTACTCGGCCAAAAAGACCAGCCAAAATTCGGACAAGTTCAAGGCCTTCCACAACGGGGAAAGCAGGTTAAGCAGATATTTTGGGCTGCTTTCTCGGGCGCTACCCGTCGAACTGGTTTAGTTCCGCTATTCGGGGATCCGGAATCAGATCGTGGAGGTGTGAATAGCATCGTTATCCGGGATCTATACCTCCGAATCCTACCTACCTTAGTATCAAATGAAGGGTCGATTTTTCAGTAGGATAATACGCTAATATATACGGCCTACGTCATCCGAGAAGCTCTACGGGACTTAGAGCTCGAGGTAATAGAATAGCCGCTATATTCGCCTAATTTAAATCTAATTAAGAACCTCTAGGCGTTGTTAAAGGTAGAGATCTATAAGCTTCAGCCTAATCTTATTGAAATAAGGAATAATGAGCAGGCAAAAGCTATTTTAATAGATACAGCACAGATTGCATAGGGCCGATTGAACCTTGAGCACCTAAAACATCTCTCTGAGACTATGCCGCATCGGGTGTAAGCTATTATTGATAGTGAGGGATGGTATACGCAGTATTAGTTAAATGGCATGAGGGTTTAAAAACCGGCAGAAAATTATGTAATAGCTGAGTGGGTCCAAGGAGGATGTCCAAACTTATGGCCAGTCACAGTACCTCTAATATTTACGTCACTATAATACTATAATAAAAAGCTTAGGACCTAACATTACATATATATATATAATAGTATACTATTATACACTTTATATCTTTATAGTCCTAAGGATTTATATATATAGTAATTACCAAGAATAACGGGCCTATTGTAAATATAGAGAATCCTAGGCTAATCTATAGGCCTAGACGCTCTAATAAATATACCTATATAAGATTTAAGATACTAAGCCTACAACTAATATTGATTAGCTAGATTACTTTACTATCTTAGGGTTATAACGCTCTATAATAATTACCTTACCTATATAGGGCTTTCCTCTGTCTAGTAGAGGTTTTATATATTATCATATTTTAGTAGATTATCTCCTCTCCCATTAGGACCCTAATATAGTTATACTCCCTTTAAATAACCCCAAGGATATAGTCACCTGGGCAGGAGATTGTAAGACTACTTAGTAGTCTCTAGGTTTAGGTGTGTAGTATAATACTGTCTATTACATATAGACTAGCGGGAAATGCGTATATATAGACTAGCCTATTCGCGGGCGGTAACATTCTAAATTATCCTTTCACCGTGCCTCCTAATGTATCTACTTATACCTTAGGCTAGATTAATATCCTTAGCTAGGTAGAGGTCCTAATATTATTCCCCCTTCTTAAAGGCTACGTCTCTAGGGTCTTATAGCTAGAATGGGTTATTCCTATTTGCTGCATTAGTCTATTAAAAAATATAGAGTAAAACCTCCATCCTTAGAAGGGAAAATCCCCGCGCAGGAAAAGGTTATATAATATTAACTAGGCTGTTCTATTATAGATATCGTAGGAAGCGACTACCACTATTACTAGAGCTAACGCCGACTTTTCCGCCGAAAAGGCGGGTAATAGGTTTTTTTAACCGAAAAAGTAGGTATAGACGATTAGGTTTCCTACGTGGTAGTGGTAATATATAGGAATTATATAATTAGAGTAATAAGAAGGGCCATTCTACTAAGCTTTATAGAGTATTCTAGTAGGGTTAAGTAGTAGATCGAATATTTGCTTCTTAGTGTTAATATCCGATTATAGACTACTATCTATAAAAGGACCCTTTTTATACTAGCCAATCCTTCTTCTTCTTTCTCCCTAACTAATACGCTTATAGTATTAGTAAGCCTTTATATTTTACTATTTTCCTTCTTAATACTTCCTTAGCCAAGGCACCTAAGATATCTATAATACATAAGTTCTAATATATCTAGAGCGTCTTATTTATCCCCTTCCTTAGGAGATCAGCCTTAGTCTTATTAGTTTATAGTTTACTTACTAACTACCTTATTTACAGTAGAAATAACTATATATATATTTTCCCTTATCCAAGGAGGAGGACTTCCTTTAAGGATCTACTCGATAACGTTATAGCGCCTTATAGTAGGCCTAGCCGAAGAATAATAGTAATTCCTCCTCCCTAGGTACTCGCTGGATAGGGGATTCTTAAATTTATCGTACCGTAAGCGTTAGTCTAGATATATATCTACTAGTAGTAGCTATGAGTAGACCTATGACTCTAGTTCTAATAAACGCTACTACTAGTAGATCGCCTAGAATACCTAACACCTATTCGCGAACGTATATATATATATTTTAATACCCACCCCCACCCCCCTATCTAAGCTTCTATTGGTCTATCTACCCCTTATTATTTAATTAATTTTAGCCTAAGGACTTTAGATATTATTAATAAGAAGCGTAATTAAGATATCTAGTTTAATATTAGGATATACGCTATTAAGTGTATCTCCTATATTAGAATAGGTACTACGTATATATTTTTAGAGGACTTTATAAGGGAAGGCTCTATCAAGATATAACGATTATGCCGACTATAATAAGAAGTGTAAGGATATCCCTTATAATTAGGAGGCTATAGCCAGCGGCTATATTACTACTCTAGCTAATAACTTCCTTGCTATAGGTATCGCCCTAATTTTAGATCCTGTTTCTAGTTTCTATAAGCTACCTAGTAGTATATACTACTACTACACATAAGGTAGCGAAAAATAATAATAACAGTAGGCTAGTAGTCCTAGTTAAATGTCTTAAGGACTCTCGCTATTAGATTAGATCGCCTTATACTATAAAAGCTATAATCTATACCTAAAAGAGTTTTAATTATTAGAGCCTATATAATAATTCCTAATAGACTAATCTAGTATTTTATCTAGTTCCTATCCTTATTAAGATAGTGGCTCTAGTATTATAGCTTATATATTCTAGCCTAACTATAGTAATATCTAAGTTATTATCCTATCCTATCTAACTATCCTAGTTAATAATACTTCCATAGAGGAGCCCTCTTAATATAGGTATTTTAAGCGTATTTTAAAAAGAAGAAGTAGGCTATCAACTAGGCTATTTTTATAGCTATTTCTTATATTCTTATTTGTTACTTCTTAGGTATATTTTTCTTTACCTTTCCTTTATTCCCTTTATTAGCTATATTAGATCTAGTAATATTAGTAGTCTATAAAGAATACTAGCCATTTCTTAAATAATAGAAATTTTTCTTCGTAGGCTTTAATTTACAAATAAATAGTACGATAGTGTTCTCTACTATAGCTAGGTCTTTCTATATATAACCGTGATTAGGATACCCTTCTTATTTTTCTAGATATTATCTTATTTTTCTAGATATTATCTTAGTTGTATTAACACCTACAAGATCTATTACTTATATATATCTTATTACCTTAATAAGTAAGGGTCATAATAAGTCTAGGGATACTATTATTCTATTAATACCATTTATTATTAGCAGATAAGGTATTTAAGTAATAATCCTCCTATATAATAAATAGATTAGGCTAGTTTGTCATAGGCCTATATAGATTATTATTGTCTAATATCTAATATAGGCGTATTAATAGAATACTTTCTATTCTACTAACCTATAATTCTAATAGGTCTTCTACTATAATATTAATAGCATAGAATTATCGCTATCTCGCCTTCTTTAGGTATATAATATAAATACTAACTAGATATATCTACTAGATCTTCTCTCTATCCCTATACTTAATAATAAAGTTAAATATTATAAGATACTTAAACTATCTAGCCTAATATATATTTAATATCTTTATAGTTATAAAGTAGCGTAGGTTAGTATAGTTAAGACCTTTATATAGAATTTACTATCTTCTAGATAGTAACGCTACTACTTAAAAAGACTTTATATTAGCTAATAGCTCTAGTTTAACGTATTTCACAAGCGAGCGGCGCACCCCACCAAGCCTTTTAATTTCAAATGCATTTATCTTAACCAAAACGCTATTAAATTCAATCAGCTAAACACGAGGTCTATTAGGATATATAGTCATTCTATAGCCCTGAATTCTATATACACTACACTTCGTTTTTGCCCTCGTACGCGGCTAAGGAGGTGCCGGAGCTAGCCCTACCTTACGGGATCCTTATGCTAAAACTACTTGCTCTAGCTGCACTATTAATAAAGAGGCCTCTAAAACTAAGAGACCTTCTCCGGAAGTTATCTACCTTATAGATCTAGTCTTTTTTTCGCTTCTTCTTCTCGTTTTTAGCGCGTAAATCGCTTGCTTCTTTCTCGAGAATAGCTACCGATTATATTATAATTTAATAGGCTTTTTAAAACCTAATTTATTACGTAATTAAGTAGACTTAGAGGGCTTTTAGACTACTACTTTAGTAAGGCTTTTATTAAAGAAGCTTATTTTTATAATTATATTTAATTTATAGGCGTTTTTAGCTCCTACTCCCTCCCCTAGCTTAAAGGGGGTGTCGAGGTTCGAAGGTAAATATCGAGCTTCGAGATTACTCGATCGGGGTTATAAGGTATTAAACCGGCGGCGGTAAAGCTATTCTTAATAGTCTCCTATTTAAATACCTTAATTCGTACGGAAGGGTAGGCTTCGAGGAAGTCTAGCTTATTAATATAGTTAATTCCGATACGTATTTTCGATTCGATAAGCTAACTATACGAGCGCTGTAATACCGTAAAATAGTAGATATTAAGAGACTACAAAAGGTAAGACGGGTACGGAGGTATATAAATTACGATAATATCGTAAATTTCGTAAATTTCGTTAAATTACGGGGTTAAATAACCCCCGTAGCCGTCGAGTCTTAAGAGGCTATACTTCCCGTTCGTACCCGAAGAAGTAGACGGAATAAAGAGCTTTTCGAGCCACCGAAGGCTAATGTTATCGGAAGTCTACCCTTCTCGACTAACCTTAAAGCGCTAATCGCTCGGAAGGCCGTCGAACTAAGACTTAATGAAGACTTTGCCTTTAAATATCACGCATAGAGGAAGCGCCTACCCTAAGGAATTTATATACTTAATCACGGTAACCTACTAGATTTCCGGGTTATAAAAGTGCTCGCCGACCGTAGTATTCCCTTCTCGTAATCACCTTTGCGGTCGCAATTAAGCCTATTGCGAAACTAGTCTCGTCGAAGTTATAGATATCGTTAGGGTCGATGCCGTATTAAAGTATCGTTTTTTAGATAAGATTAAACTATTCGTAAATGATTTTTAGGTCTTTATATTTAGCGCGACAATAATCATATCGCCTCGAAAAGCGACTCGACTCTAGATACCTTTTCACGAACTAAAACGCATAGAATATACGTCGAGGACTAACCCGCACACTTACCCGATTTAAACCCAATTGAACTGGTATAGCGCTAGTTAAAAGTGAAGCTTTTTACATTATTTCCGGAGCTTATTAGCATAGGAAGGTCGGAGGTAGACTAGCTTTATTTTAAAAAATGCCTAGTGGAAGCTTAGAAGGCATTAGATTAGGCAAAGATAGATACGCTGATATTGAGCATGGGAAGACGTTTGAAGGCAGTGAGGAAGGCCAAGGGGTATTACACAAAATATTAAGCGAATTTTCGAAAGTGCTATTATTAAGCAACCCTAAAATTTAATTATATTATTGTAGACCATGAAATGGTGGTGCTAGATACTATGAAAGTGATATATATATTTTGCATGGGGACCCGAAAAAGTGGAGTGGGTAAGAACATCTGAACCCCCATGTACTATAGGTAAAGCTATTAAGAGTAGTAATAGTAGGGTTAGTATTAAAAAAGGCTATATATATACTTAGAAGTAGTAATAGCAGCGGCTGATGGGGTTATTATGATTCATATAAACTATATATACAAAATTAGGAAAATCAGGAACCCTTATTCTTAGATATACCTTTATAACGATGTTAATCCTATATCTTAAATTATACTAATTAGTATTACTAGTACTATTATACTTGGATTTATAAGAACTAATATTACTATATTTAGTAGTCTTAGAATAAATTAAACTAAAATGACTTACAAGTAATAAATTTAAGACTACTGTAGATACTATGATACTATAAAGGTAATACATAGAGTAAAGCTAGTGATAAGCTTATTTTCTTAAAAAAAGGAATCGATATAAGTCTCTTAAAATGATTACTAAAAAAAGATTTATAAGACATAATTATTATAATATATATATGAATTAGTTAAATATTATTCTTTATAATTATAGGATAATAAGGGACTAGGTTATTAGTAAAATATATAATAGTAATATGTCAAATACTTTACCTAGATAACTAGGGATAATTATAAATGATTATAAAATATGGGGAAGAAGTTAAATAACATAATACTTTCTAATAGTATATATGTAGAAGAAGCTAGGGAAGACACTAAGACTTTAGATTTACTATATCCTAAAATTGACTAGAATATTAAATAGTTATAAATAGGAAGATTAAGCTTTACTATATATCTTAGGATTAGTTTTTACTATAATAGAGGATTAGGAATTAAGGGTTAAACGGTCTGTGAAGGCATGCACCCAGGCAATACACGTCTACCGACTAGGCTAAAAAGACCACTAGATCACTATTCAGCCGTCAGGATGCCTGTGGACCGATATATATACTACTAAAGTACGCACAATTGTACGCGTGCGCACCCCAGACGCCATGCCGGGACACGGTCCTAATTGGGAAAACCAAGTGATACTTATTTAATGTAGCTAGAGTAAATGCTTCTATTATTTATATAAACTAAAAGACTGTAATAATAAAGAGCTTACGATCTACCTTTATTTACAGTGGTGGTTCGTAAGTACTTGGCCTCCGATATTTCGGGCCCCATTCTGGCCTAACCGCCATTTTAGACGGCCTACTATATTAGATCATGAAACCTCGCGCGTCTTAACACGCTAGTGTATCAACGTGTTTTTTGATGTAACTTTCGCAATTTTCTTACCTAATTATGCCTCCCTCCTATACGCGGAAACAGGGGCCCTGCCGGTGCTTGAGAGCGCCTGGAGAGATACAGCGAGCCCTTGGGCTGCTCAGTGCACTGCTGGATCAGCGCACACATCGACGACCATGACCGTTGACCATCTCGCTTAGCTCATTAGCTAAGCTCACCATGTATTTATTGACCTCGCTGGGCCTCGCATGGAGGTCCAACAATTGGTCTTCGATTGCACCTACACATACATTTCTTGTATATCTCTTGGAAGACTCTATTTCCCGTACTCATTGCTACCTTAGGACCTCGTAGGGTCCTAACCGGCCCTAAGCTTAACGGCTCGACGAGAGTTATGATACTAATAGCTAGGGTGTAACAACTATCAAAAAAACGCGATTTCTAGGCATTCTACGTTTAATTATTCAATATATCCTAAGCTAAGAATCGAAACGTATAAATTATCACGTACCGGCCGCCCTAGGAGGCTTACCAACGAAGATCATGATTATATATACGATACCATATAGCAAAACCAGTTAATTTTATTCAATGATCTACTCCCGGATGTCGATTATAAGGTTAAACGCACTTTAATTTAACCCTTTACCTACGAAATAAGCCTTCTTTAACGCCTTTACACGCCGAAAAACGCCTAAATTAGGCCCGAATATATTAGCATTTTGTCATGGCCTGCGGGCCTGACAGAGATTACGTGGGCGACAGAGGTCGGCACGTGAGCTGAGCACGTACTTAATACGGTGTGAGAGCATGGCAGTCATAGTAGCCTTTTTGGTTCACGTTCCACTTTACTGAGCTCTGACAGTAGGGTCTAACACTATGTTACATAGAGTGACTAGCGTTATTAAATATAAGGACTAGCATGTTAGCTATTAAAATTGAAATAAAATCCTCAGATTTCTTCCGGGCAGTCTTAAAAAGTGGGTCCCAGTCCGAAGTATAGGAGGTCAAGTACTTATGAAACACCACTGTATATATCAGTATATTACCGTTATAAACTTTATATGTTTATAATATTAAGGGGTTTTATATATATTAAACACGAAGGAATAAAAGGACTATTATCTCATATATAGGGAGAACCTAAGCTAGGCTATATATCTAGTAGATTTAATAAAGCTACCTATACAGGATTCAGGATACTGAGCTTACCCTTAGTATTAATTAGCTAGATTACTTTAGCTTAGACTATCTAAGACGATTATCTTTCCTATATAGGACTTTACTTGATAGAGGTTTTTTATCTTATAATATTATAATAGATTATCTCCCCCTAAGCCCCTAGTTAACTGTTAATATATAGTCTTACTCCCTTTAATTAATCCTAAAGGTATAGTAATCAAGAAGGGGGTTGAATATTAGGACCCCTAATATTATTTAGATATAAGTCGGAGACTATAGGGCCTATGTTACCATATTTTAAACGCTACGCTAGCTATAAGATCATTGCCTACGGAGTTCTCGTATATATATCAGCTACCCTCGCTACTCCCTTTCATGAGTAGCGTTCAGTCTCTTATTACAATATACCATATTGTTCCTACGCCATTCAGACTATATATTCTATCGTCCTTACCCGTATATAGACTTTGACATTTCCTATGGAACTAGGCAAGATTTGGTCATATAGGAATTCCTATAATTGTTAACTCCTACCGGACCCTCTCCCACAGGACTAGAATATTATTATCTTATCCTACTATAGGAATTCCCATAGGACTCCCATAGGAATAGAAAAATTTACAATCTAACCATTATTCTCCTAGTTAAGCTATATAAATTGCTAACTTATTATAATAAAATACTATAATTTACACGTATTTTAACCTAAGCTACGCTTATTTTCGACTAAAACAAGAACTCGTGACCCGTAGGCCTAATTATACTCCCGTAGCATAAAAAGCATACTAATTCGGAATAATAGGAAGAGCTAGCCTAATACATAACGTCTAACTATTAAATACTAAAAGCCCATATGAATTAGATATACCAAATATAAAGGGTACGCCTTCTGCCAGATGGAATTTAGCTATATTATAGTATTTTACTTTAAATATCTTTAAATATTCTTACTTATATACGCACTCAGTTATTATTTTTAGATAGCTACCGCTGTACTTGATACTTCTTTATATTCGAATTATTCTTTCTAATAAGAATATATTAGAAAGTATAGTTTTAGTTCTTTTTAAGTACAATAATTACAGGTCAAAAGATTTTCATTTTTAAACTATAGGATATCATAGTCACTGAATACTTAGACTATAAAGGAATCGCTACGGTACTATTAGGAATTCCTATCTAACCTATTATTTAGATAGTAGTCTACCATAGGGCGGTTACTTATTTTACAATAGATCTAATTACCCTCTTTAACTTAAAGTCCTAGCTTATCGCGTCTTTTCTAATCGTAAGCTAGAACTTGTACTTAGTAAGTCTTAGTCTTTCACTTTTTATACTTAGTATATCTTAATTTAGCTAATTTTCTATACTAGGCCCCCATTCTAGATATTCAGCGGTAACCTTGATATCCCTAATCTTACCTTATATTCCGACGACTAATCCCATATATACGAAACTTTCGATAGCTAACGAACTACTACTTCCGTACCTAGGTCTAAATTTATTACACTATTTCGACTCCTCTTACTCTTAAACGTAGTAGGCATTTATGATAATAAACTTTAGGTAATTAGGTCCGAAATTGAAAAATATAAGTTTATCTATTAGTAGGTATATATATAAGCGGATAAGATATAGATCGGTTATATATCCCCTACCAAAAGTTCCTTCCCACTCCACCTTTTCGGGTGTTATGTAAAATATATATATCACTTACACTGTATATAGCACCACCATTTTATAGACTAATGCTATAGTTAAATTTCAGGGTTGCTTAATAATAACACAATGAAATTTTTACTTAATATTTTGTATAATACCCCTTAGCCTTAGTACTGCCTTTAGACGTCTTCCTATGCTTAATATTAGCGTATCTATCTTTGACTGAGCTAATACATTCTATGCTTCTACTAGGAATTTTTTAAAATAAAGCTAGTCTGCTTCCGACCCTCCTTAGTCAATAAGCCCCAGAAATAATATAAAAAGCTTCACTTTTAACTAGCGCTATACATATTTAATTAGGGTCAAATCGGGTGAGTGCGTAGGCTAATCCTCGACGTATACTCCGTGAGTTTTAAACCACTCTTTTATATCCTTCGCTAGATAAATCCTCGCGTTACCTTGCTGAAATACTAAATTAGGGGTGTAGATTAGCATTAGACCTTTTTTAAGCGTCGAAATATACGATTTTGAAGTATAACCCCTCCCCGAAGGCGATCCCTCGTCCCGTTCCATAATAATTAATTCTGTCCGACTACCTAGCCAGATTCTAGCCCAAACCATTTGCGAAATATCTTTAACGTAAGCCTTAGCATTTATAAGATATTTTTAAAGGCCCTCCGAGGTCGTACGAAAGCACTATTGTAGTCTAAAGTTCGAGGTTCGTTACACCGAACACTCGTCCGAGAAGATCCACAATTAGAAGCTCTCGCGTCTCTATTTTCGCGCAAATTTTAGCCTCTTCTTTATATGAGGAGGCTTAATTAGTATATTTAGTTTCGAACGCCGTTTCCGAGTCCGAATCTCTTTAAAATTCGACGTATAGTAGATAGAGGGTGACAGATACGAATCTCTAGTAGCACTTAGCTATTTATAGATCTAAAACGGATACCGACGTGCTTATAAATAGAAGTAAGAGCAAGCGCGCTCACTAATAATGACGGAACGGCCGCTTTTTCCTCGATTTTCGAGGGTATCTTCTTCGTGGTAGCGCTTAAGCTTATTATAGATTGTCTTACGAGAACAGCCGAAATCATTAGCTAATTTCACCTACGAGATACCGCTCTTATAAGCAGATACAATAGCTAACCTTCGTATAGTAGTAAGCTACGCCGTTTTGCTATTTTTGTATCAATTCTTATTACAATCGGAGCAATAGGGGAGGCGTAGGAAGAAAAATAAAAAGGTGAGTTGGTTGCCGCGTCAAATTGTAGTGGGGCAGTGGGTAAGAACATATGACTAGTGTCTGTATTAAGATATAAAGCGTACCTTAATAGCTTAGGATAATTTCGACTAAGTAGTATATTTCTCTTGTTAATAAATCGAAGGTTCTATGTCGGAAGTATAGAAAATCACTTCATATCCTTAATGAACTATAAATAAACTAATTATATAAAAGCGTTATATAACCGCAGGCTAATATTAGCGTATCGCTAAAGATAAATTAAGAAATCTAAGAACCTTTAAAATTAGTGGTATAAAAACTATATATTATTTACTTCTTCTAAACCACTACTAAAATCTTATCTCTATTAATAGGCTTAATCTATGTATCTTTCATATAGCTTAGTAGGAATGTAAGTAAGTTATATTAATTATGAAGTCCTCTCTTCCGTTCTAATTCCTCGCGTATTAGGACTTTAAGGATTTAATTATATAAGGCCTAGCTTTCCCCTTTAAAGCTAGTGTTACTTTATCTAGAACTATATATTGTCGGCTTTGAATAATAGTAAAGAAGGACTAATAAAGGGTTTTATTGGATCTACCTAGTAGTATAAAGCTCTTAATTACGTTTATATACTAGATCTTACTATTCCAATAGGCCTTTATACCTATTACTAGATATTTTTTCAACCCTTCTAGGATTTAAGCCACTATAAGGAATATAGTGTAGTGCTAACCTCAATATTATAGTGTCTATAATAATCGAAAAATATAGTATTATTGATCAGGTATTAATAGTTATAACTAATAATATATTAAATAATACTACTATAGTATTTAATTTAACGTACGCGGTCTTCTTAGTTTACTAAGGGTAGACCTAAAAAATAGCAATACTAACCGCTAGTAGTTAGAAGATTAAAAGAAATCACTATAGGTTATCTAAAAATAGTCAGAAATTCTATGCGCTTTTAGAAGGTAAGTTCGAATTAAATTACTTATTATAATACTATCTAATAATATTATATATATATTTATAGCCTTACTATCTTTATTAACGCTAGTCCTTAACGCCGTAATATATTTCTTAACCAGTTAAATAGAAGAACCGAAGCTTAGTCTAATCTAGGATATACGAACTCGCTAGAACCCGTTATTTCTTATATTAAGACGAGTAAAGCGTCTTATATTAATCCCCAATAGATAATATATTAAGTAAAGCTAGCCTCTATTTAAATTAGATTTAGAAAACTAGAGATATAGCGATATATCGATCACCTTATCTAAATTATATAGATATTCTATAACTAAGCTACGTGTCAGTTAAAGAGAAGGATATTATAATCTATAATATCTTTAAGATATATAACGTGCTCTTTAATTATTTTTTAAGTCTCTTCGTTGGCTTAAATAGAATAGGGTAGCTTAGAAGTAAGTAATACTTTAATTTAAGCCTTTTAAATAGGAAAGAAAGGTGAAGTTATCTATCCATTATAGTAAGATAGTACTCAGTAAGTCTAAAGCTATTTATTCGCGATAAGGATAATTATTGATAGGTAGGGAAGAAGTAATATTGGTAATATTATTAGTCAAGAAATAGATAGGGGAGAAGAGAAGTTTCGAACCTCTAAGGAATATCCAACTACGTTTAGGACTATCAGGGGTCACATAGTCACCTAGGTTTTGTGATATTAACAATACTTTTTATACTAGAATATAAGCTAGAGTTCTTAGATAAAGACTAGGCTAATAATAACTACAAATAGCGTTAGAAGTATAAAGAATCTCTATAGCGCTACCTTATTCATTATTACTGATAGTCAATATTACCTACCACCCTCACTATCTATAAGACCACATAGCAGTCTCTAGGTTTAGGTGGGTAAGTGAGGTAGAAGCCCTAGTTATGCGTGTAATACAACATGGTCTGATTGTATTATGAGACTGAACGCTAGTCCTTCCTAAAACCAGCGATAATTGCTTATATACAGACTGGCCTATTCGGGGCCGTGATTACCTTGATCATCCTTCTACCGTGTGTCCTAAGGCATCTATTTATGCCCTAGGCTAGTTAACATCCGTTAGTTAGTCAATGGTCTTAACACTATAAAATACGTTAACGAGCTATGTATTTTAGTGCTCTATTTAACAAGCATCGACCCTAGCGTATTTAGTCCTAGAAAGCTAGTTTTAAAGGTAAGCTTATTTAGTCTAACCTTTAACATATGATAATAGAGAGATATTAATATTGGTAAGAACGCTAATAGTTAATTATTAGCGTTCTTACCAATATTAATTTTCTAACCCTTACTAGGCTAGTATAGGATATTTTCCTAATTACTATAAAAGGCGCTAGTACCAAGCGTCTTTTTAACTCTACCTACAATATATACTACTATCGACGCAGCTCCCTTTAACCCTCGATAATTTGAGACATTATAATATTTTGCCATATCTCGAACTTCGAGATTAACTAAGACGAGATCACTTAAGGTGATAGAGTCTATACTTAGGAAGAGATAACTAGCGAGACCTAACTAATTGCTTGGATCCTAGGTTAGCACGCCATTAGAAAGAGATAGAAAAGTACTATATTTCTATTAGATATTAATAATAACAACAAGATCCTATTACCGTTAATATAGGATGGAAATAATACGTAACTACGTACAGTAATAAGAAATTGCTGTTAGAAGTGCTAAGGCTAGAGGATAATGACATTATTTCGTATTAGTTATAAAATAATAATATAAATAAATAAATATTACTTCTACCGAATCTAGATATTATAACTAACATTTATTTATAGGCGGATATTATAAATGAATACTGTAAAAAACCACTATAAACTACATAATTAATATCGGGACATTTGTATTGTTTATAGTCCTATAGCGGGAGTCCTACGGGAAGTTTCAAGGCCTACTACCCGTATATCACCTCTATAGACCTATTGCGAGGTTTTATAAGACTAAACGCTACCCCTTAAGAGGGAGCAGCGGGAGTAGCTAATATATATACGAGAACTCCGTATGTAGTAGGCTTACCCAAGATGATCCTTAGGCTCTACGGTCTCCGACTTATCCAACCAAACTTAAGGGTCTTAACATCCACCGACTCCAATTTCACTCACTTTGCATCCCTGGAACAGAAGCAATACCTTCAGCATTAAACCGCTCACATACATAAATATATACTACCATCTAAAAGCTTTAAAGTGCTTGTAGCTTATATCCAAAGCCTTCAGATGTGGAATTACTGCAAAGGTACGGTGATTGAAGGTGATTGAAGGGGATTGCTGCCTACTATATAATTTCACGAAAGACATGAATTTGAAATAGGCAAATGTTCGGTCTACAAATATAAAAAATTCGAGGTGCAGTCAAGACCCTCAGAAGAACATGTATACCACGAGAGGCTGTCTCAAATCATGTCCTTGGGCCAACATGCATCTGCGGTAGCTATGGCCTATTTTGCGCTAGGCCGGAAAGGTAGACCTTGGTGTTCTCGTACACCAAAAAGGTCACCCATGTGCTTGGAAGCACGCGAAACAAGTTCGGACCAAGACCCTTGTAAAACCCTGCAGCCCCTTCACGAGTCCATATCTGGGAAATAACATCAATCGCCCCACGGTAAATCCGATGCGCCTCATAAGTCTGCAAGCGGGACCTTATGACTTGATATGGATAGGTAACACTACCTGCGAAGACCTTAGACAAACTGGAAATCGCGAAAAAGTCAAAATTGCCCAATGCCCGCTCGGCGCCTCGGCCGCCATCGAAAGAGACTTCGGTGTTCATCGTCCCGGACCGGATGAGTTTCAACTGCTCGTAAGCCATGAACTGAAGGGCACCATGACTGACACCAAACAGCGCCGGAACAAGGCCACGGTAGAAGCCAGGTATGCCCTCCGTACGGTAGATTTGTTTTATACCCGACGTGAGTGACGAGTACGCCCCGGGCACATGAGAGCCGGTTGACAACATGCGAGTTTTGATCACCCAGATTGGGTTGGTCAGGATCGCCGTAATAGCGCCTTTATGCGGCCACAAGTCAGTGTATAAGAGCTAGATTCCGGTCCAAACATCTCAGGCATACCTGCACTTCCAGACGCCAGAAAATAATCGGACGATGCAAGCATATGATTCCTTCTCTGGCGATATATTCGAAGAGCGTCCTTCAAGCTGCTATAGCAGAAGAAGTACAGAGCCCAGCTTGTAGAGTTCCCAACCAGATTCGGGGCCAATCCCCGATAAAAAGCGGCAAAGCCACCTTCATGATGGGAGATCTCACGGATGATTCGTAGAGAACTGCCGAGCCGGGACGATGACGATCGATCAACTAGAGAAGTCCAATTTAGTCTCACCATACAATCCCAAGGGAAAACAAGAGCTTACCTTGCAATCTTGTCTTGACCAGGTCAAGGGGGTGCAACGAAAGCGTTGACACAATTCCTGCTGTGAATCCAGCTAAAGTCTCCACAACGGATGACGAGAAGCCATGGCTAGTCATGAACCTGAGAAAGGGAAGAGTGATGGGATGAGGTGGAAGTGGATGGAGAGGGAAGCCCGTGACCTCGGGAGTCGAGAGTCACCTACGAGAAAACGTCTTAACGGTATGAATCAATTGAACATAGATCACCCGACCCGATTTAAAAATACAAATGGCCTTTATTGAAGCCCAACGTTCCTCCAAATGGTAACCTGGCCGTTTCCTCTATTCATCTAACCTAGGCAAGCGGCGAGAACAGTCTGATCAGTTAGTACGGGTCGAAATGCAGGCTGGAGTTGAGATACCTGAACAGGGTCGGCTTGGGGTCGCTATAGGTGTAGCCTGTCATCAAGTCAGTCTCCATCACATACACACTAAAGTCTTATGTATACGTACCCAGATAGACAATTAGAGGCAAGTATCCGCTGGAAGGTATCGGTCAGCTCAGGGAATGATTCGAGAACTTCTCAGAGGCTCACTAATGAATTGCAACGCGAGAAATATCGATGACCTTTGAGACACGCTCCTGCAAAAGAAAAAGATGGGCTTAGTCGTCCCAGTGGAAGGGTCGGATTCGCGACCTACCTTGGTCTCTTCGGAGAATTGAACCATTGTGATTGTGGTTGTGATGGTGATTAAAAGAGGTAGTTGGGTTTTCAAGAGATAAAAGACCTGAAGAGCAACACAGGTCGAAGCTGGATGAAGATAATGGTGAAAGAGAGAGTGATGCGGGTGAATCAAAAGTTTTCGGAAGTCGGGGCCAAAGTCAGTGATCGTCCCAGAGCTTCTTTCTTCTTCACTTAACACTTGTCCCCTGCAACTTTATAACCACTTTAAGTGCCAATTTTGCTTACAATACAAGCTGCTGAGTCCGCCCGATAGTCCTTCCTTTTTGTCACTGGGCTGCCTGCGTTCTAGCTGAGATCCGCTGCCATGTCCGGCGCAAGGCATTGGTAAGGCCCTTTCTCACCTTATCCACCAGCAGGAGATATGATGCTAACTAGACCCAGGGAGCAAGACAAAGAGGCCACCGTTTATATCGGAAACCTCGATGAGCGGGCCTCAGATAGCCTCGTATGGGAATTGATGTTGCAGGCCGGGCGCATCGTGAACGTCCATCTGCCGAAAGACCGGGTTACGCAGTTACACCAGGGGTATGGATTCGTTGAGTTTATCAGCGAGGAAGATGCCGAATATGCATCGAGAATCATGAATGGAATTCGCGTCTACGGAAAACCTATTCGTGTGAACAAGGCATCGGCCGACAAACAAAAGACCGTAGAAATTGGCGCAGAGCTTTTTGTTGGCAATCTCGATCCCATGGTCACTGAACAGGTGCTTTATGATACATTCAGCCGTTTTGGTAACCTGATCAATCTGCCCAAGGTGAGATATTTTCTAATATAACATGACCATCGCTAATAGCTTATTTCAGATTGCTCGTGACGATAATAATCTCTCCAAGGGTTATGGATTTGTCTCATTCGCCGACTTTGAATCTTCGGATGCAGCCGTCGCCAATATGAATGGTCAATACCTGATGAACAAACAGGTGTCGGTGCAGTATGCATATAAGAAGGACGGCAAAGGCGAGAGACATGGTGATGAAGCAGAGCGAATGCTGGCGGCCCAGGCACGTAAGCACAATGTCCAGCCTCCTACACAGCAGCTTCCGCCCCAGTTTGGTGCGCCTGGCCCCGTGTCAGCAACGCCTGTCATGTCGAATGGTGACATTTCACGACCCTTGAGTACCGCACCATCGCAAGCACCTGACCTCGGCATGGGTCGCGCTTTGCCAGCTATGGGTTACCAGAGTGTCCCTCCTCCACACAACCGACCTGTCCCTCCTCCCGCCCCGTCGCTCAACACGCCACCACCTGGGCTCCCCGCGCGGCCACCGCGATCTCAAGCCGGCTACGGTGGTCCTCAGACCTTCTTACCACCCGGATTCAATGGTGCTGGTCAGCCGCCTTTCAACCCACAAACTGCGCCACCTGGGTTTGGGCCACCTGGATTTGGACCTCCGACTGGTGCGCCTCCACTACCACCAGGCTTCCAACAGCCCGGATATGGTGGCAGCCGGTGATCCTCGTAGCTTCTGGTCCGGCGAGCCCCCCAAAGATCTGCTACAACCCCGATAATGATTTCTTTGAAATGATTTGATGATCCAAGGACCAAAGGCACTGATTCAAGTTTGATAATTCTCCTCATGGCCACCTCGGGCACGTTGACAGGGGGCGCCTAATAGTGCCATGGAGCCGGCTCACTATTGGCAGTGCATGGTCATGTAATAATAGGTCGTCTCTTTGATACAGAAATACCAGACAGACCGGTAATGTTTTTCAGCACCTGATAATTGCTATCAATATTGAAAGGCAACTGTACATGTTTAAAAGGAAAAAAGAGACCGCCACGTTTCTTCCAAACGCGACAGAAAATCCAGCTCCAAGTGGTAGATTGTTTAGACTGCAAAACGAGTTCGAGTAGTCTGGGAGACCAGAGACGTCTCTTCCCATCAACGGGAACCCTGCTAGCGACAAACAGCACTGGCTGTGACAGGAAAAGAAAAGGAAATCCAATTATGTTAAAAGAACGACTGGCGGTATAGACGTAGAGAGTTCACGAAAACGAAACGAATTTGGGGTCCCTTGGACGGCCGTCAGGTCCGATATTGTTCTTTGCGAATCGTTGCTCTGTGTAGATCCGACGCGCTTCGTCGAAGTCAACCTTCTGATTCTTCATGATCTTTCGCACCTCCCTCTTTGCTTTTTGATCCAAGCCGCCTCTGGAATCACCACCGGCGACATTGGCAGCTAGATCGAATTGTGATGAGCTTAAACCAGCCTCCAGATCGGCTGTGAAACTAGAAGGAAGGCGATGATAGATGTAGTCAGGGACCGGGATTAGTGGTATCCATCGTGACCGAGTGAGGTACAGCGCTGACATCTAATTAGGACCAGTTCAGTATAGCCAATAAACCAGCTTACCTGTTCCAGAAATTATGACCGTGAAAATGAGAGAATAAAAAAGGTAGGTCATGTTGAGTATGCCGAGTTTCTAAGGGTGGATATTGCGATGGCGCCCTCGATATCTCTAAGAGATGAAGTGTCCCTGTAGACAGGAAGCAGTTATTGGGGGAAAAGGCATGGAAACAAAACAAAAAGAAAGAAAGTTGGTTTACTGGGAAAGGCAACGTCAGCGCATCCGTCGGCAGCCTAAAGGTTGGAGATATCCAAGCGGAAAGCGGAAAGCGGAGAAGGCTGACAAAAAAAGGTACAACGTCCTTTACAGTTGTATCATCAAGTGGAATAGCAAATAGAATATGATACTTTCCAGGGTTACACTTGTAGGCGTTATTACCTTTGCACTTTCGAGACTCGCAAGAAGTGTACAGGGTAAAATCCGAACTAGCCAATTTAGCGTGTAAATTTGATGCCTCATGATGCAAGCAACAAAGCCAAGCTGTCAGGCCACAAGGCACCAAGGCACTAATCTATTCCCAAAGTGGCCGCCTTAGCGAGACGTCCATTTCAGGTCTTGGCATTCGACACACACAATTTGGTCGAACGTGAAGACGGTTTGATAGCGACTACGATCCCTCAATTTCCCAACGCAACACTATCTCATCACAATGGCCACAAACATCTCTAACGATCTGGTCTGGCAGATCACCCGTATGTTCGACCTTTCGCAATTCTACTTGGGAATTTTTACCTCGCTTTTTTGACTCGAACGTCCGCTGATCGCTCTCTGGAACAGGCAACCAGAACAGCTACCTGGTTAAGCGCAACAGCGGCGGTGGCTCCCAGTTCTCCCGGGACCCTTTGAACGTGCTCAACAAGCACTCTTACAAGGTATGGGCCTTGGGCTGTTGACTCCGGTGGATAGCTCTTTTTGTGAATGGATGGCTAACAATGGCTTGGGATTGCAGTACGCCGGCTATGCCAACAACAAGGTACTTTGTTCTCTTTCTTGTTTGGTTCTCAGGGTGCTAATCATCTCCTCAGGCCATCGGTGTCCAGGGAACCGAGAACGGTGTTGCCGTGACCACCAAGAAGCCCAGCAACCCCCAGCAGCCCGCTAAGAACACCGTCACCGTCACCTACGGCCCCAGCACTGCCACCCGCAAGTAAGTGAACCTGAATCCCTCACTCATGGCCCATATGACTGGTGATCAGTACTGATGGTAATTACTCCCAGGATCTACAAGGGTGTTGCCGACAAGACCGCCAAGCACGGCTACCGTGCTGACATCCGCGAGGAGGCTGTTGCCCGTGTGAGCGCCATCCGTCGCTCGCAGCTCCCCAAGAAGGATACTCCCGCCCAGAAGCCCCGTGGCGCCAAGGCCCGCAAGGCTGAGGAGTCGGAGTAAATGCGTTTCCCTGAAATGACCTAGAATTGTGGCATGTGAAGGATCTGGATTGGATGGGAGACCTGATAGGCGTATATCGCCGTGCTGGACTTGGGATAGATCCCATGTAATCTAGCAATCATGCTCCGGGGCAGAAGAAAGAAGACTGTCCCCAGAGAGAAAACAAATTCCAAAAAGAACAGTTTTCAATCGGAAAAGAAATCAGCCTGAGAATGTCGTAGTACAGTAACATATGCGATCAACAACCGACCAGTCGGCCCGAGCCTCAGGACACGGAAATTGCTTCCCGCCTTTTCCCGATGGAACAATCCGCGCACATGTCGGAGTTGGTTTAGAAGCGAGAACTTCCGAATAATGAAGGAGAGAAGGACAGGTATTTGGATACATTAAGAGGTTGAGAGAGGGAGGGGGTAGTACCTACGTAGATAGACCTACACTATACCTTAGAAATGACCTAATTAAATACGATGTACTATCATATATATATCCATAACTAACACATATATAACCATAACTACCACATAACTTAACTAGTAAGTATACGAGGTAATAATAAGCTACACGTCATTCGACATGTGGACGATGTACTCCGGGGTTGCCCCTCTCAGCCCCTCCCTTTATAAATCGGTCGGTTCCCTCCTGAGCTTTCCCCTCCTCCCCCATCTCTAACTCTAACCTCATTCACAAATCACCATGGTCAAGGCTGGTGAGCTTTTTTACCTTTTCTTTTCCTTTGCCTTTTAATGAATCATCCATCACTGACTCTCTTATTTAGTTGTTCTCGGAGCTTCTGGTGGCATTGGCCAGGTTAGTCTTCAATTGGGACCTTGAGAAGCCCCAGCTAATCACGATATAGCCTCTCTCCCTCTTGCTGAAGGCTTGCCCTCTTGTTGACGAGCTTGCCCTTTACGATGTTGTTAACACCCCTGGCGTCGCTGCAGATCTCTCCCACATCTCCTCGGTTGCCGTACGTGTGCCCCTCCCCAAAGCGTCCCTGGTGAGCGCTGCGCTGACAATAAGTAGAAAATCACCGGCTACCTCCCCAAGGACGATGGATTGAAGCTTGCCCTGACCGGTGCTGACGTCGTCGTGATCCCGGCCGGTATTCCCCGTGAGTAGCACCATAGCCCGCATTGTTTATCGTGCTTTGCTGACAAGATCGGTGACATGTAGGCAAGCCTGGTATGACCCGTGATGACCTTTTCAAGGTCAATGCCGGCATTGTCAAGACCCTTGTCGAGGGAATCGCCCAGTTCGCCCCCAAGGCTTTCACTCTCGTCATCTCCAACCCCGTCAACTCTACTGTCCCCATTGCCGCTGAGGTTCTGAAGGAGGCTGGTGTCTTCGACCCTAAGCGCCTGTTCGGTGTGACCACCCTGGACGTTGTTCGTGCCGAGACCTTCACTCAGGAGTTCTCTGGCGTCAAGAACGCCTCCGATGCCACTATTCCGGTCATCGGTGGCCACTCCGGCGAGACCATTGTCCCCCTGTTTAGCAAGGTCTCCCCTAGCTTCCAGATCCCCGCTGACCGCTACGATGCTCTTGTCAAGCGTGCGTAAAATATATCCTTAAGATGGAGATGAGTTGCTGACAGGTCACAGGTGTTCAGTTCGGTGGTGATGAGGTCGTTCAGGCCAAGGACGGTGCTGGTTCCGCTACCTTGTCCATGGCATTTGCCGGTTTCAGGTATGTTTCCTACTCTATCCATGAAATTTTAGCCGTGACTGACTTTTACAAGATTTGCCGAGGCCGTCATCAAGGCCTCCAAGGGCGAGAAGGGTATTGTTGAGCCTACTTTCATCTACCTGCCCGGTGTTGCCGGCGGTGACGAGATTGCCAAAGCCACCGGTGTTGAGTTCTTCTCCACCCCCGTGGAGCTCGGTGTAAGTATTCATTATTTTATGCGCATTAAAAACGGCTAGCTGACATGATTGATACAGCCCAACGGTGCCGAGAAGGCCATCAACATACTCGAGGGCGTAACCGAGCAAGAGAAGAAGCTTCTTGAGGCTTGTATCACTGGTCTTAAGGGCAACATCGAGAAGGGCGTTGAGTTTGCCAAGAACTCACCACCAAAGTAAGGACTCTCACCCTCGCACCATGCATTGCACAAGCAACTCCCCATATCGAGTCTCCTTTGTCACACCTTTTCCCCTATCGATGGGTCCATCGCTTTCACGGATATGATGGCATCGGGAATTGACAGAGCGTCGCTAATCAATTTTGTGCCCGGAAAGATAGGCTTTGAATGCGACACCATGAGATTATGAACAACGAGTAGACACAACAGTGTGTGGTCCTTGATCAGGCGGGAAGAAGATGGGTTTGGCACAGAATTAGCAACAAACCTGCAATGAAATAAAATCCGGATTCCCCTGTATGGTAGCCTGTTTCAAGTAGTTGCAAGAATTGGAACGGCCTATTGTCCTCAACCGAGGAGAACCGTGAGAGAAGGATACCAGAGTAGGGCTGTCGATGCCGTCATTGCCGTACAATGGGCCACCGAATGAAGTGAAGATACAGTCCAGACCCAGGCAAATACTCCCATCTTCAAGGCCGGGGCTGGAGGGTTTTGATCTGGAAAGTCGCACCTGGCAGGTCCGATGTCTCGGCCTGCACGGTTGTGTTAATGCCCAAATTGGCCAATGCGCCCCGAATAACACCGCAGGGAAACCAAAGGTACTAGGTCAGTTTGTAAGCTGCTAGGCCTCAATTCGAAAGTGGTTGCAAGTAATTGCTTACTGCTTGCGCCATAGATATCGCATCGCTCCGGACTGCCATGCTCATCCTCCCAAAAGGCCGGAACGCGCTATCGGTCAAAACGTAGACCCCCTATTTATTTGATCACATCAGTGCCTCAGAACTCCCAATGCAGGCGCAACAATGGCCTGCTTCCTGCGATACGTGTTCCATATTCACTTACCCGATGGTTTGTTTTCAAATTGTCCACCTGCTTCTTAAATAAGACTGTCCACAGATCCTTGCAGAGGAACTTGATCACATCGAGATTATCGGTAAACCGAGGCCGATCTCGAGAAAACCTGGATTGTCCGATTGACACAAATTAGCACACTGAACTATGGAAGACGCACTGGAGAACCTCTGAATGTAAGGAAACTGTTCAAGCTTACCGTTCCGCAAGGCCTTGTCCAACACGATAACCCAAAGACTCCAGACGGAAGAACGTCGTCTCCCTTACCTCTTCATCTTCGGTGTCTTTGCCCTCAGTTGCTAGATCCCGTGCCATACGCTCGGCCATAGGCACCAGTTCTATGAGAAGGAAGTCGAAGCATGAGGAGCTGAAGACACGGGCGTTCGGATCCGAGGTATTTAATGGCGGGGAGGATGAATCGAACGACATGGTGAAAGCTCAAGATCAATAGGCAGCCAAGAATTGCAAATGGAATTGAATGTATCTCGAAGGACGTGATGAGGAAGAGAAGTCGGGAATGCGGAGTTGGGGAAGTCCAAGCTCTCCGCCCGAAGTGTTTGCTTATCTACGGAGATCTGCCTCTCCTAGGTGACTTGCATAACATGAGTAGAAGCCATTAAGAAAAAATATGTACCGAACAACTCATTGAATGACTTGGCTCATTGGAATAGCTAAAATAATGCAGTCCCTCCGCTCAAATAATCGCCTATGATACCAATATCCCAAGACCCCCGAACCTGATCGCGCCATAAAACACCATAAAAATATGCAGCTTTCGAGATAAAAAGACGACCATTTGGGACCATGAGCTGGAAATTTAAGTCTAAATTGATGGAGGATAGGAACTGCCATTCAGAGGGCTACTGGCCGACGGTAGGTGGTAATCTTGTCGGGGAAAGGACCGAGATGGCAAGTTTGGAGCGAGCCGTTTAGGAGATGGAACAGGAAACTCATCATCCTCATCGCCACTTTCTGTGAGATCAATGACTTGGGAGACAGGTCTCTTTTTGTTCGACAGACGCGCAACGGAGGACGGGGTTGATGCCTCCCTTGACTGCGCGGGTGTCCTTTCTAGAGCGAGATTTGGGGGTCCCGGTTCCTGTTTTACAGAGGGAATACCCGGTTCGCTGATTTCAATCAAGTCATCATCGTCGTCATCGTTTGATGCTGGCGTCATACCGCCCAGCTTGACTATGTCCGAGTCACTAGGACCTGACCACGTACCGTCAGGCTCAACGGTGACTTGATCGATTTCCGATGAAGTTGTTTGAAGGATATCATCAACGTACCTAACAGAGTTAGAAAAGGATAACGCGTGCTGCAATGGACGAGATGAAAACTCACTGGTCGACTTGCAGAGACTCGAAGCTAGTTGATTTGGAACACACAGGGCAGGTCCAAGTTGGGGCTTGCTTTTGTAATTCTAAGAAAGATGATGCATCGAAGCACTGGTTGTGAGTGCAGACGATAGACCGACAAGGAACCTTGATGCGAAGGGTCGATAGAGGGCATTTCAGCGACATGACACTCGATGTGGCAACGATATCAGAGTCGTGTGCGCGATTTTTCACTAATGTCGATATATGTTAGAGAATGTGTAAAGGAAGTAGAGAATTGTCTTACTTTCACGTATGACCTGCTCCTTTGAAATGAGTTTCCGTGTCCTCAACTGCGAGACGAGATCCTCAATCGGATGTTGTCTGACGAGGTTGGCAAGCGCGAAGAATTTCTGTGGTAAGTCAGCCAAACCGTCAAATGAATGCTCCACCAAATGAGTAGCGACATAACGGCTCCAACCTTTTGCGTCAATGCATAAGTCATGACAATGTTGTTCGGGTAATCGGGCTTCTTCCGGATGTAATTGGTGACATCTGCAGGTTGCGTAGTGCCTGGTCTGTTTTTCAAGCCTCTGAGATTGGCTTTCACTTCATCGAGATTCGCCTTGAGCTCCACCTGATGTGGAAATGCGATATCCGACTTGGTGTACTGGGTAAGGCCTGAATCTGCAGCACAATATACCATGACTCGGGCGTTGGAATCCATCTGCAACTTTTGAGCAGTTCGGTGAGAAAGCATGACCTTGAGTTCCACACTATCCCGGGTTTGTTCGCGAACTTGATGAAGTTAGCCTTGAATGATCAACAGAAGATTTCCCGAGTGACATACTCTTGCATTCCACCACAGGAGTTAAGGCCTCAATAATCGTAAAGAAGGGGCTTTCTTTAAACTCCAATCGACCTGGAGGCCTATTAGAGGCCGCAGGGGGTTTTGAGAGAGAATTGCCCGGACCAGCAGTGTACGGGTGGGGTGACATGGAAACCCCGAGGGTCGCCGACCGAGCCTGCGCGGGAGACTGTGAAATGGGTGGCGCCTGATATTGATTTCCAGTATGTGGTGAGTATCGTGACCTGGGAAGAGCAACATCCAGAATGCGCCGCGCTAATGCATCGAAGCTTAGACGGTCTGAGGTCGCAACTTCTTCAAGCCCTAATCCAAAATGTAAGCAACCATATTGACCAGAGCTCATTTGACAATGGGGGTTAATGGAATGCGGGAGGAAGAGGAAGAGGAAGAGGAAGAAGGAGAGAGGAAGATTGACGAACGTTGGATAATGCGGAGCTGCAGGGCTATCTTCACTCCTGATACCTGGAGGCTTTCGGACCTCAACAGATCTTTTAATGACGGGTTTGTCAGTGTCTTGATGAGGGCCACCAGTGTTGGAACATCCGTCGAATGGCCTGGGGTTGCCATGATTTCGTTCAAAGAGAGGAGTTGCAGGAGCAATCAAGGAGGACTTGGTCCGATGTTCCTCAAAAGACAAGAGTCCAATTCAGCCAGAGCGATGATAAAGGGTCTGCATCTATACATCTCATGTATATAAGAAGAAATCACCAACCCCGAGTCAAGAGTGATATATGCCTCGGAGGTGAGGTGCGGCCTCCGGATGACATAAGACACTTATCTGAAAAAAAAAGTTGTGTTATCACTTCCCCCCCCATTATTTGCCTCGCTCTCTTTCTTTACTTAATTTTTACTTTGGCATTTCTTCTTTTCCAAAATGGCGAAAAGTGTGCGCGCCAGCGTCTCCAAGCGCAACAGAGCGAATCTCCGCAAGAAGGTGTTTGGCCCGGTCGTTGATGCTAGAACCGAGCGACTCGCAGCCAAACTCCAGGAGCTTGCTTCACAACCCCGGCCCGAAGCCCCCGAGAAATCAAAGATGGATCTAGAAGATGATTCTGGTATGTCCCCTGTGTTCGATTATACAAGGATCCTGGCTCACTTCTTATCACAGTCAACCAAGAGGAAACTGCTGCCAAGGCCTCTCAAGCTGGTGCAGACGAAGGTTGGTCTACATTATCACTCTAATCGTCGATTATTGACTTGCAAACCCTAACCATTCATTTGCCACAGAGATGGATATCGATTCTAAGACCTCCAAGAGCCGATCCTCGAAAGCAGGACGTGTGCAAAAGCGCAACCGCAAGCCCCGTAACTCTATTGTTTTCCAAGCACGTCCTTCCAAGTCCAAGAAGGGTTACAATAAGAAGTGACGGTCAAGAAAAGAATGAGTTATTGAATCCCGGAGTGGCGGAGATTAAACAAAGGCGTTTGGGAGTTCACTGATGATTACACCTGCGATCCACATACATATGTTTCATAGTCTGTGCCTCATGATATACTTTACCTTTCACTGAAAGCTTTGAGGAAATTGCGTAAATATAAGTTGGGCATACTCTGTACACTCGAACTAAAGGCGGTGTGGGGATATCCGTCGATCGTAAACACAATTCTGCCCCCCTTTGGACATTTATGTCCTTTCGACTCGGTATTCTTCAGTTCTTTGGCATCTGTGTTTACTGCCTTGACGCAGCAAATTGGCAATGGCGGGCTTCCGCAGTTGGGCGACTGTAATCGCCAATCTGTTGGTGCCCGTGGGCATACTGACCTTCTCCTCTGGGTTCTTCCCATATAAACCGTTGATTCCTGGACTAGCGACCTTTGAAGAGGGGGATGAGCATGCAGCACCGGCAGTGTTTGATAAGGTCATTTTCATGGTGGTTGATGCATTGCGGAGGTAGGATTGGTATAGAACACCAATATTGTATGGAGCTAATGTGATATCAGTGACTTTGTATATTCAAATGACTCCGGATTCTCGTTTACACAAAGGTTGGAGCCATACACAGTGATAAGAGAATAAGTAACTGATCCAAACATAGCTTGATCCGATCTGGTGCTGCGTTACCATTTACGGCCTATGCGGGCTCTCCAACTGTTACAATGCCTCGCTTGAAAGCCATAACCACCGGCTCAGTTCCATCTTTCTTAGATGTGATTCTAAACATTGCAGAGTCAGACACTTCATCAACCTTGGCGTTTCAAGACACATGGTTGGCGCAGTTGAAAGCAAGAGGGGAACGACTGGTGATGTACGGGGACGACACCTGGCTCAAACTCTTCCCAGGGATGTTTGATCGGGCTGACGGGACCACGAGCTTCTTCGTGTCGGTCAGTTGTACTTTCTCTAGGTCTTGCAACCTTAGTATTGAAGCTGAAATCCCTACAGGACTTTACGGAAGTAGACCATAATGTGACCCGGCATGTTCCTACCGAGCTCGCTCAGAGTGATTGGTCTGCTTTGATCATGCATTATTTGGGATTGGATCATATAGGCCATAAGGCGGGCCCCAAAAGGTATCTGCCAATCCTCACACCTTTGTACCTGATCACTAACCCATTATCAGTTCCTTCATGATACCGAAACAGCAGGAGATGGATTCCGTGGTAACAGAGATATATACCGCGATGCAAAACGAGCAACATCTTCAATCTACGCTTTTCGTCTTGTGTGGAGACCACGGCATGAATGATGCTGGAAACCACGGCGGGTCCTCAGCCGGAGAGACTTCACCTGCTTTGGTCTTTATTTCGCCCAAATTCGAGGCTTTGAGTGGCCGGAGAGAAAGCCCAGTGGAACCATTTGATGATTTGCAATACTATCGGACAGTTGAGCAAGCAGACATCACTCCGACATTAGCGGGACTTCTTGGGCTCCCCATTCCTTTGAATAGCTTAGGTATATTCATCCCTGAGTTCTTGGAGATGTGGGAACATGGTATGCGCTTGATTATCATACACAGGCTAGAAAGTGACGCAGGCTGACTCGGACATAGGCTCTCAAAAGCTTCAGATTCTATGTCAAAATGCCAAACAGCTGCTGAACACTCTCAAGGCAACATTTCCCGGGACGAACTTTGGCCCCGAGGGCATCGAATCTTGTGCCTTCGGGGCCGAATCAGGCATTGAGGCTGCTCAATGTGCATGGGCTCGAATTCAGGAACTCATCTCTGGTGGTGCTGACCCCGAGGATTCCTATTCCACCATTAGTCCGATTCTGTTACAGTTCTCAGAGGTTGCCCAGGACATCATGAGTCGCACTGCGAGCAATTACAATATCAACAGGCTTTGCCTAGGCCTGTTTATCACTGGAATTGCTGTTTTGGCTGTACTTCCATTCACATACGCAGAATGCAAACGGCACATATCATCCGGATTGTTTCTGGTATTCATGGTCGCCACCTACGGGCTCATGATGTTTGCAAGCAGCTACGTGGAAGAAGAGCAACAGTTTTGGTATTGGATATGCTCCGGGTGGACTTTTTACTTACATGTCAGATCGGAGTCTGCAAGATCGGACTCACACAAACGCCCTCAGTCAATAACGCTCTGGTCCAGAAATGGCATCATAATTGTATTTACGATTACGCAGAGACTCCTTCGACGGTGGAACCAAACAGGACAAAAGTTTGCGGCTGAGCCTGATATTGCTCGCACATTCTTCCCACGCAATCCTGATATCTTCTGGGGCCTTCTCATACTCGCTTATGCAGATGCCGGTATTCATCTTCTCCGGAATCTACCAGTATCTGGCCTGCCACAGCTAGGTGCATTGCTTCTTGCCGTCTTGGCCTTTACATTCAAGTTGCACTTTGTGGCATCGGAGTCCCCCGAACTCCTTGATGGGACTTTTATCTCCCAGCTTGTGGAGAAATGGCCTTACAGCCTCTCATTGGTCTTACACGCCAGAATTGTCTTCTATGGGATAGGTGTTGTCATTCTGTTGGCACTCTTGGCAGGGACGACAGCAAGAGCGACCCGAAGTAAGCTTTGAACCCCAAACTTCCGTGAACCTGGCTTTACATGACTGATCTGAATCTGCAGCGTCGCACCACACTATCCATGAAGCTTTGCACATCCTCTTAATGACACAGTCCCGGGCCACGAATGTCCCATTGTTCTTGATCTTTCGAGTGCAGGCCAGCATTCTCTCTGCAATGAACCTCTCAGGAAACGAAGTAACGATCACGACCTTGATCTTCCAGTACATGACATTCTTTGCATTTGGCGGTTCAAATGCAATCTCTTCGGTGGACCTTGCTAGTGCCTACAATGGCGTCGGCAGCTACAGCGTGATGCTCGTGGGTGTTCTCACCTTTGTGAGCAACTGGGCGGGCCCTATCTGGTGGGCTTCACAAAGCCATCGTCTTCGGCAGAAGAGCCCCGAGCAAGATCATCTGACATTGCTGACCTTTCACATTGCTATGTCGTTGGCCTCTGTCATGGCTGCCTGCACTGCGCTACGGACCCATCTCTTCATTTGGACCGTCTTCTCTCCCAAGTATCTCTACAGTATGGCATGGGCCACTGCCAATCATGTTGGCGTGAATATACTTGGTGAACTCTTGTTCTCTGCATCTCGATAGTGACATAAATCATAAGTTGATATCGCCCGCACGCTTCATAAAAATACAAGTCTTGGGCAATTAAACTCCCCCAACCAAACGTAACTGCACAGGACATAGACCATTCAAAACAACCCATTGAATAGATCATCAATAGCATTCTTCTTTTTCTTCTTCGACTTCTTGGGCTTTGCTCGTTTCGAATCAGTCTCTGCGGGCTCGGGCACGGACTCAGGTCGAGATATCTCGACTGGCTTGACGAGAGGTGCTTCGTCAACGCGGATCACTCGTTCCCCGAGATCTTCCTTGGCGACAAAGCCTGTATTCTTGGGCCTAATTGCCCCGGGCTGGGTCTTCAGTTCCTGACTGATTCCGGTCACTTTGGACAGTCGCGCCAACGTAGCTAGGAGCACGACCCCAAGTGAAGAGAACCGGTTGTCAGCAACAACCGTGGAAAATGCCCTGGATAAAAGTCAGTGCGAGATTTGGGAAACGGGGAAGCCAGGCAATGCGTACACATAGCATCGCGGGACGATGTGAGCGAGGTGAGCTTGCGCGCCCGATCGGGCGAGATCCAGGGTGGCGCGCTTTAAGGCCGACAGCCATTTCCACCACTTTGCGCCACGGTGTTGATTCTTATTACGATGGAAGATCAAATGGAGTATTGAGTGGATGGCCAGGATTTCTTGGGAGTCCATGGCTTTGCTAAGGAGACAAAATCTGAGAGGAAAAGTCTTCCCGCCCCGACTACCCTACGTCTTTGAACTGGTATTTTCTTTTCCCCTTTTTGCAGATAAGTCAATTCTCATAAGAATAAAGTACTCGGTGAGTGCAAACGTATATTCTACGTCAGAAGAGAAAACCCTCTCCTCCAGGTTCCACGACAAAATATCATATCCCGGACGCTCTCAACCAAATGCTTCAGTTTGCATTCGAAATTGGCTCTGCCTTCCTGTACTTCAGGGACTTCGTTGTCTGACTGCTTGTTTTGTTGAGATTTTCGAGTGTTTTTGTGTTTTGTCCTTTTTCTTCGTCTCTGTTTCAATAGTGTTGGGCATGCTGCAGGTTGCCGACGTGGACCGGAGGCACTAGTCTCAGTGCTGGGCAGAATCATTACTCGTCCTCTGTCTTGATAGAACGATCATCATCAAGTTGCATGGGAGAGCTGAAAACATCGTCACTGTTCAGCATGGCTTGTCCAACTGATCCTCGGGGAGTTCGAAGGAAGGGTCGAGACCGGGGGTTTTGACTGAAGGACTGCGCGCGAGCTCGGGGACGACTGCGACTGCCACTAACTGGAGTAGCGACATCTCGGGCACGAGGAGCAAAGAGGCCTGTACAAGGGTCAATTCAAGTTCAGAGGTCAAAGGTAGAGAGGTCTTACCTTGCTGGGTAGTACTGGCAACAGAGCGACGAAGTTTGCTGGCATCATTCGGAGGTGGGAATTGTGCCTCGGTTCCAGAACGAGGTCCGCCGATGTGGAATAGCTGCAATTCATATAAATTAGCACCGGTATCAAGTCAAGATGGTTTGCAACTCACACGAGGGCGTTCATTGGCAGGACGGGTCATCACATTGCTGTTGCGGAACTTGGCAACGAGCACATCTTTTCCTTGGAGAGCTAATGAAGTTTGTTAAATAACCTTTCTTGTCAGCCATGGAGGGAATACAAACTGGCATAAGAGATCTCTGCCTTCTTTTCGGAAAGACAATCGGGCCTTTAATTACCATTAAGTCAGCAAGCATGCACTCAGTGGGTTGGAATCAGATGGGAGCAAACAAACCAGGTCTTGCCCTGACGAGCCAACATGAGCTATGAGGAGGAGTATGGTAAGCAGATGTCATGAATTGAATTGCAGTACTCACGTCAACGATATCAATTGCCTGGGAAACATTAGCCTAGTACCAGAGAACAGCACAGGTGGAGAGGAGGACAAGGACCTACGTCTCCAAAGTTGACAAAGGCGTAACCGACGCTGGAAGGCAAAGGTGAGTATGTATGGGAAAAAAAGACCCTAGCCGAAAGAACATGAGTATCTCGGACTTACTTGCAGCCATGATTGAAGTCTGGTAGTCATGAGTTAGTAGCTAACCAAGAGAAGCGCCGTTGATATCACTTACCCATGCGCAGATAGAGGAAGTCATATTTTCCGAAGCTTGATTCATCCAGGATATTCTTAAGCTCGTCCTGTTGAGAGAACACTGGTTCAGTATTTGTGGCTGGCCAAAAAAAAAAAAAAAAAAAAAAAAAAAAAAAAAAAAAAAAAAGAGGACGGGGAGAGAAAATGCATACCGAAGTAATCTTGTTGGGAATATTTCTGATCATAATCTGCAAGGAGGAATAGTTTAAAATCATCCTCGAGCCTGATGAGAGGAAGAACTCACTGTGCTGCGAACGTCCATGCCTCGGTGAATGAGGTCCATATCAATCGTGTTTTCACCATTGGAGCTTTCCTTGCTCGGAGAGGTATCACTGCTGGAGGAAACAAAGTCCGGAGTCAATGGAACATGTTGGGAGCTCACGCTGGGGGTTCGAGGGCGGAGACCCCGGTTGGTATCATCCTGTGGACGGTTGAAGGAAGCATGGAATGTAAGATACTAAATCAGAACAAAATCAGTATCATACTTTAGAGGCATATTGCTTGCATCAAGAAAGATGGTAGCAAAGGAGACATGGGAGCAAAGGAAACATGGGAGCAAAGGGGATATGAGCGCAAAGGGATAAACAAAGGAACAAACCTCGTATTTGAACCCTTGAAGGCAGGCAAAAGCGTAAGAAGTATGGCGTGTGCTGTAAAATTCGACTCGATACTTTTGAGCCACCGATCCGTTCTCAGAAAGCCGGAACAATCGCACATCGCCAAGAGAACGAACTAGACGCTCCACCAGATCATGATAATCTTCTGTCAGGCAGTTACCGTTAGCGCGAACAGTTACCATAAGTATGCCATCGTTCGTATTTGAGGTGCTAGGGATATCGAATTCATTGGTGAGATTCGCAATATCTTGAGCTGAGGCAGGATCCACAACCCATTCAGGATGAGTGTATCTGAGTCGGTGAATAGAACGTGTCACGTCACGGAGATCGGCAAACAGAACTGAAAATCGGCCTTGGGTCTGGAGGTCTCTGAGATAAACACTGTCGATGGAAGGGTAATCCCCAGGCTTCAAAATGTCAGCATTGATTCATCGAATGATTAACCTTGCGTTGCAACTCACAAGAAAGTGCTCCAGCACAGACCAATGAGTAGAGTTGGTAGGAACACCATTGACGATGAAGCCACGCTGATTGTCAGTGGCCAACGAAGGGAGAACGGGGGAAGGTAGGTCATTCAGAATATGAGCCAAGCCCTGACTAGGGGCGCTGGTGTTCCGTGGGAAAGATGACACTGGATCAAGTCCAGCAGGTTGATCAGCAGAGGCAGCCAACAAACGGGCCAAGAAGTCCGGGTTAAGGGGGCTGGGCAAGTCCACTGGGGACGGCGAGTAGACTGAACGGCCAACGTGGCTAGGCGAGTACAGAGGCTGAGAGCTGTGCTGAGTACGAGCGAATGAGTGCTGGGTTTGCGCAGGCGAATATTGAGATGGAGGCGGGATACTAAAAGCCGGAGCAGGAAGTGCAGACGTAGAAGCACCACGAGAATGAGACAGGCCGGTGCCCGGGGCAGACATTCCTGGTGAGAAAATTCCCTGGGGCCAACCGCCGAATGGGTCACTAAAAAGAGGTTAGTATTCATAGCTTGACA
The DNA here is from genome assembly GCF_028828765.1 of Penicillium canescens. Classification (NCBI taxonomy): domain Eukaryota; kingdom Fungi; phylum Ascomycota; class Eurotiomycetes; order Eurotiales; family Aspergillaceae; genus Penicillium; species Penicillium canescens. Next base: position 2,390,587 of record NW_026703973.1, read on the forward strand.
TATCAATTGATCTTGAAGCCTCTTACGCAGACCGAAGAGTCGACATTCCAGGGAATACAACCGGGGTTCGTTGAGAGGAAGCCTCAACGGTATTGGGACTGAAGGCCGCGAGTTGGTCCGAAGACGAACTCTGAGTGGAGGGCGGATCAGACATGCTGTCCATAAGCTCAGATCTGGTCAATACAGGGTTAGCATCGTCAAATATAGTAACGAAAAATTGAGCATGGTTGTTCGTCTTTCTTTGAAGCAGGTTTCGAGAAATTTAACCACGGGGGAAAAGACCAAAGCCACGGAGTAAGCCGACAAATGTAAAAAGACATAAAATGCTTTGAGAGAAAGGAAAAACCTGAACAACTTACTAGCGTTGAATATCAAAATAAACGGTCGAATTGAAAGACGAGTCGAAAGCGTGGGTTATCGACGAGGGAAGAAATCGTTAAGCCTTCCGTGGACTTTATATATTGTCTGCGTTAAGACAAAAGCTTTTCGACCGACGACTCATCAACGACTCATCTTGAGCCCTCGACGAGTCACCCCAACACTTTGCCTGACTCTGCCGCGACGCTTTAGGCAATACCCTTGGCAACAGACAATTGATTTGGCCAATCATGGTAATGAATATTTGGACTAGGTAGTGCTGCACAGATCGGCTTGGATATCATGACACTCGGCGAAACACATCATCTAAACAGGTGCTACTGGTACAAAATCCAACCATGCCTTACAACACAAAGTTGTAAGAGTTCTGTATATCACTGTACCAAAAGTCAGTTCAAATAATCAGATGTAAACTTGAAGAAATTATCCATCAGCAAAGCTAGGATTATCACCTTAATGGGCTCCAGGGCTTATTTGTTTGGGTTCCTGCAAAATTGGCAGGGACAGACTAGGCAGCAGAAACGACCTGCATGTGCTCCATTAGTATTATGATTCATTATCATTCATGAGTGCCACATAACAGCCATTCACAATTGGCATTATCTTCACAACAGGTAACTTATATACTTCGAAGTATAGATGTCGTTGCGCAAGGTTCACGCTAGTGTATCGGCTAGTCTGGAATTGGATTAGCGTATTTAATGCGGTCAACTCTGTTGTTGGCAGAGAACCAGACCGCCCGAGGAATTCAGACCTCCCCCAGAATATCAGCTCTGTATCTATCTATCTACAAGCTCAGCCCCGTGCGAATCTGTGAACTTGGATCTTGGATTTCCCGGGATATGAAGCCAAGCCATGGCGCCGTTGGCTCCAGTGCTCAATGAGCCACATGTCCTGAACCAGGTAAGAGCCAGCATGCTGTACGTTAGACTGACGATTGACCCCTCGCCCCTAGATTATTATCTCACCCTCTGACACGGACTACCTTGACCAACTCATCCCTTCGATTCGGGATTACAGCGTCGGTAACCGCACCCTCAGCTCCTGCAGTCACTTTCCAGATTCGCTGCCGACAAGGAATCCGAGATAGAAGGTATCTGCAACACAAATCACCAGGAGTTTGTCTCATCTGTCAATTCACTGCTTCGTATTCGGGAGGGCACTGTGAGCTTAACGGGAGAGATTCTGGACTTAAACCAGTCCATCCAAACCAGCACTGAGCGCTTGGCCGAACAGAAGAAAGCTTTGGTGGAGTCCCGAGGCCACCGACAGAATATTGACGAGACATTTCGTGCCATCCAAGACTGCTTGGAGGTTTTGCGCCTAGCGAATCAAGTCCATGATCTTTTGGCAAAGAAGAACCACTATGCAGCGCTCCGGGCGCTGGAAGAATTACAAAATGTCCATCTGAAGGGGGTAACACAATACAAGATTGCAGTCATGATCCAGCGTTCGGTTCCAGCAACACAAAGAGCTATTGCAGAGGCAGTGATGTCAGACCTCAATACCTGGCTGTACCGGATTCGGGAAATGTCCCAATACCTCGGCGAAATTGCCCTTTTCCACACGGATCAGCGCAAATCAAGGCAAAAGCAAAGGGCAGAGAAGATCCCTTACCTCGAGCAATTCAACTTGAACTCTGCGATAGAACTGGTATCCGATGAGGATGAGGAATATGATTTGCTCCAGAACGAAGACCTACAAGTTGACTTCACACCGCTGTTCGAGTGCCTACATATCCACCAGTCCCTGGGTCATATGGATAAATTTCGAACAGAGTACGCAACTACCCGCAGGAGGCAAAAGGACCTCTTGCTTCCGTCTTCCGTTACCCTAATGGATGAGGATGGCTCCAGTCTGCACAATCTCCTAGAGGAGATGGCTGGGTTTGCCATTGTTGAGCGGGCCACGATGAAACGAGCACCAGATCTCAGATCACCCGTTGATGTAAGTGACATGTCTTCCCCTCTAACCTACTCCCTCGCCAATATTAATCTAACATGTATACCCAATCAGGTTGATGAGTTGTGGGATTCAATGTGCCAAGCGGCTGTGAAATTGATATCGAAAGCACTTCCCGAAGTCGATAATGCTGAAATCATCATCGACATCAAAAACCTGATTGCTTTGTTCATGCAGACCATGAACGTCGGTAACCCCCTGGGCAAACTTAAGCTCACTATCTGACATCTTTTAACTAGACGTGGAACTTTTCTGTGCGTGTCTTTGAGGACTTTACATTGAAGCTCTTCGAAAAATATGCCGAGCTTCTCAAGAAAAGATTCAGTGACGACTTTCAGGAGGTAAGACCAGCTGTCTGCACTATTTAGTCAGTTATACTGACACTGCCAGGTTGTTACAACTGATGACTACATGCCTATGCCTATACAAACTCCAGAAGAACTTGAAAAGGTGCTCAATGTGAGCTGGTACAACCCAGGCAAATCGCGCGAGGAAGAAGTGTACGTTTTGTAGTCCGTACTGATTGATCTTCATCTGTGACTGACTGATGTTTCAGGTTCCCCTGCATATTGCCATTCTCCCGAATGTATCCACTCTGCTGCATCGATATCCGTAACTTTTTGAACCAGTTCTATTACTTCGCCAACGATAGTTTCGCGAACACAAATGTGATTGATGAGACATTGAAAAATGTAAGTCTGTGAAAGAACAAAAGTCAGGATGAAGAAGTTTGATGCTGAGTCCACAGGATTTGGATGACCTCCTTTCACACAGAGTCTGTGACACCTTGGTGGAGCGTCTTTCCTCGCAATATCTAGGTCAAATTGTTCAAATCCTCATTAACCTGGAACACTTTGAGGCCGCTTGTCGCGAATTGGAACTCCTTCTGGCAGCAGCTCGGTCACAAAACTCCACGGGTACCTCGATTGCTCTGAGGGCCACGGAGAAGTTCAGGAGTAATAAGAAGGCTGCTGAGAAGCGCATCTTCGAGGTTGTCAATTCCAAGATCGACGACCTTATTGAGACAGCGGAATACGAATGGATGTCCCCCACACCTCCTACCGAGCCCAGCAATTACATGCAGACCTTGACTCGATTCCTTTCAAATATCATGAACTCGACACTGTTGGGTCTACCGACTGAGATCAAAGAACTTATTTACTTTGACGCTCTCAGCCATGCCGCTAATATGATCCTGGTGTGTTATTGTATCCTATAAATACACCGAAACAAGGTTTTGCTGACTGGCCAACTAGGCACAACCACTCTCGCCAGACGTGAGGAAAATCAATCCCAACGGAGTGGCAGCATTGGCCAAGGATGTTGAATATCTGGCTCAGTTTGTAGACAGTTTGAATGTTCCAATCCTTCGGGAAAATCTCGACGAACTGCAGCAAACGGTGCAATTGATGCAAGCGGATAATGCGGATGAATTTTATGATATTTCTACGAGAAACAAGAAATATGGACGTGTTGATGCCATGCAGGGACCCATCCTGCTTGAGAAGTACGTTACCATGTTGCATCTCACTCTTCAGATATTTGCTGACTTGTTACAACTAGGCTCACTCGCACTGTCCAAGCACCCACCAAGGTGGACAAGTTTGCGACGCTTTCTTCACGGTTCAAGAAAACTGGTTGAGTATCTTGCTCAACGGAGGAAGTCTCTTTCAAAGAACATGGGGAATACAGCAATGCAGATGAAATCGTATCATACCCGAAACTGGATCTTTTTCTTTCAAAGAAGCAATGTACATCCTAGGTGTCTTGAATGAATATTGCAAGATAGCTATCTTAAATGTAGACATTTCCGTTTCGATACACCCCAACGTGACCGTGGGTTGGTAAGATGAATTAAAAAGCATAAAGCACAGTGAATGTAATTCCGAGGCTGGAAGAAAGAAAGGAAAAAAGTATTCAGTATCATGAAACCCCAATCACCTTCATTCTCTAGCGGGATATTATGCTTGCCCCAATATGTAACAGACAAGGCATAGCCAGGTGAATACGGCGGCTGCTAGGCGTCGCCTGACGAGACAAAGCTTTTATACACACAGACAGTCCGCAATTGGAAAGAACAGATCGCCAGCGAGAGGATCTGATTCTGCACCCAACTGAGGGCTTTACCGTACCTTTTGCCCCGTGAGAAAAGGAAGAGAGAGAAAAAGAAAAAATAAAGGCCCAGTATTCGCCTCCAAACACGCATGAACTATTAAAATGACGAAATGGAGAATGCATACATGTAACACTCACTTGAGAGCCATTAGTCTGTGCACTGAAGAGAAGCATGAGGGTTACCTAGGTACATACCTGCTGAGGAGGTAGATGCGGGTAGGCATACATCCCCTCGAACATTTGGGACTGGGGTTGTCCATATGCCGCAGTCGGGTCTGGCTGAACAGTACCTGGATACATAGCAGCCTGTGGGCGGTACTCCTGCTCTTGAAGACCGTGCTGACCAAGGGTGCCGTAGTCCGCAGGGCCCATGTGCTGGTGTGGTTGCACTCCATGAGGAGCCGATGGCAGTTGACCAGGAGCGGCAGATGGACCAGGAGCGGTAGCTGCTTGACTTGACCGTTTGGCATGAGAAGTTGCCTCTTCCCGAGGCACAATGTCAATCAAAAAGTCAAACATATCCGATTTGGACAGTGCGGCAGCAATGTCTGACCGCTGCAAAGTGCGACGCTTGTTATCTTCGGCATGGATCCAGGCACGCATTGTCAATTCAGTGATGAAGATATCGCAGCCTTTGGCAAACAAGATTGGCGCCTCTGCGGAGATCATCTTAACCTCCGGGTCTGCCTTCATCACCTTCTTGATGCGAGCCAGCGGCAATTGGTGGATCTTGTAGTCATGGTTGTCTGACTCCAGGTGATTGATGACATGTTGCCAGTAGGTCGTGAGGATATCGCGAGCGGTTCCCTGGAGACCTTGGTTCACCTAGTTCTGATAAGTATCAAAGCTCGACATCCATTGGGTCCAATAACTTACGTTGGCCCAGGTACCGGTGTACAACTCGGCAACTGGTGCATAGCCTTGCGCTGAAAGCTGTAAATATAAGTTAGCTGCTGTCCAGCCCGGGATGCTTCGCGTGATCATGGAAGATAAGCCGCGTGCGGCTCAAAGTGGTGAACATACCGCTGCACTGGCCCCTATAATTCATGAAAAGTCAGTATCTATTTAAACTCCCGTGTCCAAGTGACTGAAACCGAGCTAGCTGATTCTTCATGGAGCCCGTCGCGCAATGATCATGTTGGGACCTAATTACCGTAGTGACCCCCATTCCTGATATCATAGACAGGCTGCTGCTGCGGCTGCCTGGCCTGCTGTCCAGCGCCTTGAGGAGCTGGTTCCATGGCGAATTTTCTCTTTGTGATCAAGTGATATCGGCGTCTGAGGCAAATGCAAGTTGGGCAGTCACGGTGAAGCGGAGGAATGCGACGCGTGACCGGGAGGAGACGTGGGGCGTTTAGGGAATCGAAGGTTGCAAAACCGAGGGGGAAATGAGCGCCGCTATATGGTCAACAGAGAGAATATTCAATATCCTCAAGACAAGAGGACTGTTGTGTCGAGGCGCGTAGGGTGCCAAGCATGGAGGTGCTCAGCTGTCTGACGTTTCCGGGGGGCCCCCTCGGCGTATTTAGTTGGATAACGTTTGTACATCTACATAGGGCCGAATAGGCAGATTTCATGTCTGATTTCTTATTTGGTTTGAAGGAAGTGATTTAACGCGACACTCAAAAGTACAGGTAAGCAGTACATTTGTATACATTGATACATTGTTATACCTAGACCTTACTGGTGATTGCTCCGAGGCTTTCCTACAGCTGGATCGCAAGTACATCAGATAGATGTACTGGTACTTACTATTTGCCTCTAGATACAGGCCAACTCTTTGTACCTGGTACTTATTGCCGAGTTCCCTCTTCTCACGTGAGGTCCACTGTCGCACTAAGCAGAAATTTCTCATAAACGTTTGTCCGGTCCCGAGAAGCAACAAGCAAAGCTAGAAAAATATAAATTCCCTCCACTCACCTTACATCCTCGAGTTTCTTGCTATCCTCCCTGATCAGTAGGGATGGCAGACTCAACAGACATCCACCAGGATGTAGATCTGACTGATGATCAGATCCAGCAGCTTCTGCTTGAAGCAGAGACCCGATTGCAAGGTCCCGGTGCTGTGAGCACCACCGTCGACGATCTTACAGCTCCCAGGATTCCCAAATTATCAGCCGGGTCTTCCTTTGAGCCATATGTTCAGCAGGGGGATGATGTTGCTACTGTCGAAAAAACAAAGATCACCGACCCAAAGCAGAAGGCATTGTCCAACACACTCCACGCCGTTGGAACCAAGAAGTCGAATAAAGTGAGTCTACCAGTCACCCCACCTCTGTTTCCCCCGTGCTATGAGGAAAATTATCCCAACGCAAAGCGCTTGATGCAGCGTAACCGGTCCGTCTTGGGCTGTGCTGCACTAGTGAGAGCTTCATTTTCATAGTTACTCTGAGCACTCATCATAACTACTATCTCTTTTTTGGTGTATCATGTTTTAGACCAAACGCTAACATCATTCACCTTTGATAGGACAAGCCGACTGCTGGACCTGAGTGGTTCAACCTCCCGAAGACAGAAATGACACCAGAGCTGAAGAGAGATCTGCAACTTATCCGGATGCGCTCTGTGCTTGATGCTAAGCGACACTACAAGAAGGACAATGGCAGAGCGAAAGCGCCGGAGTTTTCTCAAGTCGGAACCATTATCCAGGGCCCGACTGAATTCTTCAGTAGTCGCATTGCCAAGAAGGATCGCAAGAAGAACTTTGTTGAGGAGACCCTCGCCGTCGAGCGCGGCAACAAACGCTTCCAGTCCAAGTACAGAGACATCCAAGCCACCAAGACAAGCGGTAAAAAGGCTTTTTACAAGGACCTGCAGGCAAAGAGAAGTCGGAAAAACAAGTGAAATTTCCATTTCTGCTCTCTTCAAGATATGCCAGGAACAACCATTTGACCCTGGCCATTCCAGTATTCTGGACTTGGTTTGTCACCCCCGTGATGTATACATATGACTGGCCACCCGTCCCATTTGTGGGCGCGCAGGCATCTATGTGCTTGAACGTCTATGTGCTTGAACCTCTATGTGCGCCACTAGGCTTGATGAAAGGCATTTACCAGGGATTGGACAACCAATTTCTAACTCGATGTCAGCTTGTGCTGCCTGGCATTAGGGCTACAGTGATCTCTCTTACCTGCATATCAAGGGCTGCCGCACGGCCTGCCTCCAGAACTTCTTCATGGCCTGCCTTGCCCTCTTCCAGTATGGCAGTCAGCTCGTCTGCTGCTTTGCCCTGGAGAAGATCTTCGTCTCCCCTAGGAACAGGAGACAACACGGCCTTGTTGGTGACTAGACTGAAGGCAAGCAGTCGGAGGCCACAATGCCTGGCGACGACAATCTCAGGTACTGTGGACATACCGACCACATCGGCCCCGAGCATTCGAAGCATTCGGCTTTCGGCTCTCGTTTCGTAACTTGTGGCCATCAGAAGCGAAATTTCAGGGATTGAAACATTTCAGGATCTACTTACGTGGGGCCTCCGACGAATGCATATACACCCTCGTGCAACTTTCTGTTGCTTTCTGGGAATATGACTGTCTTCCATGCTTGATGCACGTGGCGACGCAGCTCGAGATCATAAGCGTCAGACAAGGGTGGGAAACGCACTCCAAACTCTTCCTCGTTGGGTCCCCTCAGTGGATGGGTTCCTGCCAATCCCGCTAGGAACAGATGCTGTAAACCAGTGTTAGCAGTTTCCCACAATAGCTTAGGCAAGGTTTTCTTGCATCATTCAGCAAAACCAAATCTCCCACGGAGTAATCAGAATTAAGGCCACCGGCCGCATTCGTCACTGTCACATCATTAAAATTTGTTTTCCCATAATAGTAGAGTCATGTATAACTCACAGACAACCGTATCAACTCCCAGCTGCTTGAACACGCGAATTGGAAATGCCACTTGATCAATCGAGTGTCCCTCATAGTAACTAGGTCAAGGTCAGCAGTGGCAAGCAGACAGATTGTAGGAGCTTACTGGGCACGGCCAACCATCAACACTGCAGGGATTTTCTGGCCAAGGAACCCAAAGACCAGCTTCCCAGCATGTCCAGCAACTGTGATATGTTAAAATCACCGTCCCGGTTAAAGGAAGGCATCTAACCTGTTGAGCGTGGGAAATGAGGAATAGATCCGTAGTCATATTCAGCTCGTAGATCAGGGTGAATCGTATCTGCGAGTCCTCCTAGTCCTGAACCACATACAATTGCGACCTGCGGCTTTTGCAGGCCTTCTGGTAAGGTATTTCTGAGATGGGCAACTGCTTCGTTGGCCCGCTGGAACGAGGACGGGTCTGCCATTGTTGCTATGGTCAGGTCAAATGTCAAAAATATAGAAAGAAGAGTGTAGTTCTGTGAGGGTAAGAGGTGCGGAGTCACATGGTCCCATTCGCTTGGCGGGGCTCAAATGGATTGTGATAACAGATATTTCATATGAACGGCTTTGATTCTACGGCATTTGCAATCTAAGTAAGTCGAACGAAGCTATGTACTTGGAAGAGATGCAGTGCGTGCTGTCTATTAAAGGGCTAGTATATTGTGGTCTTATCTGGAACGACGGGCTCGCCGGTGTGGATGGCATAATTATAGAAACAGTATATCGTAATAAGAGATAGGATACCGGTGAACTCTCCAATCTACATCAAAGTGTGTGATTTTGTAATATCCCTTTGGTGCTATGCAGTGCAGTCTAACTGGGAATATATATAGAGACCGCGACAGGGTACATTTACGGGGGTTTTCGGCCACAGTAGAGAAAGTAGAGAAATTGAACCTGACAAAAGTGTATTATATGCACAGCTTGAATTATACATCCATGAATCCAGCAAATCAATACTCTACACAAAGCTTTAGGAAGATAGTCCGTACTGTAAGTTAGTCTCTATAGCCATCCTCACCGCCTTAGGTCACTCCCGAAAAAACCCATCGCCAACAACAACGGATCTTCCTCAATTTACGATTAACTATGTTCTCATATCAAGCGTCGCGCTCCTTACTTGGAGTGGGCAAGCGCCTCAGGGTATGCAATTGTCCCAATTGACTATCGGTACTACGCTGACAACTTCTGTACAGGTGCCTGTGCCATTCCGCTCTCTATCATCCCCAACCCAGACTCCGCCGGAGCAAGAGAAGACACCCGTAGCAGACCCAACGCCAACCCCTACACCAGCTGCTCCCGTGGAAGCCTCGCCCAAACAAGCTACCCCCGCGGCACCCGCTAAAGCAGCTCCTGCTGCTACAACCTCCGTGGCTGACACTGCGACGTAAGACATGCAAGTCTGGATAATTTGGCTTGTTGGCTGATGAAGAGTTGTTACAGATCAGCCAAAGATAACGAATCCTCCGAACCACGCGTGAAGGAATGGTGAGTGTTGGAGATGGATGACTCGAAGCCAATTGGTAAAGACCATAGCTTACAATGTCGCTAGGGCTGAACGGTTAGGAGCATTCGGCGAGGAAAGCCGACTGCCGCGAAGTGTGCAAGCGATATACCTACGGCCGCTCCGGAGGAAGGCAGAGCATGGACTTCCCGTTTGCGATCTTCAATTGCGATCCTACAGTGTCCGCAACGTCGAGTTCTTCGCAGACTTCGCTATCCGTGCCGCTTACTACCTCAACCTCCCCGTGTCCGGACCTGTGCCTCTCCCTCGCATCGTTGAACGCTGGACTGTACCCCGAAGCAACTTTGTGCACAAGAAGAGCCAGGAAAACTTTGAAAGAATCACTCTTCGCCGACTGATCCAGATCAAGGATGGAAACCCGCAAGCCGTGCAAGCCTGGCTTGCTTTCCTCCGGAAGCACGCGTTCTACGGTGTCGGTATGAAGGCAAATGTGTGGGAGACTGAGAGTCTTGGTATGCCACTTTTATTGTATTTCTTTAGTGATCGGGATACTAATCATCAATTCCACATCAGATGTTGCCAAGGATATGGATACCTCTCTCTCCGAGGTCGAAGAGACTCTTCGTCCTCACCTCGCACAATTCGGTCAGCGGAAGGACAACTCGGCTCCGGGCACAATATTCGACACCCTGGACAGCGAGCGGTTCACAGAGCGCAAGAACGTATAGATGGCAGGGTAACCTACAGCTCAATTCATATACCCGTGACCATCTAGACTCGATGTCCTTTGCTGCATGCTCTGTGTCTTCATCTGATTCAAAAGCTCTGATATGGGCCACATGTACTTTATTGTTTTACTATCCTATTCGACCCCAGATGCATAATGGGAGTTTACATATTTTGAAGATCTCCAAGTCTCACAACCTTGTCTCAGTGAAACCTAGCCTTATCTAACTTGGAATACTGATGTAAATGGAAATATTGCGAGATACGCAACAATAGAAATATAAAAAGCAACTGGCAGTCTCAATGTAAACGAGGCATTGTATGATATCAATCACGTGACGTGTCGTATTTTTTTCAGGACCATCGGGGCTACTGAATTGCAAAATATTGCACTTGGGAATTCCAATTCACATCTGTTCATCTTTTGAAGATGCGTGCCAATGCAATTCGCCATGGATGTACCTCATCTAGGTCCCTAGGTGGAAAACATACTCATGTCCCAAGCGGGCTCTCCCTTCTCCCAAGGAGATGTCACCGATGGAACAGCTCAAGCCCCAAATCCCCAGCCAAGGAGCCCGTTATATTTTCTGGAATCCAGCCAACTGGAGTTCCGCATCTGGGCAATTACCTTGGAGCCCTCAATGAATGGTTGAAACTCCAGCAAAACGCAACCGAAGGAACCAGGCTGTTTTTCTCTATTGTTGACCTCCATGCATTGACGGTGCCGCAAGACGCAGCCGAGTTGAAGAAATGGAGAAAAGAGGCATTTGCAACATTACTTGCCGTGGGGCTGGACCCTAAGCGCTCTACGATATTCTACCAGTCTGCTGTAAGTTGTCAAGAGCAAGCCGATCAGAAGTTACATTGACTAGTAACAGGTACCAGCTCACACAGAGTTAATGTGGATTCTAAGCACAGTGGCTTCTATGGGGTATCTGTCGCGTATGACACAGTGGAAGGTGAATCATCATGCTTTAATCTCTCTGGCCTTTGATTGACGTATTCCAGACCAAACTACAGCTGCCAGAAGATGCCACGCTTGATGACCAGACAGCACGAGCACAGCTGCGACTTGGACTTTTCTCGTATCCGGTGCTCCAGGCTGCGGATATTCTTATACACAGGTAGGCCACTCATTTGTCTTTGTCCATTCTCTGCTAATGACCACCAGAGCGACTCATGTCCCTGTCGGGGAAGACCAGAGACAGCATCTGGAATTCTCCAGATATACTGCTAACAGTTTCAACCACCTTTATGGCCCCATATTCCCTATCCCAGAGGCATTGATATGTAAGAAAATAACCGTCGCGCGAGTATGACCACGCAACTAACTAAACCAGCCCCTGCCAAACGGGTGATGTCCCTTAAGGAACCGACATCCAAGATGTCCAAATCACACGCTGACGAGCGATCCCGAATCATTCTCACCGATTCCCCAGATGTCATCCGCAAGAAGGTTAAGGTTGCCCTGACGGACTCGGAACCGTCTATCACATATGAACCTGCCCGTCGGCCCGGGGTATCCAACTTGATTGAAATACTGAGCCACTTTGAGGGTGTATCATGCGAGGATATTGCCACTGAATATCACAGCGCCAGCCTTCGATCGCTCAAGGAGCATGTTGGTGACCGAATTGCCTTCCATCTCCAGGAGATTCGAGAGCGATACGTTGGGCTCATGGACGACAAGACCGGCTACCTGGAATCTGTCGCAGAGGATGGAGCCGAAGCCGCGCGTGCCAACGCCCGGGTGACCATGAGGCAAATTCGTGATGCGATGGGCCTGTAGGCTATAACATATGTAGAATAGTATAAGATAACATGGTCGCCTTGCGAAGTACCTGTGCCGACAGCACCAAAACTGGTTCGGACATAAAGAAAGTGGCGTTGCGAAGCCGAACGAGGCTGGGGCAGTGGAGCGTCATCCATCCGCGTCATCCTTTTGTGTTCCCCACTTGCATGCGACCATTTTTTTTTTGATTTTCTTAATTATTTCTTAGAGACATACAGAGTATTCTGTAGATTGAGCGAGGTTCCGAAGACAAGAGATCATGACAGGGGTATAGTGTACAGTGTAGTGTGTTGCATGTAGCGTGTAGTATGTAGTATGTAGTATGTATTAAGCGTCAGATCTATAGTCAACTCGGATCTCGCGGGTACGAGGTCACATCGTAGACTAGTGACGACAACACAGCCGTTTCAGGAAATCTGTACATAAATTGCATGCTCTGGTCCACTCTTGGTGAATCCGTGAACCCCATCGGATATCATTTCCTTCCTTTCCTTTTCTTCCTCGAATTCATCTTTGGAGATCTTCGCACCTTCAGATCTCTCACATTCTTGGATCGACAATGAGGCACACATGGATCTTATTGGCCAGCCTTATGCCAGCCTGGGGCTTGACGCTGTACCAGCGCGACAATCCTGCTGTGGTGCAAATGGACATTCAGCGTAAAGATGTTGTTGATCTAGTCACCAGGGATCGGAGGAGAAAGCGTTCTTCAACTGTCACTCAACCTTTAGACAATGAGGTACGACATGTGTGAACCTCTCAATATTTCACCACTAATGTGTCTGCCCAGGAAACGTTATACTATTGTAATATCACTCTGGGAACTCCCGAACAGAGCTTGCGTCTCGTCATCGATACGGGAAGCAGTGATCTATGGTGCAATACGCCAAATTCGACTCTTTGCGAGTCCTCCGCCGATGCCTGCCGCTCATCTGGCACTTACGACTCGAGTTCATCTTCTTCATATTCCTTCGTGTCGTCAGACTTCAACATCAGCTATGCCGATGGGTCCGGAGCCGCCGGTGACTATGTGACCGATACCCTCACTATCGGACAAACCACTATCAAGGACTTCCAATTTGGTGTTGGTTTTTCCTCCGGCTCTTCACGTGAGTGATATTCTGTCTAAGTTCAGTGGTCACACGGCTAATCAGTTTGTTCAGAGGGTGTACTAGGCATTGGGTATGCTTCAAATGAAGTGCAGGTTGGCACTAACGGTGACCCGGCTTATGCCAACCTTCCCAGGGCAATGGTCGAGAATGATGTGATCAAATCCAGTGCATACAGTCTCTGGCTGAATGATCTGGATGCGAGCACAGGCTCCATTCTGTTCGGCGGAGTCAACACCGCGAAATTCCACGGCACGCTACAGACCCTGCCCATTGAGAAGGTCGGTGGACAGTACTCTGAATTTATCATTGCCCTCACTGGACTTGGCCTCCAGAACTCGTCGGGTCATCACGCCTACTCCTCGAGTGCACTCCCTGCAGGTGTGCTCCTGGATTCGGGAAGCTCCCTCACATATCTCCCAGACGCCCTTGTTGAGGATATCTATAGCGACTTGGAGGTTACTTACGAGTCCTCCAGTGGAATTGGCTATATTGAATGTAGTATGGCCTCGAGGGATGTCAATATCTCCTACACATTCTCGTCCCCAACGATTACCGTGGGACTTAACGAGTTGATTATTGACGTGGGTGATCTCTTCTTCCGCAACCGCCAGCGAGCATGTGTCTTTGGTATTGTTCCTGCAGGAAGCAGTACCTCGGTTTTGGGAGACACTTTCCTGCGCAGTGCCTACGTGGTATACGACTTGGCTAACAATGAGATCTCTCTTGCCAACACTAACTTCAACTCCACCGAGAATAACATCTTGGAAATCGGCACTGGCACAGATTCGGTTCCTAGTGCTACCGCAGTTGCGAATGCAGTGACTACCGCGCCTATCGGTGGTTCTGGGGCTCGCATTGGGGGTCCAGATGGAGGATCAGGTATCTTCACCACAATCTCTGAGACTGGCAATTGGGCTGTGCCAAAGGCGACCGCTATGCCAAAGCATCTGGCTTTTGGAATTGCCGGTGCTGGAGCTCTGCTGGCCCTGTAAAAGATCAGCTTATGGATCCGTTTGTTTAGATGTTTGATTTGTTGCATTTTGTGGTGTATTTGGAGTCCGACTGGCTATACCTGGATTTATTTCTTGTTTATCCCATTAGTATGTGTTATGAAATGAAGACTATTTAAAAAGTATCCAATCAAAAGGACATCTGGGCATGTAGCAGATAGTTGATGTGAAGCAGTCACTTTATGCTTCGGGTGACCCACATCTCTTGGCACAGAAGTTGATTTGACACCCATGGTCAGCTCCATCTATCCCCAGTTTCCAAAATGCCTCGTATACCGTTTTCTATGATATTAAAGGCTCACCAAGAGGACCATCTGCTTCCTCTACTTCTCAAAGAATGTCGTACTATCGATTCTGCTCGCAATGAGCTTCGCTGGCTGCGCGAACGAGCAGTTCGCGATAGCCAGTCGCTTTCAATATTCAAGTCCGGATGGAGGACTCGATTAAGATCTATGTGTCAACTGCGATCCAGAGGATATCCTCTGCAATATATCCTGGGAGACCAACCCTTTGGTGATCTGGAAATCCTCTGCAAAAAGGGTGTTTTGATTCCCAGGTATGCCCACATTTCTCAAACAGCGATACTTCTCACTAACTTCCCTAGGCCAGAGACTGAATCATATACATACCAGGCCGCCAAGTTAGTCCACCAGATGGCCCTGGATTCTAGTGACAAGTCCAGACCACCTAGCAGCGCCAGACCCCTGCGCGTAATTGATCTTTGCACAGGCACAGGGTGCATACCACTTCTGCTGCACGCATTACTTGCACCTCATTTCCAGAAACTGTCAATTACAGGGATAGACATCAGCCCCTTAGCATTGAGCCTGGCGCAGAAGAACCTCGAGCATAACCTGCAACTGGGTCAATTGACATCCCGCGCATCAACGGATATCCATTTCCACCGCAGCAATGTCCTGGGGAATGGCAGTGATGACTCAATACTATCGATCGACTCAATTCTCCAACCCTATTACCTGGAATCAGGTTCTTCACTTGCAGATCAAAGTGGCGGCTGCGATCTCTTAATATCCAACCCACCTTACATATCGCAGAGTGAATTCGGAAACGGGACCACTGCACGCAGTGTAAGACTCTTTGAGCCCAAGATGGCACTTGTGCCTCCATCATTGGTTACTGGAGATGAACCCGGCAGGCCTGAGGATATTTTCTATCACCGTATTCTCGCTCTGGCGTTTAAGTTGAGGGCTAAGATTACCGTCCTGGAGTGTGGGGATATCCTCCAAGCCAAGCGGGTTGTTGCTCTTTATGAAACACTTGCCTCTAGGGAGTCGGGTCAATTCAGTGCAGAAGTCTGGCCAAGTTGTGAGCATGACTTGCTTGAGAATGGATTCCATGCCACTGATGGGTCGCGGGGTGTGATTATTCGGAGATTGCCTTAGGGTTCTCTGGGCTTGATGCATAGCTATGTACTATAATATATTCCAAAGACCAAGTCGATGTATTTAGTTGCATGTCTTGTTTCATAGTTCACATATAGTATACATTGATAGCCTGCCACGGCCACATGAATCCGTCACACGGAGGAAATCACAAATCAAGCTCTTAACAAAATGCATTCTGACCGCCATGATGGTAATGTAAAAAGTTATGTACAGAATGGGGAAGACCACCAGCAGGCCACGGTGCTGGGGGTCACTTTTGGGAGTATTAAAACCGATAGGAGTGCAGGGGTAATTAACGTATTTGAATCATCAAGGGTAGCAAGGAATAACACCAGATCTAGAAAGAGATCGAAAAGGAGATCCCAAAATAGGATGTCAAACGACCAGTCCGTCTATTGGTGAATTTCGAATGCAGCTTAGAACCGGTAAGCATTTGCAAGACCTGGAAGTCGGGAAGAGAGGAAAGTGTTTTCGTCGTTTCAAAGGTTCTTCTTCTTGTCGGACGAGTAACTGCGATCGTCTTCTCCCTCGACATCCTTGAGAATAGTCTCCATCTCCTTGGCTTGACGCTGCCACTCCTTGTCACCCATTTTGGTCTCGCGACGGAAAAGCTCCTCGTTGGGCTTGCGGTAGCTGCCACCCAGACGGTCCCAGAAGGTAGTGAACTGGCCGTAGTTGTAATTGAAGTACAGGTGGTGCATGGTGTGGCAGGCTGCACCGTTCACGATGGGACTGTTGGCAACGTACTCGCCGTCGTGAATAAAGACGGTCCAGAGGTTGATAAATCCGAACAGGAAGACGTAGGCCATCTTCTGCAGGGGGAAGAGGAAGGGGAAGACGTGGTAAGGCACACTCTGGGACCAGCCGTCGAGCGGGTGGAAAGCGTGAGAGGCGTAGGGACTGGGCATGATCCACTTGTGGTGAGGCTTGTGGAGGGTCTTGTAGACGCGGGGGTGGTGCAGGCCGCGGTGGATCCAGTAGATAAAGAAATCGGTGAAGCAGATGAAGAAGGGGAATTGGATGAGGCTGTAGAATGGGAAAGGCTCTTCAGCGGCGGTGTCGTAGAGTTTGGCATATCCGCGGACCTCAAGAACAAAGAACGGGGCTGTCAACAGAGCCATTGGGGGCATGGCACCCATGGCCTGCTTGATTTCCAACCGAATCTGGTTCTTGAGGAATTTGGGGTGATTGTAGGTTGTCTTGTCCCAGATGAAGACGTACGATAGCGAGGCAACCACGAAGTAGACCAAAAGTCCAAAAATCCTGTTTCAATTATGTTAGCTTTGTCGCGGAAAGGTGGCGACTGGGAGAATCTGGCGCATACCAAGTAATCAGGAAGAAACTGGTGAATTGGCGGTACATGTTGTTTCTAGGCCAAACACTCAAGTAGGCATACTTGGAGGGTTCCAAGTAAATCATCTGTGTCGCCTGTTCGTACACAAAAGGTTCCGCGGCGCCAAACAGGGCCAGGGAACTGTTGGCCGCATTGACGAAAGCCGGGAAAGAAACAGACGACGAGAGCGACGCGGGGAGAAGCGAGGAATAGAGGCGATCACCAATGAAGGTGTCCCATATTTCGAGAATGATATCCATGATGGGCGATTTCACGGATACGTGGGAGAGAGTGAGTTGGTGGGAGGGATGTACTTGGAACAAAAAAAGGAGACACGGCGAATAATAAATGGCTCCGGCCAGTCACACCAGCGCGGAACCGCCACAGCCGTTGATGCTCCCTTAATCAGCCAGGGGTATACAGATGGCCTGACTTTGTAAATGAGGACGATTGGCTTGATTATAGTAATATTTCTCTCTAATCTCTTCTAATCACATCATGCCATACAATTTCGATAGACCCTTGCCACCAAGGCCTTGGTGCCTTGGTGCCTGAGACCGATGTTCCGCCTAATATTTCAGGCGAGAATAGTTCTGGAGCCCCAAGTAGTCGGAAGTATCTCTCGGCGGTGAGATTGGTGACGGATACCTGGAGGTACACGGCATCTTCGGTACCACTTTTGGCCGTACTCAGAGGTACCTCCACTGCCCGCACTGGCGTAGATCCAAGTATCCATTCATCTCAACATACTTATTGCCAACATGTATAGATATAGATATAGATATTTAAATTATATATTCATATTTATAGATATCTATTTTCAGTACTAAATGATTAACATTAAAATATAGAAAAAGTCAAAAGTCTGAGCATAAATTAATCATCATTTTGCAAACGGAGCGCTTCTCGCTTCTGGCGTTAATCGCTTGCCGCCTCCAACCTTCCCGCAACTGTCACCAGCCTCTTCCCCCTCTTACCGCTACCACCTCAATTTCCCACCTCTATCATTTCGCTTACTATCGCTGTGGCTAGCTGCGCGGTGAATTCCACCAAGCAGCATTGACGCCTCAGTGATCGATTTGGATCTCTGGAATCCCTATCGGCATTCAAAGCTTCCATCTAAATATCTTGTCTCTGTCGCTGCTTCTATAGGAATCGATCCCCCAGCGCAATGTACAACACTCATCGCGGGATGGTGCCCGCTCCCAACTCTCGTCTGACGGAGTTGCTGGATCAGCTGCGTCAGGAGTTTGAGAGTCAGTCGCGCAGCACCGGCGAATTCGAGCACCAGTGTATGTCCCTTCCTGTGCCTCCTTCAAACGGTTATTCTCTGGTACTCCCCGGGCCTCGTGCGCCTGGGAGCTCCTAATGTCCAACCAATTCGTTCAAACAGCTGCCAGCTATCTTTCGATGACTGCCGCGCCATGGGTTGCAACATTCGCTGAAATGTTATCTAACTGACAGATCACGCAGTGACCGGACAGCTCCAAGAGATGGAGATGATCCGTCAAAAGGTTTTCCAATTGGAACAAGCTCAGGTCAAGATCAAGCAGGAGTTCGTTCCCCCCCCTGTGGCCATCGAAATATTCTATCGCTGACTCCCTGCTTGCTTTAGCTACGAGACCGAAATCCGAATGTTACGACACGAACTCGAGTCGCGCGGCGTCCAAACCATCCCCTCTCACATCGGTGGTCCCGCCGCAGCCCATACAGCTCCTTCTCAGGCTCCCCCGCCTGCATTGGGTCACGGCCCCAGCAATCTGTTTGGTGGTATCATGACCAACCCACCAGGTAGTGGCCCCGGCCTTGCCCCTCCCCCTCCCCAGGATCAGCAGCCTCCCCAGCATGCCCTTCAACAACCTGCTTCGGCTGCCCAGCCCGGTGCGCCGCAACCCTCGCAGAGTTCTTTTGGAGGATATCAGGCTGGCGCTGCTGTGAACGGTATGTCGTTAAAGGCAAAGGGATTGTCGCCGAGTCGCTAATCCGCTTTATTTCTCTTCCCCAGGCTATGGACCTCCTCCCCCGACTGCATCTCCCGGCCCCGGTAAGGGCCGTGGGCGTGTGCCCCCGGGCCCAGCCACCCCCCAGCAACAGCACATTGCCTACCCGGATCCGCGTGCGTCGCCTCAGATCCCTCGCCCAACTCCCCCGAACCAGACCTCTCTCCCCCGCGAGCGCCCGGGAAACATGCTGGCCAACTGGAACCCGGATGAGTTGCCTGCGTCGCAAAAGCGCGAGGGGCCAGATTGGTACGCTGTTTTTAACCCAGAGGTGCAGCGTGTCCTCGACGTGGAACTGGTTCACCACTTGAACCACGACAGCGTCGTCTGCTGTGTCCGCTTCAGCCGCGACGGCAAGTACCTGGCTACCGGTTGCAACCGCTCAGCTCAAATTTTCGATGTGACTACGGGTCAGAATGTGGCCACTCTCCAGGATGAGAATGTCGACAAGGACGGCGATCTGTATATTCGCAGTGTTTGCTTCAGCCCTGACGGCAAATACCTTGCAACCGGCGCCGAGGATAAGCAGATTCGCGTAAGTTTGAATTACTTCACCCCAACATAAATAGATCACTGACTAAATCTAATGGGCTTTTAGGTCTGGGATATCAACGCACGCACCATCAAGCACATCTTCTCGGGACATGAGCAGGACATTTACTCCCTGGACTTCGCCGGCAACGGCCGATACATCGCCTCTGGCAGTGGAGACAAGACTGTGCGTCTCTGGGATATACTTGATGGCAAGCTTGTCTACACTCTCAGCATCGAAGATGGAGTCACCACTGTCGCTATGTCTCCGGATGGCCACTACGTGGCTGCCGGTTCGCTGGACAAGAGCGTTCGTGTGTGGGACACTACGACCGGATACTTGGTGGAGCGTCTGGAGAACCCGGATGGCCACAAGGACAGTGTATACTCGGTTGCATTCGCGCCCAATGGCCGAGACCTGGTCAGTGGCAGTCTGGACAAGACTATCAAGCTCTGGGAGCTTACTGTCCCGCGGGGCATGCACCCCCACAGCGGCGTCAAGGGCGGCAAGTGCCTGCGCACTTTCGAGGGTCACAAGGTTTGTAGATCTCCCAATTTTCCTCTTGGTAAAGCTAATTGAATCTAGGACTTTGTGCTTAGCGTGTGTCTGACCCCCGACGGTGCCTGGGTGATGAGTGGTTCCAAGGACCGCGGTGTGCAGTTCTGGGACCCGGTGACTGGCAATGCCCAGATGATGCTTCAGGGCCACAAGAACTCTGGTCAGTCTACAGCCCTCTCTCTACATAACATGCTCTAACATTGAATAGTCATCTCGGTTGCGCCCAGCCCCACTGGCAACCTGTTCGCGACCGGCAGTGGAGACATGCGTGCGCGGATCTGGAGGTGAGTTGTTTCTCCGAACATTGTTTCAGAACGTGCTGACTCCTTTCTAGATATTCGCCGTACACTGGACGATAGGGTTGATACTAATGCCTTTGGCGCAATGTGCCGTTTTGCTTTCGTGTGCCGGTTTTTGGGGCTTGGAATTCTTTTATCTCGAATTTGTCTTTTCTTTAGTGTATTGAACAACGTGTTCAAATCAAAATGCGATGTTCATAAATACTATAATGGGGATTATAGAGAGAGGTGTAGAGGGTAGAGCGTAGTTGGTAACACGGGGACCGGCATTTTGGACCGAGCTGAATTCCAGGAGAATCAACTATCCCAACTACTTGATCCCTGTCCGTCTGAATCACCACAGAGCCTCGCATGACCTTAGGGTACTATTACCTGGTTATGTGCAGAGGTGGCAACTTGCCTAGACGGAATGGGTCAAGACAGTCTACACATTAGCTCGCCCGATCAGGAAGCAGTTCGTCAAGACTAGTCGCATCCCTGCAGGAACCATTACTGATACCTCTCGTGTCAGAGCACGGCTGTCACTTTTCGGATCCTTCCAGTGATGGAGCTAAGGCCACTCGCAGTGATCGACACGAGACAAGCCATCTGGGAAGACTACTGCCCAATGGTGCTTCGACCTCCAGGGGGGTGTGTTTTCCAACAACGCGCCCACTCTCCCCAAAGGAGAAACTTGCACCCGCTGAATCTCGGTGTGGAGAGAAGCACCATCTCTAGAGACAAGTGATTGGTGATTACTCCGAGCGAGATTCAGATCACGAGGGCTCAAAAGAATTTCCGGGGCCTTGGGCGGCTAGCTGGGATATTCGATGGGCTGAGATCGGACACTATTGGCGACTATCGGGATGGCGCATCCTGGTATTCGTAATTACGGCCCACGCTGACCACTGAGCAATGAGGAATTGCTGACTCCGAGATCGACTGAATTATCTACATGTCAACTGCAGGTCGATCACGGTCCACTTGAGAATTCCGCGATGAGGGCCGGCCCGTCCTCGAGGGTAAAGCACGGTGCTTTGAAGTCGTGTTTCTTTTCTTTTTTTCCCTTGAGATTCGGGGACTGACAGGTGTCAATCTCTTCAGATATAGTTACACAGAAGAGCCGACAATGAAGGGCGAAACGAGCTGAGGTCTTTCGCCAGTCGCGGCTGCGAGTGTTCTGGTGCAACACGACTTCTCACCGAATGGCTACAATACATTACCACTAGTTGAGCAATTCCTCGTGGGACAGAGAAGTGATGCGTCCAAAGGCCATGCATCTGGGAAGAGCCAAACCTATGCATGCAACCTGTATGCTCCAGGAACTCCAGTTCGTCCTTGATTTGATTTCTTGATCCTATTTTATGACTATCTCTTTTCCGGTGGAGTCAGGTCGCCTCAATCACCCAGGATCCCCGGCCCACGGAGATCGTCGAATGAAAGCCCCGGCGTACTGTACAATGCATGTATCTGGCCTCGAACTGCGCTCCCCTTTTCCTTCATTACCAAACGTCATACAGATGATCAGTATGGGGCTTTTCGACTCTCTCACCGGCTGACTCCTCCCCCTGTCGCCCCGCCTCTCATTGCATTAGGCCCTGCTATATCTAGATCGAGAGACGCCACGGTTCGATGCGGATGATCACCACTAGTTGTCAATCATTATATCCTTTGCACTCTTCAGTACATGTCCTGCATATATTTGCTATTTCCTCCCACCCTCTCCTTCATCTGTATATATAGATCCGGATCTATACCAATCAAGACCGATTGCGCTTTGGCCGGCCTGGTTGTCTATTTTCTCCATCCTTGTTCCTCTTGAACCCAAGGCAACTCGCTGCTAGCCAGAACCCAAATATCACTGTCGGGGACCAAGTTGAAGATCACAGTGCTAGACAAACCAGAGAAAAGGTGCGCATTCTGAGTTATATACATTTGGTATACATTGGTATCTGGCGGGAGATCAGGAGGCTTAGGAGACGGTATCCTTGCCTTTCTGAACACTACCAAGAGCCTGAGACGGAAAACTGTGGTGAACTGTGTCCCAGAAAAGATGGAGACCGCAGAACCAGTGTCTTACGAGTTCCCCGGCCATGCTGTGGGTGCGTTTGCACACAGGCGCCCGATGGACTTGACCCTGAGCCAGAACATCCCCTTCTACTCGCATCCTACAACGGCTTCATACTCGTTTCCTTACCAGGCACCGAATGGTCTGCCCTACAACTATGGTCATCCCGTGGGCCATGCACACTCGAATCCATACCAGCATTACTTTGTCCCTAGTCAGCATCACCCGGTTCAGCATCAACCACTGCGTCTTACGACGGAGCCCCAACCGTTGCAGTCTCTTCCTCAGATCCGTCCTGCGAAGAACGCCATCAGCCAGCCGGCAAAGTCTCCTACAGACCATGATTCCGGGATGCAGACCACGGGCGCTGGCCACAGTTCCCCGGATGGGGCTCACGAGACGAAACCAAGCCCTTCTGACATCGCGTTCTCGACAAATGTGGATGTCCTGATGAAGGCAATCCAGGCAAAGCACAGTTCATCACCGCATCAACACTCTCTACCACCCCTTCAACACCTGGCGCCTGCTTCCCAGGTCTACCCCATGACCACGTACCCGGTAGCCTCGCCCACGCCACCCCGCTACTACCTGGGCAGCGAAGGACAATTATCTCGCTCTGGAAAGAAGCGCAAGTATACCTGCACGCTATCCGGTTGCGGTAAGAGCTTTGCCCAAAAGACACACCTGGACATCCACATCAGGGCACACACCGGGGACAAACCATTCGTGAGTACTCATTACAGGATCAGCGGGTGCGATCATCAACTAACCGAGGTGGATTTGGCAGATCTGCAAGGAGCCCTCGTGCGGCCAACGCTTCTCACAGCAAGGCAACCTCAAGGTAAGCATTGCCCCCTCAGCTGAAAAGCTGACGCACCATGAGACCGTGACACACGAGGCAAAGAGACTAACAGGCAGCCAACTTTCTAGACCCATCAGCGGAGGCACACAGGTGAAAAGCCCTTCCAATGTGAAGAATGCGGCAAAAGCTTTGCGCAGCGAGGCAACGTCCGCGCCCACAAGCTCACTCATCAACGAAAAAAGCCATTTAATTGCCTTCTGGATGAGTGTGGTAAGCAATTTACCCAGCTGGGCAACTTAAAGGTAAGCAAGTTCTCGGTTTCATCTTCCGGGGTTCAGTGTGCATAGATGTATATATCTCGACTTTACATGAATCCAAACTAACACTTACCCCTTAAACAGTCCCATCAAAACAAATTCCACGCCGCCACACTGCGAAATCTCACCCTCCGCTTCTCGCAAATCGGCGAAAACGGGCCCGTGAACCCAGGCGACCGCGAGCTGTGGGAATACTTTGCGACATTGTACAAGAACAGCAACAAGGGTATCAAGGGCCGAGGCAAGGATCGACGGATCTCCATGACGAGACGATCTGATGGCTGCGGCTCTATGGATCGAATAGCCTCAGTTGAATCCGAGGAGGGCTCTAGCAAGATGATGCGCCGTGAGAGCTTTGAGGATAATATGTCTGCTTATAATAGCTCCAGCAGTGATGGGGGCGATGCTGACCAGTACTATATGGATCGGAGGGTTCATTACCCTTGATGTCCTTGTCCTCAGTCTATACCCTCGTCTGGTTTGTGTTTTGAGCATCATCATAAAAAAGAGCGGGTTTTCGATACTCTCTATGTATATCCCCTTTGATTCCCACTTTTGTTTCTTGTTGATTCCCCCTGTGATCTGGTTTCTATCCCTAATCCTCTGCGTTCACTCTGTTTCTTTTATTTTGGATATGCGAAAGCGCTGTATACTGGACAGTGCCGGTTCCCCATCTTGACACACTGCGGGTTTCATTTCTTTCTATGTTTTGCTTGTTCTCTTTCATTTAAGACTCAAGATGTATATGATTCACGAGGTACAGGTCTTTCATGTATGTATTCTAGCTGGTCTTTGGTCTTGGGGTATCCCGTTACCAGCATTGTCTTACACTGTTTGAATAAAAAGGGGCCTCGGGAAGTACATTGGTTCTATCTTTTCGATCTATGTCTACATGAATTATTTTAATAATTGGCCATTAGACTCCTCCCTTGCAGATGTGAGCTGTCAGCGTGTAATGACACGAGTGTGTATTTCATTACTTTTTTAGGCCTGTACGACATTTCAGCACGAGGTGCAGTGTCTTTCTTTTCTTTTTTTTTTTCGGCAAGGCCGCAAGGGACGACGAACCAGTTATCAGATTCAGCCCTGGATATGAGAAGTTAGAGGCGAGGCCGATGTGTATAGGCTAGACGTCCGCAGCCAGACAATAATATTTAGCTGGCTATCCTTCTTTACGTTGCAATATACTGATAGCCCTTGGATGATTATGAGGCGCCGCGCTGAAAGGCACTTTAGCATTATAGTCTCGAAACCACTCTCGGGAATGGTCAAAAAAGTAGGTTGGAAGTCCGCCGTTTTGATAGAGTAAGAGTATCCCAGGAAAATGTATACGTTTAACATTAGTATAAATGCCAGGATGATAGCTTCAAGAGAGATCTTTCATTTTTCTGTCGAAGGGCTTGACTTTAGACCAAGCCCGGAGATAAGTGTACAATACAGAGTAGGAAAGGTAGAAAAGACAAAATAACTCTTCAGGGCGTAAATCATCGGATGACACAACAGAGATTAATGCGAGAGATCAACACATTCCAGTTGTTACCTGCAGGTAAATGAAGTCATGTACTGACTCTACTGCCCATCAGCATCGGCAATGTCGAGATCTCCATCCGCAGCATTTTCCTGCTCAGGAGCAACAGTTCCGAGAGGAGTAGCATTAGCCAAGGCATCGGTGATAAAAGTCTCTTCGACCGCGGCCTTCCTGCGGAACACGCGGAGCCAGCGACGGCCCCATTGGCGGATAATGGCATCTTCAGGCAGATCACCGCTGCCGTCACCGCGCTCCATCTGCTCGTCGTTGCTTCCAGCAGCGACGGAGACAATAGAGTCCTCGATGAACTTGAAGAGGGTCTGCATATCGGCACGCTCACGGACCAGAGTCTCGTCGATGGCGGTCAGCTGGGGCTCGTAGAGACCGGGTTGGGTGCGAGCAGCGACGATCTGGCGCATGCGGTTGGTGACCTTTCCAACGGTAGCGGAGATCATCTCGAAGATGTGGGCCTTGGAGAGGATGGTTCCGGCCGCGACGGACTCGGAGAGGGCCCACTCGAGGACGGAGAGAGGGCTGAGGATTGTGTAGTTCAGCAGCTTGTCGGTGATGTTGATGGCGATGCCGGGTTGGTCGGCCCAGTACTCCATGACCGAGGTGATGATCTGGCAGCGGGCACGAGGGGATTCGGTTCCGAGGGCCAGGAGACGGTCTTTACTGCGTTCGATGCATGACAAGACATGAGAGAGGGATTTGGAGCCGACGAAGCAAAGAGAGGTGACAAACGCGTCTGTTGAGGGAATCTTGGGGTCTTCGACGCCTTGGCTCTTAGCTTGTTCTTCGATGGCGGCGATCACGGGCTGAATTTCTTCATCTGTGGCCTTCTTGCGGATCAGTTGCATGATTTCCTGTCCTTCTTTAGAGTATGGAGTCACTGGATGTATGTTAGTGACTAATACCTTGGAATGTTCAAGAGGTACCTACTGTCGGAGGAATATTTGAACTCGGGAGTATCCTTCTCTTTGCCTGGCGTGATCAGCTTAGGGTAAGGCTCTGGGAGAGTCCCCTTAATACGCTGAGCGAAGCTCAACCGAATCTCCTTGTCCAAAGCGCCAGTGATGAACGACATTCTTGGGTCAATGGCAGGCAGATCGAGGTCGTCAGCCCTAAAAGATGTTAGATAATTTGATGGCCTTGCAAATTCGAGTCAACTTACCATTCGCTCCATTTCCAGGTGAAGCCGAAGTTGCTCAGATGGTGAGCGAACCAATCGAGGAAACGGTTGCTCAACTCCAGATCCATCGTCTGCAGGCTGTTATACAAGAACCGGATCGCACGACCCAAGCTGGGTGCAATTGCCGCCGGGGCGATCTTGCAGCACTCAGTGAGAAGGGAATGATAGTAAACAAGTTTGTGCTCTGCGGCTGGCAGCTGGAATAGCTGCGAAAACACAGCATCCACAGCCACATCCTCTGGCTTCCAGGCCCGCTGTTCTTCCGGGATGTCGCGCATTCGGTCGAAAGGCGTGGCACGCTTAATGAATGTGTAAGGAGTGAAATAGCAGTCGAGATCGATCAGGAACTTGGCCGTGGCAACACGGTTGAAATCAAGAAGGTTGATAGTATCAACCAGTGCATCTCTGATGAGTGACGAAGAGATGTCCGAGGTCGAAGGTACGGTGTCGATTTCTTGGTTGGCATACACCGAAAGGTAAACTTCCGGGAAGAGAGGGTGCGAGCCGTTTGGTACGGGGTTGGGCACAGTAATTTCAGGGAAGGGGACCTTGTTCACCGATTCAAATGACTTGAGCTCATCGGTCTCACTGTCGCGGATGTCTTTCCAGGGACGAGGAAGACACTTAAGCTCCCAACCCCGGCTGGCCTCTCCTTGAAGCTGGGATTGCATCAGGCTGATAACACTGGATCCAGCAGCCGGCTTGTCCTCCTCTGGACTGAATGTGTTGACAAGATCGACGAGAGCATGTGGTGTAGACGCAATGATATCGGTTTTCTCGAGGAGCGCGGAAGCCTGAGCCTCGAAGCCGGTAGCCGGGGAGAGCATCACATAAGGAAGGGTGAACTGAATGATCTTCACAAGCTCGAGACCAAGAAGCTAAAGCACCGTTAGAAGAGTTCCATAATCATAGGTCAATGGATCGACTTACATCCTCCGAAGAAGCAGTCTGGAGATCGACGGCACGGGCGAACAGCTCCTCCAAGAGCGGGAAGATACCCTCACCCTCATAGACCGGCTGCAGAATACCCAAGAACCGAATGAGAAGCTTTACCTCACGCCATGCGCCAGTATCAATGTATTTCTGCAATGCCTCGCCGGCCTTGCTCAAAACCTCCGAACCAAGCTCAGGCTTCAGACTGTGGGCGACCAGGACAGCACCGGCGATAAAGGGAGTTTTCATGGGTTGTTCAAGGACGCTGCACAGACCTAATTAGCAAATGCAATATCGAATTGAATCCACCAGCACATACAGATCAAGGGAGATGTTGACAAAGTCGCGGCGAATTTCCTCGTCGTCATAGTTCTCGGAAACGGTCTTCGCGATGCTTTGAATATCATCTTCGACTCTCCGAGCAGCCTATTAACGAACCCACAGCGTTAGCACAAGCAATCCAAACCAGTAGAGCGCAATGCGCGCGAGCAAATGGAAGGGAAAAAGAGAACCATACCGACTCCGCAATGGTCAACAACTGGCGCCGGACCTGAACAAACAGCGGCTCTTCATATCTGCGGCGCTGGGGACGGCGATCGAAGTCATCGTCATCTGTGAATATCGCAGGCGGAGTCAGTATATATGAGAAGCATGTTGAAAGCGCGTCTCTCACCTCTGTAGCGGCGTTTGCGCCCACCCCGGTAGCCTTGGTTTCGGCGGTCGTTCTCGGCCATTGTGGGTCAACTAAACGATCCGGGAGTCCAGATGCTGAAAAAACAGTGGATCTGTAAAGGAAGTTGGCAAAGCGAGGGTGACAGCTTGAGAGCTTGAGGTAAATGGGGAGCTCGGAAGGGGGAAGTTCCGGCCCGGGTACGCTAGCCCGATTTATTCATCCTGACTCGCTTTGTTCAGTATTACGATACTAAATATTGTACTACTGGGAATCCTTCTCATACCCCTATGATCTCTTGGACAGGCCCTTATATCCATTGTCTCGGCCAAATATCCTGCTAGGGATTTTACATGGGGCGTTTGGCCGTTATGTTGGCCAGTTTGTTACATTTTCAAAACTAGGGGACGATAGTCCTCAGGAGAATGAATGAAAGTAAGACATATCACCCATCCTATATTCGTAGCTCCTAAGTCAGATGTACTTGCGCTTAGCCCTAACTAAACTTGCATATGCTCTTGTACTCTTGACTAGATGATTGAGGGATTGAACCCACGTTAGAAAAGAAATTTAGGCTCGTCAGCAATTAAATAGCTGGTCAATAGATCGACAGTCACGAACGACAGACCCAGCAATGCACAGATACTTACATCTATCAGCGCCCCGATCCCAAGTCTTGAGACCTCTCCCTGCATTTTCAACTCTGATCTAAAATCTTCGCTCTTGTCGGCGTCGGATTCACCTGCCTTGGTATTTAGCAGCTTGTCGCGAAGAATGTAACAGGTTATTAAAAGACAGCTCATTCCATCGTCCGTATCTCCCAGTGACCTGGTAGGATGGGGGAGCATGGGAGAATCAATGGTCTGATAGAATGAGAGCTGTTCGTCAGGGACTGCCCAAAACACGCTGGAGCTTAGAAGCCAGTAGTGCACAACCACTAGAGTAATATCACAGACAGGTTGCTGATTTGCTTACTAGAAGAACTACGGGGACCCCACAGCGCCACAATATCTGCTACCCCCTCCTCCACAGGGATATTGCTGACAGCTAGAGCGTTCCTTGACCGGACGGTGGGCGAGTGATATTGTTCCTGGTTGAAGGTTGTGGCTCTTTCTGGGGTGGTGTGTCCATCTGTCAACACGGATGAATGAAGCTCAAGTAGTACATCTTGGCAAGTATGCTCTTGTGAAGGTATGGAGAGGATGAGATGTTGTGTCGTTATTACTAAACCAGAAAGGTAGTCACCCCAATAGCGCGTGGAATATCATGTGAGTAGCTACCATGTTGACATCAAAGGGCGTGGTCTAGACAGTTTCCTGTGAGGGCGCGGCTTGTGCCCTAGCCAGCTCGTGCCTACACTTCTCTACAGTGGAAAGAAAATGGTCTGCTGGAGAACTGGAATGGCATATAGCTCATGGCCGGCAAGTCGGAAGGACCGGGGAACCAGCCGAGCCCGATGAATCTGATACAAGGATATTGCGAAAAAAAAAAAAAAAAAAAAAAGAAAAAAAGGTCAACTGCAAGGACACAAAGGGAAGAACGAACGGGGTTTCTAGCGCTGCAAGTCGAAATATTTGACCATAACAGAGAAGGGTCCTCCCTGAGAACTGTGTATCCAAAGAAATCCTCAAGATCTCTGATGCATTTGTGGGAGATTCTCCCCTGGGTCGAGATATCGGCTGGCTTGCTGCGTCTGGGGGTTCTTCTCCCTCGACCGATGAAACTGTGCAGTCTCCGATTTCACAAAGGCAGACATGCACAGAAAGGGTATCACTTTTTCCTCCCGAGAGCTGTCTCAGACACCTCAAAATAAAACTCCAGGCCATGACCTCCCATTGCGTGAAAACCATCAGCCCCCCTTACCACCCCAAAGAAACATAGTTTCCCCATTAAAGGATGCACTTTTACCACATTTCCACACTACATATTTGCCCAAGTTCCACCACGTCTACCGAGGTTGAGGTGAACAAACCTAGGCAAGCTTAGGCAGTACACTCAATTCAGGGCCCACTCGAGACACGATGGAATTTGATGGACAGGTCATCTTCCCATGCACAATGCAGATGGCGGCACAATGGATGTATCCCTCGCGGAGGGCACACAACGGTTATCTCAGTCGAGGTGTGCGATCATTTCCTCCTTGGCAAGGGGTTTGAAAGTGTCGAGACCGAGGCCGCGAGCCTCGAGTGCTGGGCGAGCGTGAGGGGGAATCAGCTGGTTGTTGAGTTCAGGGGCAATGGAAAGTTCTATCGCATCATTAGTATATTAATTTTGTTGGACTTTGTTGCCAAGTTGACTGTCATACCATGTCGTGAGAAGTCGAACAGTGCGGGCAGGTCCTTGGAGGGGTTGTTGTGGTGGCGGGAATCCGGTAGCCGGGTGTTCGGGTCGCGGAGCTCATCGAAGAAGGGGTGGCACATAGCCTCAACCGCCGACAACCGTTGCGTCGGAGTGTATTCCAGAAGGGCAGAGATGAGGTCGATAGCCTCCGGGGGTGCCTTTCGGAAAACCTTAAATGGCGTCAGTACCATCGCACAGACCAAGTACGGGCGGAAAATACCTTGTTGAAGGGATGAGGTTTGATCTGAGGGAACTTGTGCTCCATATAATTGGGGTTCATGGTGCGGATCTGTTCCCGGGTGGGTGTGCCCAAGACCTTGATGATTTCCACGAGCTGGTCAATGCCTGATTCACCAGGGAAGAGGGGTTGCCCCAGCATCAACTCTGCCATCACACAACCAGTCGACCAGACATCTAATAAAGAAAGAAAAACGCACGTTAGATGATAATAAATAAAATTGGGGGGATGAAAAAAGGAATATGTACCGATCTTTGTTGTGTAGTTGGTTGCACCAAAGATCAACTCAGGCGCCCGGTAGTAGCGAGAGCAAATGTAAGAAACGTTAGGCTCATTCTCGATCAGAATCTTGGCGGAACCGAAATCGCAAAGCTTGAGGATACCAGTGTTGGGATCCAGAAGCAAGTTTTGGGGCTTAATGTCACGATGGCAGATACCCTGGGAGTGGATGTATGCCAGCGACCGGAACAGTTGGTAGATGTACAGCTTCACCTCCAGCATGGGCATCGTAGACTTGAGCTTGTTGAAGTAACGCGATGCGCGGTAGACGGTCTCTGGGACATACTCGAGGACAAGGTTGAGGTAGACTTCATCTTTCTGTTGAAGGAGGGGGGAAAATCGGTCAGCCCACGGAAACGGGGACACTATGGGGGTCCACAACATACCCTGTCGCCGTTGGAGTAGTAGAAGGCCTTGAGTTCGACGATGTTGGGGTGGCGCACAATCCGCATAATCTGCAGCTCACGGTTCTAAGAATGAAATGGGTTAGTGACAGTGAAACGGAAGCTGTTCCACGATGCCGTACCTTGAAGCGCTTATCCTGGAGGACTCTCTTGATGGCAGCATCTTCGCCGCTGGGAGCCATCTTGGTCTGGAACACGACGCCGAAGGAGCCATTGCCGACAATCTTACACTGTGTGTAGGAGATCTCTTTGGCTTCACCGGTCAGTCCATCCTGGACCTTCTCCTTGATGACCTCTGCGAGGACGGTTAGCTATGGCCATTGAGCAGCGACGAGGAGACCTTACCACCCATGCGCAAGCTCGGGAACAGCCCGGGCCGACTTTGTGACATCACGAGAAGATGGGAGGGGAGGGGGTTTGAAGGTTGTAAAGGTCAAGAAGGGCCGTTTTGGGGAGGGGAGAGGGGGAGTGGAGTCGAGAGGGGCGGGCAAGAGGGAAAAAGGCCAAGAATGTTGTAGAGGAAGAAGAAGAATGAGGGAAAGAGGTGGACAAATGGTAGGAGAATGATTAACCAATAAGAGGGAACTGACGGAAGGAGTAAAATTGCGGGTTGAACGTTTCCCCTGGGGTATTAACCAGATGCCCACCAACTGAACCACCAAAAATTGGCAAAGAAAAGATGATGTCGGGTGACCAACTGTGATTTTCTCTGGAACTCTTCTGATTGGTCAAATCGACTTATTCGTCTCGTGACGTGGTGACGCTTGGACCAACCATACCATACCATACGGTTACCGTATGGTAAGTATCTCACCTACATATTTACTTCCCATCTACAGCTAGACTCAACATACTTCAGATAAGTTAACTTCAGATACGTAGGAGCTGACTCTCGGCCCGATGAACTTCGGATTCCCGGCTTCTTCAGGGGTCCCTTGGTATGTCCCTCTAACCCAATGTCAGGGGAATACATATTCAAGGGGAACCTAGCTATGTATATCCCAAGAATGTCAGTCTCACAAGCAAGTACCCGACTCGTCAGGTACCAGATCCTGGCCTAAGGCTGCGGCCCAGCCGTTTCCTGAACTTGGCCCTTGCGCAGTAGATGCACCTGGCTCAAAAGGTTAACGTTGAGGTTGAGAGCCAAGCTTGGTATGGTATTGTTTCGATGACAATACAGTATCCTGGATATAAGATGGCGATCAACATGTCGACGTTGACTCCATTATCTTAACTTATACTTAAACTTATACCTATACCTTATATATATTCATTCTAACTACCTTGTAGACATCCCAATTGACACTACATCCCATGCTTGCAGTAAGCTATGACATCACCAGATTTTACTCTCACCTGACCCGATGAGGGGCTGTGGCATCGGAATCGCCACAGCTCAAGCTGTCATGCGACTTAAACCTTGCCTCTAACCCTCACGGGACAAATGACGCCTCAAAGGTCTGACGAGTTGAATTGACCAAGGAATCGAAACCCATGCTGTCATATCCAGGACCATGCACCAAGTACCACCAAGACTACATTAATCGGGATTCCGAAGGGCTGCTCGGGTCTCGGCAATGAAGCTACAATATGCTCAGTCGATTGCCGAGTTCTATACTATTTCACTATCTCACTAGTGTAGACATGAACACATCCAACATCTACATATATATCCAATCTGCTGTATACTGTATGCAGCAAAGTGATAGCTCAGTCTTACATAGCCGTAGTACCGACGCGGTACGAGGCCCAGGATGCGGTGCCGAAAATGGTTCCTGGTCCAAAAGCCCATCCCGTTGGCATTGGCATGATGTTTAAAATATGCATATGCAAAAGGAATGTCTAATCCGGCATGGATGGAAGCAAGGAACGACATTTCTCTGTCAGACACGTGGGCTATTAAGCTCCCAAACAACTATGCTACACTTGTACCTGTACGGCCTTCCCGAGGAATTCGGGAATGCAGCAGATATGCGAATCACGTCGAGTCTATTGGCTATACTGGATTGAAATCGAGTTTCCCATGCCATTTCCACGCTAGATCTGCCATAACCAAATCTAAAACATAATAGGTATACAGAAATACAATACTACGCAAATACCGGAAGCGAAAATGAGCCGTTTGACCCCACACACTCTCGGGCCCCTTAGGGAAATGAACTCGGGAATAAGTTGAACACTACTCTTCCAGGTAACTCCATAAGCGAACAGGGAACATGATGTCACAGTGGAAACTGATAGACCATACATGTCCCAAGTACGAACCCAAAGCGCGGGACTCCCAATGCCCAGCCCAGACCCAGCCACACCAGAAGCAGCGACTTCTGCAACTAATGCAAGGCCAAGGTTGAGGTTGAGGGGCCATGGATGGAGTTGGTGGCTGACCCCAACATCTCTCTGGACCTTTTGTCTCGCTCTGTTTTGCCATACCGTGTACAGTGGTATGCTGTGGGACTATAAAACCCATTTTACCGAGAAACTTCAATAGTGGGGAAAGAGATGGGTAGAAGAAGATGCATAAGACTGGAGCCTTTCGTTGGGTACGTTTCTCCAGTGTCCACCAGGGTGGAACTCGATTTGAGGCATATCTTGCCCTGTCACCGCTTTGGGTTATGCAGGCAATTTCTTTGTCCGCCTTAGGATGTATCAGATGTGCGTAGACCAGTAGACATGGTCTGGCTTTTGTATTGACTGTGAAGGATTCGGCTTTGATGCAGGTTGCATCTATTCTTGCACTATATGATAATCACAGAATTGAAAGGAGTGAAGATTTAATTCCTGACTTAATATTTTAGTTCTGTTGGCAATATAAACGCATCCTTGTATAACGATTCATGTATAACATAGATTACAATAGATTCAGGTTTCAAAACTTGTTTTACATTGGCCCGTCTATGATGCGAAAACATACCAGAGCTCTCCGCAGGCGCGGCCATGCCTCACTATCCCAAGACCCAAAACACGGCCATTGCACGAAATGAACTGGGGAAGACAGACCGCTCCAAGCAGTCAGAGATGCAGCACCGGGTGAAATCAAAGAAACGCAGTGTGAATCTATACAAAAAATATTTGAATCTCCAAGGCGCCAAACAACGGCCTGCACCAGTAACCCAGATTCAAAGGATATACCGAAGAGACATCATATGTCGTTCCAGACGATGGAGAGGAAGAACTACTAAAACAGGGGGGCGAAAGAGTTATTATCTCGAGGGGTTAGAAAGAGGAGATGGCTCCTTAGAAGGGAGGAGGGATCATGGCGGCGGGGTCAGCCTTCTCCTGCTGCTCCATCAGGTCCTCGCCAGCAAGCTCCAGGGAAACAGCGAGACCGAGCTTGGCGGTTTGCTAGAACAACAAGTTAGCATGAGGTTGCTGAACAGGGATACAAATTTCAAGCTTACCTTAGGGTGATCAATCTCTCCAGCGAAGGAGAGAGAGAGAGGCATGGCGATGCGCTTCTCGAGGAGACAGCTGACCTTGCCGGCGCTGTCGACCTGGGCACGGAAAGAGGAAGCGCGGAAGTCGTACTTGGCACCAATGGCAGTGGTACCGTCACGGGCAGGGCCGCCCATCATGAGAGCAGCAGGAGTAGGGGCAAGTTGGAGGTTCATGTCAATACCGGCTTCGACGCGCTCGGACAGCTTGCGCCAGTAAGTGGCATTGAAAGTGCCCTGAGCCTGGAGCTGAGCGGTACCGATCCAGTCCTCACCCTTGTACTTGGCAGAGTAGGAAAGAGCAGTCTCAGGGCGAGCGGCGATGCCCTGTCGTTGCCAGATAGCCTCGAATCCGAGGGCAAGGCCGGGGGTGATGGACTGCAGGTAGCTGCCGACGAAGATACCGGTCAGACCGCCCTCGAGGCAAGACGGATTGAAGGCCTTGAGGGAAGCAGAGAAGTCGCGACCAGTGTAGTCGTTGTCGATCTGAATCAAACCTTGGGCACCACCGTTCATGACCTGAGCGTTGGTCTTGGTGACAAGAGCCTGGTTCCAGCGGTAGTTGGCGACGGCGGCGAGGGAGCCGTCACTGCCGAAGTTGCCCTGCATGAAAACCTATTGGGAAATTTATCATTAGGTACTGAGACTACGGTTTCTCCGAAGCAAAGATATCATCAAATTCTTACCCTGGGGTTTCCGAACATGGCAGAGAAAGCGTAGGGAGGCAGGTTGCCGGAGCCGCCCATGGAGAACGCGTGTGAAATTCGGAACAGAGGGGACATGCCGAAGACCTTGGTCAAGTCTGCGCGGAGACCGGAGAACATGAAGTTGGTCAACAAAACATCCTTCTGCACCTCGCGAGCGAGGTTATCGACCGTGCCGGGGTTGGGCAAGTTGAGCATTGCCCTGCGATCGGAGAAGGAGTTGTAGGCATCGCTGAGGGCTGCAGCGGCAGGGTTGTCTGTGACAAAGGCTAGGGATGATGTGAAGTCGGCCATTTTGGAGAAATGTGATAATCGTTGACAAGGATATTAGGTGTCGTCACGCGAGGTCTGTCAAGACTCGAGGGAGGGAATTGGGAGGAAAAAAAGGATTGAGACCAGCCCGAGGATCTGGGACGAACAAACGTCTCAGATGACCTTGATAAAATAGCTGTAAAGGGCTGTGTCTGATGCGCTCAGGAGATAGTAAGGGAAGCAATTCAAGACTTTCAAAGCTGTGAAAAATGCATGTCACCTGTTGCGTCTTTGGTCTCTGTCGTCCACCGTCAACTCGGGCCTTCCCGGTTCATTCCAGAGTAAGTTACAGAGAATAACTTACATGTACAGGGGTATGAGATCAAGTTCTGTATGATTGATCTTATTTTCTGGAGAAAGGAATTTGAGTCGGATTGTTGGGTTGGCAGTTTGCATATTGCAACCTCAAAGACAAAGCCAACAAGCATATTGTCCCAGTTCACCGGGCTCCACCTCATACTCGATCGATTGCCTATACCGCCTCTTGTCGTCTCTTGATCCTTGCTTTCTCTTTCTTCTTGAGGGGCTCGATCTCTCATATCTCTTGAGTCACTTACCGTCCTAGGACATTGAGTACTTAACTTTGTGATCTTCCTTCACCTCATCCCACCATGGACACGTTACTGTAAGTTTGCCCCCCACCATGTCTGCATGGAACTTGTTTGATGCATATGCTCTTGCCTACCCTCAAGGCTACGGACATGAACGTTGCACTCACCATTTGCCATTGTTGGAGAAGTTGAATCTTGAGCGAAGCTTCCCAGCTTGTTTATTGGACCGGGACTGACATCGTACAGCACTGCTGAGATCGTGGCCAACTCCCCACAGTTTCGACGCAAGTCCTCCATTTTTGTCGATGCTATCCATGACCTGCCAGAAAAGGCAGATCTTGCGCCGGCCCAGCTGTACAGCACAGAATCTGGTCGACTTTTCCACTCGGGTCGCATTGTGATCATTACTGTCGGCTTACCCGCAAGAGGTAAAACGTATGACGATGGTCCCAATTGCGATTGGCCTTGTTCAAGGAACTAATACCTCGTAGACATATCTCCGTAGCTTTGGCTCGGTATCTGCGATGGTACGTTTTAATCCTGCCCATTTGGATATTACCAAAACATGCTGATGTAAATGATAGGCTTGGTGTCAAGACCCGAATCTTCCATTTGGGTGACTATCGTCGTGCCACGATTCCATTTGGCGAAGATATGCCAGATGATTATTTCTATGTCAATGGTGTGTATGGTATTCCTGCTTACAGTGACGGCACTGACATCTTCTGAAGCAACGGCCAAGTCGGTTCTTCTGCGCCAAAAGATCGTGAGGAAATGTCGAGAAGACATCTACCACTTTTTGAACCATGAAAATGGACAAATTGCTATCTATGATGCCGTCAACCCACTTGCTTCCGGACGCCGCTCGTTAGCCAAGGAGTTCGCAAAGCATGATATTGAGGTAAATCTGACAGGCCGTATTCCCGTGACAGTGGCTAATTCGTACTAGACCCTGTTCATTGAGTCCTGGTGTGACGATGAGCGCATCATTGAAGAGAATGTTCGCAGGGTCAAGATTTCCTCCCCTGATGTGAGTGTCTTACTATTGATGCTGTCTTTCCAAAGCAAATCCTAACTAACCTTCTCGGCCAGTACGTCTCATGGAGCTCTGAAGATGCCGTGAAGCACTATTTGAACCGCATCTCTTCTCGCATTCCCCAATTCCAGACAATGGAGGAAAAGGACTTGAATTACATCAAGGTTTGTGCGATTTGCTTTCTCATAGTGCCCGTACTAACCATGACCAGATGATTAATGCTGGCGAGAGACTTATTGTCAACAACCGAAGCTTTGGCTACCTCTCTAACCGTATAGTCTTTTATCTTCTGAATCTCCACATCAAATCGCGCCGGACTTACTTTGCTCGAGTAGGTCATACCCTGCGGATGCGCCTTTCACACAAAATGCTCACATACTATCTAGGCTGGTGTTTCGCTAGACGCAGACTCCTACAAAGCTGATGCTTCGCTGTCAGAGCAAGGTGAAGACTACGCTAAGAAAATGACGGCACGTCTGCTGGCTCACCGAGAAGAAGAGAAGCGAGCAATGATTGAGCGAGGAGAAACCGGCTATGAGTCAAGACCTTTGAAGGTTTGGACGTCTACACGACGCAGGACAGTGGAAACCGCAAAATACCTCCACGATAACGGTTACAAGGTTCGACAAAGGTCTCAATTGAGCCAGTTGCATCCTGGTGTCTGCGAGCAGATGTCCGAGAGGCGCATTCGAGCTGAGTTTGGAGATGAGGTAGCCAAACATGAGCTTGATCCTTACCACCACAGATACCCCCGTGCGGAGGTAAGCATTATCCTAGACTTGGAAGGGAATAGGTGCATTGCTGACGATTCTCACCAGTCGTACCATGACCTGGCTGTCCGTCTTGAGCCAATTATCCTTGAACTGGAGAGAGAACAAACTGATCTGCTCATCATCGCACACGAAAGCGTTCTGAGGGTTTTGTATGGTTATCTCATGGCCTGCAATGCTGCGGACATTCCATTCCTCGAGTTCCCTCGCGATGAGATCATTGAGGTAAATTGACATTCGAACCTGTCATATTCTCCGAGCTAACAACAACTATCTAGATCATCCCTGAAAGCTATCAGAATGAGGCCCAGCGGATCCATATCCCTGACCTCCCCGAAGAGATCATTCCTGCGTCTCCCGAGGACCTGAAGATTCCCGTGCCCCCGAGCGGTGTTGTATCGCCAATGCAGGGATTGGGTAGCCCAGAAGGCCAGGGGACCCCACAGAGCGGTTTCCGAACGCCGAGTGGCATCCGAACACCCCGTGAACCCGAGAGGATCTCACAACAGCACGTCGAAGACGTGGTCTAGGTGATGCCCTATAGTCCCGCGTGGTAATAGAGCACCCGTATTTTTAGAGTTCTAGCCATGCTCTTTCTAACAACCTTATTGCAAAACAATCCCATCTTTAACCACCATGTAAAGTCGAGACAAAGACAATGTTGTCTCCCTGTTGCAGTTCATATGTCTCCTCGCCTTCGAGTTCCCAGTCGGCATCGTTGATGAGAACGAGAATGCCAGGTCGTCTGTGAAGGGCGTTAGCTATGTTTAAATAAGGTATCCTAGCACATACACATTGTCCTCCATGATAAACATGTCCCTCCTCTGATCCTTCATGAGGTTGTCGACCAAGTATCTAAGCAAGTATGAGATGTTTGGCCGACTGCCATCCTCTAATTGAGGAGGCAGAATGACCTTATGCTTGCGCTCATTCCCAAAGAGCAGTTCTAAGCCGCCACTATATAACCGGTCAGCAAAGTCAATGTATTCAATCAATGGAGGAGAGCTTGACGCACGTAAACTCGACGGTGATGGGAATTGGGAAGGCACCCTGTATCGTAGCTGAAGAATCGGCCATGGCAAAAGTAAAGGAGAGAAAGAGAAGTTATAGCAACAAATATGGGAAGAGAGAGAAGGTGATGGAGGGGTTAGGCGGAGACAGTTAAATCCTTATCGATAAGCTCCAGCGCAAAGAACTTACGGATTGTCTCCAACTTCTTCTATCGACGATCATAAAGGATTTTAGGTCCTCTAATTCGCCATGGTCGCTGTCGCCACCGATTATATTAGCGTTGGAGGAAATAGGCACCCTGGTGCTGCGCAGTGGGATGTGGAGACAGGCGTGTTGGCCTTTGGTGCGGACAACAATGTCGCTTTGTGGGATCCTCTAGTAGGTCCATTGAGAATCGTTGAGCATCGAGAGACAAGAAGGAGCTGACATTTATCAAAGGACAAGCATGACCGTGGTGTGTATGCTCTACTAGTCGGACACACCGACAAAGTTAGCGTCGTTCGATTTTACACATGCCCCTCCTCTGGAACGAGATTTCTCATAACCGGCTCCGTCGACCGCACGATACGGGTATGGCGAATGGAGTATGCTGAGACGCGCAATTATATCCTCGCAGCTACCCTCGAGGGCCATACGGGCTCGGTGAATGCGATTGCCGTTACAGAGGGAACGGACATTATTGCATCTGGTGCGGCCGATGGAACGGTTCGCATCTGGAGAATCAACGCGCAGGATGAACTGAAGTGTGACCTGATCGAAACAATTACTATGACACCACGGTACTTTCCGCTTGCTCTGTCGTTGCAGGGACTCGAAGGCCACTCGGACACGCCTTTGGTATTGGCTGTTGCTGGTACGACGACCAAGGTGCAGATTTATGTTTCGGAAACCTCCGTTGACAAGCCTGAGTTTAAGCGCCGTGCTACCCTTGCGGGACACGAAGCCTGGGTCCGGGCTCTTTCGTTCACCCAAGACAAGCAGAGCAAGGAGGGCGATATCCTGTTGGCATCTGCTAGCCAGGACAGATATATCCGTCTTTGGCGGCTGCACCGGGGTGAGGCGAATGACCCTGCTCCAATTGATGAAGCCGATCCTCTGCTAGGAGGCATGGAGCCCACGCTATCGAACAAGGCCCATGGATTCGAAGCACAGGGCTCGAAGTACTCCATGACCTTTGAAGCTCTCCTCTTCGGAAACGAAGATTGGATTTACACTACTTCATGGAACCCTGATCCTGCACGGCAACAACTTCTCTCCACGTCCGCTGATAACACCGTCACGATCTGGGAACAAGATCAAGCGTCGGGTGTCTGGATGTCCGCAGAGAGAATGGGAGAGATCAGTGTCCAAAAGGGATCTACTACCGCAACTGGTAGTGCTGGTGGCTTCTGGATTGGTCTTTGGTCACCAGATGGAAAGCAGGTAGTGAGTCTCAGTCGGACAGGCAGCTGGAGAGTCTGGCGACAGGAGTCAGACTCGGACGTCTGGGCGCAGAAGTTCGGCATTTCAGGCCATGTGCGCTCAGCCAACGGCGTTCAATGGGATCCCACTGGTGGATATCTACTCTCCACCAGTGCTGACCAGACCACCCGCCTGCACGCTAAATGGCTGCGGGAAAACATCGGTTCATGGCATGAGTTCTCTCGTCCCCAGATTCACGGTTATGACCTGAACTGTATCGACACACTGGGCCCTTCACAGTTTGTTTCCGGCGCGGAAGAAAAGCTTCTGCGCGTGTTTAATGAACCTAAGCCGATTGCTGACTTATTGGAAAGACTCACTGGATTTAAGCAGTCGAATGACGAGAGTCTACCAGACACAGCTGAAATTCCAGTATTGGGTCTTTCAAATAAGGCACTCGGCGATGAGGCCCCAGTGGAAGAGGAAGATGAACAGGAAGCGAAACCAGAAGTGCCGTCCGCTTCTGCCTCCTTGGCTGTCAACCACCCGCCATTGGAAGACCAGTTGTCTCGTTATACACTGTGGCCAGAACACGAGAAGCTCTATGGTCACGGCTATGAGATTTCGGCAGTGGCTGTCAGCCACGACCGTAAGCTCATTGCCACTGCTTGCAAGGCCAGTTCTTTAGACCACGCAGTCATTCGTCTGTACGATACATCAGACTGGCATGAAATCAAGCCTTCTCTCACCGCACACTCCTTAACCATCACAGACCTCTCATTCTCCGACGATGATCGCTACCTTCTCAGTGTTGGCCGAGACCGACAATGGGCTATTTTCCAGCGGAGTGATGCAGAGCCAACCACATATACCAAACTGACCGCAAACCCCAAGGGTCACTCTCGAATGATCCTGGGTGCAGCCTGGGGCCCGGTCACCAAAGACCATGTTTTCGCTACATCCGGTCGTGACAAATCCGTGAGAATCTGGCAATATTCCGAAGAGACCTTTGTTTGCAAGACGACCGTGGCCTTGACTTCAGCAGTCTCAGCTATTGCTTTCTTGCCCGTCACATACAAAGGATCGTTCATTCTTGCTGTGGGCGAGGATACCGGCGTCATCTCCATCCACCGAATCGTCGCAGACACCCTTGAAGCACAGCAAATTGTAACAATCGAGAAAGAAGTCTCTCCCTCAAGGGCGATTACTCAACTATCGTGGCGGCCAGTGCCGACCGCCGATGTGGACAGCAGGGATCGATTCGAACTGGCAGTCGCAAGTGAAGACACGTCCACGCGCATATATACTATCTCGAACATGCTCTCATGATTTGTACATACAAAAACAAAATCTTCTTAGCCCCCCTTTATGAGTCATGATGGTTGAAAACTCCCAAGTGTTGAATAGATCCGCCTGTATATCCAGATGCCAAAACATGAACCCCGACCATGCCTTGTGGTTGAACCCTATAAATGTTGAACGGCTTATAGTCCAAGGACTCCCTGCATAGTTGAACCGATAAAAATATCAAAAAAGCAAAAAAGTAAATAACCGACTACATCGGAGCCGCTTTCTCCAAGCCATAACCTCCAATCCCCTCAAGAGACTGGTAGGACTTGGCCTGATTACCGCGCCCATTGCGAGGCCCTCTAGCCTGCATATCTTCCTTGAGCCACTTAAGAACCAACTCTCCAAGCCGGCTATTCTCCGAGGTCCACTCAGGTACCTGTTCATGGAATGACTCAACAGTACCAAATGCCTTAACCTTACCCA
The DNA here is from genome assembly GCF_028828765.1 of Penicillium canescens. NCBI lineage: Eukaryota > Fungi > Ascomycota > Eurotiomycetes > Eurotiales > Aspergillaceae > Penicillium > Penicillium canescens. The sequence continues at coordinate 2,432,880 of NW_026703973.1, forward strand.
AATGCATATGCGCCAGATGAGTAGGCCACTGTGCAAGGTTATCCAAAATATGCGTAGCATAAACAATAGTGCAAGGACGAGTCTCCGTCTCACGCTTCAGGAAAGCAAGGAAGTTACTCCGAGACAAAAGATCCAAGTCGACAGTAATCTCATCAAGAAGCAGAACCTGCCAGGGCCGCAACAAGCCCATGGCAAGCTGAACGCGGCGGCGTTCACCATCTGAGACGGCATGCATGCGCCAGCGCAGATCAATGTCGAGGATATCGATTAGCTCGTCCCGTCGCTCTGGGAAGGCGTTTCCGCCTACAGAGGCTAGGAGTGTTGGCACGTCGATGTCAGTGCGGACAATGCTGTTCAGTACCCACTCGACGCCGAGGTAGGTGACGCCTTCCAAGGTGTCCTTGAAGGGGTCCTTGCCACCTACGGCGATGGTGTCATTGGGAGCAAGACGCTTCCCTGACAACAGGCGGAGGAGTGTGGTTTTCCCCGCTCCGTTTGCTGTGTGCTTGGTTAGTCTTTGCTGGTTGAGAGTGCATGGGATTCATTTACCGCCAATAAGTAAGGTGCGGCTTCCAGGGGGAAGACTCATTTGTACATTTTCCAGGCCATCGGAGCCGTCTTGGAATTTGTATGAGAGGTTTTGGACCTCAATGCCCGGAAGTGGGGTGGAATTGACGTCCGCCATGTTGATGGGAAGAACAGGTGAGTCACACGGCGAATAGTAAATGGGGAGAGGAGAAGTAGAGAAAGGAGTCCGAGTCAGAGGGAAGAGTATCTAGACTACATTCATACTAGTAGAGCCTTGTTGTGTGAGGCACGGATGAGGTAAGTTAACCCGCCCGATAACGATAACGTCTTTTTTCTCCCAACTTCCTCATGTTCGCGCATCGGTATGCTCTCTGCCCTTCGGTCTATTGCGCATCGTCGAGCAATGGATCCTCTCATAGCTGTCGTCGGTGCTACAGGGACAGGCAAGTCCAAGGTAGGAAACCGAACACCCCCACTTCCACACGCTGTGACTGATAAGTATAGATAGCTTGCGGTGGACTTGGCCTCTCGATTCAATGGCGAAATCATCAATGGTGATGCGATGCAGATGTATCGCGGTCTACCAATTATTACGAACCAAATCCCGGTCGATGAACGAAACGGCATCCCCCACCACCTACTCAGCTGCATTGATCTCGACGCCGAGGCATGGCGCATAGGAAACTTCAAACGAGAAGCACTACGACTTATCGAAGATATCCGGTCGCGTGGCAAGCTACCAATTCTTGTTGGCGGCACACACTATTACACCCAAGCGGTGCTGTTTAAAGACCAGCTCGTAGGCGAGGGAGCGGACGAAGAAGGCGAACCGGAACCAGGAAAAGAGCTCGAGTCGACCTCGCAGAAATGGCCGATTCTGGACGCGGAGCCTGAAATCATGCTGGAAAAGTTGCGCGAGGTAGACCCGGTCATGGCTGCCCGATGGCACCCTAGAGATGGGCGGAAAATCCGGCGGTCATTGGAGATCTACCTAAAGACAGGGCGGCCAGCCTCAGAAATCTATAAAAAGCAGATGTCGCAGAAGGAAGAAGCCGTGCAGAAGGAGGAGGGTCTACTTCGATTTAATACGTTGGTCTTTTGGGTCCATGCCGAAAAAAAGATCCTCAATGCGCGCCTGGACGCGCGCGTCGATGATATGATCGAGCAGGGCCTGATGTCCGAGGCGCAGAAAATGTCGGACTATATACATGAGAAACAATCCCAGGGTGTCGAAGTCGACCAAACGCGGGGAGTTTGGGTTTCTATTGGATTCAAAGAACTGGCGCCCTACTTTGAGGCTGTTCGGAATGGAGATCTTAGCGAGAAAGAGCTTGAAAATCTCAGACGGACATCTCTTGAATCGATTCGAACTGCCACCCGACAATACGGAACTTCTCAAGTCAAATGGATTCGCAATAAACTGTGGCGCGCACTTTCAGAATCTGGAAAGACACGTTGTCTGTACCTTTTGGACAGCTCCAATGTGAGTGAGTGGAAGAACTGCATCACCGAACCATCGGAGCAGCTTGTTCAAAAGCTGCTCCAAAACGAGCCCACGCCAGATCCCAAATCTCTTTCTGAGCTGGCGACGGCTGAGTTCAGTGCGAAGGAAGCACAGGGCCGAGTAAAGGCCCAGACAGAGATTCTGAAGTGCTACACCTGCGACCACTGCAAAAAGACAATGTCTGGCGAGGACCAGTGGAACATCCATATCAATGGACATCCCCACAGAAGGGTGCTCAGGGCTGCAAAGAAGAAAGCACAGCGCGATGTTTATTTCCGACAGAAAGAAATGGAAGAGAAGCAGAGTCAGATTTTCAAACCTGACTCATGATTATTGCATTGCATGGGCGGACCGTGGATAGATTAGCGACTGTTGATAGAAATACCCAATTCAAGGAATAACCGATTCTCCTGCAGGTGAAATTGGCGAAACATTTATAATACAGCTTTCAAAGCAGATTAGGCAGACGAAATGCCTCACTGTCTTTGTCTAATTCAAGTTGAAAATTAGTTCCCGCGAGTAAAAGTACTAATAATACATGAAAGCCCAATTATGACTCCATAGACCCTGTGGCCGTTCGCCAGGCTTTGAACGCAGGCGAAAGGATATCACCGTGTCCCTGCTCCTCAACCTGGAAAACTTCAATGACCGAGGATTTCTCCTGTTTTCGAATCCTCCACGTCCCCTCACGGTTGATGGTCTGTTTGAGCCCTGAGAAACATGTCAGTAATGCTATGATTCCCACCGAAGAGGAAATACTCACAGTCCAAGAATGCACCGGCGAAGTTGATACAGATGTTCCCATCCCAGGAGCGCTTGCCGACACTCAGCACTTTTCCTGGAATGCTGGCCGTATCCAGTTCTTCAAGACTATGGCAGATACCATTTTGATCACGGAATCCCACGATGATTTTGGGCACACCCAGCAAGAAAGATTGAGCCCAGAACTTGAGCAGTTTACGCTCATACTTGAGCATGTCGCGGTCATTGCGGATTTGAGCCGATGTCTTTAGTTCGACCCAGTTTATGGGTGCTCCTTCTTGTGATGGTTTGCAATCCCAGACTTAACGATGTCAGTACTAACGATGCTGTGTGTTATAAGGGATAGAATAGACATACTGGCATCTACCTCGCCGCCGAGAACCATGCGCGTATTCCCAATTCCGGTGCGGACGACGGAACAATACTGTGCGGCGTTGTTGACGATAACATTCTGGCGATTCTCAATTTCTTCACGTGTTGATTCATCCCATGGTTTGCGGAGTACTGCCAAGTACTCGAATTTGTAGCCTGATATTGTTACTTTAGCAAAGAAAAGCTTAAGGAAAGCATTTCTAACATACCCCAGTACATCATGAGCTCTTGTGGTGCCATCCCGGGCGGTGATCCTCGCTTACGCTGGAGCTCTTTTTGTAGGTTTTTGTACTCGTTGTTCTCTTCGATGAAACTATCATGAGTCAGTATTCATACTGTGGTTTTGGTTGATTGAATACGCACATGGTACCCTGGATCCCGTGTTAGATCATCGATACTAGTCACTTCGAGATTGATTGCTTACCTGGAAACAAGTTGCGTTCATCTCGAAGCTACAGAAAGCATCACTGTTAGAATGAAAGCACTGGTGTCAAAGGCCAAAGAGGTAAACACACCCATCATTGTTATTAAATGGGGCCGTCAGAATCTGTACATATTGATGAGCATCTGGTCAATCCGGGCGTCGATTCAACACACCTTGGTCATCATCCCTCGCCAAGTGACGATATCAACATCACACTTCTTCTCTGTGGCTTTCTCATGAGCAGCAATGGTATCAAGCAAAGCATCTAGATGCTCATCCAGAGCATCATTGAGCTTTTGGAACGTGTCATAGCCCCGATTCAAGTCTGCGGGCAGAGTAGGCGTGTAGTAATAGGCCATGGATGAATCACCCAGTGAGAAACGGCGCTCATCATCATATGAGAAGCAGGCGATTTCCTAGAAAGATGTAAGCCATTTGCCTCAGTATTTTAGCATTGCGCTTGACTCACCTTTGGTCGTCGGATGGAGGTATTGGCACCGCCGAAGCGGTGCAGGGGTTGGATGTCAAAGCTGGACCTGTTCATGATTATTTTACACACTATTGTGTCAAAGGCATGGTCAAGGAGAAAGAGAGATGGGCTCCTCTATAAAACACAGCCAAGCTAGGCGTATAGTCGTGCGGGATGCGCGTACCCGCGGTGGTATCCCTGGCCGGAAACGGTGCAGGTTAACAAATAGAGCCTGACCCAACTAGAGACAATAGCATCAATAGGAAATACAAGAAGCGAGTACATGCAAGATATCATAGATGAGGAGATGACGGAGGAGATGTTCTCTGGGCCGCGTCCCCACCAAATCTCAGCCAACTCCCCGCGAACGTTCTTGCACTGCGCCATCTGCTTCATAGCGTCGTCCAATACGTCTTGATTTCTTTCGATTCTCAGCGACTGTACTTCTGACCTGACAATGTCATCCCGCATCGATAAGACGATCGCCCGACAGCGAGAAAAGTGAGAATCCCAGGTCATTCGCCTCAGAGTGTCTCTGACAGCATTCCTTAGGATCGCCTCCGGTGCCTACTACGAAGCTCACCAGCAACTACGTGTTATTGCCGTCCGGTACATCAAGCAGTCCAACTATGATGCCGCTGCAGAAATCTTGGCCGGCGGTGCGAAGGAGCTATTGAAGGCCGGTGCCCAACAGGGTGCTTCGGCAAGTGGCGGTGACTTGGCAATTATGTTGGTGCTGGAAGTTTACAACAAGGCGGAGTGGGAGATCGCAGGTGGTAGTAACGATACGGAGGGTCGTTCTCGCAAGAGTGAGTCGATCAAGAGTGCCCGCTGGGTTGGCCAATTTGACCAGCTCAGGTGTTGCATACAGAGGCAACATTGCTAACTTGTAACTTGCCACTCTACAGAGCGCCTGATTGAGTTGCTGCGCGAATTCCCTTCAGAGGAGCCTACACGAAAGAGGTTTATTCAAGAAATGATTGGATGGAGTGGAAAGTTTGGACCATTGGAACGGGGAGACCCAGAGCTGCACCACGCTGTTGGTTCAGTATACGCTGAAGGTTGGTGATTATGCAAAAGGAAGCATTGAGTGGATTCTAATCTAGTCTCAGACAATGAGCCCTACGATGCCGAGAAACATCTCGTTCTGGGAACCTCCGAATCCGCAGAGACCCTCGCAAAGCTCGAGTACGAGTGGTACACCAACGATGAACCACACACCGCCGCCATCTATGCGTCGCGCGCAGTCTTTCCATATCTCCTCACCGGAAACATCCGCAGCGCCAACAAAGCCCTGCTCATCTTCACCTCGCGACTTTCCACAACCAACCCTGCCCTCGGTGTGCAGGAAATCAGCAGCGCCAGTTCCGATGCCCGGGTCTACCCTGCCCTTCCGTTGCTGAACTTCATCAGCTTGCTGTTGTTGACCATCCAACGCGGAAGTGCTGATCTGTTCAAGCAGCTCACTGCCCACTATGCGGCACAGATTAAAGACATTGGTATCTGGGATGATGCTCTGACTCAGATTGGCGAGCAGTACTTCGCCATTAAGGTTCCCCGGCAAGGAAACCCCTTGATGGATATGATGGGCAGTATGTTATTTGGAGGAGGCCAGGGTAATGCCGGTGGGAGACCACAAGCCCGAGCTGCGAAGAAGGTCGAGGCACCGCCTTCGAGCATGGAGCTTGATTAAGGCACCTAAAGTGCTCTTGAGACAGGCATTTGCAGTGATCATACCCAAACGATAGTGTAATGAAACCAAGATACATGCCATATGCTGGTTCGATCTAGTTCAGAAACGAATCCTTCTCAGGCTCGAACATCCAATTATCGTCATCCAATGAAGCTGCCTTTTTGCGTAGGCTCTCATTCATAATGTTCAGGATCTCTGCTTCGAATTAGCACATACTTGGGAATCAAGACCTAAAACACTCACCGTCAGGCTCATCACTCGGCACTCCATCGCGATGCCGAATCATCATTTCCAACAGATCAGCCTCGTACTCTGTACCAAGTGTCAGTAGACTCAACATAAACAGACCAGTCCATTGTCACATACTCTCTTTCTCCCGTCCACTAAGCTCCGAGGAATCAAAAGCCTCAGCCTCAAGTTCGCCCAACTCCTCCCCATCTTCCCCAATCAGAGGCGGCGGCAACGTCGGAACCTCGAGCTTATAGCTCCCATTCTTATCCCTAACCACAATCTCCTTATTCTCCACAGTCTTCAGCCGCGCAGAGGGGCCCGAATCCGAGGATGTAGGCTTTAGCCGGTGCGAGGGGCGGTTCGCAAGGTTGCTTGGGTTTGGAGCGACCGCGCCATTGGGAGGTCCTGCGGAAGCAGGTCGGCGGCTGAGATTTCCATGGAAGAGGTTGCGGCGGACAGAGTTTGGCCCCATCATGTTGCTGGCTTGTTTGCCCTGGGGTCGCGAGGGTTCTGTTTGTGTTGTTCCCGTGGAGATTGTAGGTGCGAGATAGCAGCGAGTGATACAAAGAATAAGGTGGTTGGACGTGTCGATGAGGATAGGTTTAGGTTGCGCGAGTCAAGGCTTGTATGATGGAGTGTACTGAGTTATTTCATAGACTTTGAGGTAAGAATAAATGTTGTTAGGGGAGTGACAGGAAGAATGGTGCGCGGGATGGAGTAGAGAATAGTACAACGTCGAAGTACCAGACACATAGGGATTGACGTCTAAGTAATTAGCAGTATCTGACAACTTTATCATATAAACTACTATTAAGTGAATAGCTACAAATAACTACAGCTAAATACAACCAAATCGAATATGAATCACATTTTCGAGTTTCTAAGTGTCGAGCACAGACCATCTGATAAGCCGTTTATCGCGAACCTCTTCACGCGTTGATCTCGCGTCTCTCTTGGACTTCATCATTCACCATGGCCGAATCCTCCTCCGCCGCTTCGCGCAATGCTGCAAAGGCAAACACTGCCGGTGCCCCTGCAGATTACGAACTCCCTTGGTGAGTATTATTCCTCCAGATCACAGATCACAGCTGACCTTTGTCTTCAGGGTTGAGAAGTACCGCCCTATTTTCCTCGATGACATTGTCGGTAACACCGAGACCGTTGAACGGTTAAAGATTATTGCCAAAGATGGGAATATGCCACACGTTATTATCTCCGGTATGCCGGGTATTGGAAAGACGACTTCCGTGCTATGTCTGGCACGGCAAATGTTGGGAGATGCATACAAGGAGGCAGTTCTCGAGCTGAATGCAAGTGACGAAAGAGGTTGGTTATCACTCAATGGCTTCGATTGACTGGGATGTGATGCTAATCTAGTGATTAGGTATCGACGTGGTGCGGAACCGGATCAAGGGTTTTGCTCAGAAGAAGGTTACCCTACCCCAAGGTCGCCATAAGCTGGTCATTCTCGATGAGGCCGATAGGTAGGTATTCCTGGCAAAGCATGTCTGATTCGCTGTCGCTGACATCTCACAGTATGACGGCCGGTGCCCAACAAGCCCTGCGACGTACCATGGAAATCTACTCGTCCACTACTCGATTCGCTTTCGCTTGTAACCAGTCGAACAAAATCATTGAACCCATTCAGTCCCGTTGCGCCATCCTCCGTTATGCCCGCTTAACAGATGCTCAGGTCGTAAAGCGATTGATGCAGATCTGTGAGGCGGAGAAGGTCCAGCACTCCGAAGATGGTATTGCTGCTCTTGTTTTCAGTGCCGAGGGTGATATGCGTCAGGCTATCAACAATTTGCAGAGTACCTCGTCCGGTTTCGGTTTTGTCAGTGGAGACAATGTGTTCCGTGTCGTCGACAGCCCGCACCCGGTCAAGGTCCAGGCTATGATCAAGGCTTGCTGGGAGGGTAAGGTGGATGTCGCGCTAGAGGGGTTGAACGAGCTATGGTATGTTGGAACCCAAATGATTCGAGAGGAGTCGAGCTGTTCTAACAAGGTATATCAACAGGGCCCTCGGTTACTCCTCTCACGATATTATCAGCACCATGTTCCGAGTCACCAAGACCATTCCCACACTGTCCGAACACTCCAAGTTGGAGTTTATCCGCGAAATAGGATTTACACATATGCGCATTTTGGACGGTGTGCAGTCACTGCTCCAACTTAGCGGTTGCGTGGCGAAGCTTTGCAGAATTAACATGAAACCCGAGCTTTTCGAGCCTCCCAATGCCTAAGACGGCAGTGTCTTGCATATTCCCACGGCGTTTGTTGGCTTCCTTAAGTGACTCTGGTGGCAAAGGTCCTACCAACTGCATAATGAGTTATGTCTTGTCATATGTATCAAAAATCAGTTGCTACCAAAGGCGATTTCTTCTTCCAGTATGCGACTTGCACGCAATACATCTATCTCACTTGCCCTCGACATGGCTCTTCCAGAGCTTCTCAATAACCGTAGCAACCCCCAGCACCTTCTCCTCATGAAGTTTCTTCCCGATAATCTGCAGGTTGACAGGATACCCGTCCACCTGCGTCGCATCATATAGATTCCAATTCCACTCATCGAGCTGGTTCCTCGGCTCATACCGCTCCGAGGGCATCGCATCCTGATCAGCCCTGACCTTATCCACAGGGAACGTCAATGCAGGATAATCAAGCAAATTCCAAATCTTAGTATATCCTACCCAACGGAACTTCCGATGTGGCACAGTCGTATGTGGCAAAGTAGGACTCAACAAAACATCAACAGGCTTCCCAGATGGGGACCGCACGGCGTTCCATTTATCCAGATATCCCTTCTGTGCCGCAGCTTTCCGTTTATTCAACTGCCAATATTCATACACCGAGATGGCCTCGCCACGATTGATCAAAGCTTCAACATGTGGAATAAACGGTTCACCTGCCGCAGCTACATCTCGACGGATATCCTCACAGCCATCGGCTGTATAGTACTGATCCATCAATGCAATACAAGCGGCATGGTCGGATGTGTCCCAGACGATAACCTCATGCCCATTTGCTTTGAGGACCGTCGATAGTTCCTGCAAGGCGCGTGCAATGGGAGGGTGGACTTTAACAACGCCATCATCAAGAATCAAACCGATAACCAGAGGGAGGCTTTGAATTTCCTGGAATGCACCCTCGTTCCAGGGGAGGGGAGCACATCGCGGGTCCAGATCCCAAGGCTGGCTGTTCGCTAACAAACGACTCATATAGCAGATGGACGAGAGGTCTCGAGCCATTGGGCCAATTGAAGATGGGACATGTTCCTGGCCTTCCGTTGAGACAGGGACGCCCTGGTATGGGAGTCGCGCACTCTGCATAAGTGAGCGATTACAACTTATAAAGTGGGTTTATCTGTCATATTGGTACTCACACTAGGTTTGAATCCATACAGGCCTACTGTACTCTGTGGGATCCTCACACTCCCGCCGATATCAGTTCCATACCCGATTATGGAGCCGTGCATTGCAAGCAAGGCACCTTCACCCCCGGTCGAGCCACCGGGTGACAACTCTGGATTACGAGGATTGGTCGTGAGTCCCCAGAGAGGGTTCTCGGTTTCGGCCCACTTGCATCAATGTCAGCTTCATCAATTCGGTGGAAGATACAGAGGCAGAGGCATGTTACAGACCATGATACTCTGCGGGAGATTCGTCTTGGCGATGATAATGGCACCCATCTTCTTGAGCACTTGAACAAGCACGGCATCGTCTTTGGCTGGAGCAAAGGATCTGCCCACGTATCCCAAAGTCGTGTCGACGCCTTTAACGTTGAATTGGTCTTTCAGCGTGATAGGGATTCCATGCAGTGGTCCTCTGAGCTTTCCGGTATCTTTAAACTCGGCGTCTAGGGCTCTTGCTTGCTCTATAGCGTCTTCGAAGAGGATCTCAGTGAGACTATTCGTCTATTCATCTATCAATGACTGATATATATCGGAATGGGTATGTGAGGGACATACCAATTGGTGCGCCACCACGGCTCTGATGTTAAACGGTCAGCCTGTGCTCTGCTTGGACGCTTGGAGGACGTACCGTTTGATATAGGATTTGATAACCTGTTCCGCTCGAAACTCTCCTTTCTCGAGGTGTTCTAGCAGCACAACGACATTGTCAATATCTGTGATGGCCTGAACCAAAGGGTCTTTCGCCAATTGACTGCGCTCTGCGACATTCTGTACTTGCGGTACACGTTGATCTACATCATCCACTAGATATGGGGTCAGGAGTTGATCCCTGATAGTCCGTTTCTGAGAGACGATCTGTTGCCAAGCCTGTGTGCTGCCCATGTTGCTGTTGGTGCAACTCTAGCAGCGGGCGGGCTATCTCTCTATCTATATATATTTATAACATTTTCCCCTTCGGAAAGTAGTCCGAAGTATCTTATCAAACATGTTGGAGTAATTGTTTACCTCGGAATATATTCCCCAACAATTTGGGGTCATCGACCCATGAAGATATACAAATGTAGACCGTTGACCCATTTGGGAGCGGGGACAAGTGGGTCAAACCTTCAACCTCTGGTGAACTCCAAAGCCTTTTGGCTTTCTCCGAGATCTTCCCACTCCTCGATGGAGACATCTTAATGGAATCAAGCTCAAGTACCGCAAGTACCTCCGGGCCCGCCGGTGCCATCCGAAAGAACAAGGCCATTGCAAAGCGGGCCTGCGACCAATGCAAGTTCCGCAAGATCAAGGTAAGCGCAGCCACACCCCCTTTCTGTATTCTTTATGGATCGGATCGGGATTGACTTGCCTCCAGTGTAGCCTGTCGCAGCCCTGCAAGGCCTGCCAGTCCATGGGCTTTGAATGTACATTTTTTCAACCTCAGAAGAAGCGCGGACCAACGGGGCAGTAAGTGCAGATATCGCCACCCGCCTCTAACACGACTAACCCGCGTTCAAGTCGCGTATCGCAAATCCGCCAGCAGCAAACTCCTCTGCGAGAGGAAGCTCTCCCAAAGCAAAATGCTTTCCAGTATCAGAGCACAACGCCTTCCGTGGAGCCCGGGCAGCCGGGTCCGTTGCCCGGAGCACCGTGGCCGTCGGCGCATGGTCCAGTCACGATGCCATTAGAGGGCGCTGCTGTCCTGGCACCATCAGCACCCCCAGCTTCAATGGGGACAGCTTGGGGCGCGGAAACTCCGTCCTTGGATTCTCACAGTAACAGCGCAATGAGCTGGAATGAACGAAATGACGTCGAGTATTGGCTTCCAGATAACCTGGATTCCCAAGTCCCAGTGTTCGAATTCCCAGGAAGCAATGTCTATCTCAAGCCATCTCTCCCATCTATTATCCAGCCTGTCCCGGATGCTCAGGCTATGGGCCTGCCTCCACAGGAGGCTCAAAATATGCCATTTTCACCGACCGTCGGGTCTATGCACTCAGATAACCAGGAAGGCGATGCTTCCTGGCCATCGACGATCAATGAAGCCAATATGATCCCTTGGATCGACGTCTACTTTGATCGGTTACACCCGACCTTACCCGTTCTCAACAGATCCAGCTTGTACACCGCAATGCTTACTCAGGAGCATCGCAAAAATCCCCAGTTCGGGGCAATGCTCTTGTCATTATGTGCATTCTCACTCACGCAGCCAATTGAGATTAATGAGCGGCCGACAACTTCATCCCGGGCCCTTCAGGCTCGGGCTATGATGCACGAGGCGACCAAAATGCGGAGCTGTTCTGATTTTGGTGAAAACCCAACTATCGAGGCTGTATTGACGAGCTTCTTCCTTTTTGGGTGTTTGTTTGGGAGTAATCAGCATAATGCAGCTTGGTTGCGGATACGCGAAGCCCTCGATCTTGCGGCTTCGCTGGGGTTGAATGATCCTGATTCATATCATGAACTGTCTGGCGAAGAGAAGGGGCAGAGGCTACGAACCTATCTCGTTTTATCGATCACAGAAAGGTACTTGGCAGGTCGTTACATCTCCATTATCTCGCTAACATCAATCCAGAGCCTATGCTTTGCAACGGCGGCATCCAATAACATTCTGGGGCAAACCCGGTTTTACCATGCGTTCAGTCCACGACTTCATTCACAGTGCCACGCATAGCGTTGTCTCCGGAATCATTGTCCACAATGAGAAAGACGCCGAGGGAATGATGGGTCTCGCACGAATGATGGAACTCTTCGACGCAATAGACGAAGACGTAATCGATTGCTGGAACCGACGATGCGACATCAGCAACGGGTACTGCCAGAGACTTACAGAGGCCAAAGCTCTATCAATTCACCAAAATCTCAGTCGTATCAACCAAGCCGAACGATATAGAGGCTATGACTGGTTCGAACGAGCCAAGGGTGGCCGCGGTGAAACCAACAATGTTCTCCTCGCTATGGGACTGCGTGAGACTCAAGCCGCCGACGTCTTCATTACCCAGAAATGGCTCCAGAACCGTGTTTGGCTACTCTCTTCAACACACGGTCTTTTGAGTGTTCACTCGGAACGGCCCGAAATGACCTTTGGGTATGCCGTAACTGTTGCCGAATCAACTCTCCAGCTGTGTCAGTCATTACGGCTTAGTTCCATGGAGGCTCATGGTATAGGTCTGGTATGTTTTTGATACCTCTCTACTACTCAGGTAGCTTTCAACGTGTACTAACAACTTCAATAGACCGAAAAACTGTACGATATCGCCATCTGCGCAACAAATATCCTGTGCAATACCAGCCCGCCTTGCACCCTCAACATGCCAATCAACTTCACCGAAAACATCGCCCCTGCTACATCCTCGACGCCACAGTCTCTAGCTGAGGACTTCCTGCTACTCATGACCAGCTTCCGTGGGGGAAATCATCCTTATTTGGAGAAATATAGAGCACATCTGCGTTCGCTGCAAATTATGGAAGCTAAACCTCAGGAGTGGCCTCAGCGGTGATACTGGGTTGTATTTGATGGTGTTTGGTTCAGAATCCTTGTATATACGGAGTTAACACAGACGCCGATGTCTGGAGAAGATGTGACGGAGTATTGGGCGGTCTTGTATCTTGTATTATTTACTACCTTGTTCGAGTTAAATAGAATTCGTGCTTTCTTGTGGTCAAGCTGTGAGGGCTTAAAGTCCTAGTAACTTGGTATACATACGTCACATGGTGTTACACAGACTACGGGCTATTTATCTCCCAAGCCCGAGATTTCAAAGATTCTTTAATGTTCGAGGCCTCACTTCAAATGACGATTTATACGACCTCCACTTCCGCATAGGAATCTTGGCCGCATACATCTCATCAATCTCAGCAAAAGTCCGACCCCGAGTCTCCGGCATCAGGAAATAAAAGAAGACAATGATACCAGCCATGCAACCCGCAAAGACCAGATAAGTCTTCGCGCCAAGATTGGCCGCATCGACAGAAGTCAACTGCGGGACAACAAGCGTTGTAACGACAGCTGTTGTCTGCGCACAGGCGATTGTATAGGACATGGTATGGTGGCGGAGTTTAGGGGTTGCCATTTCCGACGGCATGAGGTTCGACAAGGAGAAGAACGAACAAGCCCAGAAGAAATTGAATATGAAGGCCAGTGCGGCAATCGCCTTAATGGCCTGTTTGTTGCCTCTGTCGAAGGCTAGACCACCAGCCACCACGTCGATTACGAACAAGATGCTCATTCCGACGAATGCTGTCGGGCGCCTACCAGCTCGGTCTATGACGAAGGGTGCGGCGATGGTTCCGGCTAATGTACAGCAGGATGCAATAATCGTTAGAGTGAAGGCGTTTCCGATTCCTAGTTCTGTGAGGAACAATGTCGTGTACGTTGTTGAGAGGATAATGCCCGAGATTTGATTGAGAGAGAAGAAGGACCCCGCGGTTAGGGTTCGTTTGAGATGTTGTCGGTGGAAGATGTGCCAGAACTTGGCGTGAGATTGTAGGTCCCGTTCATTCGTTTCACTGAGCTTCATCAGACGAAGCTCGTCGTCTACTTCTTCATCGCTGAAGCCGCGCAATTTCCGCAGATTGCCTCGTGCTTTTTCCGTTTCTCCCTTCCCGACAAGCCATTGTGGGCTTTCTGGAAGGGGTATTGTCAAGACAAACAGGATAACTGGCAAGACACACTGCACAGCCAGTGGGATTTGGTAGGCTAAGAGTCCACCGATCTTATCAGATCCGAAGACCACCACAGTGCCTACCACGCCGGCTGTCAAGTTTAAGATGTTGGTTGAACTAACACATCTTCCTCGTATTGAGGCGGGAACCACCTGTTTGCACAATTAGTATCATTCAACTCCACAAGCTGGGAGGGCATGCTACCTCGGAGATATACAGAGGAGCAGTCGCATTGACAATTCCCAATGCAACTGCATTGATTGAACGGCCTCCCACAAAGGCCCCCAGATTCGGTGCAAAGACTTGAAGCAGTCCACCACCCACGGATATGATATATGCAGCAATCAAGGGCCACTTGCGACCAAAGTGGAAGTTCAACGGCGAGGCAAGCAGTCCTCCGATCACGGAGCCCACCAACGGAAGGGAGAAGACGAGGTTTTGATTGCGCGCCGTGAGGACGTACTTCCCGGAGACCGGGTTGGGTCCTTGGAATTTCTCGACCTGATCGTTATTAGGCTCTTATCCCTTGTCACAATATGGAGGGAACACTCACAAAAGGAACCAATGCGGCAACCGGAGAAATGATTTTGTCGTCAAACCCGAACAAAAATGAGGCGGCACCAAAAACTGTACAGGCGAAGATCAACTGGGCGTTGATCGCTTTCCCAGATCTTCCCTCATGCAACAAGTCGACATGCTGGACGTCTGCGTCAGAGCCATCATCTTCCTTTCGGCAAGACATGGCGACGCGGATCGAGCAAAACCAATGCCAAAAGAGCGTGGTCAACCCAAAGTCCCTGGAGCAAAAACCAGGCACTGGGGCCATGGGGAATGCAATATATACACAATGTCAATCCATGTCCAGGCCCGAACGTATGCAAGAAGCAAGGGAGTGGAAGGGATCCCCAGATTCCCAAAGATTTGCGCCCCGGATTTAATTGTCGCATGGAGTTTCTCCGAGATTTCCCATTCATCATCGACCCTTGCTCTCCACGCCAATGACAGGCCAAAAATCCGGGGTTTACTGGCTGCTGTCAGGCCTCTGCTATTCCTGCATACTCCACTTCCCCAGGGATCGTCTTGATTGTGTGATGCTGACCAGTTTCGCCGACAATCCTCCGTCGACATATGCCGAACTCGTCTCCGACTAACTGCCGGGCAAATCGTTCTCCAGATATCCACTGAGCTGGTTTGATGCAGCTATATTCATCCCGAGTGGATACCCGTGGATACCTCTATATTCTCTGATCTTGGTGGTGAAGCGAAATGAGAGACCCGCCAGCCGAGACGATGATCTAATGCAGTGGATTCTTTCTCCCTCGAACTATTTCGTCCTAGCGTTCGCCATTTTCAAATTCGATATCCAACATGCCTGGCACGGAAATTCCAGATATGGATGCGCCTATCCAGAAATCCCGACAAAAGCCTACAAGATCTGAAAGTCATGACGTGAATGGCATTTCATATCATAAGAACGCACCTCGAATCCCTACACAATGGCGACCATCATTTCATTTCCTCGCCCCAGCCGGATGGATGAACGATCCATGTGGCCTTGGCTATGATCCAGTAACAGAACTATACCATCTATCCTTCCAATGGAACCCACACGGCAATGACTGGGGCAATATGTCCTGGGGCCACGCCACATCTCCAGACCTGGTATCATGGACGACATACGAAGACCCAATTCTAACACCGATGGCTGATTATGATTGTCGTGGCGTCTTCACGGGGTGTCTACGATCAACCGACATTTCCGGCAATGCGGGGTCTCTCACTGCCATATACACCTCTGTGAGCAATCTCCCGCTCCATTACACGCTACCGTATGTCACTGGGAGCGAGTCGCTCAGTATAGCTATCTCTGAAGATGGCGGTATGACCTGGGAACGCCAGGATTGTAACCCAATTCTCACTGGTCCCCCTGAGCAATTCAACGTGACGGGCTGGAGAGATCCCTGTATTACGACTTGGGCTGAGGGGCCTCTTTCCAAGGGTTCACCATTAACTCTGTACGGATTCATATCCGGAGGTGTTGTCGGCCAGACACCAACTGCTTTTGTGTATACTGTGGACCCCAATGACCTGCGCAAATGGGAGTTCCTTGGTCCATTAGTCGACGTCGGTCTCAACCTGCGACCTTCCCGCTGGTCCGGCGATTTTGGAGCAAATTGGGAAGTTGCCAATATGATGACTCTATCCGATGGCAATGTTTATCGGGATTTCATCATTATGGGAGCAGAGGGCTGTCTGCCTTCAGAGGGCGCAATCAAAAACGGTGTACGGGAAGCTGGTAGCAAACGAGAACCCCGAGGCCAACTTTGGATGTCCGTCAAAGCATCTGAAAAGCGAAGCTCCAATTCTACAGATGAAGCCCTGGCTACATATGCATTCTCTGGGTTCTTCGATCACGGCTGTTACTACGCAGCGAACTCATTTTGGGATGTCCAAGCTTCTCAGCAAATCGTGTTTGGATGGATTACGGAGGAGGATCTTTCTGATTCTCTGCGCCATCGGCAAGGATTCAGTGGCTTGACCTCTCTACCTCGTGTCGTGGAATTGATGACATTGAACAATGTGAAAAAGGCTCGCAACTCGTCGTTGAGTTCAATTACCTCGATTGAAGTTAACCCTGATGCACATGGCACAGGCAATTTCACTGTTCATACAATGAAAATCAGCCCTGATAGCCGGCTTTCACGTCTTCGAGAAGGTGCTCAGAAGAGTCAACTTGTTAACATACCTTTATCTACCACAGCAAAGGTCATGACGGCGTTAAAATCAACTAAATGGGAAATTAACGCCGAGTTCTCTGTCGGTCAATCTTGTACACGTGTGGGCATCGGAATCCCACATACTTCCGGTAAGACCCATATTAACAAGCCAATCTGTCCCATAAATCCACCCACTAATACACTATTACACTCACAAGACCAAAAGTGCACAACGCTCTCCTGGAACCCAGACACTGAAACATTCACCATCGACCGACCGCACCTTGACAACGCAGAAGTAAACCAAGGCTTTGAAACCGCGCCGCATACATTATTCACTTTCTTGGACGAGCAGGGTCAAGAAATCGAGGAGACTCTCCGAGTACGCGCTTTCTTTGATGCTAGTGTATTGGAGGTGTTCGTTAATGACAGGACGGTCATTTCCACACGCATCTATTACCCCGGAGACCATTGTTTTGGACCTATCTTCTTTGCGGAGGCTGATACCGCCGAGAAGGATGCGCAGCCAGCGGCTGTTCTCATGAGGGCTGATGTTTGGGATGGGATTGGAGTATGAAAGTGTTGGGTTATGTTGAAATACAGTCACAGACCTTAAGTCATTTCACACCCCGACCTTTATATAATCTACATGATCAACTCACCATTATAAGCAACTGCAACCCTAGGCACTTGAAAAGGCAAAGAGAGGTGAAAGAAATACCAGACTAGGGGAAAACCCATGTATGAAACGGTATACTCGCTTCGAGGCTTTCGTGTAGAAACTGTCCAATACTTCATGGCACTGTATACACATTTATGAACCCCCTGTTGTATTGAGATGCAACATTATGATTATTATGTATAATGCAGCCACAAGAATTCAGTAGTAACACAGGGTAGAATCAGACCCAGCGTGGCAAATAGACGAGCAAGTAAGTAAAAAAAAAAAAAAAAAACATCAGTCAAAATGCACGCGGGTAGCCATGGTCATGAAATCGTACGCCAAATCGGCATCCATTGAGCAAGCGCGCGAATACAGACAAACGCAGATACAGATACAGACACTGATGGCATTCACTCCAGTATCCATACACCCGAGATATATACATGGGTATCAAAATCATAACAGCGGAAGGAGCAGACTTGTCTTATCGGGAACCACGCTTCCAGAATTTCCAGCTGGGGAAGTCGATGCGGCCATCTCGCTTGTGGATACGCCAGTAGTAGACTGGTACACCGGTGATGATGAACGCGACCACGATGAGGGTTTGCAGGGGTTCGGCGATGACTGCTCGGCTAAGGAGGAATAGACTGACGCAGCAGAAGATGATTGGGGTAGTGATCCAGGTGCGGTAAGGTCGTTCCAGGTGTGGTTCGCGGATGCGGAGGACAATGAGACCGAGTACCGTGAGGAAGTAGAAGGTGTATCCTGCTACACCGTAGAAAGTAACCAGGGTGCCGAACTCGCCGACAACGATGTATATGGTAGTGAGAGCGCCGTTGAAGGCCATGGCATAGATGGGTGTGAGGCCGAGGGTGGCTTGATCACCGAAGACTCGGGAGAGAGATTTGCGAGCCCAAGAGCGGCGGCGTAGTCGGCTGCCTGCTGGGGGACCTGTTGATGGAGTGGCGGAGAGGCCAATGCGGCCAAATAATGAAGGGAGGTAGCCTTCTTTTCCGGCTGCGTAGACTAAACGACCGCTTGTGAAGGTTGTTGCGTTAAGGGCTCCGAAACAGCTGGCTGAGACGACTAGAGCGAGGATTAAAGCTCCTGCAGCGCCGAAGACTTTTGCGCCGAATTGCACAGCGACGGTGTTGCTTGCCTCGATAGTGGAGTGAGGCAGAACGAGGAAGTATGAGACGTTTGCGAGTAGATATGACAGTATGACCAGTGGCATCGCTGTGTGGATGACCCGAGGCAGGTCGCGGTTGGGATTCTTGAACTCGCCAGTCACGTAGTTGGTCTGATGATGTGTAAGTAGAGGGTTTTCAAAAGGAGTAGAACGCCGCTTACATTGTCCCAGCCGTCAAATGCCCATAGTCCTGCATACAAGGCAACTGCAAAGTCTGAGATCTCCGTGTTGGTGCCCTCAAACCATCCTGTCGTCTTCCATTCCTCATTCGCATCTCCTCCGGACGAAAGGCCAGTCACGGCGACTATAACACCAATGACGGTGACTCCCAACAGAGCCACAAATTTGAAGAACATGAACATATCTCCAATACGGGTTGCGAACTTGGTGGATATACAGTTGAACAGAGTGACCGTCAAAAGGCCACCAAATGCAACACCCTTATTGATCCAGGGACTGACATCTCCCACATCGGCACCCACAAAGGCACGCACGACATATTCACCGAAGATGATCGATATGATCGCCGCAGACCCAGGCTTCAACACCAACACGGCACACCATGTAAAGAGGAAACCCGGGAGCTCTCCAAAGATCTTGGACAGATAAATCTGCGAGCCACCATTGAGCGGAATAGCTCCTCCCAGCTCCGCATAGCTCGCAGCACCCGTCCAGGCTAATAGACCAGCCACAGCCCAAACAATGAGCGAGGCGCCTGGCGACCCGGCGTTGGCATTGACCTGACTCGGCGAAGAGAAGATACCAGAACCAATAATGAGCCCAACAATAAGCGACAGCCCATTCAAATATGTCAGTGTCTTATTCCGCTCCAGCGATCCATCCACCTGTCGGTCCGCCGACGGAGTCCCAACCGGCGCATATCCGCCCTGTGTTTGCGACAGCGGGAAAAGCGTACGTCCAAAATCAAATGCCGAGGAAATGGAATATGACCGGAGACCCCTCTGGTGACCCGATTCGAGTTCGACATCCCGATGCGACTCCCCTAGGGGATCTTCGTCCTCGAGGGAGAGCTTGCGGGATGAGGAGATGCCATCTGGGGAGGAGGAGCGCGAGGAGCCTACAGAGACGGGGGACGAGGATGCGAGGGAGGCGAGTTCTAGCGAGTCTCGAGGAGCGAGGTTGCCATTCCTGTTGCCTTGTGTGTAGGCGTTCGACATTCTCTTTGTTCAAGCGAGGAGAGATGGCTGATGCGATGGCGATGGCGAAAGATAGTATATCGTCAGAGGCGAAAGGGGTTCCCCATTGCCCGAACGAGAACCGCGAGTAGTGAGTGTGAGTGCGTGAAAGAGAGAGAGTGTGTGTGAGAAAGCAGTCGAGAGAAGAAGGGTGCCAAGGGGTGCAATTTATTGAGTGTCGATCACCCAATCGGCGCTTGTTCTTCCCATTCCCCGCGATTTCTCTCTTTTTCGCCCTCATCGCGCTTCCATGAGACCTCACACGCCTTCTCTGTGCTGTAGAGGCAGCCTGAGAGCCATTGCCCGGCCTCGCTATGCTTCAACCGCGACCTCACCCTCACCCTCACCCTCACCCTCGAACCCAAGTCCGATCCCGACTCCGTCACCGAAGTCTTCCCCCGGCTCCAACCCACGTCGCTGGCTGGGCATTATATTCGTGGGAGTATCAGCCGCAGCCGCAGGTGCATATATCCGGTCTCAGAACTCAGACTCGGCGACCCTAAACCCAGACACGTTCACGAAGTACAGCCTCGTATCGCGCGAGCCCGTGTCGGCCACGAGCAGCCTCTTCACCCTGCGACCGCGCAAACCCAGCGAAGACAACTATGATGTCTACGAGGAGGCATGGCGGGCCGGAGTATGGAGTGTGATGTTCAAGCAGCCCCAGCTACAAATTGGAAGAGATTATACACCGCTACCTACGACTGCTGCGACATCGTTAAGTGTGGACGATGAGAATGAGGGTTGCTTGCGCTTTTTCATTCGTAAGGATCCTTTCGGGGAGGTGTCGCGGTACCTGCATAGCATTGATGTAGGTGCTGATGTGGAAATGCGTGGTCCTAAGATTGAATGCGCTATACCGAGTGAGACCGATGATATTCTTTTTATTGCTGGTGGGACTGGGATTGCGCCGGCTCTACAGGCTGGATATTCTCTATTGTCTCGCACGAACAGTGAGCGTCGACCAAGGATTCACATTCTGTGGGCGAATCGGCTGAAGGATGATTGTGCTGGCGGTCAAAGTGATTCCGCGAAGCCGCAGCCCCGAGGCTGGTTTTCTGGGTGGTTTGGCTCGTCCAAGAGTCTCGAGAGCAAGAAACAGGATGCTGTGGCTGTAATGGAAGACAAGCACACTTCTTTGATTGTACGAGAGCTCGAGGCCCTCAAGTCGCAATACCCCGGACAGGTTACCGTGGACTACTATTTGGACGAGGAGAACACGTTCATTGGAAAGAAGGATATCATGAACTCGATTCAATCCACACCAACAGACAGCTCTCGCAAGAGCAAGCTGATTTTGGTTTCCGGGCCCGAGGGCTTCATCAGCTATATGGCTGGGCCGAAGCTCTGGGCACAGGGACAGGAGCTCCAAGGACCCTTGAAAGGAGTCATTCGGGAACTCGACCTCAAAGAATGGGGCGTGTGGAAGCTCTGAGCTCTGAACCTTGTACCAACGTCGGAAACCTTTTGTCATTAAAGCATATTATATAGCATGGATATATTGGGGAGTTATGTTGAATAAACAGTCGCAACTGTCTTGGACTTTCGTCCTATTTCGTTACCCATCACACGTTCCTGGCTTAAAGCTCCAGGTTGAATTCGCTCAAACACAATAATGCCCTCGAATCTATTGTCCGGTGGCAAAGTCTTCGAGGTACTTCACCAATTTCTGCACATTTTCCAACGGAACCGCGTTGTAGTTGCTGGCACGCATGCCGCCTACACTGCGGTGGCCCTTGAGGCCTTGGAGAAGACGCTTCTCAGCACCTGCAATGAACTCCTTCTCCTTGACGTCGTCGCCGCCGTTGACGCGGAAGCAGATGTTCATGCGGCTGCGGACGCTGGCGTCCGGAACAACCTGGTAGACTTGAGGGTACTTGTCCAAGACACCGTAGATAAGCTGGGCCTTGTTGTTAGCGACGGCCTCTTGGCCGCTCACCTTCTGGGTGCTGAACTCGGCCACAAGGTCAGCCATGACCTGGCCAGCAATCCAGAGGTTAAAGATAGGGAGGGTGTTGTAGAGGGAGTTGTTCTTCGCGATAGTGGCGTAGTCGAACACGACCGGACCGGGGAGACCACCGATGTTCAAGCGGTGAAGGAGAGCAGGGGAGGAGTCGCGGTCTGGGGAGGGAGGAGATCCTTGCGAACAATGGAAATGGTGATGCCGGTGACACCAATGTTCTTTTGCGCACCGCCCTGTGTATACAATTAGCTTGGTACTGCCATGTTGATTAGGTTATTACTTACGAAGATGACGGCATATTTGCTAACATCAACCTTGCGGCTGATGAAGTTGGAGCTCATATCAGCCACAACGAGGCGCTCGTCCTCGGCATCCTGACCCTGAGCCTCCAATGACTTGGGGAATTGCTGGAACTCCACACCATCAACGGTCTCGTTGTCACAGAAGTAGACAAACGCGGAACCCTTGCCGCCCTCCTTCTTGGTGGGGGTCAAAGACCAGGACTCCTCAGCGGGAATAGTTCCAAACTTTCCACCGTTGGCCTTGCGAGCATCAAGAGCAACGTTCACGTACTTGGAACCTACAAGCTTGCTCGCTTCCTGGGAAGCCTTGAGCGACCAAGATCCAGTCACAAGGTAATCCAACTTCAACTCCTCCTCAACTTCCTTCTGGAGTCTCTGGAAGACCAATTCGTCGATCTGCGACTTTTCCGCACCGGGGTTAGCCGCCTGCGCATCGGTCTCAGCCCTGCGGCGGCGGCGCTCAATCCAGACGGAAACAAGGTTCTGCACCACAGCGCTGAAACCACCGCTACCACCGGCCTGCATGAACAGGATCTCATAGTTGTCGGGAATATCGAGCAGAGCGGTCAAGTTGGCTTTGGCATCGTCGAGGATCTTGTTGGCCGTGGGCGAGCGGTGCGAGATCTCGCCGAGACCAAGACCGCAATCGTTGAAATTGACGAAGGCCTTGGCACCGGCCTCGACGACGGAGGTAGGGAGGGGAGCTGGGCCGGCTCCAAAGTAGGAGATTTCTTGTCTGGAGGGCATGATTGAGGTGAGGATATGTGCAGAAAAGAGAAGAGCGGGAGGGAAAAGATCAAAGTGTGGACCGCTGGTGGATCACCCGGGAGTACAGAGTATTTATACGATGGTTATGCTCTTCCCAGGTTATATGTTGAGGTTTTCTTTTTTGAAGAAATAGCGCCCAATATATTCACCGGACGTGTACGTATGTTTAGCATCCAATTACTAGTTTCATAGGCAGTCGCGGCAATGGCGGGGTATGAGTCAATTGTGAGAACCCTGGTGGTTGAGTCATGGAATATATTGATGTTTTTACTGCTTACTATGTACCTAATGCTCTGAAGAACTTGGTGCTTGAACTACCATGTTGTTTTATTCTAGTTCATTTGATGATCGCCGACTAAGGTTATACAATACTCTATCCAATGGCGGGGTCAAGGCATATACTTCCTGCCCAAGGCATTTTTGTCGATAGTACAGAGTCCATGTATAAGCAATTAATCTAAGATGACTATGTCCAGCTGAACGCTGTAAATGTAATTGCCCTCTGCTCTGGGTCTATAACTTCGTGTATACTGTTATACTGTTACTGGGTAGTAGGCTACTGACTAGTTAGATGGATCCGGTATCGGCTGAACGCCGAGTCACGTGCAAAATGATGTGATCGTTTTGCACTGTTTGTCTCATATCGAACTAAGTTATCCTGCAACGTCCCTATATATCGGTTTATTCTGGCCTGGCACAGACGACCATCAGCCTGAACTTGCCAATCATCAATGCCCACTGCCGTCGGAGCATAAAATTTCCGGAATGCATCATATTTCGTTTTGATCGCGTGCAGGGAATTGTAGTTGGAACCAAAAGGCCTGCTTCCAGTCTGGCTGTTGGGGAACCGCCTGTCTGTATGGTTAGCTGGTGATTTACAAGTCATGAATGTGCCTCGCCTTGCCTCGCTCATATAACACCCCGAGTCTGGAGTCAAGTCTGTCAGGATCGGCACCCACTTGGTCGGTGGGCCAGTTCCTAGAGTTCGTGTGTCAGGGAGCACTTCGAAGCTGCTGCACATCATGCCGGAGAAGAGCGTACGTAGACAAGTAACAATCAATGCCACTGTACGCCACGCTGGCAGAACTAAATTCCAGATATTACCCGTCACACATGACGAGACATTCAGTCCAGTGCCCACAAATGTGACCCCATCAGCGGTGATTCTCTGGACGGCATCCGTGAGCTGTGAGTTGTTCTGCTGGATGACATCGAGCGGGATAAGACGGCCGTCATATTACGCGTTTTGCACCAGCTGCGTCGGGTTTCGTTCGATCAGTTGCATATAGTGCTGAAAATAGGAGGGCGACTGGGTGATGTTCAGGGTGTAGGAGATGTTCAGTTCATGCAGGTTTTGCAGAAAAGGCGCCAGCAACGTCTTGGCCTTCGCTGCTGTATGCATGGGCAGTGTCAGCGGGGTGAGCAGGAACGATGAATGTGTGATCTCTGCGATAGCCATCCCACCAGTCGCGGTGTACGCGGGCAGGTGACGATGGTAATGGCCCACGGCTTCAAAGAAATGCCTCGATGAGGAGGTATTGCTCTCGAACTGGAGAACGACGCCGGTGGCAGGGAAATCAGGAAACGCCTTGACGGTCATGGCATACACGACGCCATATGTCCCTCCTCCGCCGCCTCCAGAAAGCGCCCGGTACGGATCCGGGTACTAGGTGGGCGATGCAGTCAGCAATCGTCCCATCTCATCCACCACTCCCCATTCCAAGACCAGGTCGGCCCCAAGGCCGAACCGAGAGCTCAAGGCCGAGTGACCCCGCCTTGCGTGTAGCCGCCAACGGGGCCTACAGTGGCACATTCGCCGCCCACAATGACCAGCCCTCGTGCATGGGCGGCCTCATAGATGTCGACGCCTTGAACGCCTGCAGTCATGCGCAGGGCCGGCCGGGTATAGTGCGCACTGGTGTAGTTCAGGAAGTCAATGTCCTGAAGAACATCTATACCGGGTAATATATACTCATGGCCCGTGTTGCGAATGACGAAACGAATATTTCGTTCCTGGGCGAATCGAATCGTCTCAATGAACTCGTCCGGGGAGCTGGCATTGACCGTGTAGCGCACCATTGCACCCAATGTGCAGGGTTTTGATCGGGGGGTAAAGGCTTCACAGGTCTCATTGGCGACGAAGGCTGCCATGAAGAGGAGAAGGAGAGCGGGAGAGCCTGTCCTACCACTGGCTGGCATGGGTATTATCTGCATTTATCGTGGAATTGCCATTTACATTTCTCAGCTCGCTGACCTACTGGCTGCTGTGGTACTTCCCTGTTGGATATTTCTATGCCCTCGCGCGCAGGGTACAGTTTCCTTATGTACGAGCTCTTTGGAGTATTTGCTACCAGTCTTGCTCAGCTGTGCGCATCGCTCATGCCAAATATCGAGGCCGCTTTTGCTGCTAACGGATTCTTTTTCATGTTCTGCAACACCTTCGCGGGAACACTTTCGCCAAAGCCGGTGACCCACCCCGGCTGGCGTTGCTACTACAAGGTCTCTCCACTCTTCTACTTAAACAAGGGCGTCGCCGTGGATGTATTGCAAGATTTGCCAATCCGGTGCGAGGAGTCGGAGATCTTAACCTTCTACACGGTAAATGGCACGAGCTGTGGCCAGTGTGCCCAAGACTTCCTGAAAAGCGCCACGGGATATCTGCTCAATCCCACCAGCATGACGGAGTGCCATTATTGTCGTTACAGTGACGGACAATCATACGTAAGTAGTTTCTGATCAGGGGAAAACAATGTATCTAGTTCAGGAACTAATCATTCAGTAGTACTGGCAATATGGCCATGAGTTTGCTAATCGGCATCGCAATATCGGCATTTTCATCGAATTTATCGCGTTCAATTTCACCATGGTTCTAGTAATAACCTATCTCACTAACATGCGCCGTCAATGACGGATGGTACATTCCTGTTTGTTGTGGCTCCAGACTACAAGAGAGGGACCTGAATTTTGGGAGTGACTTTGATTAGAGTAGGAAAGCCAAGATAGATAGGAAAGTTTAATTGAATGATCTGGTTCTCTCTCCGAGTTCCCTGCGTGTGATTCTACTCGCAGTATCTTATTATTGACCGTAATGAGCTCTAGGCCTCGACGGAAGTGACATGACATCCACTACAGCTCCGGCTTTTGAGCGATGATCTTTCCCAAGAAAGCTTTCCTCCGCATCCGAACTAAATGGAACATGCACTACACCGATATTAGTTGGTAAGCCATCACTAGCATGGCGGGTTTCTCTTGGCTAATCTGGTTTGGGAAGCTCAACTCCAACTCCATGGAGTAAGTGTCAACATCCATCTCATACCAAGGTGTCTTGGCTACCAAGACTTAATTTATCCTAGATTGGCAGATGGGAGACCGGCGCATATTAAGACCACCAAGCTTTCTTCAAACAAGTTGAAGTGCCGAAGTATTGATATTCCGAGCAGAATCACTCTTTTCCCTCAATCTGTTGTTATATTTGCGTCCTGCAAACTATGAACAAGATGAAGCTTTCCAGTGATGAAATGATCATGGCTTCCTCAGATGAGAGTGCTCAGATAAGCTATAACACGTCGCTTTCACGTCATGGGAACAGGCAGGAGGAAGCTTTCCAGCCAGTCCCACAGATTGGCAGTCCAGTAAAGTACCTTATCCACACATATTCCATTGAAAAGATTAGACCATCATCTTACAATACATAACCTACTACCAGACAGCTCTAGACATGGGCGCATTCGCAATTGCCTTTACAACTCTATCGATGAGTCTCATGGAGTGGCGAAGCGCAGTCATTACAAATGCATATATCGGAATTGCTTCTTCACAGCGGGCATGGGCCTGGTGTTGATCGCCCAGTGGGAGCTAGTGCGCGGAAATTCATTTGGTCATACGGTCTTTGGGGGCTTTGGTCAGTATCCAGTATCCTCTATCTCGATATTTGTGCTCTGTCTGGATCTGATTATTTGCTTTTATCCAGGTTTGTTTAACTTCGCTTTTGCCGCGATCAATGCACCGGCCTTTGGGGTCGCGGATGCCTCTAAAGATGATCCTGCCGCATTGAATAATGCGATTGGATATTTTCTACTCAGTGAATTCCTTTATTCTTCTAGTTGGGATCATGCTAATATGACGACAGTATGGGGAATATTCGTTTTCTTTTTCACCATTGCCGCAATGCCAATGTCAGTAACCACATATCTATTCTAAAAACGTGGTCACAGCTGACTAGGAAACAGGAACCTGGTGTATATGGCTATGCTTGGAACCTCCCAAATCACATACACTGTGTTGGCTGCATCGTACTTCTCGATGGCGGACGATCGTGTATCAACTGGCGTCGCTCTGAAGAAGGCAGCTGGGGCGTTCGACTTTGTCCCCGGGTTGTTGGCATGGTACACGGTCAGCCACCTGATGCGTCAGGATGCACTCCTGTTCTCGTTCCCACTGGGGAATACTGGTCTTTTGTACGCGCGATGCGGCGGAAGAGACGATGTATCAAAAGGGGGGGACCAGGGCTTTTAGGGTCACATGGCCTGATGGGTGTAGAGATGAACGAGCTTTGGGTGTCAGTCTGGATATTTACGAGACTGATGGTGAGATTTAAATGAAGCTATCGCGTTGTGAGATACATTATGCACTATGATGATCTATTTGGCGAGTGTGACCGAGTCTCCTCGGCATATGTTTCAACGATTGTATCGGAGTACAGATCATCATAAATCTGAGCTGAAATACTATCCAACATAACTCTATGAACCCGTTCTGTTACCCTACTTATTTCATCAAAAATCAAACCTGTTGCCAGTACGCACACCGGTCTGTATTGGTGGAGGCCGGCTGAACATTCACTCCGTCGTCTCCCAGATAGAGCAGATTAGCCTGTCCATGCTTGCAGGCGTGTCATTATCAGAGAGGACCCAAAGGAGGTGTCTGTGTATATCGCAGACTACATCATCGGTATGTGATAGAGAGGCACTTGGGGGTCTCTCTCGACATTCGGATTTCCCGTCTTAACAAACTGCGCGATCTGCCATTGTATCAGTCGAGCGATGGTGGCATTCAATGAGCCGGAACCCTGCCCATTGTAAAAGACCGACGTGGTGTCCGAGAGATGCATCGCAGACGCCACCGCATACTCAATTGCATACCCCTGCGTTGCGACGGCTCTATGTAAATACCGAGTGTTGCATCTGGTGGTGAACTCGGACCAGAACAGATTCGCCCGTTCGTGCTGACTGCGATACAGCCAGCGGCCATTGAAGATGGAAGCAGCAAACCAGCGTATCGGTCAAAATTGGCATCGTTGGTTATATTGGCCGGGCCAATGCGAAGCCTTCGTTGGAGGTGTACGAGGTGAGGATACGTACCGAGGGATCGACCTTGCGCTGTATCAGGAGTCTCTTGGGACTCCATCAATGGCCTAGCGGGATGAAGTAAAGACTGGTGAGTATCCAAAGAAGGTAATAACGAATAAGAAGAGCAAGTAGCGCAGATTGGTACTCACTGGACCCAATACGCCAGCCCCATACGGACGAGATGGCACCAGAACATAGTTACCATCAATCAAGGCCTGAGATGGCAGAAGCAGGGCCTCTTCCACGCTGCTGACATTCAACAATGCCAGGAAAGTATCCAACAGATTCCTCAGTGGCCGGGATCTTCGTGTCCGGTTCCCAGGCTGGGCTCTGGACAATAGTCTGGGCGAACGGGGGACTAATGGCGCGTCCGTAGGCCGTCAGCTGCATCGTGGTTGAGCCCCACCCGGTCGAGACACTCATGACGGTGACTCGCGAGGGATCGCCACCGAATTGTGATATATGCCGTTGTACCAATTCCAGCGCCAAACGCTAATCATACAGTCCAGCATTGGGAATGCCCCTTGCAGACCGAAACTTCCGGCCTGACAGTCATCCAAATGCGCCCAACTGTCGACACCATTCCAGATGAGCCACTGTGAGAGAGAGAGGAAGGAGATGTGTACGGGAAGGAAGGGAATGACGTACTCGATAATCGACTCCCACATAGATCATGCCAGGGGACCCATCTTCCCGGCTGGTATGGATCAGACCGGAAGGATCCTGACCAGACTTGGACCCAGACACATATGCTCCATCCTGGAAATATACCCACACAGGCGCGCTATGTCGTTTGGACATGACCTTTTCCGGGACATACACCCCAAGCAAGAGGCAATCTTCCGACTCTAATGGATCCCGCTCTGCAGCGAGCGGCGGGTTGGTGCAGCCATCCACTCCATATACCTGGTTATACGCAGCGGTAAAATTGAAAACTGAGCCTGCAGTTCCGGCATTGACAAAGCTGTTCTGCACATTGAACCAACAAGCTTGAGACTGGGGACAGATATATCCAGTCCTGTGCCATTGACGATCTCGCGACTGCGTTTGCGTGGGGGGACGGGCTGGGCGAACCGCAGGGAGTCCAGCGGGGGTTCGGCATAACGAATATTGGTAAACTGGTAATAGCGACCCGTTGACTGTACCCTCGATTTATCATCAGAAGCCATTCTTTGTTTGTTTTTCTTTGTCACGGATACAGGACTCACCTTGAAGCTACTGGCTCGGTGGCGCTTATAGCCCAGGTCCACTATGGGCAAATTGGCTGCTGCAGCCCCCGCAATCAGCAGACAGGCCCAAATGATGGGCAGCATTCCGAGACTGGGAATGAATTACAATTAATAACGAATAATGTTGTGTAAATTCAATTTTGTATATTCTAGTTGGTCTATAGCTTTTATATTTGAAAATGACATAGCGTAGTGTAATGTTCCGTCCACGCCAAACCTCCAGGGAACCCTCGATATAGAAAGTGAATACTCCGTAGTATACATGAGGTTAGGGCTAAAAGGGGCACCTGCTCATCTGCTGAGTCATCGACTGATTAGAAATGGCCGAATCTAGTTACTGGAGTGCCCAAAGGAGATTCGGAGCTGGTCAGCCCACTGGGAGTCTGTCATTGGTCAGAGATCCAAGTTGACAAAGCCAACCGTCCCAAAGGAGTATGTTCTCTTCTCTTCCAGCTCGCATTTAAGTAAACAGCACAGTCGACAAAATGGATACTTTTGGCTACTTCCCTCATTCCTGGCTTCTCTCTTTCTTTCCTCTACTCCATTGGGCATATCTACCTACGACTTGACGCTCGGTTCGCCTTTCTTCACCATGTCTATAAAGGATTCGACGAATTCGACAAATGAGAGCGTACTCGAAAGTCAATCCCCGACCCGCTTGGATGAAACAATCCCGATCACATCTCGGGATGCTGAGAAAGACGAAACCCCACAGCGAGAGATTCAAGGCATTCGCTGGCTGCTCATCTGCATTGCTGTCTTCTCTGCCAATCTGCTCTATGGCTTAGACAATACTATCGTGGCCGACATCCAGGGAGCTGTTGCGGGCGCTTTCGACGAGTATTCCCGGCTGGGCTGGCTCGGTGTGGGCTTCACCTTGGGATCGGTCGTTTTTATTCTCCCGCTAGGAAAAGCCTATGCCATCTTCGATACCAAATGGCTCTTTCTCGGCTGTTTGACCATGTTTGCCGCCGGCAGTGCCCTCTGCGGAGCAGCTCCCAGCATGAATGCCATCATTATTGGGCGCGTGTGGGCGGGAGCTGGTGGAGCGGGCATGTATTTGGGGTAAGTGTGTCGTTACTGGTAAAAGCAGAGAGAGAGAGGACTAACCAGCATCTAGAAATCTGAATCTGATCACCATCCTAACCACTCCCAAGGAACAGCCCGTGTATGTGGCCCTGGTTGGATTGATCTATGGTACCGGCTGTATCCTGGGTCCCATCATTGGAGGTGCCTTTTCTGATAGTGCGGCCACCTGGAGATGGGTACGTAGGGTCTCTTTCTCGTCTCTTTGACTGTGTTAATTCCAGGACAGGCATTCTATCTCAACCTGGTCATCTTTGGGGTCATGTCACCCGTTTATCTCTTTCTCTTGCCCTCCTTGCCGCGCCCGGCGGGTGAGGGCCGCAGCTTCATCAAGAAGCTCGTGGAGCTGGACTGGGTGGGCACGGTTCTGTCTGCGGGCATGCATGTCGCCATAATTTTGTTCATCGTCTTTGGCGGAGTCGAATGGCCCTGGACGGATGGGCGAAATGTTGCGTTATACGTAGTCTCCGCCGCCTTGGTTGTGGCCTTCGTGCTGAGCCAGTACTATTGTATTGGAACCAACACAGACGAGCGATTGTTCCCTGGTGAGTTCTTGAAGGACCCTACGATGATCCTCCTCTACATCCTGATGGCCTGTGGTGGTGCCGCCCTCTTTGTGGCGGTCTACTATATCCCACTCTACTTCCAGTTCGTTCACGGTGACTCCGGCATTATGTCAGCGGTGCGGCTGTTGCCATTCATCTGCTTTTACGTGGCGACGATCCTGCTCTGTGGGTGGCTCATGCCCAAGACCGGCTACTTTATCCTCTGGTACCTCGCAAGCGGCATCCTTATGCTCATTGGATCCGTCTTGATGTACACTGTGCACTTCGATACCAGCGCCGCCAAAGTCTACGGGTACTCCATCCTAATGGGTCTAGGCATGACCACCACGCAGGCTGCCTATGCGGTGGGACCGGCCCTGGTGACTCCAGACCGGGTGGCCGAGTGCATTCAGTTCATGAACATCGGCCAAGGTCAGAGTCAACTGCTGGGGTTGGCCATCGCAAGTGCCATTTTCCAGAGCAAGACACTTAGCGGGCTCAACGACCTGTTGGGGAGCAGGGGTTATTCCCAAACGGAAATCGAAGGTGCCGTCGCCGGCGCCCAGAGTACCCTATTGGAGCAGCTGCCACCGGCTTTGAAAGTGCAAGCACTGTCGGTGATTGTGGATGCGATCGATGCTGTCTACGTGATGGCGGTTGCGGCAGGGGCCTTGTACGTGGTTGCATCCTGCATGCTGCCTCGTCGTCGGTTCTAGATCATTTTGAGAGGGAGCAGCTACGTAGAGCCATACCTCCAGACGAGATATCGGATTCTCGTCCGCGAGTGGGGCGATTTGGTAATGGGGCTTTTTCTGTTCATTGAGCGCGAGGTAGACTTCTAGATGCCCTTCACACTTTTATCTTTCACAAGGTTCTTAGCTGGTGGAGCCAAAATACACAATCCCCTTCTTGCTATTTTGACTTCCGTCTGTTTATCTTAATTGGCAACGCGCAGTAATTGGATTCATCAAGTGTTCTTTGCTGAGGCAGACTGAGGCAGAGAGAGGATCAGATGCTGGAATGAGTCGCAGTTGAGAGAGCTTTTATAAATTACTTTGGCCCCCAACTTTATATCAATACTATAAGATATACTATGATGTCACCGCCCCCATGTCTTGGATAAAAGATCCTGGGACTGCGGAGACAAAAGTTCAAGGTACGCGATTTTCCTTGGATATGAAGCTGCGATCTGATCCCTGAAGATGTTGCAGTAAAAATAACCCCTCGTGTTTTGAAACTCCCCTTTCCTTGCTCTTTCTCTTTCTCCCACATTTCTCCACTATTCACAATGTCAAACACCGAACTCCCCAACCCCGGGCGCCGCCGCAAACCAGCCAACATATACTACACACTCCCATACTTCGAACCAGTCATGTACTCCTACGTCTTCATCGGCTCATCCATCTTGGCCTGGGTAGCCGACTACCTCACCATAGTTGGAAAAACATGTATGTGGACCGGGTTCGCCATAACGTGCGCACTAGTGATCGCCACCCACCCAACGATCACCACCGATCGGATAAGACCCGATGAGAAGGGAAATCCTATAAAAGTACGCCGTCCGCTGGTCGGGTTTAAAAGATGGGAGTTTGCTTTGGATATCGAGAGTATTGAGAATGGGCTTTATGATGATCCGTATGGGAATTCGGATGAAAGACTTCATGATGGGTGTCGGTATACATATGCTTGGATTCGGTTATAGATTGTTCTTCTGATTTGATGGGTGTTGTGGTATTCTCATAAAACTCTTTGTTATTTTGGGTTGAATGGAGTTCCTGGCATGTTGGGTTGTCTACTACCAGATCAAGTAGATGGTGGAATTGGACTTGAGATATGCTTGAAAAGGTACTTATCCCGCCAATCAAACTTGCCAGGATTATCCTGTACTATATAATCCTTGTGGACTAAAGCAGTTGCTGATAAAGCAGGTAAGTATTAAATGTACATATCCGGAACTCCGACTCCGTATCCCAATCCAGAAGTCCTAGACAAAGCGGAAATATATCAAGTCTCCCCTCCAATTTTATATTGAACACAATCTCCCTTCAACTATCTATTATCCAAGCACCATGGGATGCCCTTCCAAACACCTACAAACAGGCAGTCTTCAAAGAACAAGGCGCCAGCCTATCCCTAGAAGAAGTAAGCTTAACTCCGCCTAAGCGTGACGAAATTCTAGCCAAAGTCGAAGCATATGGCGTATGCTATTCCGACCACTTCGCGCAGACAAATCCACGTCGATATGAATTACATTTAGAAACTCATTCCGATCTTTCTATAGTCCCCTCGTTCCTGGCCATGAGGTTATCAGACAAGTGGCTGCGGGTGGGGAGGATGAGACTATTTAGAAGGTTAGGGTTTAGATTAGGGTGTATAGCATGGTAGACATGATAGTATCTAAGTTTTTCCCCTTCCCCGATATTGTTGATATTTATACACTGGAAAGGTACCTGCGTGGCATATAGAAGGACTACTTCTAGGTGTGTGATAACGAGTAAGTAAACGGTATTTCCCGGAATAGTGGGTGTATATCTTTTCCTCTTCCCCCACTGCCCCCAATGTATAGAATCATATCCTCTCGATACTAATACTAACCCCAACCCCCTAGATGCCGAATACTGCACTATCCGTCGCGAAGCAGCAATTCACATCCTACAGCACGTCAACGCAGCCAAATACGCGCCGATGCTCTGCGCCGACGTAACAGTCTTTAACTTAATCCGGCAAATGAACATCCCAACCGATGAAATTATCCATCCAAGGACTGGACGGGCTGGGTCATCCGGCGCTGCAGTATGCGAACAAAATGTGATACCGGGTCGTGGCACTATCGTGGTGTTCCGAGAAGAAAGGCTTTGCGTGGAAATTGGGGGCGTGTGAGTATATTGATACGAGTCGGGAGGATGCTATTGCTGCGTGGCAGAAGCTTAGGGGAGCGAGCCCGGTTGTTTCTATGGCTCCTATGCTAGAGATTATTAATCCGCTTATTCGAGGGTTAGGTGTGCTTGGGAAGTCGTTGATTCTTTCTAGTAGGTTTCTTGTTTTGGGTTACTAGGCTTTTGGTGGATGCTGATGTGGATATAATTGTTGGTGGTATTGAGGTGCATACTGGCCTGTTGGTGATTGGGACTTTGCCACCGGAGTTACCGAAAGATCAAGATACTAACTCTATTGCAGGTTGGAAAGGGCATGTCCATCTGGAGCTGGCCTAGTGGTCATGCCGCCGATTCCGAGGATGCAATTGCCTTTGCGGACCTGCATGGCATCAATTGTCTGGAGGAAGAGTTCCCCTTGGAACACTGCAACGAAGCATTTGGTAATTTCTTTTCTCTTGTCCCGGGTTTTATCCTCTCTGACCTGCTGACTTTCTATAGCGGCTATGGTGGAGGGAAGTGTACGGTTCCGTGCGGTCATCACAATGCAGTAAGAAGTTGAGAGGATCTGGCGTTTTCAGAGTCTCTGGATAGGACGAGAAATGATGAATACGGGCGTTACGGTAGCATTACTCTAGGGGTCCTGTGGACTTAATCTCGAATCGAAGTGTATTTTCTCGTTTGATTCTTTTCTTATCAAGATTACGATCGATCCCGAGCCGATTTAACCTCTGTCGGGTCGGTCCAAGGTCTGCCCTTCATGCCAGTGGCTGACTGAGTTTATATATCTTCCTATCTTCCGAGGTCCACGCCTTCTCCGTTCTTGACACTAAAAACGTCAATCACATCTCTTTACGATATATATAGAATTGACACGTTCTCACGGATAATATTTTGTCTTAATCCTTGTCCATTGAACCTCGGTCAACCATCGGCCCGTTGCTGATAGAGTCTGGACTGCTTTCTTATAGAGCTATGGCGGCAGGGAGTCACTCCCAATGGTATATTTCGGCGTCGGGCCGGAAATCCCACTCAGATAGAATTCTGCAGCCTATACACTAAACGCTTGCTATGACGATCTAATTCCTAGACAGGTATCATTTCGCTATAACCAGGGATCGCTGTATGCAAATGCCTACATAACTGACTATAGGAGTCAGTTGGTGATATCAAAGCTTCTATAGTCCATTGATCTATTTATTACGAATTTTGTATGGAGGGATGGCTAGGAAAATTCGCTATGTTGTGATAATTAGAAATTCGTTCTATCGCATGGTAGAATCATATACGACAAATCCTATCGCCACAAGAGGAATATGCTTCGTTGTAATCGTAGCGGCGAGTTTTACTATACCTTCAGTAATGAGGTGACTCACTAGTGGGATTAAAGCCATGTTCTCCACGGCTCACTTTGCCCTTGAATGTTATTGGTACCTTTGTCACGTTAGATATGCTCTTATTTTTCTCTTTGTTGCGCAGCCTCGACCCCCTGTCCCTCCTACCCCTCTCCATCTCATCTTTAACATTCAGGAAATTACTTTAAGATTGCGGCTGCAGTTTGGAGTTGACTGGTCTGAATCAGATCTCCATCGTCTTGTCTTGTCCTCCCGTGGCTCCGTCATGTACTCCACTTTCTCCGCCAACTTCGACACCACGATTGACATCTCCCGTGAGAGGTCAGCGTCAGCCACGCCTGTCAAAGCTCCACGTCCTAAGCGTAACCAGGTCGCTCGGGCATGTGACTGGTGTCGGCTCAATCGCGTGAGATGCGATGACAAGCAACCCTGTCAGAACTGCTTGAATCGAGGTGGTCATTGCAGTAACACAAAACCACAGGAGGCTACCTCGCTCCCGGCTGCGAACCGGTATGAATCTCTCTTCACTCTCATCTCTCGAGTGCAGTGGCCTGCTGATCCATACCGAGAAATAGGGAGATACAGCGGTTACGAAATAAAGTCAAGGACCTTCAGGAGCAGATCGCAAAACTTAAAGATGAAGCAGAAATTCAAGCACAGGCCGGTTGCGTGACACCGCCGTCATCAGATGCCGCCCACAGCTCGGTCGACTTTGGGGAGCTTGTCAATACCACGGAAGGATGGCAAGGCCTCCAAGAGACAGGGCAGATTTACTACGGACCCTTGTCGTCCTCATATTTTGTCACCCGACTCACTCGCTATCTCTCTCAAGCGCTCAATCAGCCAATTGACAATGCGAAGCTGGAGGCATGCATGGCACGCTTTCATTATAATCCCCCGAGCCATCAACCGTCTCGATGGGATACAAGCCCCGCCAGCCAGACGGATCAGCATCCGGACGGAAACGAGGAGGCCGAGGACTTGACCCGGTCACAAGAGGAACACTTTCTCAATCTGCTCTGGCAGTCCTTTCATTGTGTCTATCCTGTCCTTTCCGAAGTTAAATTCCAGCAATATTACGACTCATTGTGGTCCAATCTAACGCCGGATGGTATTTCTACCCGGAAGCAATCCGCCTTGGTCGATGTATTGTTGGCAGTGTGTATGCACTACAGCAGCACCTTCTTCGCCGGTGAAGACAATCAGCAGGAGGATTCGGAGGCTGGATGGCGGGCCAAAAACGCGAATCTCGCTAGTCGAGCTTACTATCAGAGGGCCCAAAGGCTCCTGCAGAGTGAGCTCGAAAATCCAGGCATCGTGGTGGTGCAGAGTCACATCTATTCGATTATCTATCTGTACAACACCTCCCTACTGAACATGGCGCATATTAACTTGGGTGCCACGCTGCGAATCGCCCACGCGCTGCGACTGCACGTCCGCCCGCCAGACAACATCTCCTCCGCGCAGCAGGAGCTACACCGCCGAATTTGGTGGACACTCTATCG
Source organism: Penicillium canescens (assembly GCF_028828765.1). Lineage (NCBI taxonomy): Eukaryota > Fungi > Ascomycota > Eurotiomycetes > Eurotiales > Aspergillaceae > Penicillium > Penicillium canescens. The sequence continues at coordinate 2,469,662 of NW_026703973.1, forward strand.
AATCGATAGCCAACTCTCGATGACCTTGGGCAGGCCGCCACTTATTCAGCTGCCCCATGTCAGCTGCGGGCTTCCTGGAGATACTGGCGAGCACGCAAAATTATCTGGCACAGTCCTCCTCTCAAACGATGAGGATATCAGTTGGCTCAGCTTCCATGTCCAATGCACAAAGCTCACATTTCTTGTGCAGGGCGTGCAGGCGGCATTTCAGCGAAAATGTTCCCAGTCGCTGAATGGGGATAAGGCCAAGGATATTTATGATGACCCACGCCTCCTCGAGACCTTGGCCGAGTTTCTCGGAAGGGAGATGACGGTCATTCATGACTGGGTTCAAAATGTGCCGCAGTCCCTATGTAATGCTCGAAAGGGCGTGGGGGAGCCTTTCTCCACCAATCGCGCCGCGCTCAACCTGTCCCTGTATAGCCCGCTCTGGCTTCAGCGCCAACGCCTCCTGCTGGAGCTCCACTATCACCACCTTCTGATCTCGACGCTGCGTCCCTTCATGCGATTCCCTCCCGTGAGCTCCTCCATGACCCCGCTCACTGACGGTTACAATATCTCCTGCCTGAACCACGCCATGGCGATCACCAGTATCCTAAACCAAGTGCTGTCCGAGACGGATCTCTTGCGCGGCTGGTCGCCCATCTTCCAGTACCAGTGGGATTCCATTCTGTGCACCCTGGGATTTGTGCTCGCAAATGCCCTCTGTCCCCCAACCTCTTCCGCCCACAAGTCGCTGCAGACAGCGATTAGCACGCTAGAACTCGTGAGTGATCACTTCTTGGCAGCCAAAAACGCGGCTCAGGTCGTCCGCGAAGTCAGTTGCCAGGCGGATCGGCTCATTGACCACCAACAAGGTCTATCACGGCGACAAGAGCCACGTGGCAGCCAATCCTTAACTACTATGCCCTCGGCTACGTCAGCCGACATAGTCGCCAGTACTGAAGCCCAATGGATGCATGCGAGTGCGATGATGCTAGACTCTTGGACTACCAACCCGTGATTTGGCCAATAAGGGTTCGTTTCATGAGAGAAAACCTAGAACTAGAACTCACGGAAATTGTGAGTTTTATAGATGGCATTTGTGGAGAGGAAATAGATTATGGAGAAGGAGGAGTTGACTCTTTTGTTTCTTTGTTATGACAACGATGATAACGATCCAGAGGAAATATTAGAGCTAATAGGGAGAGAGTGACTTATATAGTTATTAACGCTCATGATACCTCATTTCATGCCACACTGGTGTATCCATGCATACTATGTAAATACCTATCACTATTAGCTTCAGTGGGAGATAAAAGAGCGTGGAACAATCTAAGTAGAATGCCACGGAGTCCGACTCCCTTGGACTTTACATTGCCCTTTCTTATGGATATCGATCTAGCATACTGACACGCCTATGTATCGTACTGCAGCAGTTAAACTTAGATGAAGAGGCTACTGTGTGCCATGTAGACCACAGTAGTATCAAGTCAAATCTTCGAATGAGAGGGGAGAAAGTCAGAGCGTAGGAGATCACGGTCTCTGTGTTCTGCGGTGTTATATCCAAAGTTCAGCATTATATGATGGATACCAAGGTATCAACGTCCGCCGTATCCTGAAGGATCTCACGGAGGAGCTTATACAACAGCTCCAGGCAAGGTTTGAGAAGGATCAAAGAATGCTTTTCATTACTTTCGATATTATCATAACCGCATCGTATCATTCATCGACCGGGATAAACCTCAACATCAGCTTCCGCCCGCGCGGCAGCGAAATAAACGCGTAGTCCTGCTCAATACCTTCATCGTCTACAATAGATGTCGTGTAATTTGAATACACAGCCGCCATGACCAATTTGATTTCTGCTTTATCAGTATCTTTTCCAAGGCCCATAACTGGGAGACATACCTTGCAATGCAAAATTACTCCCCAGGCACATGCGTCCACCGCTCCCGAACGGCCAGAACAGCCGCCTCATGTCGTGGATCTTGTCGCCTGGCTCGAGCCATCGTCGTGGCAGCCATTCCAGCGGGCGCGGGTAGACCTCACTGATGCGGTGGAGGGAGTAGGCGGTTGAACTGACCCTCACGCCGCCCGGGATGTTGTCGTACCCGTGCAAGGAAGTTCCTTTTTCTGTGGTGGGGGTGACGCGGGGGAGCTGGGCTGGGGCTGGGGAGTGAAGACGGAGTGTCTCGCGGATTATAGCATCCAGCAGGGGCAGGGCGTCGACCGCGGAAGCAGGGGGAAGGGGCTTCTCTCCGTCTGTATCTGGGTATCTGAGGGACGGAGATAAGGTGCGTAGTTCCTTTCGGAGCTCGGCCTGAAGCTCCGGACGTTGCGACAGCTCCCACATCATGTATGTGGAGGTGATGCCTGACGTTTCGTGGCCTGCAACCAGGTGGTCCAGCAGTTCGGACGCAATTGCTAGGTTCAGCGGACGCGGATCGTATTCTTTCTGGGAGAGGAGGCTCTGGTGCAGCTGGTCGTAGACGACTGGGTTCGTGGCTGGCAGCTTCTTCTCATCTCTGAAGATGTCCTGTTTCTTAGACGCCTCTATCCGCTCGCATAGCTCCAAGCACCACCTCTCAATAAACCCCATATACCGGTCGTCCCGACTCAAATACTTGAATCGCTCATACTCCTCTAACCATATCTTCCAGTCGGAAATATTAAACAAATACCTCGTTCCTTGTCTCAACCCAAACAAGAAAGAGGAGGTAAAGTCCATCCCAACCGCCTGAAATAGTGGCAGCACATTCAAAACCTCTCCACCCTCCCCCGCCTTCTTGAGAATAGGCATTAACCGCTCCCACAGCACAACCTTCGAGATCGTGTGCAGATCACTGGATTCCTGGAGAAACGACTTGGAGTAGATCTTGCTCAACATGCGCTTCTGGTGCGCGTGCGGCGCATTGTGTACCATGCCGACCAAGTTTTCGGTGTTGAAGTTGACGAAGACATCGTTGTAGAAGGCGTGTTTCTCGAAAGCGCCCGTATATATTATTCTCAGACCATGGAGAGAATTGACGCTCAGCTCCTTGGGGCCGAGACGGACGATGGGGCCATGCTTTTGGTGCAGGGCGTAGATGGTGAGGACCTCCGTGGCTGTGCTGCGCTTGCGGTCGATCCAGTAGCTAGAGAGGGGGGATGTGAAGTGGGCATTGGGGATGGAAGATAGCGGAGAGAGGAAGTAGGGGCTTATAACATGGTAGTATATGAGGTAGGAGGTGAGGATGAGGAGGGCGAGCGGAATGAGGGGGGGTCATAGTGATGGGTGAGGGAGGGTAGAAAGGAAGAAGATAAAATGCCAATCAGATGGCGGTTATTTCAATTGATAGTCAGTCCCACGCATGCTCTGTTCTCATGCAAGGAATCTTGTCCCCGCCAAAGCAATGGGGGTGGATAGCAAGATGTCCGTACAGACTAGTATCGAGGGGGCCAATCATTGACTTCTGGGTTGATTGATTGATCCGACGAAAAGCTATCTACGGAGGAATATGTTGAAAGAGAGACTCGAGTCTTGACATGTTGATTAAACCGGTATTCCGAGTACATTGGCCCCGATTTACCGGGCGGAACGGGTGTCTGTACAGCCAGAGGGACCCGGGGGGGGGTGTCAAAAACCCCTTAATATTGGAAAGCAATTAGTTTGGAGGATTTTGTTGGCCAGAATCAATTATCTTATATAATATAAGTAAGGGCTTGGCGCCCTTACAGGTCCAAACACTCCTGGCGTGGCAATAACAACCATAGTGGAGCCACAATCAACACGGAGCCCTAGTTCACACTAACTTGCAGGATGCTGCAACCATGCTCTGCCGTCCTGCTACAGAGTTTCACTATCTCAGCTGCCAAGAACGAAGATTCTGTTGGAGAGCTGCTCCACTGTCGGCCAGAGGCGCCGGGTGGATTCCACGAGGCGGAGAATATTCCAACGCTTAATACTCTGCTTTTATACCGATGCGACCTACCGTTACCCCTGTCTTTTCGTACTAAGCCTTCGTTGTCTTTGTTGTCTACATGTCAATATGCCCTGGAACAAAGACCCTTCAACAGTTACCATGACTCAGACCGACGAAGCCCAGTCTAGAGGCCAGGTCGCCCCCAAATGGCGCGGCACCCAGGCCGACCAGGCCGATATGAGCGCTCTGGGGAGAGATCAGGTCTTGCGGGTATGTCCCCTAGGACTATGGTGGCTTATGCATCTGAGCTGACCCTGCAGCGTAACTTCCGATACATCTCCATCGTAGGATTTGGCTGCACGCTGATCGCCACGTGGGAGGTTGTTTTGACGTATGCCATCAATACTTACTCTTTGGTTCAATGACTAACTGTCCAGTCTGCTGGCCCAAGGCCTGACCGATGGAGGAACTGCCGGTTTGATCTGGGGGTTCCTCATCGTCGCTGCTGGGTTTCTTCTGGTGTTCCTGAGTCTGGCCGAGATGGCATCCATGTGAGTCTACCCATTGAGAATTTCCATTCATTCTGACTTCCTAGGGCTCCCACCTCCGGCGGACAGTACCATTGGGTATCGGAATTTGCCCCTCCTAGCTGCCAGAAATTCCTCAGCTACATCACCGGCAAGTTCTTCCCGCCCCACCTCCTCAACCAAGCTAATTATGTAGGCTGGCTATGCGCTATGGGCTGGCAATGCGCCATCGTGTCCATCGCCTATTTGGCTGGAACTATCATCCAAGGCCTGGTCGTGCTGAACAACCCGAACTATGACTTCCAGCGGTGGCACGGCACCCTGTTGGTGATCGCCATCACCATGTTTTCGATCATATTCAACACCTTTTTGGCCAAGCGGCTGCCCTTCGTAGAGGTGTTGATTCTAATCCTGCATGTGTGCGGCCTGTTCGCCATCATAATTCCGCTGTGGGTGCTGGGCCCTCGCCGCAGCGCGAAGCAGGTGTTTACCGAATTCAACAACGGCGGGGCCTGGGACAGCGCCGGGACTGCCACGCTCGTTGGATTCTCGACCACCATCACGGCGCTGATTGGATATGATTGCGCGGTGCACATGTGTACGTCCCTCTCTAAAATATATGAACTTTGCTAATAGTGAGCAGCGGAGGAGATCAAAGATGCATCCGATACCCTGCCAAAGGCGATGATCACCTCTGTCTGCGTCAACGCCGCCTCCGGTTTCCTGATGCTGGTGACCGTCTGCTTCACGCTAGGCGACATTGATGACATCCTTTCCACACCAACAGGGTACCCGTTCATGCAGGTGTTCTACAACGCGACGGAGAGTCTGCCGGGAACGAACACCATGACCGCCATTCTGGTGCTGACCCTGACGGCGAGCACGATCACAGAAGTAGCAACGGCATCGCGCCAGTTATGGTCTTTCGCGCGTGATCGCGGCCTTCCTTTCTCCGATTTCTTCGGATATGTACGTCTTCCTCTCTTTCTCCGGGTTTGGCAACACTAACAGCACCAGGTAAACCCTAGCTGGAACATCCCCTTAAACGCCGTGATGGTCTCGCTGGCAGTGACAGTCCTCTTGTCGCTCATCAACATCGGCTCCACAACGGCGCTTCTCGCCATCGTGACCTTGACTATTGGCGCAATGATGTCCTCGTACATCATCACGATTGCCTGCCTGCTCCTCAAGCGTATCAGAGGGGAACCTCTCCCACCGCACCGATGGACGCTCGGCCGGTTCGGTATGGCAATCAACATCGGGGCGCTGTGCTTCCTGTGCCCGGTGTTTGTATTTGCTTTCTTCCCGCTCACCTCGACTGTGGAACCAGACACCATGAACTGGTGCGCAGTGATGTACGGAGGGATTCTGATCATCGCGGTGGTGTACTATGTGTTGCGGGGACGGCACCATTACATCCCGCCCGTAGCGCTAGTAAAGCGAGAGATGTAATCTCTACCCACTTGTATAATATTACGTTAGAGGGAATGCTAATAGTTAGAGAATCAATCAAGGGGTTAATAAAGACTGGATATTAACAAGCGAAGCTAAAGAGAAGGAAGGGCTTGGCAGAGTTAGACCTTGCCCAGGCCCATCCATAGGCCCTGGCCTAAGAACTTCATTCTCATGAAATTTTCATAGTTTCACCATATTTTTGCTACGTAAATGTCCTATAATACTAGTATCTATATTAATTGAGTAGAAAATATACGTTGAATGGGTTCAGTTAAAATAAGACTTAACAAAAATTGTAATCCAAAAGACATAAAAGTAGTGATGCGTCCACACTGAGTGTAAATATAAATGACTACAAAACATCCTGAATCTACAAATCTACCCCCAATATACTGTCTACATGTCGTATTAATATACTTACTATGAATACTATATATTAATACAATATGTCATAGGATACACCTTTATTCTGATCGGTTACCTACATTATCAGTAGTTATTGGAGGAGATTGGAATTCCAATGGTTGAACCTCCTATTTAAGAAGCTTACATAACTTGATGGGCCCATTGGTGCCGCCATGGGCGGGCCGTGGCGTATGTGCCTCATAGATCTGAAACATGGTAGTATGCATTACCTATGGCCTCGTGCACCGGGTCTTTCCGACTTGGCATCTCTGGTTTAGGAATTCTCCGGATATATTAAATAATAAGAACAGGGATCAAGGTCGTGGGCATAAGCTCGATAAATTATTTAAATTATTAGAGATTAAGGTGGGGCAGCTCGATTGACATACTTTAAGCGGAAGGGTTCGGCCCCCATGCGGCCCCACATGGCGAAACTCTATTCCGCCGAGTAAATAGGTACAGAAGTAGTTCGTTTGGTTGGTCTGACCATCTCCCTGATTCAAGTTTGCATATTAGGTAGCAATCCGGTCGGGGCTGTATCGCTTTCTATTGACGGATTATGTAATTTATTAGATATTATGGAGGCGGAGGGGCAGCTCGGTGGAGATGCTTTAAGCGGAAGTGTTTCGGCCCACATACGGGCCCATATGCCCACGCACATCCCGAGATCGGCCCCATGGCTGGCTACCAAGAGAATCGTTAAAACTTAATCTATCACGTTGCGTTGGATGCCATCCTTGCTAGGTCCCTCCGCTTGAGTTGTCCGAGCTGACCATCCGTGGAATCCCCATCATCATGATCGCCGATTATCGTCCATTTCCATTTCCTTTTAGCTCAATCCCTCCCTGACACTTCTAACCCACAGACCACGATTTGGTCTCCATGCCGCAATGGCCATCAAAGTGCCCCCCGGCCAGTCGCCGCCTTTCGAGACGATAGACGACAAGCACCATGCCGGTATTATCATTATCACCGGCGCCATCTGTCTGATGATCTCGCTGGTCTGTCTGTTGATCCGGGTGTACGTGCGGGTATTCCTCAATCCACCATGGGGATCAGACGATATCATCCTGCTGGGAGCGACGGTATGCAATTGAGAGGAATTGACCTGTTCTCTACTTGAGGCTAACGGGATAGATCTTCGCCATCGCCGAGTCGATCATCATCTTTCACGCCGCGAGCATCGGCTTTGGGACGGACATATCGCTACTCACCGAGAAGGCCGTTGATCGCATACAGAATGTATGCATTACCCAACACCGCAGCCAATTGGATATAAGAGAATAACCGAAAACATAGTCCTTATTCGCCGCCGACATCCTCTACCTCTTAACCCTGTACCTCTCGAAATGCTGCATCATCGCCATCTACTTGCGCTTGACGCCCCGCAAGCGCCACAAGAGCATCCTCTGGGCGACGTTCGGGCTCAGCACAGTGGGCGTCATCATGTCGGTGCTGGTTATCGCAGTGAACTGCGAGGGGAACAAGCCGTGGGCTGTACCTGGCGAGCAGTGTCATAATCTGGTATGTCTACAAATGCAAAAGAGCCAACCGCCCTCTAAAACCGCGCACCAATTATACGGACATGGAGTGGGATATACTAATGCTGACAAGTTCCCCCGCTGGCAAGCAATCGCCGCGCTCGACATCTCGACCGAAATCTTGCTTTTCACCTTCTCTGTCGCACTGGTCTGGGGCCTGCAGATGCACATGTCACATAAAATCGTGATCATGGTATCCTTCGCGGCGAGACTACCGTACGAGTCCCACTTCCACTTCCCAAACGTAAACCACGTAAACACCATTGATGAAACTAACACATCTAACGGATAGGTTAATAATATTATCTGCCCTCCACCTCTCCACCCTTAAAGAATACACAACCACCAAAAACCCCACCCTCACCGCAATCAGCCACACGGTCTTCACCCAGCTTCACCTCAACTACGCCATTATAACATGCACGGTATTCTGCCTGCGCCCCTTTATGAACGCCCTCACAACATACTACGGCACAGCCGGCGACTCTAACCTCGGCAGCAGCAGCGGTGGCTACGGGTACGGGTATGGATCCGGAAGACCGGGAAATACAGACCCCTACGCGTCAGGGCGGTCGCGGGATTACGAGATGGGGAGTAAAGGGACGGCCCGGACGGCGGGCGAGTGGCTTGCTCAGGTTGAGGCCGGATGTGGGCGATGGGACGGAGAATGGGACGGTTGTTTGTGAGGCTGTGGGGCCGGCGCATTCGGGGGAGGGGAGGTCCGAAGGTGATGGGGGTAGTATACGCAGTGGGAGTGATAGAAGTACGAGGATGATTATTCGGAAGGAGGTGGAGTATTCTGTTTCTGTGGGACATTCATAGATCTTTTCTTTTGTTTGGATGAAATATACCATCTTTCTACCCCGCGGTCTGCGCTATAGTAATAAGCACTACAATTAATGTCCGAGCTTCAGTATGGGTGACAGAAGTTAAAGGCCGAGAGGACACGGATGAGTGCTGTTCGCTGAACGGTACGTAAAGTGTCGTAGATAGTCTTGTCTCGGAGTGGATTGTGTCAGACTGTTATCCTCAACATGGCCGTCTGGTGATTTTAACGGACATAATCTGAGTCAAATAGAATCGGAAAGCAGATAGTATACACAAAGTAATCACTTGAAATCCTCAGCAATATTGTGCATAATCAGTCCGTACTTCAGGGCTGCTGGTTAAAATCGTACGCATTACCAAAACCGCGGTTCAAATAACGTGAAATGGCCTCGGGCTTGGTCACCCAGTCTACCGGAACTTCCACATCAGTCTGACTTTCAATGACAGGCCTCAAGTCATCAGCCAACTCGAGTTTCATGGGGTTCCGGTACCAAGAAGCGAAATGAACTGTCAAAGTTAGGTTTGGCTGTTCAAAAGAAATCAACAGAAATGACTTACTCATTGCCAGCATCACTCGCGGGATTTCAGTCTGGTTACCAACTCCAGCATGCCAAAGCCGCAGGTCCCTGATAATAAGAGAGCCTTTTGGCACAACAGGTTGGCAGGGAGGTCTGTCCACACGACGTTTTTCAAGCTCGTCTAGCTTGACGCGACCGCTTGCTCGCTCACCGTGTAGTCCCTCTTGAACATGTAGTCCAGTGTCTGTGTGCGTTCCCAGCCACACTTCAGTGGAGCCGTTTTCTGGGGTCATTGTGATAAGAGGCACGTTGATCACGTATGCAAATGGATGGGACGGATGCGCAAAGTCTGCGTCTGAATGGACAGGCTGGGACATAGGAGGGTGCTCTGCTGTGGGTGGCATAGCGGTATTTCCGGAACAGAATGTCCATTTCGGACGGGGTCCCAATGCCGACGAGGTAATCTGGGTTGCAAATGGGTCTTTGTGGAAGTTAGAGAAGTTGCATATAGGACCGTGTTTTTGTCTCCTGTTAGACTTACTTAAGAAAATGCTGGTATCAAAGTGTTCTCTCACTGGCGGAGCATCTTGCTGGATATTCCCTGGGTTGTAGTTGAATGGACTATCCCCCTTTCTGGACTGAAGAGTGTATGCATCCTCGATCATCTTTTTGTTGAGCCGATCAAGGCTATCATGAGGTATCACATTCTCAACGACAACGAGGCCATCCTGATGAAGGCTGCGCATCGCAATCTCTAAATTTTGGGGAGAAAGTCGCGCATATTCAATCTCAGTGTTTGATGGGCAGATTGAGGTCGGATGGCTTGTGAGTTTGCCTATCTGGGTTGACAATGATCGTATTTGACAGTGACGGCTTAAAGCTGCCGGGGCTTTGAAAAATATATGACTCATTATAGTCTTCACAAAATCAAACGTTTCGCACAATAGAAAAGAGGACCGTTTGGTGGTGGTGGGTGTAATTAACTCAAAGTCATCTTTTGCTCTGGAGTAAAATCGAGATGAAGTAGGCAGTGTTTTATATTCTTAACGAGGAGAAATCCTTTGACCTTCTCGCTGGCTCCAATGACAAAAGAATATTGAAATGACTTGCACTCACTTCTCGCATTGTCCTCGACTTTCATGCACTTACATAGATCCAATAGGCTTCATTGTCTGATACTTCAGTTAAAGTGGGGATTTGGGGATGGGGCCTCCTCTCTCCATCTCGCGATTCGCAAAACCCATCTGTTTCTCGCTTTTCGCCTTTTCGCTTTTCGCCTTCCAAATTCCCACTAGTTGTGCGCCACCAGCAAAGATCCCCAATTGCATAGGTCGTTAGGATCCTCCAGTGATCATTTGTTTCTTAGTGTTCGCGCTATCGGTAGCTTGGTGAAAGGCGGTAGAGTCACTGCGTCATAGCGACGGCTGACTCTAGCACGCTAACAGGAGCTGGCAACAGTTTAGCGAAGGCAAAGTCGAATACGAAAAGAGACGCTCGCGAATCCTCGCCTTTGGAGAACCTGACTGGACGTTGCCATTCTCTCGCATCTTCATCAATTCGAATAAGGGCCTGTAAGGCCGTCGCAGCTGCAAAAGACGCAAATGCCGCGACCAATTCAACGGAATCGTAAGTCTTTTGCAGGTATCTCGACCGGACCATGTAGTTTTGATATTAATGTGTCACTAGGCTGGTAAATGGCCCCGCACTACGCAGAATATGTGTCTCCTTGTTTATCCCGTGGCGGTTGATAGCTCGATTCCAAGCCTGAAACCACTGCTAACTAAGATTTTCTCAGCCAAATATGCAGATCACGGAGAATTAGATGTTAGTATTGCATGTTTCATTAAACAATGTCATTTATTGCAGACGGCTGACGGAACTCAAAGGCGATGGGAAACGACCTAAATGTTCCCCCTGCCAACGAAGTTCCCGCAACTGTCACTGGATCCATGAAACCGGCACAGCTGCTTCACCAAGTCCTGTGCATCAAGTGGGTCCTTTGAGCTCAACTGTCCATGAAACCGAGTATCCTTCGACGCAAGATCCTGAACATGCCCTGCAAGATCTACAGGTTGCGAGGTTGTTCCGCCACTATATAGAAGAACTAGCTGCGTGGTATGATCTGAACGACAGCAAGCGCCATTTCAAAGATGTCGTTCCGATTCGAGCGCGATATAATCCGCTATTACTCAGTGCTATCCTCGCTTTTGCTGCTGCTAATCAACACCGCACTCTCGGAGACCACGTCTATCTGGACATCGCAGAGTTTTATCACTATGATAGTGTTCGAAGACTGATATCTCTGACTGACAACCTGGATCAGCTTCCCATTGGAGAGACCCTGGCGGCTATTTGTCTACTCCGTTCTTATGAAATCATAACGCGTTAGTACATTTATTATGGATCTTTCATCATCTGAAGCTGAAGCTAACCGGGGATGGCTATGATATGTCATTAGAAAATGTCAGCTCTCAAAGTCATCTGCAAGGATGCTATTCTCTTTTGGCCAGCCGGAAAATCTATCTCACAGCAGACCTACTCAGTGCTGGCTACTGGAACTATCTGCGCGAAGATATCACCGTAGCCCTCATCGAGCAGCGCAGTCTCATGATCACTCTTTCGGGTCAAAACGCTCCTCCAGAACCAACCGACGACCTGGACTTTGCTAACTCTATCACTTTTCTTCTGGGAAAAATTATCAACCGGTGTTTATCTATTGATTCTCCGGCCTTGGGCCTCCTGGAGTGGGAAGCCATGAAGACCGATCTCGACAACTGGAAATCCTCTCTTCCTCCATCGTTCGAGGTTATAGAAACCTCGGGGCTAAGAATGCAGAGTAGCTTCCCATCTATATGGACACTGCGAAGCTGGCATGGTAATAATCCTTCATATGAACCGTTCGCCTTTTTCTTCTAACGTAACATGACAAGTATCTACCCTCCATTACTACCACACCGCCATGGGCATTCTTTGGCTAGCCAAGCCGGCAGCTCAACCCTTAAATGCATTACAACGCATAGACGATGTCGAAAGCCTGCGTGGAAAACTGGAATATCATGCAACTGAAATCTGTGCTTTGGCCTTTTCAAGCGAGTCTGCTCCTGTGTGGGTCAATGCTTTCGGTCCGATAGCATTTTGTGAGTATTATTGGGTGTTCGTTTGGTATCAGGTCTGATATGTTGCTTTTGCAGGTGGTCCCTGGCTCCGAGATACCCGAAAGCAAATGGAAATAGCAGATGAGTTAAAAAAATGGGGGAAAGTTACAGGGTGGCCGGTTGCACTCATTGCAGCCGAACTGTCTCCGCCTTCAGCCACTGGCCGATAGTTGCGCATGGACCTGTCAAGAGATGCTGAATCACATTAGGAAACAGGGAGACATCATGCAGACATGGCGCGAGCAGCTGAGACAATTCACACGTGTCGATAGTGAGCTCATCCCGTTCAGTGTGGTGCTATCTACCGGACTCTGCTGGGCATTACCTGCTCAAATTCCTATTTGATCAAGAGCCACAGGCAATCCCCACTTTAGTCACTGTTGTCTCGTTCTTAGAGCAATGCGAGAGCCCTATACTGTATTAAAGTGACTCAGTGGACATGCTCCGAACCATGCTTGATCGCGCTCCAGATATAGATATTACAGACAATATGCTCATGGCCGTCGCACATCCCGATCGACTGCGGCTATTCCTTTCTCGATATCGCTATCTCCCTGTTCAAGACAATGTGCTAGCGAGCGTGTTTTCAGATAGGTATAGGAAAGATGGGCTTGAACTCCTGAAGGTGTTTTTCAATCACTATCCAACTTTGAAAATTGGCCCCGAAACATTTTGCGCCTGTTTAAAGGAGCGAAAATTCCACTGGGGCCCTTTTTGAGCAGGATCCAGACATTTATATTCCTTCCGATTTCCCGTCAACATTAATTGGAACTTTACGGACTTACGGTGAGCAAGCGACGTGCGTTTACTGGTTGAATTGCTCCTCCGATACGGCAAGAAGGTCGAATTCACAACTGATAATCGGAGGACATCGATGAGCTATTACAGCTTCAATCGGAGAATGACCTCAAGCGCCTTCTTCTGAGTCTTGAGAGGAAAGATTGACACATTACCCAAGAGATAGGGAGTCATGAGCTTGATTTGAGATAACTTAAGTTACAACCCAACTCCTTAATCTCAGGGGCAAACAAATAGAAAGGGTCTATCCACCGAGCGCAGTCCAATTCTGCGGGGATTCGAATCAAAACATCAATGCTCCTGTCATTTCGCACTTTTAGCTTGTCCAAGATCTGTTGACGAACTTCTGCTCGTATAAACTTCTTGAATCGGATTAGTAGGGCATCCAGTTCCGCGACCTAGGTGAGAATTAGGGTGAGAATCACCCTATATATAGCACATCCTTCTCTCCCCCGGTTGCTCAACGATAAAGCGGTTCTCGCTCAAATCTTACCAAGGACCCCCCGTTGTTCGCGCTATAAGTTATAGTCCCCTTCCATGCTAGAATAAGAACATACGACCGCAGGGTGAGTGCGCTATATAGGGAGCGAGAATCAAGGAGAGAACAAAGTGAGAATCACCCACGTCGCGCGATCACTTCACGAGCATCTTACTCGGATCGCTGTATTGTACGCAACCATTCCTTTGTAGCAAGGTTCTGAGTATCTATCATAAAATCCTCCCCTACCAAACCCCCCCCCCCAAATCAGATAATTATGATAAATGGGTGGGGGATAATTAGATATACTGTAATATGGTGAGGGCGAAGAAAAAGAAACTCCGATAGGGGGAATCGAACCCCCGGCTGTCGTGTGAGAGACGACGATGTTAGCCACTACACCATATCGGATGTTGGATGAAAATTAAACCAAAATTTGCCATAATGAACCATTTAGGTTTACCGCCGATCGCCGTCATGCCCATGCGTGGTTGTATATAGTCTGTTCCCCTCTCGCCATCCAGCGTCTTGCCGTTTCTTCCTTTCGCCCCTCCACCTTGGTCGTTGCAGGCGAAGCATTTTTGCCATTGAACCGCAACACCGAGCCCCGGAGCTCCGCCACCCCCGTTTTTCAGCCTGTACCTTCGTCGGCTTCTCGGCGCACCCCGTGATATTAATCCATCGCGTTCTCCCTGTACTTTTTCCATATGCACCGACAGCGGCACGCAAGCTCACCGCCTGATGTTTCGACCGACCGGGACTTCTTCGTCGCTAGGTGCAAATGCCTTCGGTCTACGTCCTTTGAAGACCGCCGCTCGCTGCAAATCTGCCTTGTAGAAGCGGGAATTTCTGGCCCCAGTATGCCCTGCTTCGACTGATCAGAACGTTTCGGTCATGGGTCGTCCAACTAAATTTTTTTCTCACACTCTGGCGACCGCAGAAGCCGACCTAGAAACACTCGTTTCTACTCCTTTCGGCAACGAGCGCGATTCTTCTCGAATGTCTAATTGAGATTTCGATTCGGCTTGCGGATCCTACGATACGCAAGGCGATGGTGTCGATACACGGGTATCCATCTCTTTCCCTCGATTCCTCAACAGTCTATCGGGCACTCGGTTTGAGGAACTTTCACCGTCCTGACCCTCGTTCTCACGCGCCTATGACCAGAAGTCTCGTTGGCTACATGATCGATTGGCATAAAAGATGAGATAGGCTTTCGCAACCAGAGCCCGGCAGGTCCGATCATAACTAGGTCTGAGCTACATTACTAGGATCGATTGGCTAATATGGGTCGATTGAGCCGTGTCAAAGCATTCGATATCTCATTGGGGGGCTAAGTTTCCGCATTGACCTTTTGGGGGTGCTGAGCAATTCGAAAGCAGCATAGTTGAACTCAACAGGTGGAGACTGATATGCAACATGATGGAGTCAGCTATCTGAATGGTCGGAAGCAGCAGGTTGGAACATGCAGAGACCGACGATGCACTCGTTCCAGGCAAGTCGGTCCAGGTTAGCCCTGGTATCATTGGCAGAGATGTCTTAATCAGTGGCGAAGTCTGCATCGAGAATTTGAACCTAGGCTGTTTCTGCCTCGTGAGAAATCTTAGCACGTCCAAGAAGGCATGTGCAACACACCACCTTTCTTAGGCAAGGAATTACGCAGCCTTGGTAGTTGTAGTTAAAAGGGTTTGAGTTTACCACCGTACATGAAATAGTCAGCTGTATTCTGGAAAACAATAAGTCAGGGTTCATAAATCCTATTTCTAGATAACGATTTCAATTTCTTTGAAAGAATATGATAATTATCGTTGTCTAGAGGAAGAACGTGTGATTTGGGGAGAGTAAATCATGGCTTGGCCCAGGACAATCGTGCCATCGAGCCGCCGCTAATACTAAAGAAGTCATGTCTGCTCTCCATACACTCAATGCTCCCAACTGGTCGGCCATACTTCTGCTGCTAAATAATTAGGCTATGGAAAGAAACACGGGACATGCAGTTTAGATCAAAATAATCGTCTGCAGACTGCTTGAACCTGTTGTTGAAAGACCAAGACTTGACACCCAAGACATACGTCTTTCACTGCGGATCAATGAATCATAAGCCGAGTGAACGAAGGCCCCGAGACATACCTAAAAGGCCATGCTGTTCTAAGATGCTTTTTCAATGTTAGTCGCACTGTCGGTCGGACACTGTAGTTGCACGTGAGGCTAGTGACAGGGGTTAGATCCTGGCGCGAGGCATCAAATGTTTGCCTCGTCAGCCATCTTGGAAAATCTCCACCTATATTCATTGTGATAGTTCTTCTACTTTTCTAATGGATTCTTCGACATCTTTTACAGGATCAAACTTCGGGCTTCAAATTGGACACAACCATGGAGCGACCAATGCGCATTTCCACTTGCCTCCAGGTGACGACTCCCAGATCCACAAAAACAACCCCTGTCTGACAATGCGAACGAAGCCGCAGAAGAGCGACCGCAACCCCTTGCTATGATTCCCTTCGGACGCGATCCAGATTTCGTGGACCCAGGATCTCTTATAGACCGTGTACATGGATTAAGTTCTGAGCCTTCGGCCAGACTGGCGCTGGTTGGCTTCGGCGGAGTTGGGTAAAAATGTTCGCTTCAAAGAGAAAGTACAATTGTCTAACAACGAGAAGCAAATCTCAGATTGCCATCGAATACACGTACTGGATTCGGGAACGGTCACCCAGAGTTTGGGTTTTCTGGGTCCACGCGAGCGATATTGTGCGATACGAAGAGGGCCTCCGTGATATCGCGGAGCGTGTCAAAATTCCACGTCGTCAAGACCCCACTGCCAATATATTTCAGCTCGTTGGTAATTGGCTCCAGGATCTACAAGAAGACCGATGGGTTCTCATTCTTGATAACATCGACGTTGATGAATATCTTCACAAGCCAGCCTTCAAAAATTCAGAAACAGCCTGCAATGACGAACGAGCTGAGCTACCAAATCAACAAGGCGCGTTTTCTGAGAAATCGCCGCTTGAATTTCTTCCAAGAACCCCAAATGGGTCCGTTATAATCACGACTCGCAGCAAGCGCATTGCAATGAACCTTGTCAATGAATGCAATATCATAACAGTCGAGCCTTCGGAGAGTCATGCATTTGCTTTGCTTCAGAGAAAACTTCAAGACAAAGTCGCCGCGGATGAACTGAGCCTGAAAAGACTTGCTCGGGAACTTGATTGGATAGCACTGGCTATCGTTCAAGCAGCAACTTTCATTGCAAGGCACTCCCCTCGATGTTCTGTATTACAGTATCTTGAAATGTTCCGAGAGAGTAATGCAGCAAGAACGAGACTCTTGAGGCGTCAAACAAGATTGTTACATCGTGATCGGAGAACTGATAATTCTATTATAGTAACCCTGCAACTGTCTTTCGAGTCAATCCAAAAAGAGAATCCACAAGCCATGGATCTTCTGTCCTTGATGAGCTTTTTCGATCGACAAGGGATCCCAGATTATCTACTGCAAGAATCATTCCACGATGATGATATCGATGAAATCAAGAGCGATATCGACGAACGCTATACGCCATTCGGACCTGCTTATCAGAGAGAGAAAAGCAATGAACAGGTCTTAGCAGATCCAAATGGCAGCATTGATGGTATAGCTCCATTCAATCTGTCTCAGTTAGAATTCGAGGACAGCGTTGCCACGCTCAATGACTACTCTTTCATTTCCATTGATCATGAGACACTTACCTTCGAGATGCATGGTCTTGTACAACTTTCGATCCAGGAGTGGCTTAGCACACAAGAAAGACTCGAGCACTGGAAAGAGATATTTGTTCGAAATCTATATCTGGAATTTCCAAAATTCACCAATTTCGAAAACATTTCTAGATCTCGAGCCTTATTCCCACACGTTCAATCAGCGTTATCACATGGCCCAGATTCAAATCATCGACTAAGGTGGGCCAGACTTATCCGTCATGCCTCTGATTATGTGCTCTTCTGCGATAAACCATATGAAGCGAAACGCATGACCGTCATCTCACGGAAGGAAACCGAGGATAGTCTCGGGTGGGAACATCCAGAGACAATTGTTGCCTCCGCTTTCGAAGTGAAGTCACTGATGAATTGCGAAGACTTCAAGACTGCCGAGGAGCGATGTCTCCAAACGATCGAAGCATGTACCGATTTTCATTTGGAAACAGGCTACAAAATCTATCTCACGTTTCGCTGGCTTCTCGCCGAGATATATCATCGGCAAGGCTCTCATCGGTGGGCTGAATCTGAAACTGAATACAAAGAGCTATGGAAGACGTGGGAGCGAGAACATCCGGACGAGGAAGAGCCTATTATCTCCATTAAGGCAGCCCTAGCCGAACTATATGGAGACCAAAATCGTCTTGACGAAGCAGAGATTCTACTTCAACAAGTGATAGAATCACGCAATATAGTTCAGACAGGTAGGCCTCGAGACGTGAATTATCACATGAAGAACTTGGCATCTTTGTATCAAAAACAAGGTCGACATGAAGAAGCGATGAATCTTTTCGTACATGTGCTTGAAAGCGAAGAAGGTCAATTTGGGCTAAAGGACCCGCGAACACTTTTGAGCATGAGAAGCTTTGCATGCGCAATGAAAACCCAATCACATTCCTGGGAAGCGATGTTTCTGATGCAAGAAGTCTTCGAAATGCAGAGAATGGTTCTTGGAGTAGACCATAGGGAAACAACATGGACAGCAGCTCTACTATTTGACTTATTAGTAGAGAATGACGAGCTAGAAGCCGCCGCATCTCTTGCGGAAAGCTTGATCAGTTGTCTTGACCCAGATGCTCATTTTGCCCTCGTCTATTCAGGTAGACTTGGACACATATATCTAGCACAAGGCCAAGGAGAGAAGGCTAAAGACATCATGACCAACTCACTCGAAAGAAAGAGACAACTTCATGGAGCGGAGCATGATGAAGTGATCAATGCCCAATTTGATCTAGCATTATGGTACGAGGAGCAAGGCCAACTCCGTGAGGCCGAAGCTCACCATCAGCACATGTACCAGGTTCGCCAGCGAACTCTTGGTAGCGAACACCCAGAGACACTTACAAGTCTTCAACGCCTTGTAGATCTCTATTTGATGCATGATGGTCTGGTCAGTTCTGAGTCACTATCGTCGATGCTAGCTCAACTCTCTAGATCAAGAGAAGCAATTCTTGGGAGAGAAGATCCTCAGACTCTTCTGAATCTATTTGCACTGTCGATGGAATATAATTCACAGGAAAACTCAGTTGATGCTGCTACTTTACAGCAAGAGATTCTTGAGATCTGCCTGCGGAAATCTGGTAATGGGTTTGATGCACTACCACTTCTGCTCGAAGCATTGGTTGCCAGCTGGGAAACGCTCGGCCGCGATGAGGATGCTGCATGCCTGAAAAGACACATCGATTTTATTCTGGACGACATGTCCCCTGAGGAAATTGCGTTGCTGCTCAATTCCTCGAAAACTTTGGCAGGCGTTTTGGAAAGGTCATACTCAGTTGCGCAAGCGTCAGGGGGAGTATAATCAGCCTGAAAACACGTTACAATGTATTCAAATGATCATTGAATTTCATATGTCGTTATATCTGAATATTATCCTCCAGCTAGACTATATCAATCAAGCTTGTTCCAAAAATCAATATTAGACAACACCATACATTTCCAAGTGTTTCATTCCCAAACAGCTGCTCCTACCCCACAGCGCACGCAACTAGACTGAGTATGAAAAATTAGCCCGCGCGTGAGCAGAAGAAGCCTGCATGCTAGACTACCTATAGGGCCTCGACCAAGCTCCTGGGCTGTCCTCTCAAACTACCCAACTCGGTAAGAACCGACGGAACCTAGCGAAAGCACCAGGACCCGGACCTAGGTACACCCCCGGGCCAAGCGGATGGTCGGCGCACATACGGACGTCGGCCATCGTAACCCCCTCGGGCAGCTCTGCTGGGTCGATCCTCATCACGCCTAGGGACCCGCACTCAGCTTCCGCCATGGCGACCTCGTCGGGGGTTGCGTCTGGGCGGAGAGCGGCGAGGGCAGTGGTTGCAGAGATGCTAAGGAGGAGAGAGAGGTAGGTAAGGGGTTTCATGTTAGAGTTAGATTAGGCGATGACCTTATAGAGTGGTGTAGTTAGCCCCCCCCCAAAAAAAAAAAAAAAAAAAAAAAAGAAGAAGAGCAAAAGAGGACTGATCAAGAAAGAAAGATAGGAGGAAGAGGATTTCGTACCTTTGAAACTCACGTAGGAATACTATAAGGGTATTTAATAAGTGTAAAGGGGAAGGTAGTAGGCGCTAATCCTCTGGGAAATGAAGATATTAATATGTTGGGAAGCAGCGGGCTTGATCCTGGCTGCTACTAGCGGGCAAGGATATAAGACTCTCGTGCTGAGCAGGGGCGTGGTAAGGTTCAGTGCTAGATCTTAGCGCTTAGCCTGGTGGGGAGCCTGCTTCTTTATATAGGTAAGACCGCCGGCGTTAGGCGAATAGGCGACGTGGTCGAAATTGGCCCCGGGCAGCCCGATTGGTTAGTACCCTTGTTTGCTGCCTAGTCACAGGGCAACCTTGATGGACAAAGGCACTCACTTTCTAGGTAAGGATGTATCTAACTACTAGGCCCTCGAGTTAAGTCATAGAGCAGAATTAGTGAGATCTCACCCTATCACCGCTCTTATCCACGAAGGCAGGCCTATAGGAGATTTTCATATCTGATTAGAATAGAGTGCGCACTCGCAAGGGTATAGCAGAACTAGGCTTTTCAATATAATATCAGGATTACAAAGGCACGGTCTAGAACTCTATTCTCACAGGACAATCATAGTGCTCCGGACCGGCCCGACCTTAGAGTGGGGGAATAACCATATTTCAAATAGTATTAATCGGTTAGGGATCTAGGGAGCTTAATTAAATTTGGGGACCTTGTGGGGTGTTGCTCTATTAACATCCCTAATAACTAGGTCGCAGAATCAAGTTTTTAACATAGCAAATCATGGTGCCACCACGGAGATAGTCTTAGATAGAGGCCAAGCGGAGCTATCGAGGCTCATAGCCTACTTCCTCTTCCAAAGTTGCCATAGTCATTAATCACTCTAGTGACATAGGGCTTCCTTCGCTCTCCTTTTGTGTTAGGGCCCTGCGAGGTCCTAAGGTAGCAGTATGAGTTCGGGAAGTAGAGTCTACCAGCAAATGTACGTGCAGGTGTATTAGAAGACTAATTGCTGGTCCTCCATGCGAGGACCAGCGAGCACAATAAATACATGGTGCGCTTAGCTAATGTGTTTAGCGACATGCACGACCATCCTGGTCCATGCATGCGATCAACTACCCTCGCAATGCGAGGGCCAAGGCTCGCTGTATGCCCTCGGGCATCCATCAGGCACCTGGCAGGTCGGGGTCCTGACATTTTGTGACTAATGATAGATTCCGGAGCTAAGACTTCTAAGTAGCAGGCACTCAGGGAAGCTCTTGCCTATTGTGAACAAGCGCAAAATAATAACGCTATTACTCCCGTGTCTCAGTTCAAAGAGGCTGAGTCGTTAAGGGTTCGAGAGAACTAACAGACGATAGGGGCGTTGATTGGTTAGCGGCGATCATGATAGAGCTTTAGCGGCCCGACACACCGAGGTCTGTCCGATTCGCTATAGGCGAGATAGTAACATACAGCAAGGTAGGTAGAGAACCGCTCTAGGAGACTAATCACAAATCCTTAGACTAAGAGATAACCTGCCTAAGCGCAAAAGCTAGGGGAGGCTACTAGCCTTGCCCTATATGTCAGGACCTCTACCTGACTGAGGATGTTGACTCGGCCTAAGGCATCGAATGGATGCCTCAGGGCTCACAGAAGATATAGAAATGATGCCCTAAGAGAGGGTCTCACCGCCCTCGACTGGGCCAGTCTGTATATAAGCATTTCTCGCTGGGCCGTGGAACGGACCAGCGTTCAGTTTCTTCATACAATACACCCTATTGTAATACACGCATAACTGGGCCGTCTAACTCGCTTACCTACCTAAACCTAGAGACTGCATGCGTGGTCTCACATTATCCCTATAACTAGATTCTATTCGTGGGAGCACTACACGCTAGATTTCATCGTTATTATACTCCCCGAAATCCACAATATTAGCCATATATTTCAACGTTAGGTTATGCTTAGTGCGTATCTTGCTTGTGACAAAGCGAGGTTAGAGTGATAAAGCGAGGCTAGAGAGATGAAAGCGGAGGAAAATAGAAGGTCACTTACAACTTTTTCGATCAGAATGGGAAAATGTACCTTTTGCTGCACGGGCTGAATATTCGGGTGAAGAATATTCAGGTGGGTGAATATCTGCCCGGAGTGCCCTTAGGAGAGCTGAATTAGAGTGGCGAGCCGCCCATGCCCGAACCGTGGGCGCTAGGTGACCACGACATTAGACCGGCTGTTGTATGTTTTCGTTTTTTTTTTTTTGGTCTCTTGTTTGTGTATTCCGTATGAAACACTCTTTTACAGTATTGCCGCCACGGTAGGTCTCTAACGTATTTCCAAAGCGAGCGCCGCACTCCAAAATACATAGTAATGCTACACTTATATCTCAACAACAACGTTTCTATTTTATCTAGTTCTTAGTCGATAGCTATTGATAAGGGCTATTAGCACTGCATATAAATTTCAAAGAAATCGAAAATTTATATTATCATTATTTCAAAAGTGGCCGAAAATTACAAGCTATAAACATATATATCGTAGTCCCTGAATTATAAAAATCCCCCAATCTTCCTGAAAAAGTTAGATACCACCTCAAAAGCATATTACTACAAGCAATAATCCCGATAGACCATGGTTGTTGAGATATAAACATGTAATTTATCGCATTTACTACGTGCTCTGGGGTGCGGCGCTTGCTTGGGAGATACGTTATTTGATATCAATAAACTCTATTCCGAGGCATATATCGATAGTTATAAATAGATATAACGTTATACTGTACTGCATAGTTACCAAGGATAGTTGATAACCTTAAATCGACCAATTTGCCGCGATTCACCGTCTGTGCCTCCTCGATGCGGAGTTATCACCCCCCATGTGATCTGACGCTAGTCATCTCAGCCACTCTCAGCCCCCCGCAATGTCTGTCCTTCATGTTTCAAGTCCGCCATGGACCCGGTATCTGCGATCGGGTTTGCTTCAGCAATCGTTCAGATTCTAGGTGCACTTACTTCGACCATCCATGGCCTCTATGAATTGCACGGGAAGTTCAGCGATGCTGACTTTACAATACACTCGCTGATCCAGGAGCTGAGCTGTATCCAGACAGCGCTCACGAGTCTGAAAGAATGGCATCGACTAAATTCGTCCAATGTGATGATATCAGAGGAATTCAATGAACAGCTGGTCACAGCCATGGGTGGCTGTCGAATCATCATGGAGGTTTTGTCTGAAGAAGTGATGACGTTGCTTCATGGTAGTCGCAATGACGGTACGGTAGGATTCAGGCTGCGCATTAGAGTCATTTGGAAAGAAGATATTATGAAAGGACACCAGGAAAAACTACATGCGCAAGTCATGGCGTTGCAGCTATTACTCCAGGTCTGCCAATGGTGAGAATATTCCCCCGTGTGTGGAAGCCACACAGAAGTTAATTACTTCGACAGTCATACATCACAAGAGCAGGTCCGTCTGTTGAGACAGGCAACGACTCGTCGCATTATGCGCAGGGTTCGCGACGATACCGAAACACTACTGTCTGCACGGAGTCAGGCTACCTCTAGCGCGGCAAGCATCTCGCAGAACAGCAGCTTCACAGTCAGTGACCGAGTTTTTGATTTCAACGAGGCTCTTGCAGATTCGCCGGTATATCGCAGGTCTCCTCAGCAACTCTTACCCTCCATTGGGGACTTCAGTAGCCAGACCGACACCCGTAGTGGCCGAAGTCCATTTACAGATGAGGGCTATGCCAGTACCCCTACGCGTAATAGCAGTATTACAAGTCCGTCATTGGATGCTCCTCCATCCCAGCAAGGTCATCTCGTCTTGCCGACTAGTCCATCGGCGCCGGTGCATCCGGCCCACAGGAGAGCAAGCTCTTACCAACCTACCCCGCGCCCAGGCTTGGAAAATATGCCTCGAAGCAAGTCGGATACTAAGACATCTAAGACGCCTGAAAGATCGGGTTCTAAGCTTGAAAGGATCTCATCCCTGCTCCGCATAAATACCTCTAGTCGTCTGAATCTTGCCTCATCTTCTTCCAAGGGTTCACCGAAAGTAGCTAACGGCACACCTGTGACAAGAAGGAAACCCAAACGGGAAACTAATCCTCATGTCAGCATTGATCTGACCGGCGCGGATGCCGCTTCCATTCCACAGATTGTGAAGGCTGCCCAAGCTGGTTCTCGAGGCGAGGTAGAACGTCTCATCGAATATGGCATCAACATCGAGGAACGCCATAAAGCATCAGGCCGAAATGCTTTGCTTGTTGCTGCGCATTGCGGAAAAGATGATGTCATTGAGCTCTTGATACGGCATAATGCTCGACTAGACGTGACAGATGGGTCTGGCTGGACCGCACTTCATCTTGCAGCTTCACGTGGACATTGCGGTGTCATAAACTCACTCATGGTGGAGTGTGACATTGCCGAAGTCGCGAACTACCAAGGCCGTACAGCAGTGCGAGTTGCTGTTGACCGTGGCCAACATGAAGCTCTGCAGATGCTGCTTATGCATAAAGCAAAGGTCAACACGCGTGCTGAGAATCAAATGACTACTTTGCACGCTGCGGCAAAGCAGGGTGATGCTGAAATTGTGCACATACTTGTCTCAAACGGCGCTGATATCGAGGCCAAAGACGCTACCATGATGTCAGCATTGCACTACGCATGCGAAGCAGGACACATTGAAGCCATTGCGGTACTCTTGGCTCATAAAGCTAATATAGAAGCCGCGGGTCGGGATCGCAAGACTCCATTGATATGTGCTGCCGAGGCAGGCCGGGCCCGGGCTGTCGAATTTCTGTTGAAATCTAAGCAAAGGGCTTCGTCCAGTGGTATGGACGACACCGGAATGACGGCCTTGCACTGGGCTGCCTACAATGGACATGAAGAGACGGTGAAAATTCTCAGCCAGAAGAAAGGATCTTTGGCCAAGGTTAATGCCATGGGACGAACGGCTTTGCACTTGGCCGTTATTCAAACCCAGTTTGCTGTCGTTGAGCCATTACTACGCAAGGGTGCAGACCTCAACAGCCAATGCAAAACAGGTCTTACTCCACTCCATTATGCTTGTATGGCGGACAGCACCGAAATAGCAAGACTGTTACTTTTAGAGGGTGCTGATATCGAAGCATCAGAATATCTACACCAGCAAAGACCTTTGCATATCGCAGCAGCACGGAGCTCAATACACCTTTTGGATCTCCTTTGTGACAAAGGAGCCTCGTTGGATGCCCGAGACAGCGCTGGGGACCGGCCTTTAAGTGTAGCATGTCGCTGTGGGCATGTGGCTGCGGTGCGAAAACTGTTAGATCGAGGATCTCCTCTCTATCAGAAACACCAAGCTACGTCCCGCTCTGACTCGCCTCTATGTTTGGCTGCTATGACAGGCCATCTACCTGTGGTCTCGCTGTTGCTAGAGCGCGGTGCATCAGCATCAAAAAAGGACGAGGGTGGCTGGCAACCTTTCCGTTACGCGGCATACCATGGCCATTTGGATGTTCTTCAGACGCTCTTGGCTCGCACTAGTATACCTGACATGGATGTTCCAGATATCATTCGCATGCCAGAGACAATCGGGTTCTCGCCAGATACCGTTATATCTGAAGACTGCAAAATCCGGGTGAAAGAACTTCTCAACCAGGCTTTGGCGGACTCTGGCCTGGTGCGTCCAAGCCATGTCCCAAGCATGCCCCAGACTGGGAGCCAGTGGAGTTCTTCTGCTCAGTATTCACAGCCAAGTCATGTCCAAGCCTTTGGAAGCTTCTTGCCTCAAGAGCTCCGCTTCCTACCTCAAGAGCTCCCTGCAACCCTAGAGCAGGGCCTGCCTAGCAGTCGTTCAACAACTCCTGAACGTGGCTATCGGACTCGTCCTCAACACAGCATCGACCCCTCGTGGCATATCCGAATGCGAACCAGTGAGCAAGTGCCTCCGCCGATAGATGAGCGATCGGCTTCTGCCCGCAATGAGTCGCGTACGGTATCTCCTATACGTCAACCAGAACAAAATGCTGGTAGAAGGAGTCCGAGTCGACCTCCAGCTAGAGAAGATCCCACATTATCGGCCACCTTCATTCCTCGGCCAATACCCGTTGGATACTCCTCTCAAACTCCTCAGCGATCCTCTGGAATATCGTCTCGCCGTGCGAGAGCTGGGGTGTCCGCTGTGGATATGCCAGTGCAGTCTCGGAACCATGATGAGAACCGCGTTCCTAGAACAGTCTTCCCTCAGCGTGAAATTGAAGTTCCAATTCCAAAGTCTGAGGGACCACCTGAAAGTTCCATAGATACTGTTGATGACCACTTGGACTCGGATTCGGATTCGACATCCTCTGTATACACGGCACCTGAAGGGGATATTGACGCTAATGTTGTCCCGAGGATGGACTACCGAAGCGGGCCGTATGATTTGGTATGAGTTGTCTGTTCAGCATATGGCATAAATCTCATCACAATGGCTCTAATATTGATATTATTGCTCGACAGTATTGTAAATCTGCAGCACGTGTGAGGGTTTGCTAGGAGGGACGAGATGGTCGTGCCTTCCTTCCGAATATCTCGTGGTTTCCAAATTCATCGATGATTGCTCGACTATTTATACCGTCACTCTGCGCTTCCTCCTCCTCTTCTTCTTTTCTCTTCTTCACCTTCTACATCTTCTCAAGTTTCCAGTCTGAGGATGTTCAACTATTCACATCTCCAAATAACCTCCTTTCACATCATCCTCACCCTCCCACAAACATCCACTCATCCTCACTCACACCAGCAATCATGGCTACAATGGTCCCTAGCCCTATGGGCAACAACCCTCACCTCCACAACTGGAAGTGCTGGTTTTGTGAGAACTGCTACGTCGGGTTCTCTGGAATACTTGAACACTGGGAAGAAGGCAGATGCGTGAAATACGGTCGCATCAGCGAGCTTGTTTTCGAAACCCCCGAGTACGCGTGGTGTGCGAACAAACTCACCGACCAATTCCCTTTCTTCTGCTATGAATGCCGCGCCAATTATCAGCAAATTTCCCAGGTCTACTACCATGTTGAACGGTCCGCTTCCTGCCAGCATCTGCTTCACGACGATCATTGCCTTGGTGCATTGCAAAAGTTCATTCTCGATTATTACCACGCCTATGGCATGGATTCGGCCGACATGATGTGATGAGGCTTGGCTAGGCTATCTACAACTAGGAGAAGATGGTGCGGATCAGCTCCTTGCTTTTCCTTTCCTTTCTCTTCGTCGGTTTATCTTTCGACATATATTCGGATGAGCAAAACGCGGGTGCAGAATCTGTGAGCTTTTTGTGCTTGCATTGGCATGATGAGGAGGCTGGACATGCACTTCATTGGTTTGATGAAGCAGGATGATGGCTCATCAATCAACCGTGGAGGGAGGATCGTGTATTTTAGAACAAGCCATAATATGATACCCATGAATTACGTCCTTTTATGATTGTTTCACTCCTTTCAGACATTTCCACGCCACAGTAATTTGTGCTCTCGTGCGAACATACAATACTACCTATTTCGACTCTCACTAGGACGATAATTCATATGTTCTTGGCTGTTAACCAACCCCTGTAGGTAGTCTCCTCTTATTAGAGACTTTTTGCCTTGGAAAATATTCCAAATTTACCAAAGCTTAGTACAATGATACTGAATCTATTGGCCACTACCCCATCTTAGCTTCTTTTGCTAGGCTACCATGTGATATTATATAATGTACTATTCTATTCTATGGCTTTCTCATAACTACGTAGCACCGCACTTTTAGATACTATGTTTAGAATCCACAAACAAAGATACAACAAGGAAGCCTGGAAGAAAGAAGACCTTCAGAGAAGACCTTACAAATCCCATAGCACAAAGCAAAGTCTAAGCAGTGAAGAAAGCCAACTAGCTTGTCAAGAAGAAGCCACATGGAAGAACAGGGATCCTGCCGGCCGAAGACGTCGCTATTCATAGCACACCCTGCACCACCCTGCATCGGTGGTTATCCGACGAAGATCCTCGCCGAAATTCTAGACGGCAAAAAGGCGCCACCCGTGCCCTTTTCTTTTACATTACCAGGAGGCGCAGGGTAGGGCCGGATTTTGCTTTTGACCAAGGCTCTCTGCGAGGTACATACGGGCTCAGCTCCGACAGGAAAGGATGATGTGGGGAGCTTCTGCAGGGGAACAACGTGGGTTTCTTATTTTATCTTGGGGGGTTCCTTTCGGCCATGTGGTTTGTAATTTGCGAGATAAGATAATCTGATTGGGTGCACACTATTCTTCAATCGCTCTTCTAGAAGGAAAGATGCAGTCAAGTTATTCTTAGATCTGACATGATCGAGTCAGAAAGATGTCGGCAACCCGATCCCAGATTTCATGGATGGATTAGCCCTAAGAGGGGAAAGAGCGAATCTAAGATTGACCCCGAACCATGGTTTGGTGGATCTCAAAGAAGTATGTTTCAACCTCAAACTTGAACGGCTCCTCTACTCAGCTGACTTCGTTTCAGCTGCATTCCGCATGCCACATGATACGGTAGTATCGGATGCTCAAATGGAACGAGAATTAATCCTCTTCCGGCCAATTTTGATCGCCTAGGGCGTGCCGAAAAATCTTGTATCGGGACATCCGGCTGCCTGGCTGAGACACCCTGACTACCAAGTACCCCGGGCGGAAAACTACGTAGCCGAAGAGCCCTGACTCAGACAGCTACCATGCTTGTTTGACAGTGAGGTTGGCCTTTACTTACAAAACAGGAGAAACAATGGAGATTATCTCTAATTCGGGACTGTACTATGTGGCCGGATGGAAGATTCTGGGTGCCTGAATGATTCATCGCATTTCCTGGGCCCGGGGACCAAGGCAGACAACTTTGAAAAGGATTCCTTATAAATATGCACTCAGGACGCGAGGATTCATGTTTGTTATTATCATACAATATTGGTTTGGTCTATCTGGTCTATATACATACAAACACTGCCTATATCAACAACCCCAACATCGAATTGCCTCAAGACTGTTCAGGACTTCGAACCTCTATCTCAATTCTTTTGCCTGATCTCACTCATCGCGAATGTCTCCTACAATGGGTCGAGGAGGATACAACACCCCGGCAAACCACCCAAGCCCAGAGCCTGTGTCTCCCAGTCAAAATTAGGCTTGGGATAGCTCGCCATGTCAGAACATGCATGACGGGCAGCAAAATCATCTGCATCTCAATTGCAGCCAGCAGCCAGTCAATATTATGACTCTAATCGAGCAAGACCGACTCGGACAGTGCTGCAAATCAACATGGTCACATCGGAAGCATAGTCCAATCGGACCATTCACTTGCCGACACAGAATCTGCGATACCGTCAGCTCATCATCCAGACTAGAGGACCATTGTCTCATTTGGACTTACTTCTCAAAGACAACTCCCAATACATCCTCGACATCTCCACTTTCGCCTTTACCTGTGATCTTGGCCAACATATCCGCCGCAAAGCGCAGGTGCTCCGCAGCAGTGACGATATCGATTTCCGACTCGTGGTAAATAGAGGGAATCTCACCCTTGTGTGAGTCGGAGGATTTGGCGGAAGAAGCTTGGGACATGAAGTCGTCCAGATGGTCGAGGCAGATTTGTAGATTAGAGCTTTGGCGATGGGTGACGCCTAGGGAATCCTCCCAATACGAAAGATCATATTGAGCACTTCCATCTCCATCCATGCCGAGAGGCGAGGCAATTTGTTCGAATGTCGAGATTAGGCCGCGTAGAAAGGCTTGTAGATTGCCGGGGTCTGTGGTGGCTGTAGAAGATCCACGCTGTGCCTCTTCACATGAAATGGCAAATACGCGATCTGCTGGTATTGCTGGGAAGATCTCGTGGATCGTATTAGATAACGTCTGTGGTACACCACCATTCAGATCAGGGTGCAGTTTGTCACACTTGTTAATCGCCACAAGAAGACACTTGCCCGCATCCACGCAGTCATTGACCGCATCGAGAACCTCTGGCTCAACGAAGAGACGAACCCCATCAGCGGTTTCTTCCAGCGAAACCACCACAATAACCACATCAGACTCCAAAGCTCTCTCTCTAGCTCTGCGAATACCCTCCTTCTCAACAGCACCAATAACAACCTCACCAGACCCATCCCCACTCTCGGCACGAATCCCCGCCATATCACCAAGCTTACAATACCACCCACCAAGATCAACCCCAACATCAACAATATCCCTAGTAGTCCCCTGCTCAGTACTAACAATAGCAGCCTCCTTCCCAACAACGCGGTTCAACAACGAACTCTTCCCGGCATTCGGCGCACCCAAAAGTGCAACCTTAATCCCGTTCCTGAGCAGCTCACCACGCGACGCATTCCGAATATGGAACCCGATCTGCACACTCAACGCACCCACCTGTGTCGCAACAGAAGAAACTAGCTCTTCGGTCGACTCGTCGAAATGCTGATCTTCAGAGAAATCAATCAGCGCCTCTAACTCGCCGCGCGCATACAGCAATTGCTGCCGCCATGCCTCATACCGCTTTAAGAGGGCATCGCTGGATCCGCGCACGGCTAGTCGGCGCTGTTGTTCTGTATCTGCGGAGAGGGTATCGCCTAGTGCTTCGATCTGGGGGAGACCCAGGCGGTCGTTCATGAATGCGCGACGGGTGAACTCGCCTGGTTCGGCGTAGCGGACTTCATGGTTTGGTGTGTTTGTGTTGGAGATTGCCGATAGGACTGCTTTGACAATTGCGGGGCCGCCGTGGATGTGGAATTCCAGGACATCTTCGCCTGTTACTGTTTTGGGGTTTGGGAAGTAGAGGACTAAGGCGCCGGCGTCGAGGATTGTGTTTTGGGATGGGGGTTTGGTTGGGTCGTAGAGGGTGCGGAGAGCCGCAAGGCGGGGTTTTGGGAGGGTGGTGTTTGGGCAGAGGGCTTTGTATATCTAAAGGGTTGTTAGTATGTGTGATGTGGAGGGGTTGCGGGATTGCATACTGGTACACTGGCTGGGCCGGAGACGCGTACTACAGCAATGGCTGCTCTACCGGGTGCGGTGGAGAGGGCATAGATTGTGGAGTCCGCATCTAGCATGAATCGAGTGGGCAAGGTCGATGAGAATGCTCGCGCTTGTCCGCCAGTTCGCCGCAGGACTGGCGTTTCTGGGGGAAATGCATGACGTTGGATATGGGCCTTATTCAATATCGCTGGCCATGGTCGACTCGTTGCTTGACCGAAGGGTGCGGCCCAACGCAATAGTCGATGAGATGCTCGCATGCAGAGACTGGACCAAAGGTGACTGGTGAATGACGAGATAGCTAGGTTGTTGGATTCCTGGTCAAAAATATCGACACCTCAGGCGTACGTCACCGGGTCGGGTGATTGATTCTCCGAAGTATAAGTTAATAGGTAACTTACTAACTGAGAAAACACGCAAGAGTAAATACAGTAGGAACGTGATGGGCAAACCATGCCGGGCAGTTTTATCGACATAGTCATCAATTACATAAGTCTTGTCAAACTCCGCTTTATTGCCGAAGAGATTATGATATGGATTGCATCTACCTGCGATACATCTAGACAAGAAGCGCAATGTAAGTACATCTAACGCAACTCTATGGTCAGGGATACATGGTAAGCAGAGGGGTCTTTCAAAATAAACAGGACGGAAATTATAGAAGTCAAAGTCGAAGGCATAAAAGAGAATGCAGTAATCAAGATGCAGCGTGAACAGAGAGCTCAAAATGCAATTGTATGGTATACCCTCAAATCATGGCAGCATTTCCATAGCAGGCAGCATGTTGGAAAGGTAAAAAAAGAGATTATGTACAAAGGGAGATGTGACGAGAACCGCACGAAGAACAAAAAATGTCAAGTGGGTATGTGAAGATGATGACGACGACGACAATGATGATGATGAAAAGAAAAACAAAGATTGCACATGAATGGATACTAGTAAGATAGGGCGGGAGCGGGGTAAAAAGAGAAGAGGAAAATAAAGAAAAGAAAAGAAGAAACAAGGAAATGGTATCATGACACCATGCTCGGCTCATCAAATCAAGATCAAGGAGAGGGCGGGATTCAAGGAGGGTATTGGTATTGGTATTGGTAAGGGTATTATACAATCGAGGGCGGATGTGTATGGTAAGAGTAGTTGGGGTGTAGTAGTGATGATATGAAGATGAGACAGGAACCAAAAAATTCCGAGGCAGACATCAGGGTGAATCTATCAAACAATCAAACATTAGATTAGTGTCGACTGTCGGCAGACTCAGTCCGACAAATCGATTGGTTTGTGGGGGGAGGAACCCTCCGAGGGGGGATCTTGTGATAATGTGTCGTCCTGCTCTGAGACGACAATTGAAGGCGGGGGTTGAGAGTCGGGTGGGCTTGCGGGTGGATCATCTGTGACGATGGATTCCGTCTGCGTTGGAGAAGCAGGCTCTTGCACTGTGGGAAGGCCGCCATCTGCACTATCTTTGCTTCCGCTCGTTGCAGGATTGCGGCGTCTCATGCGGCGATTGCGACGTTCTTCGTCGGCGCTCTCTCTTCTCCTTCTTTGACGCTCGCCGCCTGCATCGGAATTACTCCGTAGACCAAGAAGCATGCTGGCAGCACGATCAGCAACATCCTCCCCTTCAGAAACCTGAGCTTCTTGTTTGCCGTCTTCCTCTTCAGGGATTGGAGGGCTGAGGTGACCATTTTCATCAACACGGCCTTCGCCGTCAGCCGGCTTCTCTTCTTCTTCCGCATCATTTATATCAGACGGCGGTTTCTGGCCAGAGGCCACACGGACCTGATGGCGCTCCTTGAGACGAGCACGGCGGCGACGGTCTCGTTGATCCTTTGCTTGGGGTGCTGCGGCACGTAGCTTCTCAAGCAATGAGTCCATGGCGCCACTTGTAGCGGGTGAATTGGCTGTCTCCACAGGCGCACCACTGTTGGCAAGATTGACGTTGATGCGCTTGCGAGCGAGAGATGCTTCTGTGCGTTTCCTTGATTCTTCCAAGGATGTATTCTTCTCTCGGGATTTCTTCCACTCGACCAAGAACGCGCTCAACTTGGCAAAGAAGTCACGTCTAGCATTCTCATCCGCATTGTCTTCACCGTAGAAGACCATAATATCATCATACGTCTTGACCATCTCATCAAGGTAGAGTTGCAGCTGTTCAGCCTTGCGCCGAGCATCCTTCATAGACCGCTGAACAACCTGACTGACGCGATCCTCGGGATGGAATCTCTTCGGGTCACTCAGGTTACCAGCATCCAGACTGGCCTGCACGTTCTTGATATTGCTGATGTACTTGTTAGCATCAGTACGAAGTTGATCAACATTGATCTTCTGCAGACCAATGACGCCACTGATCTCGTCGAGGAACCCTTCCCACTCAGGGTACTGATTCCGAACGATGCGCTCAACCAGATCAGCAAAGGTAGTCTCATTCTTGTCGTCCTTGACCATGCCCAGTCGAGCAAGGGAACTCAGCTTGAAACCCTGGGCCTGTTTATTGGCGTCATTCATGAAGTTACCAATATCCAGGATCAGACCGAGGACGTTCATCAAAGACACGGAATCACGCAATGACTCGCTGACTCGTGCGACCTCCTGCAATTTGCTGGAGAGATGTTCGTACTCCGGTTCATAGGAGCGCGTCAGAGCGAGCGCTCTGTTTCTCGCTTTCCAGTAGTGGTTCAGCTCGAACGCAGTGTAGAGATAGATTTGGTCTTCGCGGGTGATCTCACTGGGATCCTGTTCGCGGTCAGAGCTGGCTGCGCCAGGGCCGGTCCAGTCCATGCTATATGGTGCCATGAGCTTAGCGACGTTCTCGGGTATATTGCACATCTCATCTCGCTGCAAGAAGTCCATGACGACCATGTTGTCGAGGATGTCCTTGTCACAGTGGATAATCATGCGGGTTACCTCTTCGGCGGGGTATTGGGAGAATTTAGCCAAAGCAATCTGGAAGTTCTTGGATAGATCGTTCGAGATGATCTGTTTCTTGTCTTTGCGCTGCTTTGCGGCGGTGCTAGCTCCGAAGATTTTGGTCTCCTTCGCCATGAACAACCGTTCGACTTCGTCCAATACACCCTTCTTGGCGAGCTCGGTGTACTTTTCTTCCTTCTGTTCGGCGGTGGGTGCGTGGGCGGCCCAAACAGTCACTTGGGGAGTATCAACCTTGTCCCAATGCAGAGCCTTGAGCTTCTTCTTAGGCCGGATAGAAGGCATGAGGGTGGTACCAGGCGAAACATCTCCAACCATGTATGCTGGTCGCCAGCCAGAGCCCAAGGGAGCGTTGGGCGGTGGAGGCGGGGGAGGCATGAGACCCTTGGCCCCAGGAATCGGTGGAGGGGGAGGGGCCATTCCACCACCACCTGGAGGAGGCGGCGGGGGAGGTAGTGCCCCAACCTTTCCACCGGGAGGTGGAGGTGGTGGTGGAAGTCCAGGAACACCCTTGGCACCACCCGGAGGAGGCGGAGGGGGCAGTCCAATCTTTCCACCAGGCGGCGGGGGAGGAGGCAGTCCAGCTGCTCCACCCGGAGGCGGAGGTGGTGGAGGGACCATCTGGCCACCTGTAGGGGGAGGAGGAACAGTCGTGCCCCCAGGGGGAGGAGGTGGTGGAGGGACCATTTTGCCCCCAGGAGGCGGGGGAGGGGGCAGAGCCGCCACAGGAGCCTTCTCAGATAGCTGCTCCCCTTCAGCGGCATCAGGTGCAGTCGGGGTAGCATCAGCATCTTCAGCATCGAACTTAGAAACCTTGGACGCAAGCTCTCCTAGCAAACCAGTAGCTTGGGCAGGGTTCAGACGGTGACGGTATAGATTATCAAGACGAGCCCTATCAATTGGCTGGCCATTGTTGTCCAAGATCTCCTCTCCACTTTCAAGAGCACCCATCTCAGGGACGTGGCTGCGCTTGCGATAGACAGAACCCAGAGAACCAGGGTCCAGGTTGCGCCGAGTAGTTTCAGCGAATTCATCGCTGTCCTCACCCTCGCCATCCATCTTCTCACGCAGTTCACGTAAGCGATCCGAAGGTCCATGCTGGCCCCAGACCTTGCCCTCCAGCTTGAATTGAGTCTTGGTCCGCTCGAGCTGACGCTCCAGACGTTCCATGAGTCGTTCCCGATCCATGATGCCGGGCATCTGGGAAGGATCAGCCTCCGCCTCGGGGTTGGCAGCCTTGCGAGCATTGGACGCGGCGATATCCTGAGCGTCTCGAAGCATGAGGTATAATTCTCTAGTTTCCAGCTCATTGCGCTGCAATTCCTGCGCACGCAACCGTTGTACTTCTGCAACCTCCGCCTTGAATGATTCGTTCTGCCGTTGTTGCAGCTCGATGATGCCAGCCTGCTCTTCAATCTGCTTCTGTAGCTTCTTGACCAAGCCTTCTGCACCAAGCTCAACCTGGGCTCTCATCTCATCGCGCTCGGCGATAGCAGCCTCGGCAATCTGCCGGGCCTCGAGAGACTCATCGTACACCCGTCTCGCCTCGGCATCGGTATGCAGTCGATCTAACAGGCTCTGCACGGTGAAGGTCAACCCTTGCCGTAGGTCAAGGTCAGGAAGCCTTCGGTCCATAGCAACGTAGCTCAGCATGGCGTCTACCAGCTGGAACATACGCAACCCTTCCTCGCCGGAGTTCTCCCGGATCAGAAGCATATGCTGCATAGCCGACAGGAAGTAGTCGTGAGACCGACTGCCATTAATCTTGGACGAAATAGCATCAACAATTTGCATCGGATCGCTCATATCCTTGACTTCGCCCTCGATGCTATCCTTAACGCTGCTATTCTCGCGCTGGAGGAGATCCTCATAGTCGATGGCTTCGTTCTCGTGGAACCGTTCGATCTGCTTGTCGATGACCTCGTATTGGAATCCCTCCATCTTCGTCAACAGACGCTTGATTCCACATGATGTGAACTGGGCGCGGATATGGCATCGTAGCTGCAGATCGGTTTCGGCCCCATCGACCAACATGTTGATCAGGATCATGGTTGAGACGGCGTATTCCATGAGTAGGTTCTCCATCCCGATACCACCGCTGCGGTACTCTTCGCTGGCACCGACCAGACTGCCCATCTTTCCACGGCCATCGATGGTGACCTCGACGATACGCATCCAGGCGTCAAAGCGGCCAGTTTCATTGTGGTCATTTTTGACCTTGTCCATGGATTGGAGGACCTTTTGGTGGCCTTGGCCATCGCCCCAGTGACAGAGGAAGGTAAGGACTTCACTGACGAGTTTCCTAGTATTCAGACGGGGGGATGATAGCGAGCTGACAAGGGCAACCAAGACATTTTGGTGTTCTAGGGCATCGTCTGCACCATATTTGTTGTTCATCAGACCTTTCAAACATTTGGCAATATCATATTCGCGGTCAAGATCCTTGTCTCCGGTTGGTGGC
The DNA here is from genome assembly GCF_028828765.1 of Penicillium canescens. Lineage (NCBI taxonomy): Eukaryota > Fungi > Ascomycota > Eurotiomycetes > Eurotiales > Aspergillaceae > Penicillium > Penicillium canescens. The sequence continues at coordinate 2,505,814 of NW_026703973.1, forward strand.
GCTGGCACAGGACCAGATGCTTTCCTGCGGTTGATCTTCAAAAGGACATTGGTCAGGGCAACTTGACCCTGAGCTTCAACAAAGGCTTTCACCCAGCTATATAGTTGTTAGTGGTGTGCGATCTCTAGAAAGAAACAGCACTTACCTGATGGGTTGTGTCCGCAAGCTGACGCTCAAACTGGCAAGCTGCTTGGAGGTAATAGTATCATCCATAACCTTCTTCACATACCACTCCGGACTACCCTCCTCATCAGCACGCTCAAGCAAACCAGACAGACCATCATGGCCATGGGTTTGTCGGGCATTCTGCCGTCTCTTCTGCTCGCCTTGTAGCTCGGTAAGACGATCCTGGTGTACCAGCGTCCATTTCTTTGAAGCGGGGTATGACAACATCTGCCGTTTCGCCTGCTCAGGAAGATTCTGCCAACCTCTCTTCTGCATCAACTCCAGAAACAGCTGATCCACAATCCGGTCATCTCTCGGTCGAGTGAGATAGTTATCCTGTGGCCGGGGTACAGCGGCCGGTATAGGTTGCGAAATCTGGTGGGTCGAGGGCGCATTTGACAAGCGGCCAGAGCTAGAACTTGGAGGGAATCCAATATTGCGATCACTTGAATGCGAGGGTGTGAGGGTGCGGGAAGAACCGTCCGACGCGAAGTAGTTCGAACCCCGCGCATTAGACGAAACGGAGGAATAAAGGCTTGTTTGATCGAGGGAGGTGCGGGAGTTGGAGGACGAATCGATCGAGGAGGAGTTATGGCTGGGACCCGTGTTCGCTGCTGAACTACCTGGCCGTCCCCATTGTTGATATCTGGCGCCTCGGTCGCCCGACTGGCTACTTGACATGGTCGTGTTTGAAGCATGCGGGGGAGGACGCGGGCCAGAGGGATGTGAGGGTGAACCATTCGGCGCAGATGTCGAGGTCCAGGTAGGATATTGATGGAAATCCGCCCCAGCTTTGCCCAAGTGGTTGGGCGAGGGTTCATGGCGCGAGGAATCCGGGCGGGACATGCTGTCGATTGGGATGGGTGTGCGAGTGTCGGAGGGAAGGCTTTCGAAGGGGATGGACGTAATAACACCGGCGGTGGGAGCGAGGCTACTTGGGTCTAAGTCATGGGTCATGTCGACCGATTGGATTGAAGACCGCTTCGAATAGCGGGATGAGCGTGAGCCAGCAGCACTCCCCGGGGGAGCCAGGTTGTCGTAGGAACCCCCGTAAGTATCATATCGATCCTCCGCAGGTTTCTCTTTGTACAACTTCCTTCCGAAAAACGATTTTCCAGCCGATGTTTGCCTCGATTTGTCGGCATGTGAGCTGGACGGCATATTGGCGGGCGTCACTGAGAGGGGCACAGCATAAGGGCTCCCTCGACACTCTCAGAGGTAAAGGGATTAATAAATCTCGCGATCCAAAGCGCTAGCTATGGGGATCTATAAGGGCGTGGTGACATTCAAATCGGAAACGGTCTGTTTGTGTCCCTGGGATGAGTTAGTATACTTGTTGCTACGGAGGTCCCGAGGGGTCAAGGGAGTGGTCAAGGGAGTCAGGACACATACACACATACCCCACGAAGAAGATAAACGGAAATTAAAGAAGATTTTCTGCAATCAAGTCCCTCTCTAAGCCCGAGCGTTCAATCATCTATTGATTAGGGGGCTCGTCCGGAGAAACATTAGGTCCGGTCACGTGTCGCTACAATGAGACCCGATCTTCAATATCAAAGGTATTTGCGCGATCTGCATGCGCCTGAGCCCGCCCCGGACTCCGATTCCCTACCCCGTGTTCCGCTTTACAACCCATACACAGCCATACACAACCCCGGCGCGTCACCCATCGTCCCGCCCTGAAGACCAAGCGAGTCCGCCCAATATGGGATCATCAGGCGTCTTCGCAAAGGTACGCCCTCAACCCCTATCCGAACCAGTGACCGACCGACCTATACCTCTATCAAAACCCCCAGAAACAACACATCAAACCCCCAGACCCAAACCACCCACTCACCCACCCAGCTAAACAACCAACCAACAACCCACCCAAACAAACAAACAAAACTAACACCCAACCCCAACCAGACAATCCTCATCCCAGCCCTAATAGCCCTAACAATCTACATCCTGGCCACGTGCTTAATCCTCCCAATCTTCCGCCGCTACCACCAACGCTACTCCCAGTACCTCCCGTTACACAATATATCAGCCCACACCCTCTCCCTCCGCGACCGCATAGCCGACGCCATAATGCGCTTTTTCCTACCTTCCACCTGGCGGCGCGGCGCGCACGTTGAGCATGATACTATCAGTATCGACGATGATGAGGGGGAGATTCTTGTTGGGATGGATATGGATGCCGCTAGGCGGGAGGCGTTGGAACGGAGGCGTGGGTCTGTTGCTGAGGCTGAGGGGAGGTTGAGCCGGGATCTGGAGGAGGGGTTTATGGATGATAGTGATGAGGAGGATCACCATGGTGGTGGGAGGCGTTGAGGGTGGAATGGAAGTGGCGAGAGGTATTTTTAGCATTGATATCCTGGGAACCCGTGCGCGTGCATTTGTCTCTTTGGTGTTTCTGGGGTAGATTTCTGGGGTACATTCATGGGCGTTTTGCGAGAGGTTTATTTTATATTGCATTGAGCTTTGCGTTTTACATATGGTTCTGCTCTGTTTATAGAGTTTTTTCATCATCGAGACTACCTGGGGTTTCGTAAAGAGGTGATAAGCTATTGAAGTATATCCTATCCAGCAATAACCTCGGAATGCTTAAAAATGGCGGACTCCACTAGAGGCTGGGCTGAGATCGACGTCTCCACTAGGATCATCACGCACGTTTCAAATGCAAATCTAAAACAGGTAAAAGAGAAAAATCACTTAAAATATTATTTCATTGGTATCGTGAATGATGCTACTTTTCAGCATCGCCCGTTAGGGCCTATGAACATTCATAAAGAAAAGTATAAACATGAACCCGGAAATTCTTAGGTGCATTTTTACTTGCGCTGACCGTAAGCCTTGGTGGCGTACTGACCCTTGTGGACGATCAGGTCCTCAGGGCGGTAGTCCTCACGGCCGGAGAAGTAGCTGTCCAGGATGGCCTTGGTGCCGTTGGCGTAGCGGACCTGCGCATCGATGGAGGTACCGGACATGTGGGGAACCATGCCGTTGCCACCACCCCAGGGGTGCTCGGCGTAGCGGAGAGGGTGGTCCTTGGGGGCGGGCTGGGGGAACCAGACATCACCACCGTATCCGCGGAGGTGGCCGGACTTGAGGGCCTCGGCGACATCCTCCTTGACGACAATGGCACCACGGGCGGTGTTGACGAGCCAAGCACCGGGCTTCATCTTGGAGATGAGGTCCTTGTTGAAGAGACCGCGAGTCTTCTCGTGCAGGGGGCAGTTGATGGTGACCACATCACACTGGGCGAGCATCTCCTCGAGGTTCTCGACGCGACGGCAGCCAATCTCCTTCTCGGCCTCGGCGGAGAGGGGCTGGTAGTCGTAGTAGAGGAGCTCCTTGCAGTCGAAGGGCTTGAGACGGCGGAGGACACGCTCACCGATACGGCCGACAGCGACGGTACCGACGACCTTGCCTTCGAGATCGTACTCGTTCTTGGCGACGGCGGCGACATTCCAGTCACCGTTCTTGATCTGCTCGTGTGCAGGGACGAAGTTGCGGACCAGGAGGAGGATGGTCATGACGACGTGCTCCGCGACGGAGACGACGTTGGATCCGGTGACCTCGGCAACAGTGATACCGCCGTTGGTGGTGTTGGCGGCGTTCAGGTCAACGTGGTCGGAACCGATACCGGCAGTGACAGCGAGCTTGAGGTTCTTGGCCTTGGCCAGACGCTCAGCAGTCAGGTAACCGGGGTGGAAGGGGGTGGTGATGATGACCTCAGCGTCGACAAGCTCCTTGTCGAAGGTGGAGTTCTCACCCTCCTTGTCGGAGGTGGTGACCAGGGTGTGGCCAGCATCCTCGAGCCACTTGCGGATGCCGAGCTCGTTCTCAGTGGTACCAAGCAGAGCAGGCTGCTGCTTGGAGTGCTCACCACCCTTATGTCATGTTAGCGAATTGTCGTCGAATTGCAAAATTGGAATCACTTACGTCGTAAAGAACCAAAAGAACCTTACCCTGTAGATTGGCGGTAGCAGTTAGCGTTCGTGCTCCGGAGATAGAACCCAAGGGTGACGCCCGAGGGAACGGGGTGGCCTTGAGGCCCGAGAGGAAGGGCCGTCGCAATTGACGGGAAAAGGAACGAATAAATACCATTGTGAATATGTGAAGATAAAATTAAAGAAGATGGAATCTAGAGAAGGTCAGCGTCTGGACTTATATGTGTACTTGATGTAGTCTATGAAGTCAACCAACCCGAAACGGCGTTGGAGAAACTGTTGATAGCGGGGAGAGTGGGGCACGCGGGGAGTATATATATAAATATATATATCAGACAGAGTAATCAGGGCTTTGATCTTACCGGAGATGACTGAAGATGATGAAGGGGATGGAAAAGTCAAATTGAAACAGCAAACAGAGCACAATATATAGACCACACCTGGGGAGCCACCATGCCTCCAACTGCGGGACTGGAGCGGCAACTGAGGTTTCCACTTCCGTGTCTCCGCATGAGGGACACTTCACTACACGAGGGGTTTCCTCCGGCTGGTCCTCCGAACCTTGATACGTTGGGGTCCACGTACATGTACATGCACTGTGTAGCTCACATCGGTTGCTGTTAGCTAATTGGTACCCTACTTGATACTAAGTCGTACACTATAGAAGTTAATCTACTGAAGCTTATGTGTGTCACATATACATATCACTTTGGAGGAATATGAGCTACGATAACTCCAATATCAACAATATCAAATACTATAGCTTCTAATAGAGATATATGAATTATTCTCTTAGTTGTCTAGACTTCTCTCTGTCCATCTCAGTGATTACCTCAGCTCGCACAAAAGTTCCCCGCAGCGGGGTGCTGACATAATGAGGGGTCATTTGAGAGCATATCGGCTGGGTTACATGTATATCCTTAGGGCCGGCCTGGGAATATCTCCAAGTCTGCTAGCTCAATTCCACTGGTCCCCTGGTCCCCAAGGTAGAGGGCCATTACCTGGCTCATCCTCTCTCACGGGAGACAGCCCGAGATACACCCGCGCTTCTGCCGAAACTCGGCCCTCATCTCCAACTATACACTGCCTCCTCTGAGGAGGTTTGGAGAAGTGTCCGCACGGGTCCACTGTGTCTACAACTTGATTCAGGCCGGAATGCATGACCAGATCAAGAATGGAGAGGGGGTAGTGGATTGATTTAATCCACCACCATCCGCGGGCTTCCTTGCCCGTCGTGTTTATCTTGCGCCGTCAATTACCTTGCATGATATGGGTTGACTTGCATGTTTGACAATTGCAACGGCGCCCAGTCAAGGTTCTGGGTTGAATTGAAGGGCTACGACTTTTACGTTATGTGATGAGCACCAGCAGCTAACACGGACAGCGACCGAGAAATCAGTCTCTTCAACGGTGCTAACATACCAGCTCGAAAGGTCCGCCCCTCAACCATTTCGCGCCATACACTACATCACCCTTCCAGATGGCGATCACAACAAACAAGCTGTCCAAATAATCAATCTATGCATCCAATTCGAACAGTGACCGCAGATCAAGTCGCCGTGATGGGATGGTACCCACACGAGGTTCGAGACTTTCGGCGCGTATCCTCGAATCGTCGCATGATCAGCTGCGGGGCAAACCCATGCATACGAGGCTTGTTTGAGCGAGGACACGCTTCGTGCTCTGATGGGCTTCTCGGTCGCATTGACCTCGAGTCTCCAAAAAAATGTGTGAAAACTAAAGATGTTTATTTTCTCTAGGTTGCAAACCCACTTCTCCGTGCATAGGAACCTTTGCGACAGACTTATTTGTTCGAATACACCACAAATTTTCACGGATTCGAATATATCTGAGATCACTCTACTTTGATCTCAGTCGATTGGCTTCGGGCTCGCTTGGATTTACGCAGTCGGTTGGTTGTTATCTACGCTACGAGGGCCATGATGGGAGATACAACGTTTCGGAAAACTGAAAATTGAAACTCGAATGGATATTCTGAAGCAAGTGAAGAGAACTTCCCGCCTGCATTTGACATGGACAATATTACAATGTTTGGACATGTGGAGGAGAGTACGGAGTGTACATGGAACGGGAGCAAATAGCAGGCGGTGATTGATAATACCGAAGCTCCGGTCCGACTCGGACTGTGCGCTCGGAGATAGCAATTCTTTAATACTCAGCACTCGCTCTTTTTACTTGTCTACTTGTCTAAGCTATTTTCACATTCTTTACTGTCACTTGTACACATTTATGCGATGAGATTGAGACCAACAATCCTGCAGTCCGTCACGCGCGACTGGACCGGACAGACATGTCGAAGCATACGCCTGCTATCCACCACCCCAAACCACAATAGCCGACACCGCGTGCGCCTGCATATCCCACCTCCATTACCCGTGACGAAATCATGCCCCGAGCGAAGCTGCGATTGCCCATCCACGCCCGCCATGCCAGAGGGTCTGCCAATCGACCATGAACATACGTTAAACGGGACAATGGCTGCCTATACGCAGCAGCTCCTCGTCTGCACAGGGAAGCGGGATTGGACGAGTCGCATTGATGAAGATGGTGAGAATGAAGGCTGGGGAAATCTCCTGCGAGGAATGAAGCGTCTACTAGGTCGTGGTGGGCCTTACCTTGATGTATGCGAACAAGACACCCTCAGCACACCTCAACAATGATACCATCTCTTGCTAACACATCCAAGCCATTCAACAACGTCCTAACAACGGCCACATCAATCGCACCCTCAACAACCTCCCCCACAACTGCCTCAGCCTTCCTCTTCCCAAGCTTCAAATACATCCCCTCAATACCCGCAGACACCGCATCACCCTCAGAACAAACGCCCGATCTTGTCACCTTCATCCGCGCCTATCTCCTCCCAAAACGCCTCCACCACATGCACTCCTCCCACCCAACCTCAAAACGAAAAGACATGACCCGCGCCCCAGAACTAGCATCGCACTTCCCCGACGCAATCGACATAAACCACTCTCCCACTATCCTAATCTGTGGCCATGGCGGCCGAGACATGCGCTGCGGCGTTATGGCACCAGCACTGGAAAGCGAGTTCCAGCGAGTCTTACAAGCGCGCGGATTTACTGCTGGCAGTGAAGGTGCACGGGCGACGGTTGATGCGCCGGACCATGCGAATATCGGACTGATTAGCCATGTTGGTGGTCATAAATATGCGGGCAATGTTATTGTTTACATCCCGCCTAAGATGATGTCCGGTGAGGATGCTTCGGTGCCGCATCCGTTGGCTGGGAAGGGGATTTGGTATGGGCGTGTTGAGCCGAAGCATGTGCAGGGGATTGTTGATGAGACTGTCTTTGGGGGGAGGGTTGTTACGGATCATTTCCGTGGCGGGATTGATCGGTCTGGGGATATTTTGAGGTTGTAGACTGCCCAGCCCTGGAGGTGTCGAGAGATTTGGACACTCTAGATCATGGGGGTAAATGTAAGATGAGGGATAGATTTGCATTTGTAAATATACTAGACTGATACATATTCAAGATCCAACACTATATCAAATATATAAAATGGCAATTGAATATTGACTACAGTATTGTTCAAGTCAAGATATCCTCAAAGACGCTAGTCCAAATCGGGGCTAAAGCTATCCAACCACCGGGGAGATTTGAAGATGCGCAAACCAACACTGAACCAAGGCCAATCGCCCCAATCCCCAAACCCCAAACCCCCAACCCAACCGACCATGATACAATAAAGCAAAACCAACCATGCAGTCCCTCCTCCGAACCCGCCTCCCAAGCGCAATCGCGCAAACCCGACTCCGCGCGCGTCCAACCAACCGACTCCAAACCTACAATGCATACACATACACCCTAACCCGACACGCAAGCACAACATCAACCCTTCAAAAACTTGACCTCCCCTCCCTCGACAAGAAATGGCAAGAAAAATGGCAAGCCGAGCGGGTTACCACCCAATTCGAAACACAATCTCCCACCAACACATCCGCGCAAAAACCCCAATCCTACATCCTATCCATGTTCCCCTACCCCTCGGGGACATTACACATGGGCCATCTGCGCGTATACACAATATCAGACGTGCTAGCGCGGTATTATAAAATGCGCGGACATGAAGTTATTCATCCGATGGGGTGGGATGCTTTTGGGTTGCCGGCGGAGAATGCGGCTATTGAGCGTGGGATCGATCCTGCCGAGTGGACGACGCATAATATTTCGAGGATGAAGGAGCAGTTGGGGTGTATTTCTGCTGGGTTTGATTGGGAGAGGGTATGTTATTGCCATCACTGTGACTACTGCTATAACTTGGATATGGTTATGGCCATGGATATCTAGCTGTTTGGGCCGAATTGGGTTAATCTGTTTGATCTAGGAATTGGCGACTTGTTCCCCTGAGTTCTATGAACATACTCAGCGAATCTTCCTTATGCTTTATGAGAAGGATTTGGCGTATCAGGCTGAGGCGCTGGTTAATTATGATCCGGTTGATAAGACGGTTTTGGCGAATGAGCAGGTGAGTTAAGGTTTCTGAGGTATATGGTTGTCTTTTCTGATTTATGTGCAGGTTGATTCCAATGGGTTCTCGTGGAGGTCTGGTGCTAAGGTTGAAAAGTTGAACTTGAAGCAGTGGTTCTTCCGCATCACTGAGTTCAAGGAAGCGCTGTTGAAAGATCTCGACTCTCTCTCTGGAGGATGGCCAGAGCGTGTGCTTTCCATGCAACGGAATTGGCTTGGGAAATCATATGGTGCGAAGGTCACTTTTCCCGTAACTGTCAACAGCAATGGGGGTGAGCAGGTTAATGTGGATGTTTTTACTACCCGGCCTGACACCCTGTATGGCGTGGAATACCTTGCACTCTCTCTGAGTCATCCTATTGTGCTAAAGGCTGCCGAGAAAGACGAGGCTCTTCGGAAGTTCTTGAGTGAAGCATCTTCACTTCCGCCGGACTCGAAGGCTGGGTACAAATTATCAGACGTGGAGGTATCTCATCCATTGCGGAAAATTGATGCAGAAAGCCCTCAGCTGTCAAGGAAGCTTCCCGTTTTCGTGGCGCCCTATGTCCTTAGCGATTATGGCGAAGGAGCAGTCATGGGAGTTCCCGGCCACGATGCCAGAGATATGTCATTCTTCAAGGAGAATGTGAACCCGGATTCCATCTCTGTCGTTATTGAGGCTGAGGCAACGGGCAGCGAGGCTAACAGTGTTGTCCCAGCCTCTGACTCAAAGGCTTTCACTCAAGAGGGCTTCTTGACTTCCCTCTGCGGGAAGTACTCAGGTCTGCACTCCAAGGAGGCCTCCAAGCTGATTGTCAATGACCTAAAGCAGGTTGGACAAGCTGACTTTGTCGAGAGTTGGCGTCTGCGAGATTGGCTGATTAGTCGTCAGCGGTACTGGGGTGCCCCTATCCCCATTATCCACTGCGGCGACTGTGGTCCTGTGCCCGTGCCTGTAAAGGATCTTCCAGTGAAGCTGCCGAAGATTGAGGGAGATTGGCTGAAAGGGAAGAAAGGCAATCCTCTTGAATCATCGGAAGAATGGCTCCACACGAACTGCCCCAGCTGCGGAGGAGCAGCTAAGCGGGATACAGATACCATGGATACCTTTGTGGACTCTTCATGGTACTTCCTGCGATTCCTCGACTCTGCCAACAAGGAGGCACCATTCTCTCCTGCCGTGGCACGGCCAGTGGATTTCTACATCGGCGGTGTCGAGCATGCTATCCTGCATCTCCTCTACGCCCGGTTCATCTACAAATTCCTCGCTCAATCGGAGCTGTTCCCAGCTGGAAACTCCAACGCACCCGCAGAACCATTCAAAACTCTTCTCAGTCAAGGGATGGTTCACGGCAAGACCTTCACCGAGCCCTCCACTGGCCGATTCCTCCGCCCAGAGGAAGTCGACCTCACCAGCCCAGACAAGCCTCTGATTAAGGGCACCCAAGTCACACCCAACATCTCCTTTGAGAAAATGTCCAAGAGCAAATACAATGGCGTAGACCCAACCGAATGCACAACAAAGTACGGCGCCGATGCCACGCGCGCACAGATCCTGTTCGCCGCCCCAGTCAGCGAAGTCCTAGAGTGGGACGAATCCAAGATCGTCGGCATCGAGCGCTGGTTCGGCCGGCTCTGGAAGCTCGTCCAAGATATCCAGCAATCCCTAGCAGAGTCGTCATTCTCCATCCCGGCAGAAACCCTGGTCTCGACTTCGACTGGTCACGCCGCCCCTCTGCCAGCATCCCTCCAGGACCTGAGCGACGCAGACGCAGACGCCATCCTGGCTACACACAACACCATCTCTTCCGTCACAACCTGTTTTGAGAGTAACCCCTACAGTCTGAACACGGTCATCTCAGACCTGACAAAGTTGACCAACACCCTGAACACGACTCCGGCATCTACCCCTCTCATCCTCTACCTAACCATCTCCTCTCTCCTCCGTCTCCTGGCTCCTATCGCTCCAGCCCTCTCATCTGAATCGTGGGAAGTTCTGCACGAAACACTGCTGAACAAGTCCAAAGAACAAGAACAAGTCCCATCAATCCTCAAATCACCCTGGCCAAGCACCCTCCTCACAACTGAAGAAGCAGAGACTCTCTCCGCTCGCGGTGGACAGAAGGTCGCCGTGCAGGTTAATGGCAAGACCCGATGCGCTGTTACCATCCCATCAATGAAGACGTCGACAGCCAAAGGGAAGAATACCCCTCCTACACAGGAAGAACAAGACTGGATTATTAGTCGGGTCTTGGAGACCGCCGAGGGCAAACTGTGGCTTAGTGAGAAGCATGACTGGGAGAAGAGAAGGCGAGTCATTGTTATCAAGGGTGGCAAGTTGGTGAATGTTGTTTTCTAATCTAATCTCTCCGCTATTGTATTCTAGAAGGAGCTGGCGTGTATTATTATATCTGAATAGACATGTACATTATTGCATTCCTTGCTTTGAAACTTAGGTTGTATGTTTCGTCCTCTTTTACAAGAATAGCACACTGGTTGATATAATTTTATCAACGCAGTTCTCTTACGCACTTCCGATTGTTCTGTGTAATTCGTATAAGCGTAGGAAACATATCGGATGCCATTCGGATATTCAGCAATTCGGGGTATCATATAAAACATTCAAAGCATCACGCACAACCCTCAATCTGCGTCAGCACCCTCGCCCACAGAAGATCGATCCCTCGTGGGCTGCGCCTCCCCCAACGGAAAACTAAGATGCTTCCAATCCTCAATCTCCTCAATAATACACTTCAACCGGTCCCGAATACTCTCAACAGCATAAGTCCCCAGAATCAACCGCAACGGAGGATAAGAGCAATGCCCAAGCTGCCAAACCAAATGCGCCGCCTTGACCGCACTCGCAGGCTGCTTATCCCCAAGCCACATCAACATCCGCCGAGCATGCGCCGCCGGCGACGTAGACGTATTATACGGCTCACTTGGCGGCTTGACAAGGAAATGCCCATACAAAGGCAACGGCGAAGATAGATTATGCTCGGACGGTTTGGCAGCCATAGCAGAAGGCGAAACCAAATCTCCAATATCATCACGACGCATATGCCCCGGCTCAACAAGCGTCCCCTTGATATTGAAGCTGTCAACCTCATACAGCATACTCTCCATCAAACCCTCAACAGCATACTTCGACGCACAATACGGTCCCAACCCAGGGACCCCCAGCGCACCACTGGTCGAACTGAAAATAAGATACCGTCCCGCCCTCCGCTGTCGGAAATGCGGCAAAGACAACTGAATCATATTCAGCGTCCCTGTGAAATTCGTTTCGAACTGATTCCGGATATCGAATTCATCCTGGTCCTCGCAGGCTCCGATGACGCCGTACCCGGAACAATTGGCGATCACATCGATACGCCCGAACCGCGCGATTGTCTGGTCAATTACCCACTTGACGGTCTCGCGGGCGCGCACGTCGCAGAGGAGACCCATGCAGTTCTCGTGTTCGGATTCTAGTTCTTTCATTGCTTCCGGGCTGTTTTCGTAGGTGCGGCCTACTGCTGCTACTAGGTCGTTGTGGGCGAGTGCGGTTTTAACCAGGGAGCGGCCCATGTGGCCTGTTGCGCCGAAGATCTGGGTTGGTGTTAGTGGTTGGGTTGGAAGGGAGCTTGGTGGGGTGCGCTTACCAGCCATACGAGGGGCTTGGGGGGATTCTGCGGGCTTGGGGGGTCCGTTGTTGAGGGTAGGTTTAGTGTCGGTTCGCGCGGTGCTGGTGAGGTGGCGCCTCTTGGGGATGTTTCCATTGTGTGTTGTGTTGGAGAGGAGTGGGAGAGGTGAAGGTCGAAAAATGTCTCTCCGCATTCTCCGAGGACCCACTTTTGACTATACTGCACATCACTTATAGTGTTGAGATATAAGAATTACAATTTCTTACATTAGCTGCCATTTACCATCATGATCGAGTTCTGGTTCTGTTCGGTCACGCTTAGAGCAATTTTTGTTACTGCATTATCTAGAAGAGGCAGTTTGCGAAGATCAATCCCTTCGATAAATTGTCGGGGTGAATTTACTGAGCTTCGCAAAAGCGGCAAAGTCATGGGTAGAGATCTCTACACTTGCATTGAACTAATACATTCATATTCCATTACCATACACACCCCTGCTAAAATCAATTATCGTCCAACCTCCCGTCGCAGCCGTCCTGCAGCTGTCGAGGGTCCAGGTTCCGGCCAACTACTCACAGCATCGTCAACCTCCTCCAGGAATGTTGTACTATTATGAATAGAAGTGCCACCTAGGACAACACGCACTCCAGGGGAGCTGGCATTGACCTGGGCGACCATTTTGGCCTCCTCGTACGTGGCACCACCGACCATGAAAATGATTATATCCTGTGGCTTGTCTCTTGTGTGGCCACTTCCTTCCAAGAAGGGATACTGCAATTCCTTCAGTCGCCCTTTGATGAGGTTTTGTAGGGTCACCTCCAATCGAGGTGAGTGCTGGGTGTAGACGTTCTCTACTCCCTTGAGACCTTTGAAGCGGTCTCTCGCGCCGGAGAAGAAGGATGTTGATTCGAAGAGGTCTGTGAAGCCGCCTGCAACTGGTGGCGCTTGGAGGGAGTGGTGATAGGCGAGAAGCTTGGGAATAATAGCCGCACGGTTGGAGGGGACATCGCCCGCTGTGACAAGGAGATCAAGTAGAATTGGGAGGGCATTGTTGGGTTGTTTCTCGTAGCGAAGCGCGTAGAGAGCCACGAGGCGCAGCTTACTGTCCGCTGGCACATTTGGTAATGGAATAATCCGTTGCAATGACTAGAAAACAGTGAGTATTACAGCGAAACACAACAGTCTTTGAACATACCTTGAGATCATTGGAGTGGTTATCATTGCATGCCAAGCTCTGTTCCAGTTCACTCACGTCGAGGAGGCTCTCCTCGCCAACGCGCCGACTGAGCTCACCCACCAGGGTAACATGCTTGCTCACATTACCCGCGAGCTTGCGGAACTCGGGATAATCCTCCACGAACCGTTTCATATCAGCGATAGACTCGATATTCGCAGTGCTCTGCGTTTTGGTCTGGTATTGCTCCACATATTCTTTGATATTCTGCCCCAGATCACCAAAGTTCTGGTACATATTCTTCTTAAAAAATGGGTCCTGATCCTGAGCCAAGACAATCTCCTTGAGCTCTGGTCGGATCTCTGGCACATCCTGCAGATCCACCCGGCCATTATTGATGCCAAGCAATTCATGCACCATAGCCTGATACGTCCACTGAGTCAGCAATGGGGTGATGGGATCATCGCGGCGGTCAAGAACGAGTAGGATAGGCGGTGTGTCCGTCCGGCGGAAATTAAACAGCTGCTCCTCCTGCGTAATGTGATATCGGACCTCTGTTGCCAGCTTTCTAGCCAACAGACTGTTCTTCTCGTAACGGATGAGGGGATTCTTTTTCAGCGAAAGCAGCAGGGCCAATACACCCTCAGTAGCTCTTTGTAGTGAATCAGGGTTCCACATATCGGGCGACTGGCTCCATATCCGTTGCAAGGGGAAGCCCAGACCTAAAGAACACAGATCCGGGTTGATGACTAGAAAGTCGGCGAACTGTTCCTGCACCGATTGGACGACTTCATGACTGTCCGCTTCTGCGAGCCGCTCCAGGGAGGATTTGCGGATGATGTTGCTTAAGTAGATGTAGTATTCGCCATATTTGGGATCTCGGAGTTCATCAATCAAAAATTGAATCGAGGTGGGTGATGGGCGCACGAAGCATAAACAGCGCAGGTGGCGCATCTTCTCGCGCGCGGCATTGTCCAGGCGATCGATGAGGTAGACCTCGTGATTAAGCAGGGCGGATTGGGTGATGGCAGTCGAAACGATGGGAACCTGTGATCAGTTAGCGATGGATAACAAGAGTCAGCTGAGTAAATCTCCCACTGTCTCACTATCAAGAAGCAAGATCTTCATCTTGGATGACGAAGCTCCTGAGGCCGATTCGCCCACGGTGACCATCTTGGAGATGTACCCCGAGGCGGCCGCAACGACATCCATGCTGGGCGGGATTTTAAGAAGAAGAAGCTCTAAAAACCACAAATCCCCAGGTAAAACCGAAGCTGATAAAGATCGAGGGGAGTTGAGTGTGGAGATGGCGGGATTCGGGAAGTTGTTGGGGACTTCCGCTTTCCACATGACAAGCTACTTTTTTCCCTGTTTTCAACTTTCCTACTTTCTTCTCTCCATGCTCTGATTCTTTCGCATTTCTTATTTTCATCTTCTCTGTTGGGTCAACATGTTGCCCTACATAGACCAGAGTTCGTTCCCTTCTTGAGAAGCTCCCCGACTCGACTAACGTCTCCCCGCAGTATTCGAGCTGCCAGCTCGGCTCACTGGCGCATCAATTGATGAGCGTACGAACCTCCGTCTCCATAATCTCCGACCTTGTTAGCAGTTTCTGACCACAGCTCCAGTCAAGCTGATCGGCTCGTTCCTCCTCTCCTACCCGCTCGCCGCCCTGCTCAAGCGCATTCCCGATGCCCAACCCTGGAAAAAGAATGCATTCATTATCAGCGTGTCCCTGTTCTATCTGGTTGGCCTGTTCGACCTCTGGGATGGTCTACGCACCTTGATGTACAGTGCTGCGGGCACCTACGTGATCGCATACTATGTGGACGGGTCTCTGATGCCGTGGGTTGGGTTCTCCTTCCTCATGGGCCATATGTCGCTTAACCACATCTACCGTCAGATGGTCGATGACGCACACTCAGTTGATATTACCGGAGCGCAGATGGTTCTTGTCATGAAGCTCACCTCGTTCTGCTGGAATATTCACGACGGCCGTCTTCCCCAGGCTCAGCTGTCGGATCCGCAGAAGTACTCTGCTATCTCCAAGTTCCCTGGCATCTTGGATTACCTGGGCTATGTGATGTTCTTCCCCTCGCTTTTCGCCGGCCCCTCTTTCGAATATGTGGCCTACCGCCGCTGGCTCGATACCACACTATTTGAAGTCCCGCCTGGAACTGATCCGTCCAAGGTGCCACCTACACGGAAGAAGCGCAAGATCCCTCGCAGTGGAACCCCTGCTGTCAAGAAGCTGGCGATTGGATTGGCATGGATTCTTGCCTTCATCCAGCTAGGCGCCTACTTTACCACCGACTTTGTGCTTTCAGATGCATTCCTGCAGTACTCTTTCCTGCGTCGTGTGTTTACCGTACACATGGTTGGCTTCACAGCGCGTCTGAAGTACTACGGTGTCTGGTCTCTGACCGAGGGTGCCTGTATTCTGTCCGGCATGGGATACAACGGCTTTGACCAGACTACGGGCAAAGTCTTCTGGAACCGACTGGAGAACGTTAATCCCTGGGGTCTGGAGATGGCGCAAAACTCGCACGCCTACCTAGGCAACTGGAACAAGAACACCAACCACTGGTTGCGTAACTACATATACCTGCGAGTTACCCCCAAGGGCAAGAAGCCCGGATTCCGCGCCAGCATGGCAACCTTTGCCACCAGTGCCCTCTGGCACGGTTTCTATCCAGGATATTACATGACATTTGTCCTGGGATCATTCATCCAAACCGTGGCGAAGAGTACGACACCCAAAGCCCATCTCCGAATCTCCATGTAACTAACCTTTATAGACTTCCGCCGCTACGTCCGCCCCTTCTTCCTTACCCCAGATGGCTCAGCTCCAATGCCAAACAAGCGCTATTACGACATCCTCAGCTGGCTCGCCACCCAACTAACCCTCTCCTTCGCCGTCCTCCCCTTCATCCTCCTAAGCTTCGATGACTCAGTAACTGTCTGGTCGAGAGTCTACTTCTATGGTATCGCCGGCACACTCTTCTCCCTAGTGGCATTTGCTTCCTTCTCCCCGTTGAAGGGCTACCTCGTTTCAACACTGAAGCGTCGCACGCGCCCCAATGTCGGACGAACCGTCAGCACTGACTCGGTGCGTCCTCCTGTACTGGGCTTCCCTAATGATCCTGAACGCGACTTCGATGAGGCGGTCCAGGAGATCAAGGCTGAGATTGAGGCTCGGGGGAGACGCGGTAGTGTTGTTACCATGCCTACCGGGGAGGAGCTGAAGGCTGCCGTTGAGGAGAAGATTGGGCGGAAGCTGTAGATTTCGAAGTCTCAGCTAGGGAGAGATTGTTGGTATCATGGATAGATGGAGAGCCGGATTAAAGTGTTTTTGGGGTAGTGGGCGTGACTTTGGTGGTGTCGTTTGGTGCAAATAAATGCGTTGGAGCGTTGGAGCGTCAAAATTTCTTTGTTGTGTCTTTATCTCTAGCTTTAATAGCGATGGTGATGGCTCGAATCGAGTCGATCTCGTCTTGGCAATACAGATGTTCATAAACCGTAATAGATGGGATAGTTCTTAAGAAAAAAAGAACGTAATGAACAATTTTGAAGTAGGGCTTATAAAAATATGAAAATAATTGATTGAATCAAAAGTATGAAACCTCGAAAATGATGATATAACACAGGTGGTCACTGAAGAGTAAAAATATGCACCGAGCCAATATCAAATCGAACAACGATTCAGTAAAGATCAAGAATGGCAATAAAGAGTAAAACATATGTCCAATACATGGACGTCATATAGTGGTTGCAAACAAAAGCCTGTAAGGCGCCATGCGTAGAATAGAATCCCAGAAATGTAAAATAAGCGGAACTGTAGAACCAAGATGGGGGGATATTATGTGCGTTGAATCGTGTCGTGGTCATGTCGAACTGTGTGCAGTGAATTGAAAGGCAAAAAAGGAGAGCTGTAAAAATAGAAGAAGGGGATAGTGATAGACCGAGGCGAGGGATCACAGTCAGAAGATAAAAGAAAAGGGATGTCTGTAGTATCAGTGAATCGAGGAACGATTAATAAGATCAAACAGGACAGGAAATGAAGAAAAGAAACCAGCCAAACGGGAGTGTTGGTAGAGGCTACAAGCCCAAGTCAAAAGTGAGTGAAGAAATCACAAAAAAAAAGAAAACGTCAGAATGAAGGTTTTGTAAAGCCGTAGGCAAAGCAAGTCCAAGTCGTGAGAGCATTAAATGAAATATGGCGAGTCGAGCACAACCACGCTGGAAGAGAAGGAGAGAGCATGGTTGGCTGATACTGTCGTATAGGGCTTAGAAGCCCGTCGTAGAGCCAATAACAGCGAGAGTGATCTGCAACATAATTAGAAACGATCAAGCACACCAAAACCAGATGGCAAACTCACAATAATAACAATAATCACCACACCCAGAGAGATCATCCACCGATTGAGATTCCTCCACCAGCGGGCATTATCATGGCGCCGCTGCTGCAAATTCATACACTGCGCCTCGAGCGCTGCCTCAATATCCGAGTCGGATTCATGCACCATCATCTCAGGCGACATCTTAGGTTTTGGCGGCAGCGGCAGAACAGCAGCAATACACCAAGCCAGAGGGAACAGGAAGCCCAGACAGAAAGAGTAGACCTGGATATTCCTCCGTCCAAAGACAGGTTCATTGCGCGAGTCCAGGGAGGGGGCTTTCCATGCACTGGTCGAGGGCTGCAGGACCCTTCGGTCTGGGTATAGATGCGGTGACCAGCTATGGCGCAACCTGTAGCGCTGGTTGACGAACTCGCCGTCCTCTGGTTCTGGAGATGGGACCCAGTGAGCGCGCGGATCGCGGGGGTCGCTTTCGATGCGGCGCTGGGGGATTGGAACTTGCGCGCGCTCTGGGGAGCGAGGTCTTTCCCTTTCTGGGGAACGTGGTCTGGGGATGTTGAGGGGTGTGGGCATGAGGTTAAAGTTGAAGGCGCTTGAGTTGGATGTTCCGGGGCGGACAGAGGATGGCCGGCTGGCGTCGATCATTGACAGGGTTGAGTTCAGGCCCATTGGTTCGCGGAGGTAGTAGACCTTTGCCCAGGTGGGGAGGATGTTGAGGATGGTGCTGGTACCCGTGCCTGGGCGATTCGCACTGCGGTTACTGTTGCTTCGCTTTGAGCCGGAGGACAGGCTTTGGGAGAAGATTGGCCGGACTGGGAGGTTTGTCAGGCTGTCTAGGCGCTCTTCGTCGCTGTCGTTTGAGGACTCCACGAGCCATACGGAAGAACGTGTATTCTCGCTCTTCAGCGCTGCTGGTGGGGGTGGTGATGGCTCGGCCATCTCGGGTTCTGAGGGGATTTCCGCTTGCGCGGAGAGGTTGGTCGGTTCCTCTGCAGACCAGATTGAAGAGACGGTTGACAGGTGAGGGTTCCAACGGCCGGAGGCTGGGCCTGGCGTGAAGTCGCGCTCTGGAGTGACTGAAGTTCCGGCGCGGGAGCTTGATGACGATGGCGCGCGGATACGCGGGTATTGAATTGGGACACCGTTGTCAATAGCTGCCTGCAGGTCAGATGCTGAGCGTAGGCTGCGCGAGGAAGAGGTCGCAGAACGCGAGCGGCTGCCAGATGGTGCACGCGACGTTGTGCGGAAGGACGCCACGGACTGCCAGGGCGGACTGGAATGAAATGATGGAGAGCGGTAGCTCATTTGCTCAGATGAGGCTGTGTTGATCCAGGGAGCGGCGCCGGCGTGTCTCACCACGGTACCCCGTGAGTTGTACGAAGACAGCGAGTTGGTTCTGGGGTCTGACTCTGAGGATGCAGTGGCAGGACGGTGGAAGTTCATACTCGAGTTATCCAGCATTACAAAATTGGGACTTGATGGAGCACCAATTTGCTCGAGGTTTGGGCTGGAGTAGCCAATCGACTCCCCGGAGCCTTGAGAAGACTTTGGCGAGGTGGGCGGCTCTGAAAGTACTGCCTTGATAGTTGGCGTGGCTGTCGGCAGCACAATCATCTCGTCATCAGAGTACTCCGGCTCCGAACTGTCGGACCCATAGTCGGGCGCTTTACCAGATGAAATGTCTGGCAATGACGACTTGCTAGAAGTTGGATCTTCATCCCACAGCTCTGGCGGCGATTGGCCAGTATTAACAGTCGACGAGACATCCCAACTCTCTCCAATGGAGTGATCTCGCGGGCTGTTGGTGCTTTGACTGAAGGACGGTGAGGAGTACGTAGACGTGGACGGTCCTAGGTGGTGATCTGAATAGCTAAAACCGGTGTCCGAGATGTAGTCTTGCTGTCCTTTGCCGGGCATGGGCAACAGGATCTGCTCCGGCTTGGTCGGGAAAGGCGTCGCGGTATACATATCGACATCTTCCTGGTCCGACACCATGCGCAACGACCGGTTTGGTGATCTTTCATTCGTGTGAGCTGAACTGCGCTCTTGCAATGCCCTCCGCACGCGCGAGGTCCGGGGATAAGACATGGTCGAAGTCACGAACTTACGGCATTGATCGGAAGGATGTCAGAAGGCAAAGAAGGACTTGCTAAACAGGCAATAAACAAAATCAAAAGAATGACGGGGTTGTTGTTGTTTTCCTAGATTGGAAATGAATGGTTCGATGTAAGGAATGTATACCCAGGTGTCGAGATCTAGGGTCTATGGGCCGAAATTCATCAAAAAAGAGCGTGGGACGTGCGAAAGTCGTCAGGGTCGGGATTAGTTCGTTTCAGACATCGAAAGCCATTAAAAAGAGCGACAGGGCGAAAACAATCATTAAAGCGTTTCAACAAAAAGCACACGACAGGAAGTAACGAAAACACAGACGTGAGACACTGGAAGGAAGGGGGTGAGGAATTTTGTTGCCCAGCGGTGAACAATGAACCGGGCGCCTATCACCACCCAATCTAGACCCCAAGGGGTGATGCAGCCTGCATTGGCTCCAGTTCTCGACTCCTCCGGGGTGGCTTAGGAACACCCGTTGGTAGTTGGAGGCTTGACTCGATAGGTCGAGACACGCTGGTGAAAACCTGCACAGGCTACGCACTACAGTATGATTCTATAGTACATTGGACTTGCAGCCCTAGTATGTGCTATGACTTACCATCCGAGGGTGTACCGGCCAGGATCAGCAGGTACACCTGTACCTGTATGCATTGTGATTTTCGGTGCTCATAAACCAGTCTTTGAGTGGAGACTTGTGTGTTGTCTCGACTAGGATGAGTTTGGCTAGCGGCTGTGTGTCTGACATGCCCTCGCTGCCAACGCCCTTGACAGGCAATAATATGATGGTCCCTCAATTATTTTTCTCCCACCTGCTGCTTCCCTTGTCTCTCGTGAATCGGAGAATTATCGTCCACGAGCCCCTCACATTGACTCAGTTTAAAATGAAGATGGACTCAAGGGGTGACAGATGAGAGAGATCACATTTGACGCTCGGTCCAGCAGTTCGGTAGCCTGGAGCCGTTGGGATGGGATATATATAGTCATCTCCTACTTATCGTTTGTGCCTGTAACTTATACCTGTCGTGTACTTGTAGTTGTAGTTATAGATGTAGTCGACAATATTAAGATAAACATTCAATGGTCCATGGCTCATTCTGACAATACCATACTGTATTCTACATTTCTCAGCCAATCCCTGTGCAGTACCTGGCCTTCTGCGTATTGTAATAACAACAAAGCAACGTCTGGGCCATCTTGTTCTTTCCGAGGGTCTCAATACTTCCCCAACATAGATCTCATCATGGCTCCTGTCGGCTTGTTAGCTCGCATCAAGAGTCTGTACACAAAACAACAGGGTATGTAGTACTATTACTCTCATAAGTACCAACTAACACTGTCCAGATGACCCAGCGCTGTCAGGCAGGACGGTCGCTTTTTTCTCTGTATGTAGAGACATCTAAGAATCACCCCAAACAGAAAGGAAAAAAAGAGAAAATGAAACGACTGCAATTTTGATATCTAACAAACTCAGGTCCTACTCACATTACTCTACGTGGTCCCATTCTATCTCTCTCCAACGACCAGACCATCGCCAAGCCTTAGTCGCGATGCGCCCTCCGTCATTCGGGCCCGCATTCGCGCCGTTACAGGTTCATGCATCTTCAGCTCAGTAGTCGTCCTCTGGCTGGCCGTTGAAGAGGGGAACACGTCGGTCGCTGCGGGGTTGAGACTACTCGGCTGGTGGCCCGTCGGCGTGTTGGAGATCTTCCGCGGTCTGCTCCTAACCGCAATTCTCTTCGTGGGCCCGCTCTTCGAGCGAGGAATCGTCGAAGGTGAATGGAGATTTTGGTTCCGGCACAGCAAGCTCTCCGAGAGCCTGGGTGGCTGGATCGGGTGGAGAAATTATGTCGCGGTAAATGATATCCCCTCTTGAGACACTAGCTATCATTCTAAATATCTTTGCAGGGCCCTATTACCGAAGAGGTCATGTTCCGCTCGGCAATCGTCCCCTTGCATCTTCTAGCACATGTATCGCCAGGCCGCATTGTCTTCATCGCGCCATTGTATTTCGGCATCGCGCATATCCACCACTTCTATGAGTTCCGCCTGACGCACCCAGACACACCAGCTCTGGCGGCATTGGCGCGCTCGCTCTTCCAATTTGGGTATACTACCATCTTTGGCTGGTACGCCACTTTTGTCTATCTGCGAACCGGCTCCTTGTTGGCCGTCATTGTCATCCACAGCTTCTGCAACTGGTGTGGTCTGCCTCGGTTCTGGGGTCGCGTTGAGGCCGGAGAACCTATGGGGCCGCCCATCACTCGTGGCAAAGAAGACTCTGAGGGCAGCTCGGCTGAGGTTGGAGATGGGACTCTCGGTATTGGGTGGACGGTCGCTTATTATGTGCTTCTGGTGGCGGGTGCCTTGGCCTTTGCTCAGAGTCTATGGCCTTTGACCGAGTCATATCATGCACTTGTCTCTTTCTCGGGGAAATCCACCTAGGGCGAATCAGACATGGTTGAGCCCTCTTCTATCGGGGCTGGATTGACAGAGATAGGTGTATTTTTTTATTATTTTGACGGAGGCTATGTTCGGTTTAGTGGCGTTTCATTTATATCTTTTAATGCGTCAAACTGAGCCATGGTAAAAAAAAACGTTATCTTGGCACTCGAAATAAATGGTTTCTTTGCATCTAAAAAGCGCTCAACCAATCCCTAAGCATCTCCTAGGCTTTTCTTTGTGTCCTTTCTTGGTCGTGTATATTTCCGGTTCAGGTGGATAATTACTTTATGTAGATACAATAATAGAATCTTTGATACCAATAGCGTAAGTACATATAACATACTACTACTAGTAGAAGATTTAAATGTTGGTACTAATATATCTAGCTGCCCTGCGTGACAATGTATATAGCGTGGTATGTCTCCCTAACAACCAATTTATTGCATATAACAGTGGATTTTCTAGACCTATAAAGTAACAAACCGAACAAAAGAATTTAATCTTCGGCAATTAGTTCTACTCAAATTTTACTTTAGTGGATTTTAGCTTCTATTTAAATTTTACAGAAGGCGTAGATCGTGAGATCAAAGGCACCTTGTAACTGCAAAATACATGTAGATTGTATGATCTTCATCAACAGAGTCTAGTCGAGCTGTTATTGGGGTATTCTTTTCGTCACCTAGGGTATTGCCTGCGGCTAGTTTCTCGCAAGAAATGGGTAACGCGTGTGCTGGACAGTCTGAATAGGCCTCTTGGGCCTCACCGGCTTTGGCCACTCTTTGCCGTGTTGAAATGGCACAACTTTAAAACATACTACTCGCTGAAGCAAGACATCGTCCTAATCTCATCCACTGGGACAGAGCAGACTCGTGTCCGAAGAAATCGAGTGTCAATTGGACGAGAAGATCCCCCTTCGTCGTCGGAAGCCAACCGTAAGAAATGAAGGGACGATATTCCTACGGCATCGATGAACGGCAGGATGCGATGAAAGTTGAGCCCGACCTGATCAACGCCGTGACTGTCATCAGATAGACAAAAGTGGCCCCCTCGGACGAGAAACGCCTTGCAAATTTCGGCTTTGGGGTATGGTTCAGCCATGCCCTTTCGCAGAGCCGCGGAGTTCAGCTCTACTAGGCCTCCATAGCTGACTATGAAGTCTAGATTCCGTAGAATCTTTTCCCACACGCCCGGCCACTGTGTAAAGCTTTGGTCCGGGTCGTCACTCTTCAATCGGATCAAATCGAAATGGCCGACGACCGGCGGTCTCAGCTTGCGCAGCATGTCAAGTTGAGCGTCAAAGTAATCAGCAAAAAGGCGTTCATCCGTTCCACCGGCCACATCCCGGGCTTGGACATACATCTCGCGGTCATAGTCGATGGGGATTTCATGCATGTGGTGTACAGACCCGACGAAGAACTCGAACGGGAATCGGCTGAGTGACCGTTCAATAAGCATGAAAGATTCCGGTCGGATCCAGTCGATTTCCAGCCCGATCAGGATCTCAATTTGCTGAGCATACTGGTCGCGTAGCCGCAGCGCCTCGGCGAAATAGCGAGCTTCATTCTCGATCAAGCCAGCTTCTGTGTCCCCGGCAACGATCTCCTCTGGATAGAAGTCTTGTCGACAGCGGACCATATGCTCAGATAGGCAGAATACTCTCATTTTCTTTGCAATCGCCGCCTGGATGACTTCTTCCAGCGAATTCTTGGCATGGCCTGGGCAGAATTGGCCTGAATGGCTATGATGGGAAAAGGGCATCCTCATTCAAAGAATAGAGACAATCAGCCGATAGCGGCACCAGAACGTGAACAAACTGTCACAATTGACAATAGAGATAATGACGAATAATTACTCTGGGATAGTAGCTGAGATGCGATAGACTGAGCGAGGGTCTGTAGGAGGAATCTGATCATATCGCCAGTAACAGGTTGGTCTGCCACAGTTAACATGTTTGTATGGTTTGTATCGCTTCTGATTGGCTTCAATCTGACCACTAGTAATATAAATTGCTTGGCAATAGCCTTTCGAACGTTCTCTCTTTCATATCCTTTCATTACGCCCCTCTCTAACGTAATTCACTTCTAAGCTACGTACAGCTTCGAGCTAGACACACCCCCGAGCTACGTATACCCCTAAGCTATATACCCTAGAACATTATAGTAAATAGGATAGTTTATAACTATAGGTTTATTTAATTTGATTATTCGTAATAGCTTTCTATATATATAGTAACTTAAGGCTAGAAATAAGCGTTCGACCTAAAAAAAAGGGGGAGTAAGTAGAAATTAATTGAAAAGACACTGGGGTTTCAATTTACGAAGACGAACATTACAATTTCCGAAGGGTGACATTACCTCTAAAACACTTGGCACCTTCGGATTAATTTATACTGTGGCCCGAAGCTTCGAGCAGACCCGCCCGTTGCTGGCTATATCACATATGCTGTCGGTGGGTTTTCAACGCTTTCAGTGACAATAGCTTACATCACCCCCTCCTCTCTCCATAGGAGTAGAAAAGTCATCTCGTTTATTTACCAATCATTTACAAGTTCAATTCCTATGTCTCATAATTATAACTGCTGGTACAATGATGGAATATTTGATGCCAATAGCGCAATTATAGCATAGCGCATATGAATGTCAGTATTAATATATCCAGGTGCCCTGCATAACAATATATATCTAGCGCAGTATGTCACCCTAACAACCAAGTATTGAATACAACAGTGGATTTTTCTAGATTTCTAGAGTATCAATTGAAAGTGGAACTCAATATTTGGCGACTCTGCTCCAAAATTTATGATGGATATCTACTACAATGTTGATTTTTGAGTGTAACTCGTGAGACGTAAGACACCTCATAATGTAAAACTAGACAATTAAATCTTCATGAAGTCAGTTTGGCCGAGTGGTTAAGGCGATTGAGTACGTTTATTTCCAGCAACACATCTCAAGAATTCTTACTAACAATTACCACAGCTAGAAATCAATTCCGTTCGCGGGCAGAGGTTCGAATCCTCTAGCTGACGATTCTTTTTTTCCCACTTCACTTTCTTTATTCATCAAAATTAGTTAACTACTACATCTACATTTCTTAAACGTTAATATGTACTATTTTTCAATACCGATTATTGAATATCTTATCAAATTGCAAATCCTGCGTACTAACATCTGGATCTTGGCTACATTCAGTCAGACACTCTATGAGCAATCCTCGTTTTCAAAACCACCTGTTATGACCAGAGGCTACTCTGTTCTAGAGTGACAACCTGTAGCACTTGGAATTTAACGTAGATCTGGTGAGATATAGCCGCAACCAGCCCTAGATAGAAATATTAATATCGAACAGCAGTTTCTAGGGCCCGACGCTCACCACACCACAAAAAAACAACCGAAAAAGACAAGCAAATAAATTAGCTATCTCCAAATCAACCGCCCATCAACTTTATCAGAAAGCACCCCACTGTTCCCCTCCCAAGCAACAGCATTAATAAGTCGAACAATCTCATCCCGATTCTTATTACAATCCCATGCAAAAGCAGAACTCAACCCACCATTAAAGTATCCAATACGGTTCTCACAGACAGCATGACACAAAGGCTGCTCATCTTTCATACGAAGTCCAGCAATTTTGATATCTTCCGTCTGTGAAGCGAGATTACGAAGCGTTTCTAGAATCTCGGAACGTCGCTCTTCGGTCATCTCCTTACGGTTACGCAGGGCTCTATGTTGGTCACGTAGGGAATCTAAAAAGTCTCTGCGGACCGTAAGATAGGCTAGTTCGGCGTCTGTTGCGTCTCTGCGGATTAGACTGGGGGGATGGGTTGGGGTTGTCATTTGGGATGAGTAGTATACTACTTGTGATTTGAGGAGTGGTGAGTTGAATGGAGGGTATAGGAGCTTATCTTGCATAAATGATTTATAGAGGTGAGCTGGTTTATGCTGATGGGTTCTTGAGAAAGTGGTGGGATTGAAGGTAGTTTTATACTTGTCTGTTAGCGCCGAGTCAGTGGTGATCAATTAAAATAAAGACCGAATGTACTTGAACAAGAACAATAGAGGCTATCAAAGATATTATTGAGATCCTTTGTTTCTATTTTCTTTTGGTGAAGATTTGGAGTATAACAAAGGTGAATACGTATCAACAAAGAGTTTCAAGAACAGGGCCATCTGCTTGCGAGCTTGACTTGGGTGTAGCCACCCTAGCCCTGGTTGATAAATGCAATTGTAGGATGAGTGAAGAGAAGTATTTGAATGTTTTATAAATAATCGTTTGATCTCGATATATAATAACTCCTGCTAGGTAGACGCGAAGATGCAGTTCATACTGAGGTTTAAATCATGCCAAAACAAGAATAGATGTTACTTATAAATGAAGACAAGAGATTAAAAATTCCAATAACAAAATATAAGTTGATCTGGTGAAAGCCATTACTCGACTCCAGGCCTGAGTGACATACCAGAACCGAGACACAGAAGAGAAAATAGACTACCAGCCAAACTGCTGATAAAACAACAAGGGAGACCGTCTGGATAAGAATCTGGTTTGCAAGAGCTACATTTAGTTCGTACATGTGTGCTGATTTATCATATATCTGCAGTACGGCAGTGCACAATGAGCAAATCAAACTCATGTGATCTTCATTCCACTTGCGTCTCATGCTTGGTAGTTATGTTTGCCTTATTTCATGACCAGCTACACACATAATACCTGGCCTAGATTGCAGTTGCAAGACAAGTCAAGCCGCGATAAACTCATCTGTTGAAGAAGGTGTAGAAAATCGGCACAATATTCAGATACCTGACCCAATGTAAATGCAAATGTCGAAGCCAGAGACGTAAGACAGGGATTTTATTGCATGTAGCGCAATAATATCTATCAAGTGTTAGTTTTCTTCCTCCTTTGCATAGCAGCGCAAAGACACTACTGTAGCTGGGCTGTAGATCGTGTCGTCAGTCTACAGATACATATGTACAGTATAGACCGCTGTTAAGTTTCTTAAGTTACACGAAAAGCATGGGGCCAATTAGATCAACTACATAGACTAGATGTTCAGGACAATTATGATTTGTCCTGCACGCCCGTCGATTATTGGCGACGCACAAAGCCAAGATTTATTTTTCTTTTTTTTGTCCCCCTGAGGATGCCCGTGAAATACGTATACACGCCACATCGATACTGTAGTTTCCCGGAGTCAGAGATCTATCTGTTTCTAACTATATGTAAACATGTATATCTTTGATTTATGGGTAATTTTCAGACGCATGTCTTGAAAAAGGAACCCACATCCTACAGAGCCAAGAGATACTGCGTCTCGTATTAGTTGCATTCCTGAAGATAAAAAGAGGCTTGATTCTCGATTTGCATTTTATACTTGCTTTTCCTGTTCTATCCCTTTCCTTGCTGCCTGTTTCCTACTTCGAAAGAAGGAACGCACCCTTATTGCATGAGATACATCTAATCGATTGGTAGTGGTGGTGGACTAAGTTGTAGGAATATAAGAAGACAGAGCTGCCCCGATATATAGATTTCTACTGATTCCACACCGAAATTTCAAAACGATGTCCAGCGAGAATTCGCTGCCACTTGCTAACTTGAAAACCATCCACTTAGAGGATCTTCGCAGAGGATCAATCGGGGAAAAAGAAAAGATCTTTGCCGCTGCCCAAGATGATGGCATATTCTATCTGGATTTTACCGAGGATCACGGTGAGCACCGGATATCAGATCTAATCCAGAACATCTACAGCCTTAGCCAGTCCTTGTTCGACCTCGACCTGGATGAGAAGATGCAGTATGATGTTGACCAGATCAGCAAACTCAAGCTGAATGGGTGTGTATCAGATTGCAGATTGACTGTTTCCTGTCCTGGCCTGCTAACTTTCTACAGCTACAAGCCCATCAGCCGCAACATTGGGGGTATCAAAGGCCAACGGGATGGATTCGAGAGCTACGCGGTGTGTAATACCTTCAATCTCCCCCAATCCCATGAAAACATATCAGAACTGATACGATATAGATCCCCCGCAATGGAATCCTCGGTTTTAACCCTTTCATCCACCCCCGACTCCTGGACAACCACATCCACCTTCTCCAAAACTTCCTCCTAACCTGCATCGGCATATCCCAAAACATCTTCGAAGCCCTATCAAGCCCGCTCAGCCTCCCCACCTCACATTCCTTGGATAAATTCCACCGCCCAGACGCCCCAGCCCCAGATATCCTCCGACTCCTAAAATACGCCGCATCATCCAAAGGCGATCAGGAATTCCGCGTCCCCCAGACTCCACATACAGACCTTGGCTCACTGACAATGCTATTTGCCGATTCCCCTGGACTCCAGATAAAGCCCGATGGATGTGATGACTGGCTGTATATCGAGCCTAAGGAGAACCATGCCGTTATCAATCTTGGTGATGCGATGAGTTTGTGGTCTGGGGGTCGTTATCGTAGTGTCTTGCATCGTGTGGCCTCGCTTCCTGGTGTGGGAATGGGCGAGCGGTATAGTTTTGCTTTCCTTATGCGACCGGAGAATCTTGCGCCTATGGTTTCGTTGGCTGATGGATTGCCGGGTTTGGATGGGGGTGTTCTGACTAGCGAGGAGTGGATTAGGGCTAAGTTTGGGGTCTTGAGGGGGAGACTGAGAAGAATCGGACTCATATATTAACGGGGAGGGAGATTGCTATTTGATTATTTATCCTTTTCTTGGGACGTGGTTTGTATTACTTCAGAGTACATAGGATATATTTCGGCTTGTCATAGCGCAGTATTTATTAGATCCAGAGGCAGATATGTAGACTGAGTAGTTATCCAAGAAATCCACTCTGAATTTTGATAGACATTGGAACTTGTTTTATTCATGAGAGCATGCATGTCTTAAACAATGCAAGGATAGAGGGAGAGCTTTATACAAGATGGGAGGGGCGGGTGTATGCTACACCTGGGCATGATCATCATCGAACGAGCTGAAAGGAGAACGCAAAACACAAACACAAAAAAGAGAAATTAGACGAGTCTAAATAGTCTCTATGCTCATTCTCACATAATATGACCAGACCAGTCAAAAGACAGAAATTAGTCATTCGCATGAAAAATACAGAGCTCCTTTGCATGCCAGATGCGGCGGCGACGCACAACATCTGCGCCGAAGGTATCCTTGATGCCATCATAATCATCGCCGTGAGCAGGATCACCTGCGTGAGCATCATCGTCGCCAAATGATGGACGCAGGAGGCGGGCTTCTTCGACGCTAGCACCGAACTCGTACTCTCCGCGACAGAGAACAGTCACACCGACGGAGGCGGTGGTGGACTCGCCGCTTTGCAAGATGGGGAGGGCTTGCTGAAGCATGCCGGTCCAGACTAGGCGGCGCGTGAGGTCTAGAGCAACATTGTTTGGTTGATGGCGGAGACTGGGCTGGAGACGGAGGAGGGGGTGGATGGCGCGAGAGGAGCGATTGCGGACGGTGACGGTGAGGGTAAGGAGATCGTCTGTCTTCACGTGGAAGCGAGAGCGGCCAGTTTGTTCTACTCCTGGGGTGGTCTCGGATGAAAATGGGGAGATCAAGGAGAAGGTCATTTCAATGTCCTCGAGACGCATGGCTTCGACCATGCGGTTGTTCAGTCGGACGTTTCGGAGGTCAATGCTTCCCTCGCGTCCTGTAGCGGGTTCCTTCCAGCCTCCGAGAACTCTCTTCAGGAGCTCCTCGCGGAACCAGAAAGCTTCGCGTGAGGCTGCCTCAGCTTCGAAGGAGAGCTTGTTGGCGCTCACAACGAACTGTCTCCGGGTTCCGGTGTTGACGACGGGAATAGAAGCATGAGGGTTATCGAGGTAGACGCGAGGCAGGACCAGGACGAATCGACAGACTTGACCGGGTTGCAGTTCTCCACCCACGGAGTACTTCCCGCTGGGATCATCTTCAGTGGCCTCCGACGAGACACCTATGGAGTGCTCGCTAACGCGCAGCCACACCGATAGGGGACTTGGCCATGCGTTACGCAGGTCAAGCAGCACAACACAATGATCCGGTCCATAGGCCCCGTTGCCAAGACGGGTCAGGACCTGAGAGAATGGATCATGATCAGTGGTGGAGAGCAACGTATCCGGCTTCTTCGAGTCAACAGGTGGTTCAATGTGGTTTTTCCAGGCAAAGTCACCACTGAATGGTAGGACGTCACACCGGGCGACCTCCACGCTTGCATTAACCGTGACTGTCACTGGAACAAACAGTTGCCGGGTATAGAATGTATCAGGCAATTCACCAGGAGCTGCGCCAACGCAGGAGTAGTCAATTTGCACGGTTGTATCCTGCAAACCAGGCTTGCCTAGAACATCGACGGTAAAGGTTGCCTTCTGGCCAGCTCCAATCGAACAATCGTTGGGGTCTGGACCTTCACGGCGCCATCGCAGGGCAGGCTTGTTTGCTAATTTCAACTCGAGCTCGTAAATCTCAACGGGCAATAGATCCTTGTTGCTGAGAGCGGACTGTAGCTGCCTCGTGGTTGAATCTTGGAAGGTGAACAGAACAAAGTCCACAGGGCACGAAGATGTGTTCTGGAGTGTGATAGTGAATGACTTGACTTCACCTTCCAGCACCATTAAGGCCGACTGTGATAATGACATAGATTCAATGACAAGGGAGGGCTGCTTGCCGATCACTTTGACCTCACATGTTGTCGCCTCGGGACCCTTTTTGATGTCCACCTTGCCATCTTTTGATGTTGTCGAGCTCCAGGAAAGCGGGCGTTCTGTCAATGGCTTCTTTGCCCCTAACCCTGTTCGCTTAAACTTAACCTCAGGTTCCGGCCTCCAGAATGTCTTGAAGATGGGGAATTTCCGCATACGACAGTGTCGCACCTTCACGATACAGCCGGTGATATTAAGGCTACCTGGCTCGTGAGCGACGCCCATCACAGTGACATCCTGAAGAGACAGAGGGGCAAGGAGGATGTTTTCTGCGACAGCATCGAACGACACACCGCTACTCTCTAAGCGCAAGTGCTCAATCTCAATCTCGAATTCATACGGATTTTGTAGTGTCACCCGGAACGAGGCAGGCTCATCGGTGACAGTGAGCAATTCCAATGCCTTACTACTGACCTTGGCAAAGGGGTTGTACAGGAATGGGTCCTTTTTCGACTTCTCAGTGCCTGCAGTAACAGCATCTAGTTCCGTCTTGTTCCGACGCACGGGGCGTTTGGGATCTGGAAGTGCCAACAATTGAACATCACGGACCAAGAAGTCATCCCAGTATTCCGCAACCATATCAGCGGCACCTAGTCTGGTGCCAGCGCCCACAGTACGCTTGATATTGTTGAGAAGACGGATTTGTTCGTCTTGGGCTAGATACGGCTGGGCTTTGTATGCATCCCCTAGCATCATATCTCCTCGGATGGTCTGCAAAAGCTCGACTGTGAAGCGAAGAACGCCATTGAAATCTGGAAGAGCTTCGCAGCAGTTGATACAAGCCTTAAGAACATCGATCTTCAAGTTCAGATCACCGTACCGATCTAAAACGACATGTCGGAATGCCCTTTCAGCAATACTGGAGACTGAATCATATTCAGAGCCTTCTTGCAGTCCGCTAACAGCGGATGATTGACTGGATCTCTTCTCCCATTCATAAAACGACGAGGGTTGAACACCGTATATTTCTCCAATTGTGGCAAGAAGAAGGCGCACACTTGTTTCCATATTCCCAGAGCCTGTATCGAGGGCATTGACATCAAAAGCGGCATCGCTGAGAGAGGCCAGTCCAGCAGCGGGATGAATTCCTACCTCTGCAGCACCGATCTTGCGTGCTTGAACCAAGCTTGGTACCATGACGGAAAGAAGTTCGCGCAATATGAAGGCCTTCTTTCTTGGTAGATCAAGGATATTAAGCACGGACACGACACCGACTATGATGGGCACCGCGTCAGTCGCGGGCAAATCCGCACCGGCGGAAAGTGGCAACGCCCGGTATAAGAAGTTCGCAATTTCAGACTTTCGGAGAAGAACAGTTCCTCTAGGAAGTTCTGAGTGGAACAGTGGAATCAAAGGTTCGTTCATCACAATGTGTTTCAAGGCATTGTCATCTAAAGCACCGTCGCGAACGCGAGCTGACACCAACAACCGCGATAATCGAATGACCGTCTCAGAGAACACCAGTTGTGGCAGAGGCTCATCTGTGATATTGGCAGCGCGGTTGTAGAGATTTAAGATGTTGTGCGCGAGATCTGGCAGGAGGTTGGCTAGATTCTGCAGAGAGATGACCCGGTTTCCAGCACTACTGGGCGTTGCTGAGTCCCGGGAAGATTTAGAAGACTTGTCGGCAACCGGATACAGAACCGATGGAATCTAGTAAACATGTAAGCTTTCCGCGACAAGGTTTACTTGGTTTTGGGTATGCGCATACCTGGAAGTCCATGCCAGCCCATCCAAACATTAGCAGACAAAGCAGAATCGATTCAAGCGCTTTGGCATGCCAGATATAGTCACTGCCGGCTCGGGCATTGTTCACGGCTTCTGTCAGTTCCTTCAGAGCATCTGGCCACCTTCCTGCCTGCAGGAAAAGAGTTCCAATAACTACTCCGGCCCGGCCTTTGATTCGGTTCTTAGTCCTGTCAGTGGCACTCAACCCACTGACAGACATACGGTCACGGCTATGCTCCTTTGGGGACGCTACTGATGGAGTCCTGCTGCCTGAGTTTGTGCGGCTGGATAGGTGGATTGATCGCGTGATCTCGTCAAATGTTGTAGGAGTCTCGTGATCGCTAGGAGCTGGGGAGCTGGCATTGGAGCTCAGTGGGGTATCCGGTGCCCCATTGGGATTAGATGGAAGCTGCGCAGGCATAGTCATCCTCCAGGTATTTAGTAGTCGGTCCACTGGGCGTGGTCGTAGCTCCGGGTTCCGGTGCGGGCCCCAAGAAGATGCCTTAGGCGAGTCAATTGTCGGTATACTCTGGATAGTCTTTGCAAATTCGTCCATTTCAGAGAGCAAGACCGAGGTGATATCGCACAGGACAGTCTTCATCGTGGTGGCTTTGGAGGCCTGAGGCGGCGGAACCCAGAGAACATTATCGGGTCCGTTTGTGACCTTGTCCATGCCTTCATGATCGAATACCAAGAGTTGGTTCACCAATGCCCGAGGGTTTCTCTCCTTCATTCCATCGAGCTCCTCCAACAGCTGATCGAGTCCCTCTGGAGTTGGGTGCTTTTGGGTGTTCCCTCCTGTACTGGGTGGTAGTTCTGTTCCATCTGCTATCGCGATAATCACCAATGGTTCTCTGTAAATCTCAAAAGGGAACAATTCGAGGTGCGACGTAGGGGGAACCGAGAACGAAAGGTCGTAGAGGATCACGCCGGTCGGAAATGCCAGCGGTGAGAACATGTCTAGTCAAGAGCAAATTAGTACGCATTGCAGCTAAATGGTACCACCACTGGCGTCTCGCGGTTGGGTTGCATACTTCTGTTTGGCCGCGCATCGGGGCTGATATCCCCTAATCGAACTACATTCTCGGCTTGTAGTCGGGCAGCGAAACTCAAAAAGCGCGAGCGCTTGATCCTTCCGATAGGAAGTAGGAGTGCTCTAAGGCGCACAGGCGCAATTGGAGACAGAGGGTCGACACCCATGCTGTCGAGAGCTGTTGTGCAGGCGTTTCGATGTCAAGCCCGCATCCACTCAAGTTGACCTTCCAGACGTCATGCGTTGGGTGATTCAGCAATAAAGGCCGAGATGGACAAGCGCCGGATCCAAAGGATCCCAAATAATATCTGGAGACAAAGCCAGCAACTTGTTTCGTTTCCTCCTGATGAGCTCCGAATAACAAATGGCTGAGGTAATGTTGCATACGTGGGGGTTTTGGCTTACCGTAAGTATACATAGGGTACTTTCATCCCCACTTAAATAGTGTGGGTAGCGAGGTACCAGTACCTTGGAGTTATGTACAGCTCACGTAAAGGCGGCTACCGAGGGCAGTTCCCGATAAGAGATAAGTAAACTCCGCAGTCTCCGAGTTGTTTGTCGTCTTCGACTTCTCTCTCTCCGCCACCTTATGCTCTGTTTCTTTCTTTTTTGATCCTAGATCCTATCCAGCGTTATACCGTTGTTTTTTGTTGGCTGATTGCTGGCACCTCGTGCCATCGACCCAAACGTGTCGAAGTCCGACTGCAGCCTAGACCACCCTCGATCCTAAGTTCGGCTCTCTGCTGCCACACCATGAACTAAACTTTTATTATATTAATCAAGTAGCTTGTTATCACGAGCCAACGAGATAGACTACAGAATGGCTATGAACGTCGATTTCAACGCCTTGAAGGCGCGGACCATGGGGTCTGGAGCCGACGAGGAAGCAGTGACAGTTGATACTAGAGGATTGATCTCAAAGGTTCTGGCCCGCTATTCTGGTAAATGGTAAGTGCAGCTCGCTTCTATATTGTGAATCAAGTCTGACATATGTGTACTCCAACAGGACTGTACTTCGAGAAATGATTCAAAATGCCGCCGATGCCTCTGCAACGAAGGTGACAATCAAGTTCGAGACTCTTCCTTCGACTACAGTACCATCCCCATCAACAAACGACCCAACTGCACAGCTCAAACACACCATAAACAATCACACTCTTCGGCGTCTCTTGATTTCAAACAATGGTTCTCCATTCAGTGAAAAGGATTGGGCACGACTGAAGCGTATTGCAGACGGAAATCCTGATGAGACGAAAATCGGAGCATTTGGTGTTGGATTTTACAGTGTTTTTGACGACTGCGAAGAACCATTTGTTTCTTCTGGCAGCCAGGCCATGGCTTTCTATTGGAAAGGCAATGCGTTGTTCACACGTCGACTGGACCTCGGAGAAGCTGCAAGCCAGGACACCACCTTCGTTCTGGACTACCGCAACGACTCTTCTCCGATCCCATCATTATTGCAGCTGTGTCAATTCTTATCAAGCAGTCTCACATTCGTCTCTTTGCAAGAGATAGAACTATGGCTGGATGATTGGAATCTTTTACGGCTATCGAAGAAGACTGCTCCCAGTGTTGATGTTGCAATCCCCAGAGACATTGACACCAAGACCGAAGAAGGTTTAATGAAAATTGTCAAAGTCACCCGAGAAATTGCGCAGGTTGACGCTTCCTGGATGCGAATTGTGGAATGGAACCCAAACGCAAGCATATTCCGTCTGGACAATATCCGTGATACAACAAGCTCGCTGCGAAGCTTCTTTTCAAAGTTTACTGGTCAACCAGAAAAGCAGACTAATCAGCAGCCTGAGCATGAGCGCCAGGAAGAGTCTAGCAACATGAACACAATGCTGACCGCATCGGTCTTTTTGCATATCAACACGGCATCGATCCAGCCTTCTATCAGTTCTTCGCTGAGCAAGGAGCTAGAACGAGCTACACGAAAGCCTCCCCCTAAGAGAGCCACCATTGCCATTTTGACTCCTTCGTATGATGCCAACATAGCTACTGGGGCATCTTCATCACAGTCAGAAATCCTTTCATCAATCCTGCCTACAAAAGCGGGAAGGGTGTTCATTGGTTTCCCTACACAGCAGACTACTGGCTTAAATGCTCACGTATCTGCACCATCTGTGATTCCTACTGTTGAAAGAGAGAGTATTGACCTGAATACTCGGTATATCAGCAAGTGGAATCTCGAGATGCTTCGTGCGGTTGGTGTAGTTTGTCGAATTGCTTGGTCCGCGGAAATGGCTACCATCAAGTCCAAATTATCATCAAAGATTGGACCATCGCGCTCAAAAATTCGAAAGGAAGACATTGTCGATGTACTACCAGAGGCTATCCACACTGCGAATCAATTTGTGTTCCGTGAATCCACCCCGTCCTCGGCTTTGGGTCAGACGATTGAAGATGCATTCTGGATGTGTAACAAGAACGCTTCTATCGAAGTCCTTTCTACCTGCGGTGTCATCCCCAGCCATCAGACTCGCATTGCGCCCAAAGAACTGAGCTTCATGGATTCGATTCCTGCTTTGCCTGACGATTTTGTGAACAACGCCAAAGACTTTGTCAAAAGGCTCACCGATTTCGGTCTCGTTACAGAAATTACGGTATCAGACATCAAACGTGAGCTCGAGTCCAGCACCTTGCGCTCTAACCAGGTTGTTGAATTCATTGCCTGGCTTGGTCGCAAAACGGTGGCTGGCCAGCTTGATAGACTGTCGGTCCAGAGTCTATTGCGCGTAGCAGTGGCCAATGACGAAGATAAAGAAGGACATCCCACTCGATTGATTATTTTCGCGGATATTACTTGTTTCTTGAATCCCCAGCGTATTCCAGCAGACCTCCCTGTGCCACCCAGTGTAATTCCGTTCCGGTTTACCAAATCTCTGGGCAAACCGGAACTGGAGGCGCTCGGCTGGGTTGAGCTGCAAATTGTTCCTTGGCTTCGTTGGCTCGTCAACAATGCCGGAGACCGCAATGTCCTTTCCATCGACCAAGACATTACACAGACGGCATCATTCTCTGGACAGATCTTGCCTGTTCTATCAAAGCAGTGGGAGCCCCTCAGCCAGGCTTCTAAACAGACGGTTGTCTCAATACTTCAACCTCATACTGTGATCCCAACTAGACTTGGAATGAAACAGCCTTCTCAGACCTACTTTGCATCTGTGCGCCTTTTTGATGACCTTCCCGTGGTTCATGGATTGAACGGCGTCAAAGAGAAAATCCTGGTATCACTTGGTGTTCGCAAAACGGTTGAGCTTGGTGTGATCTTTGATCGTCTTATCAACACTCCCACGTCCAGCGATGCCAAAGGACCCACACCGAGAAAATGGAATCACGTTGATCTCATTCGATACCTTACCTCTGTGCGGGAGGACATTCCTGCAAACGATATCCAGAGGCTCAAAGGTACGAGTATCTGTACTGCTGAAAGCGACAGCGGTTCCCAGGGAACACGGTACAAGATATCTGAACTTTATGAACCAAAGGACTCCCTTCGGGCTCTTGGGCTTCCGGTGCTCGAGTGGCCAGGCATCTATACCAACAGTAGCAACGAGGGCAAGTTCCTTGCAATGATGGGCCTGAAGAGCTACCCATCAGCTGTTGAACTCATCCGGCTCATGACCGCCGGAAGTACAGAGAAAGACAGCCGAGCAACCAAGGCTCTGTCGTACTTCCTCAGTGAGTATTACACAAATGGGTACGCTGCATTCGATATCAGCGCGGTCACCGTGGCATTCCTTCCCATCGAAGACTCTGATCAATTGAGTGTGCCTAAGAAATGCTTCACCGATGAAGGTGCAGCTCTGTTTGGCTTCAAAATTCTTCGAAAGAACCTCCACGCCCATGCCTCAAAACTTGGAGTCAAACCTCATCCTCCTATGACGGACTGTCTTCAGGTCCTTTCAAAGCAGCCCCCTACTACCCAAAAGGATGCTCGCATTGTCTTCAAGTATTTAGCAGGCCGAGTGGCAGACTTGACCTCGCAGGATATCCAGCGTATTAGCCAGGTCCCAATCATTCCAATTGCCATCCACAGTCAAGCCGAAAAGGCGCCCAGAACCCGTCTTGTGGCGCCTAGGCTTTGCTATCTTGGAGACGGAGAAGACTACAAGGGAATCTTTGACTTTGTTGATTTCGGCCAAGAAGCGAACCTCTTCCTCATGGCCGTCGGCTCAAAACGGGAGCCCACTAAGATCGAGATTGCGCGAATGCTGGTCAAAGAGCCAGCTCGCATCTCTGCTGCGTTCCAAAGTTCTGAGAAATACTTGATGCTCCTCAGGACCCTCGCGGAGCACCTCCCAACTCTGAAAAAGGATAAGGATCTTTTTATTGAGATGAAACGAGCTCCATTCCTCATGGCGAGCCGAGATATTCCTCCCCGTGGCACAGATAATGGCGACAAGGAAAAGTCCAAGGAGCCTCTTGATGAAGACGACGATCTGGATATCAGAGAGTGGAGCTTGGCATCTGCAAAGGACATTGTTGTGGTAGATGCTTTCCAGAGTTTCAATCTGTTCAAAGAGCACATCCTTGCCGCGCCACAAGAAGAAGCACTGGAGAACTTCTACACTGCCCTTGGTGCCATTCCATTGAGTGGTCTTGTTGAAGAACAAGCGCGGTTTGGCAGCGTGGCAGCTGACCAAAAACTTGCCGTCAAGCTGCACAAATTGATCCTAGAGCGTGCACGACTCTTCTTGCATGATCAACCAGCCGATTCTATCCTGCATGGAACTCGATGGCTGGAACACTCCTTCAAAGTTCAGGTCGTGACCGCGATATCTCTCACGAGATCCCTCAAGGGCCGAAGAGTTGCACACACACAAAAGCGAAATGCCATCGTCGCAGAAT
Source organism: Penicillium canescens (assembly GCF_028828765.1). Taxonomy (NCBI): domain Eukaryota; kingdom Fungi; phylum Ascomycota; class Eurotiomycetes; order Eurotiales; family Aspergillaceae; genus Penicillium; species Penicillium canescens. Next base: position 2,544,419 of record NW_026703973.1, read on the forward strand.
TGGGGAGGAACTGGGGTATGTGTATCACCCCGGGTCGATATGATCTGTATGAGATCAGTCAGTCATTGGTGCATCTGATTCTGAAGCGGCCCAAGCTGCATTCGACCCTTACACTAGAGATGCTGTTGAAGACAGATCTTCTGGAACTCCGGGCCCGAGGTTACAACGTGGAACGTATTCTGAGACAAAAGGCCCAGGAAGCCCGGGTGGCAGAGGACAAGCGTCAAAAGCAGGTTGAAGAAGAACGGCGTGCCTTGGAGGAAAGAGAAGCAGCATGGGCTGCGACCCAAGCCCAACGTGCGGAGGACGACAGACATGAGCAACAGGCACAAAATGCGATGCCGGGTGTCTTCCCTGAATCACCAAACAATAACAAGATGTTACCAGCGGAAGCACATGCTCCTCCACCAGAATCTATGCCTGAGCGTCCCAATCGCGGCTTGTTTGCCAACTTATCGAAGCGATTTGGCTTGGACGGTAATAAATCCGGCTTCTCTGGCTCTGGAGAACAATCCAAATCTTTGCTACCCGAATCTGCAACACCTCCACCGCCGCCCTATTCTCCCAACGACCCCCAGAAATCGCGCCCAGAACAACCTGTATCTGTCAACTCGCCGCATCGCTTGAACTCCGAGCTTCTCTCCGCCGTCCAAGCATGCCGGCCCCACGGATCTTCCGATGTGTATAGCCGACCGGAGACGAACCAAATCTCCGAAAGCAAGTCATACTGTGACGAACGTCCAAGCCACGACCTGGAGTTCGTCGCTACACTTCCCAGCGGCGTCAACGTACTGTTCACAAGGACAGTCACGGAACGATCCACATTCCTCGCAAGCAACCGTGCAGGCTTCAATCTCTTCGCCTCGATTCTCCTCGACTGTGGTTCAATCTTCTCGATGCGAGCTGACAGTCTCAGCATCTTCTACGACCCAGGTGGCAAGACAATCGCCTTTAACCGGGCAGGCAGTATCTTCTGCAACTATTTCTATTTCCAGCAGTTGCAGGAGGAAGCCCTGCTCCAGAATCCCGCCCCCGACCGTTCTGACGCTATTGTGTATTGGTGGGTGATCCTTTGCCATGAGCTGGCGCATAATTTGGTCGGGGACCACAGCTCGGCGCATAGTTACTACACTGAAGGCTTTGTGGCGCAGTATTTCCCTAAGGTTGCTGTTAAGCTTGCTTCGTTGCAGGTGCCGGCTCAGGCGTCTCTATCTAGACAAACTTGATCTTTTACAATGTTCAATACCCTCATATGATGTTGGATTTGCTCGATTTGCTCGTTTATGTCCCTTGTGTCCCTCCCCTATCAATAGTGTAGCTCCAATGGAAATTAGGATGTTTTAGAATGTTAGAATGTCTCAGTTCAAACCTACACAGTAGCAGACGGCATCTTCAGGGATTTAACGGTTTTTCCCGGTTCCCTTGTTCGCCTATTAGGGCCACTCGGGCTTACTCGGTTTTCAATGAAGTCCATCATACATCAAATACTTTGCCTGACAATAATTTTAAGTTACTGGTTAATTAAATTACCTGCATATCGGAGAAATAACCACCAAGTATAGTAAGTATACAGGAAGTATATGCAAGTCAACACGTCTTGCCACTCGGTGGAGCACATCCGTTGGTACCCGCTTTTGCCCTTTTCGCAACCTTAATTTTTTGTGACCTTTGCTTCATTTTTCACGCCTCATGCATTCTTAGCTTCTCCTCCCTGGCCTTGGACGTGGTGATCTGCTACGTTCTTTTCTCTCCTTGTGTCTCTTTCCAATCATTTGTTCGTCATTCCCTCCGGGTGTGCTTGGCACATATCGCCACTCTCTGACCCCAGTCTGCTGGGTTAGCGGCGATCTCCTGGGGTCCATTCTCGGAAATAGATGGGCCTGAGCTGCAGACGTCTTTGAAAGCCTCATTATCTAACTGATCCCGGGGGCCATCGCGGGGTCTGACAATTTCACCCGACTACCCCACTCCATACATAATCTTTGAACAGTATCACACAATGGCGCCAATGCTAGGTCATTGGGATGCTCCCAGCACCGGGAGCCCCGTGTTCAATCATAATGCTGACTTGCCCAAAAACATCTTATATGTCGATGCATATGACTCATTCTCTTACAATGTGGTGGCCATGCTCGAGGAAACGCTGGGTGTCAAAGTCACAGTGATGACCATCGACTCGGAATGGCCCAACTCCAATATGAACGATTTTCTCCAACACTATGAAGCCATTGTTCTTGGTCCAGGACCGGGAAACCCAAATGTGTCCACCGACGTTGGTATCATGAACGATATCTGGAACCTCAAGGACTCCGAGCTCTTACCGGTTTTTGGTATCTGTCTCGGTTTCCAAAGCCTCTGTCTTCACCATGACGTTCCGATTGAGCAATTGCCATATCCGATTCATGGGCAGATTCACAAGATCCGCACTACCTCGAAGGATATCTTTGAACTTATCCCGGCTGTTGATGTGACTCTTTATCACTCGCTATATGCCAACGCGGCTGCATCGACTCCGGCTGATTTGGAATATTTGGCTTGGCTGTCTCTGGAAGACCTTCCCGATGCACAGATTCCCATGGGGGTCCGGCACTTGCATAAGCCCTTCTGGGGCGTCCAATTCCATCCCGAGTCCTGCAAATCCGAAATCGACGCCTGCAAGACACTTCTACGGAACTGGTGGAAGAAGGCTCTTGCATTCAACAAGATCAATGGACGTGGCGGATGCGAGCCCCTCCCTGAGACGGTCATCAGCCCCCACACAGCTGCCAGCCCGTTCCCTGAATCTGCATATGAAATGCTGCAGTGGTGCAAATCCACTTCTTCCGTTTCGGCTTCTCGGTCTTTCAAGCGACATGGCTTGACCGCAGAGACGATTAGCGAACTCTTCAACAAGCCAGGTTCCCCCACAGTTCTGTTCCAATCTAACGGGCGATATACGATCGCCTCTGTGCCCAGTCCGGACTCTTGGCGGTTCGAATATCATGTCGAGACACACAAGCTCCGGATGCTTCAACTGCATGGTGACTGCAAAGTGGATGAGAGTACTCTTGCCGTGGCTCAACTTTGGGACGCTTTACGTTACTTGATGGATATGAAGAAAGTCCATTCTGGAAACCCTGATGTTCCTTTCTGGGGTGGATTCCTTGGCTATTTTTCCTACGAACTTGGACTTACATGTCTTCCTCATTCGGAACGCCCGCAGGCATCGACGTCAGCGAAGTCTAGCACTGAAAAGCCTTCGTATAATAATTCTCCGTTTGCGGACCCGCCTGATGTCAGTCTTTTGTGGTGCGAAAGAAGTATCGTTTTGGACAACGTCACTGGCAACATCGTCATTCAGTCCACTCGTGAAGACGACAATACCCCTGCAGGATGGCTTGATGAAAACCTGCAACTGCTTCAGGACTTCTCAATGGTTAGCAATGACCCAATATTTGATCCATTGTTGAACTCGATTTTTCGCGAAGCCAAGATTCAATTTCCAGAGGAAGACAAGTACAAACGTCAGATCGAGTCTTGCAAGAAAGAACTCGAGGCTGGTGAATCTTATGAACTATGTCTGAGTTGTGAAACATCAATCACCTTGCCAGTTCCGGAAGAAGAGTCCGATCGCGTCGCGTTCCCTTGGAAACTCTTCAAGCGATTGATGAAATACAACCCCTCTGCATTCAGCGCCTTTGCAGACCTAGGAGATACCAAGATCGCCAGCAGCAGCCCAGAATGTTTCCTCAACTGGGATCGCGAGTCGACGCTAGAGATGAAGCCAATGAAAGGCACTGTTCGCAAATCGCCGGACATGACCTTCGAGAAAGCCTGCGAGATCCTAGGCTCGACCAAGGAGATGGCCGAGAACCTGATGATCGCGGATTTGATCCGCCATGATCTGTATGGTATCTGCGGATCCGGCGGCGTCCATGTTGAGAAACTGCTGGAGGTTGCAGACTACGGGCGAGTCTACTCAATGATCACGCACGTCAAGGGAAAGATTCGCCCCAATCAACCCGGTTTCGCCGTCCGGGATATCCCCCAGCTGAAGACCTCCAACATGGCCGTCCACGGCCTGACTACCTTGCAGCGGTGTCTACCCCCAGGCTCAATGACTGGTGCTCCAAAAGAGCGCTCTTGCATGCACCTGCGAACAATTGAGGATCGCAAGCGCGGTATCTACTCCGGCGCCATGGGTTTCCTGGACCTCGGTGGAGGCGGGAGCTTCTCAGTTGTGATCCGCTCGGCATTTACCTGTGCGTCTGGTCAAGACACTGAGAACAACCAGCAGACTTGGCGCATTGGTGCCGGCGGAGCTATCACCATGCTCAGCACGGCGGACGGAGAATGGGAAGAAATGCTCACCAAATTACGCGTGGTTTGCAATATCTTCACACCCCTCGATTCAAGTGAGAAGTCTGCTTATAGTTCTTAGTTTGTCTATGTGGTTCCAGTCTTTGGACTTGTCAATAGTCCAGATTGCATTATGATCCACGCTCTTGCTTTCAACATGCGGATCTACTTATATGGGATAGAGATGGATAGAGATTCGATTCAACATTCAGCGATGGAGTTTGGGTATATATTTGTATTTAACATTGCATATAAATTTCAACAAAGAAATATAGAGGCAGACATCAACTCTGTCTCTTATCGCTATGGAGCTCGGTGCAAACAAACCAAACAATCTTTTTATCCGTAGCTTCAACTTCCGAGCTTCCTTGCGCTTTTCTCAAGTCTCCAAAAGTCTGTGACTTTTCATAAGTCTTATTACACCCAGTCTATCTATTGAAGCGCCCATTATGGCGACCCAAGGCGCCCCAATGGAGGAGATAATGTGGCGGTCTCCCCCGCACGTCCAGATGATGGGAGGATTCCTCCATTCGAACAACAGTCAGTAGTAGCCCTCATAAACATGAACAGAAGTTAACGATCCTCTTAATCAGTTCTCTTCTACTTTGCCGAATCCCCTTTCTTTGACGCGACCTCCAACAATGCCTCCCTCGCCATCCAGGCCAACTACAACGAGGCCTTCCGCCATTTCGTCGAAACGCGCGAAGCTTTCGAAGGCCGATTGAAGACCATGCAGGGTCTGGAGTTTGTCGTCTCCTATGACCCCCTTCAAGCAGCGGCACAGACAGATACCAGTTTTGCCCACGAACCATCCAACATCTGGGTAATCCGGAAACAGAACCGGCGAAAGAGGAGTGGATTTGAAGATGAAGTGTCCGTCATATCGACGTTCTTTGTTGTGGGCGACGCAATCTACATGGCTCCTTCAGTTGCCAGTGTTGTCGGAAACCGAATTGTATGTTCTGTTCTCTTTTTGAATCCACCACCAACCACGAGATCAGAATGGCATGCTAACATCTTTGTGTTTTTCCTCCCACTTGCAGCTATCAGCCGTTACATCACTATCACGATTTATGAAAACCGCCTCAACATTGCCGACCTTCACCCCCTCCTACGGCCACACATACATGCCACCAGGAGTCCGCAGCAAAGAACCAAACCAACAATCCTCCCAACAAAGCAAAGAATCAACACCAATGCCCGACGCACTCAGCGACACACAATCAATATCAAAAACAAACCTAGGCGTTTCAGCCATCAGCTCAAACTACCAAGACACCCGCAGCCTAGCGGAATCATTCAGCCTGCTAGCACGCTACGGCGACGAATTCATGGACGAGAACCCCCTCGCCGGTGAACCAGGCTCGTTCATCTTATCACGAACGGGCGGCGAGGGCGGCGGTGCTGGTAAGCAGGCCGCGCCTAAAGCCGGCGCAGGTCCTTCGTCGTTGAGTGTTCCTGCTTCTGGTCCGCCTGGGCGGGCGACTACACCACAGGTTCGTGTTGAGACGCCGAAGGGGTCTGATAAGGGTGCTTCGCCGCCTAGTTCTGGTGGAGATCGGGGGAAGAGGAAGAAGAGTCGGAATGTGGTTTGATTTGTTTTCTCGATACCCCCCTTTTCTTTTGTGATTCTGGGCGTTTTGTGCATTGCATTGTTTATTCAGGCCGGGGAAGCACAGTATTCAGAAAGAGCATTTGTGGATTGCGGAGTATTTTATTGTAATTGAAGTGGAAGCCAACTCTTGCTCGTAGGTCATTCCATTGTAAAGCAATACTTAACCACCGAGCCAGCACGAGAAAGGCATTGGAGGCAATTTGTCTTCTCGATCAGAAAGGTATTTTTTTCTAACTGCAGCATCCAATCTTTTACCTTGGATATATATAGTATAGTAAACAGGCATCGGAATGCCGGCGAAATCTGATCACACTTAATCAACTAGTTTAGAGATAGTCCTGTCACATTTTCAAGAGCGCATGTACTTTATCCAATAAGAACTTGCCTCAGTGCCATATGCAAGGACTAGAGAGCCCAGCTGTTTCGATGCAGCAAAGTCTACAATAAGAACTGTTTATGACAATCCCAACGTCAAATATCAAAGATCAGCTATGATCCACGCCGAGACTCTTGAATGCGCGGATCAATTTTACACGAGCGATATTGAACCAGCTCAAGCTAACCTTCCGACACTTCTTCCGGAGGGTATCCCCAGCTCCAGTGTTTCGGGGCTGTTCCCGGTGATCAAAGGTCTCGGGTTGTTTCGACTGTTTTCTCTTCCCCCCGTGGGACAATTTGAGTCTCGCTATCATTCTCTGGCTCCGGAGCCAGAAGAGATGCTGCATTCAGCAGGGTCGCGGCTCTGTCTGTAGAGGTTTCTTCTTGCTTGACACCCTTTCGGGGCTCATAATATTCGCTGTTCACGTCTCCAGTATTGAGATCTCTGAGTTCGCCCTTCAAACCTCCGATGTTGTTGAGCTATTTGGATTCGCGCTTCAACTTGGTAGGCTTAGTCTCGCATCTTTTTCGCTTGGTGTTCTTTCGACCGAGGGCGGTCTTGCTTGGAGAAGGTCTAGCTCGCTCAGACTTCATGTCAGAAACTGTGTGGCCGACGCTGGGAGGGATATATGTATTAGTTTTTGGAGTGGCCAATATTTGACCTCCAGTTTGGGTACTTTAGTATTTACAGATTCTTCAGAGTTCAATGAAGCACTGGACAGAATGGATTCACAGGGAATGTGGTATGTGGAAGTGAAGGAACAGAGATACACGGAGGCAAAGGTTTTATGAAGAATATATGTGACAAGGTGCTATTACGAGTAGTGCTGAGTATAAAGGGCGTCCTAGCAAATATAACATGACTATAGCATAGCTATATCGTGCTTTCGCTGGTTAGCCATCAGCAATCTTCCATATAAATTGTGTCCTCTCAAAACTAATTAGAACTTAACTATTCTGTATCTATAGTCTTGCCCGGGCCTCAAGCCGTAAAGTGTTCAATGTGACGGAGTACGGGTTGTTAGTGTAGTTGAGGCTGAACCTTGTCTTATCGATAAGGTTCCTCTACTTTCGGCTGCTCTTCCAAGGTTTCTTGCTTCTCTTCTACTCATTTCTCCTCTTTCAAAGACATTACCAGTTTAATATTCTTCTCTACCCTCAATCCTCACTTGAGTTCCATAATGGCGGACTCGGAAACCAAGCCAGCCGTGGTCTGCGTGTTGTGAGTCAATACCCCACCATCTCATCAGATACCCGCAACCTGGCCCTACCATTCTACCTTACCCCAATATGAAACTTCCATGAGAACCTGATACAAACACATGATATACACCAAGAATCATGAAGCTAACAAACTCCCCAACGGGGAAACCAGCTGTGGCTCAGGATCCGGCAAGAACCCAGTCCACATGGAAGCAGCACGAATCCTAGCCGAAGAGCTGCACAAGCACAAAGTGCAACTTGTCTACGGCGGCGGCACAACCGGCCTAATGGGCGAAGTAGCCCGCACCCTGGTCAAGCTCTCCGGCCCTCAAGCCGTGCACGGCATCATCCCCCGCGCGCTGGTGAAGGTAGCAACGGACAGCGGCATGCGCGAGCACCAGAACGGCAACACAGAGTCTGGCGGCAAGACAGCCGAGCGAGTCATCTCTGGTTCTACTGAAGAGAATGGAATCCCCGAATCCGAGTACGGCATGACCACTGTCGTTCCTGATATGCATACGCGCAAGCGTTTGATGGCGACTAAGGTGCTGGAAGGTGGGCCCGGGTCTGGATTTGTTTCGCTGGCTGGTGGATTTGGGACTATTGAGGAGGTTATGGAGATGACTACCTGGAATCAGCTGGGAATTCATAAAGTTGGTGTTGTGTTGTTGAATATTAATGGGTATTGGGATGGGTTGTTGGCTTGGGTGCGTAATGCTGTGCAGGAGGGGTATATCTCTTCTGATAACGGGGGAATTTTGGTTGAGGCTAGGGACCCTGCGGAAGTCTTCCCTAGGTTGTTGGCTTATCGAGTCAGTCAGGGTCGGATGCGGTTGAACTGGGGACAGGAATGAGCAATTGTTATGGATGAGACGACTGGACGTGAATATACATAGACACTTGTCTTGTCTTTTCGGTTTTATTTCGGGGTTTGGACTGTGTTTGGCTGTTCAGGAGCTGGATATAGACATACACAAGTAGATTTACTTCGTTAGAAACAGCCTTACAAATCGATGATTGACATAACAGAGACCATTAACAGACAAAGCATAAGCAGATTTCATGTCTATGCATCATTAAACCAAATGAGATGATTATGAATCAACCTCCATGGACTCGCCCTCCCCACCAGCTTGCTCAGACTGCTCCAGCACCTCAAGCAGCGGGGCCGTATCCTGACCCTCGTACAGCTTGAAGCTCTCCTTCTTGCCATTAGTCACTCCCACAACACCAACGGAAGTGTTATCCACCGTAAGCTCCTTATCCTGAGACAGAGTCTCCTTAAGAGCACGCAAACCGTGCTGAACAAGCTCATCACGACTGCAATCCGCAAACTTGTCCAAGTTCCTCTCCAGATACGTACGCGCCATCTGCGAGCGCGCACCAATAGCACAAGCAACCATCTCGTGGGTCAGACCCGAGGGCTGGAACTCGAACAGATGCGGTCCAGCCTCGTCAACACCGGCCACCAGGAGACCTACACCGTATGGCCGTTTCCCGTAGTGCTGGGTGTTGGTCTGCGCGCGGTCACCAATCTGGGCGACGATTCGGTCCAGGGGAATGGGCCGGCCGTAGGTCATCTTCGAGCCGAGGGATTGCTGCTTCATGAAGTTTGAGAGGACGCGGGCGTCTGATGCGAGGCCGGCGATGGCGATCGCCATGTGCGAGTCGATCTCGATGATCTTCTTCTGGTACGAGGAGAGCTCTTCTGCGTTGCGCTGGTTGGGAATTCAGATGTTAATTTTCAGATTCGCTGGTCGTTTCTCGGTGGTGTTCTGCGAACCTTGAGTCCAACCAGCACGGCATGTGTCTTGTTCACCAATCCCACCACGACGGATCCTTGCTTCACGGCTTCCTGTGCATATTCTACCTGGAAGATACGGCCTTGTGGGGAGCTGTTATCGCCCGAGTTAGCATCTGATGGATCGGAGGAAGGTCGGGGTAGTCTTACAAGGTGACGGCATCGTTGTCGTAATTGTTTCTGAACATGGCGGCGGTGATGGCTGAATGGATATAGAGATAGATGGAGGAGAGGGGTTCGAGAATCAAGGTAAACAGCAACACAAGAGCCCGAGGGATAAACCGGAGATGGAGAGAGAATGGGGAGCTGGAGCAGGCAGTAAAGTGACGCGGTGTGAAGCATGAGCTGTTGTGGCCTGAGGCCACCACATCCAGTGACCTTCAGGCTGCCAACGTCACTCATTCTCGAGCTCATCTCCAACTGGCGCCCTGTGACCGTCTCTCTCTGCTCTCCTGCACCCGGCCAATGGGGCTGTGATTATCAGTCTACTCTTGATATCTTCCTTTGGTTTTATCCAGACCGTTCAACACCTCCTTTCACCTTAAGTCTCATCAATCGGACTTCGGTGTCTCCGCAATCATGGCGGCTGGACTCAAGACCATCATCGCGCTTTCATTTGTACGTTGAGCTTGACAGCTTGTCGAGCGAATATTGACTTATTAACCCCTAACCAGGTTCTTGCCATTGGTTTCCTCCTCGTTATCCTCTCTTCCGCGCTATGGCATAAGTACTGGCCGCTGCTGGTCGTCGGCATCTATGTCGTTGCGCCCCTCCCCAACTGGATTTGCCAACGATGCGCAAACCCCGACGATTTCATGGATAGCTCGAGCAACTCTGCGATGGACTTTGGGCGATTCATGACTGGATTTTTGGTTCTGACTGGCATTGGTACGTATCTGTCAACTCAAGAGGGGCATGTTGTTTTTGATCAGTCTGATCCTGATATGGTCTATGACATGCATCTATATCTGCTGTGTTATTCTCCGTTTGACCAGTTCGCTAACTGTCTCCAGCACTTCCCATCGTCCTCGCCCACAGCGGTGCGATCGAGATCCCCGCAATGATCATGTCCATTCTCGGAGGCCTTTTGATTTACGGAACCATTATTAGCTTCTCAATGTTCTTCCAGGAACAGGAAGAGTTCTGATCGCAAACTGGGGTGCGCCGCCCTTGGACTACATGGACTGTATGGGCTATATTGTAGACCAAGTGACCTCGCGGGCTCTGACTTCTTGATATCCGTCTTTCTTCATTATTTCTTTTGATTTCAGCGTATGATTGATATGCTTTGTATGAGTGATCTGTATTTGGTCCGGGTGTCTAGCTTGAATGGCTGCGATGGCTCCCGTGACTCGATACTTGGCCGTGCTACTTTATGTGTACTATAACACAATGGATATAGAAACTTTCTGGCAAATTCGTAACATTTGAATCAATTCGCTCCTCAGACAAAGGATTCTTCTCCTTTGTCCGGCATGGTTTAACTATATCTGTACGCCACGTGACCCCGCGCGCGGATTTCAGCGCGTCTGAGAGATCGGAGATAACAGCACTGAGCAACGTAACGGAACCACATTATTCTTTCGACTATGATGAGCACATGAAAGCCCCTCCTGGATCCAGAATACAACATGAATGTCTGGTCAGGATCCATCATAACCAATTCGGACTGCAAGTTGGAAGGTAAGCCACACGCGACTCGCAACATGCTCGCTCGCTGACCACATAACCAGGGATTCGTTTAATTGATCCAAACTCTTACTGGCATTCCGAACTATCAAAAGAATCTCAACTAAGCCTTCGAAGCTTTGTCAACCCAGCACTCATTCCACTCCATGCACGTGCAGGCCCGAACCTCGAACTACACACGAGCCATGCGGGGACGTCACAATGGCTCAAAGACAAGCTTACGGGCTCCATTTGGTTAAATGAGGAAGATCCAGCCCTTGAACAGTCCCTGCAATGCCCAGTCGGCCTGCTAGTTAGTGTTGACGGCAACACAAAAACTGGCGGCGCAGCCACAACAAACCTCCTGGTCTACGGCGTATTAGCCAGCGCAGCATACACACGCCCACCTACACCACCACACTCCTCCCCCTCAGAGCTACCGGACCCAACAGCCACATCACCGAGGGCTCCATATGAACTGCGCATCTATGCCGCACCACTATCAACCTCCCGCCTCGCCCAGGCCCAAGCCTACCCATCCCCACCACCAAGCGCAGACGGCGAACACACCATACAAAATACCCGGCATGCCGAATTCCTCCCGGATATCAGCTCCCCAAGCCCGAAACGCAAACGGGTAGCTACCCTTTTCGAAGTCGCCGCACAGCACCACCGCCGCGTCCGCCAGCGAGGCGGCGAAGCCGTCTCACAACTAATGGCACCTTCGCGCCCTCTCTCCTCATCCCAGAACCTGCAGTCCTTGCGCATAAAGCGCGAGCCTGACGATGACCATCCCTCTCTCCCATCCCTTGATAGGATTGCCCATGCGCGCCGTTCTCGGTCCGTGTCCATCGGCGCGAATCTACACCGTCCAGGTAGTGTGCGCGGCGCACGCGCAACAGCAGATCCGCAAAAGCGCGCACCAACCCCGAATCCGTTCTTGGACTCTGGCTCTGGATCTGGATCTGGACCTGGTTCTAGACCTGGATCTCGACGTGAAACACTACAATCACAACAACAACAACAACAACAACAACAACAACAACAACAACCATCCGCTCTGTCAACAGAAGAAAAACCTACCCCAACACCGGGCTCACCATCCAAAGATCCCGAAACCGTAATAGCAGAAAACAAAAACCTAATCACACGCACGATATTGACCTGTATGCGTCTCTATGGCTTCCACCGTGCAAATAATACACGCACAGCATCAATGAGCAAACCACCCGGCGGAGCCGCAGATGTAGAAGTCGATGGGTCGGGTACGACACCAGCGCCTGAATCTTTGCGTGCTGAGACGCCTGCGCCGGGTGTTTCTGCTGATGATGATGAGTTCAAGGCTATGTATCATGCCACGTATAAGGCTGCTGCTTTTGCATTGAGGAGGTATTTGAAGATGGCGTTGGCTGGGTCTGGGCCGGGGCCCGTTATTTTGCAGAAGGAGAAGGCTATGACTTGTATTGATGAGTTATTGAGGCTTTTTTGTGAGGAGCATTGAGGTCTCCTCTCTTCTTGGGGTTTATGATTTGATGAACGCATATACTGGTTTGGTGTTAGGGCTATGTTGGTTATGTCTGACTTGATTTGTTGTTGGTTCGAGGGTATTGTTTTGAACGCATAGCTTGAAAGCATCCTAAATTTATTTGACAGTGTCTACTTTTACTGTCTTCTACCTTTGCAATTCTGGCATATATCAGTACGCCTTGAGGAACAAATCCGAATAAGCCATCTACTAGACACATCGCGAACCGACCCCAAGTACCAAGTAATGTGCAAGAGAAATGCAGAAATAAATTCATGCTATGCGCCAATCCCAGCAGCCAACGATGCGGATGCATACAAAATGTACCCGGCAAGTCAAAAAGTCATCACATCAGCAAAAGAAAATGAGTAGAATACAAAAAGGCAGGCTAGGGTTTATACCAAGCCAGCCAGATCACAGAGCAAGGTTGTAGGTGTAATCATCTTCGATGTTCTGCGAAACCCAAAGAACAATAGAACTAGAAACAAGAGCAGTCAGTATGCGCCACAAGACATAGATACACATGGCACAGAGGGTTAAGGGTACACAACATACCTGAGCATAACCAAACCATTCGCAACGACATTCGCAATACCAAAGTAAAGCGTCTGAATCGGATAATCCTTAATCAAATACTTGAGAACCATAACCGTCTACCAGCACAGAAAACCAGTCAGCTTCCCCTCTCATCCGAATATCCCAGTCTGAATATCCCAATCTCGATTTCAAACATATACATACCACACTACCAGCAAGACCACCAGCCAGCAACGCAAAGCCCAAGAAGAGAACAAAGCGCGCCTTCCAAGCGACCCCACTACCACTATAACTGAAGCTATCAGCCTGCAGCCGTGACTTCTCAATCGAGTTGATAACCAGCATGCCCAGTGCGGAGCAAATGCCGGGGATCCAGTCGACGAATTTGATGTGCACGTCTGATCCGTTGCGGGGGCTACGCGAGAATGAGGCGACGTCGATTAGGAAGAAAAATCCCGCTGCGAACTGGGGGAGGGGTGGGCTGTTAGCTTTGGATTTGGATTTGGATTTGCTTTTGATTAGGGTAAATGGATGCGGGGTTGGCTTGAACTGGAGGGACTAAAGGGATGGGTGCCTTGAAGCTCCAATCTCTATTTCAAGGTTGTTTTTCTTGGGGCTGGAATGGGAGCTTGAAGTCGTATCTGGAGTGTGGAGGTGGAGGTGGTGGTGGATCGCGCATTGAGGACTCACCAGTGCGCCGGAGACGTAGACGCCGCCATTGCGGACGGCGGAGTTGTTAAGCCATTCGGGCTTGGAGAAGCGGAAGAGGCGGTTGTTAGAGACGTCCATGGTTGGTGTTGGAGGGAGGTTTGAGGGGTGAGCTGGTGAGAGCTGCAGTCTGATGACGATGGACGTCGGAGAAATGTTAGACCGAGATATATTGATGTTTGACTACGGAGTTATGGTATAGGCAGACAAGACAAAGACATCTTGGACCTCGGGAATATTGTGGTTTCGGTTTATTGTTTCATGCTCTAGTCTAGATCTATGATTTTAGTTACTTTGACGATTCATGGACTCGTCATCACAATCCTTACGACAAAATATGCCCAGTTAGGCAGCGAAGTATACAGCGATATTCCCATGGATGATTTTAGGTATCAACTTTTAACATTAAACATCGAAATTCGTAATTGCATAATGCAAATAGTAGGGGCAGTGTCCCAGGGTATGTAAACGTCAATATGTGCACGCCAAGCACCAGGATTGCGTATATCGTCAACACAACCCAAGGCAGCCAACACCACCAAGGCCGAACCATTTCGGGCATCAGCACAGGTGATCAGGAACACACAGGCATTGATTGTGAGATTTATTTCGCGTCGTCATCACAGTGCACAGCGCAGTCACGGCCGGTTGAGTTGCCGATCGCACTTCCAGCGCCAATCGCACCAGCAGATAGAGTGTCTGTCCGAGGGACGTGCCTCGTTTAGCAGCTATGTTGCTGCCTCTATTTCGGGTATCCATTTCTCAACTCATCCAGTCCAATCGAAAACTTTTCATGCCGAGGCGTCGACGGGGTGAGCCCGCAGCTTGTCAAGGATGGCGTCCACGTCGTCCATGTTACTGGCGTCCTTCTTGTCCGTGGGGTATCCCTCGGGTAGACTCTTAAGCAGCTCATTCATGGCGGGCTGGTAGTTGCGGGTTGCGGAGGAGAGGGCGTAGATGGCCTTCTTGCGCGTGGCGGGGTTGGAGTCAGTTGTGGCGATTGTGACGAGATCGGGGATGGCATTCAGCAGAACGAGCTGTTGCACATGTTAGCGCAATCCTATCGCATATAGAATGAGTGGTATATACCTTATCCTGGGCCTTCTCGTTGTTCTGCACGGCAGTTCCGATACACCAAGCGGCCATGCGTCTCAGATCGGCCTCGTCGTGCTTGAGCAACTGCACCAGCGGGGTCCACAGACCCAGTGGCTCGAGGTTGTTTGCGTTGTCAATGCCCTCAATCAACTGCTCGAAGTTGTCCATGGCGATCAACTTGTTCTCCATATCTGCTTCGTCGGAGTGCACCACTTCCATGGCGGCGCGCATGAGATCGGCCTCGGATGGGCCGCCGAATAGCGTCCTGACCATATCCGGGGTGAGGCCCTTTGCGGCTTCTGGGGCACTGGGGGTACCGCTCTCGGCACCCTCGGAGACCTTGGAGTTGGCGACACTCCATTTGAGGAGCTTGTTCATCTGGGGGTCCATGGCCATGGTTTTGGCGGGGTAGAAGGGTTGGTGGAGGGTTGGTGATCTTGGGGATGGATATCTCGTGGGATATATGCGAACAGGTATATCTATAGACGATCGCAAAGCAATTGAATTATATGACAGAAACACCGACTGATCTCGTCTGATAGAAGTATTTCACGAAAAAGGACCGCTGACATAATCTGACGTGGGTGATTCGTGCGGCGACTAGCGGCTTCCGTCACGTGCGCCGCCACTCACCGATGTTCCACACATTGGCCAGTAACATGGGGGAAGGTTGAGGCAAATGGCGGTAAATACGATAACTGGTGATCCACCTGGGCATTCCAGTCTTATACAGCAAGAAACCTGAACTTGGCCCCCAAATGTGCCGTGTCCAGAACACCCGTGTACCTCAGGAGCTCAAGTCTGGTTCGGAGGGGTGTTGGGGCTTCCTATACTTAGAAAGTGGAAGCCTGCGCCACATGCGTAGACACATTCCGGAAGAAAAGGGAGTGAGGGAGGCAAGGGAGGAATCCATCAGCCTGCCCAGGTGAACAATGTCTGTTGCCTGTGTTGCCTGAGTACTGTAGTGTGCTTACTTGTATAGTGCCCAGGTGGCTATCCAGAGGTACGTGTTCCCCGTGCCCACCTAGGCAGGGTTTGGAGGTATTCACCTCAACGTGTAACATACAATGTACGCAGTCACAATGTAGTTCATTCTAGACAAAAGAATAAAGAACAGTTCTGCCTAAGATATCAAAGATATAAAGATAGACGTTGAAGTCGGAGGGGAAGGAACGCCTCAGGCAGCGCACAATCCCAGCCATCACAAACCCCTCTCCACTTCTCTCGCTCTCTTCCTTCTTCCCTCCTCCCCTAATCACCCCCCATCTCTATACTCCCCTTTAACATCCATCTTTCTTTTCTTCATTCTCTTTTCAATCCGTCACAATGGAAGGTATGTTGTGTTCATCCGTTGAAGACCAGCTCAACTGGTCCAGCTTATTCCTAGCTGTCAACCCACCCCCCCCTGTTGGCTAGAACTTGAATTGCGAATGGAGACTAATACCCTGTCATTACAGAGGAAGTTGCTGCTCTCGTCATCGACAATGGGTATGTGATATGATTCTACTCCGGAGCCCATGCTATCTAGGCCTCGTGTGTGTTGGGGGTCAGCTCGGTCGCGGTCCGGTCCACGTTGCCACATCGCCCCCTAATCGGCCACGACGGCAGAAAGACTCCCAGCTCAATGACCTCCCAACGCCCGCCACACTTCTTCAGCTGGGCTCCAAAGATCATGAGGAATATGATACTGACGAATTGCGCTTTAGTTCGGGTATGTGTAAGGCCGGTTTCGCCGGTGACGACGCACCCCGAGCTGTCTTCCGTAAGTCCAACCCCACAGAACTGGTTTCCCCCTCCAAGGACCGTCATCCCGCCAACCGCCAACCCTTGCGTCGGATGACCCCTCCTTTGGCTTGGGGATGAACTTTGACGGAATCGAAATGACTGACAAATTTGATTAGCCTCTATTGTCGGTCGTCCCCGTCACCATGGGTAAATCATCCCCCCTTTTGAATTTTTTTTTTTTGGCGCGATGTTCATACAATGCGCCAAGCAAGTTTGACCTGAAAAAGATGATATACTGACATAGGCGCAGTATCATGATTGGTATGGGTCAGAAGGACTCCTACGTGGGTGATGAGGCACAGTCCAAGCGTGGTATCCTCACGCTCCGTTACCCCATTGAGCACGGTGTTGTCACCAACTGGGACGACATGGAGAAGATCTGGCACCACACCTTCTACAACGAGCTCCGTGTTGCCCCCGAAGAGCACCCCATCCTCTTGACCGAAGCTCCCATCAACCCCAAGTCCAACCGTGAGAAGATGACCCAGATCGTGTTCGAGACCTTCAACGCCCCCGCCTTCTACGTCTCCATCCAGGCCGTTCTGTCCCTGTACGCCTCCGGTCGTACCACTGGTATCGTTCTCGACTCCGGTGATGGTGTTACCCACGTTGTCCCCATCTACGAGGGTTTCTCTCTCCCCCACGCTATCTCGCGTGTCGACATGGCTGGCCGTGACTTGACCGACTACCTGATGAAGATCCTCGCTGAGCGTGGTTACACTTTCTCCACCACCGCCGAGCGTGAAATTGTCCGTGATATCAAGGAGAAGCTCTGCTACGTCGCCCTCGACTTCGAGCAGGAGATCCAGACCGCTTCCCAGAGCTCCAGCCTTGAGAAGTCTTACGAGCTTCCCGATGGACAGGTCATCACTATTGGCAACGAACGCTTCCGTGCTCCTGAGGCTCTCTTCCAGCCTAACGTCCTTGGTCTTGAGTCTGGTGGTATCCACGTCACTACCTTCAACTCCATCATGAAGTGTGATGTTGATGTCCGTAAGGACCTGTACGGCAACATTGTCATGGTAAGAAACCCCAAGAGCGATGTACAAGAACCCGACTAACACATTCTAGTCTGGTGGTACCACCATGTACCCCGGTATCTCCGACCGTATGCAGAAGGAGATCACTGCTCTTGCTCCTTCTTCCATGAAGGTCAAGATCATTGCTCCCCCCGAGCGCAAGTACTCCGTCTGGATCGGTGGTTCCATTCTGGCCTCCCTGTCCACCTTCCAGCAGATGTGGATCTCCAAGCAGGAGTACGACGAGTCCGGTCCTTCGATCGTTCACCGCAAGTGCTTCTAAGCTCCTTAGCCTTACTCGTCTTCGCTCGTACTTTCCTGGTGTATCAAAAAGCAGGATGGTGGCACTGGTGGATTGCAAGCGTTGTTGGACTCGCATTATCAAGCGAATAGCCTGAAAATGGAACCCTGATTTTAGTGGAATAGAGTCGGTCTTTTCTTTTTTTTATCTTACCTTACTCTCTATCCATCCATCCTCTTTTCTCTTTTTTACGTTGTTCCTTTTTCAGTCGCAGTCGTGAGTCTGGGTCCTGGTGCTCCTCGGGTCCTTGGCGGCATGTATGTGTAGGTGAGGATGTACAGGAGTTGGCTCAGGTCGCGTTCTCTGTCTCAGTTTGGATTGTTCTAGCCGGTGAATTTCCGTGTCTTTGTCGTTCATATCTCGACCAAATTGCTCTTCAACTATGAATATGTAGTCTCTTGACTTTTAACATTCGTATCTTCACTGTTTTCATCGATGCATGATTACTGCTACTGAGCTCTGGAACTTCTGAGGTGTTAGAACTGATCGATATAGTCCTGTTTCTGATATGAGGTGATAAAATGAATTGCTATTGAATCACCATGCTTCACTCTAACATGTAATTTGAGTCTACAATATCCAGAGGTTCAGCAAAGCAATCATATCAAACGGTGTATATCATTTCCTAATACAGGAATCGGCATCAGTCATATCAGGACTCATCCAACAGCCCTATTTATTTTGTATCCCTCACAGAAAGAAGAGACATACGAAAAAGAAACATCGAACCAAATAAAGTCAAACAGTAAAGAAGAAAAAGAATCTAAGATATAGACGTAAAACCAAGTAACCCATTTTCATCATCCATCCCATATCAACATCAAATCAAATCAAATATATCGAAGATGTAATCATATCCAACTAGTCCAAGGCCAACTAAGCAGACCAAGACTCAAGTCCAGACAGGACAGTTCCCTCCTCGCCCTCAGCACGAGCACGCAGCTCACCAACCCGGTAAACAGTCTCACCAGCCTTCTCAAAGGTAGCCCGGATAGCAGCCTCCTCAGACGGGTCAACGGCAATAATCATACCAACACCACAGTTGAAGGCACGAGCCATCTCCTCAGAAGAAACGTTACCAGCACGCTGAAGCCACTGGAAAACAGAAGGCTGAGCCCAAGCACTGACATCAACAGCCGCAGTAAGCGTAGAAGGCAACATGCGCGGGATGTTCTCCGTCAAACCGCCACCGGTGATATGGGCAAGACCCTTAATGGCGGTGCCGTGAGCGGACAGTGCGGCCAGGATGGACTTGACGTAAATCCGGGTAGGGGTGAGCAAGGCCCGGCCGAGCGAAACTCCATCCTCGAGACCGGGCATGGAGAAGGGGGCAGCATCGGTGAACTGGAGACCGGCACGGTCGACGATCTTCCGCACGAGAGAGTATCCGTTCGAGTGTGGGCCTGACGAGGCGAGCGCGAGCAGGACATCGCCTGAGCGCATGGAGTCCGTGTGTGGGAGGATTTTGCGGGCGTTGTCGCCGACGGTGTTGATGGCGCCGACGGCGGCACCGACTGCGTCGTAGGAGTCGTCGACGAAGAGGCCGGGCATTTCGGCGGTTTCGCCGCCGATTAGGGCGCAGCCGGCTTGGACGCAGCCTTCAGCAACACCGGTGACGAAGGCAGTTGCTGTTGGGACGTCGAGGTGGCCGCAGGAGTAGCAGTCCAGGAAGAAGAGGGGCTCGGCGCCTTGGACGACGAGGTCGTTGACGTTCATGGCGACGAGGTCGATGCCGACTGTGTCGTGGATGCCGACTGAGTGGGCGATCTTGAGCTTGGTGCCGACGCCGTCAATGGCGCCGATCAGCGTCGGCGAGAGAGGGTGGTAGGCGGAGTTTGCGGCGGGGAGGGAGAAGAGGCCGCCGAAACCGCCGATGACGGCGTCGGTGCCTGGGCGCTTAGTGCGGGAGACGGAGGCCTTGATGCGGTTGACGAGCTCGTTGCCGGCGTCGATGGAGACACCTGCTGCGGCGTAGGTGAGGGAGTTGTTAGCTGTTTGGCGGAAGGCCCGGTGGGCAATGTCCTTGCGGTAGAACATGTCTTCGAAGCTGATGGTTTTGATGCCCTCGTAGGACTTGGCAACGGCCTCTTCGAGGGTGGAGGCTGTGGCGGTTGAGGCGATCACACGGCCACCGTTGGTTTGGAGCTCGCCGTTGGAGATGGTGGTGCCGGCGTGGAAGATGAGGGTTCCCTCAGGCTCGGGGGCCAGAGTGATCTTCTTGCCCTTGGCGTAGGCGTTGGGGTAGCCGCCGGCCACGCCGATGACTGTGGTGGAGAAGTTGGGCTCGACCTTGATCGAGACACCGTCGAGCCAGTGCTCAGCACAGGCGACCATGATCTGGGCCAGATCGGTGTCCTTGCTCAGCAGGGGGAGCAGGGTCTGGGTCTCGGGGTCACCACCACGGACGTTGTACTCGAGGACCTTGGGTCCGTTCTTGGTCATCATAAGACCGGTGAACAGGATACCGACGAAGGGGAAGCCTGGACATGTAGTTAGCAAACTTGTTCAATACGGGTATGTATAGTTGAACGTACCATCCTTGCGCATTCCGTCAACGGAAGGCTGGACAATGGTCCGGTCAATCTCCTCCATAACCTCCTTGGGGGCAATGCGAGTAGGAGCATAGCAGCCCATACCACCAGTGTTGGGACCCTGGTCACCATCGAAGATGCGCTTGTGGTCCTGGGCTGGGGGAGTGAGCGGATGGTGTAGCCGTCACTGAAAGTGAGGATGCTCAGCTCATCACCCTCCAAGTACTCTTCAATGACAACCTCGTCGCCAGCCTTGCCGAACTGGTGGTCCAGCATCATCTCCTTCAGAGCCTGGTGGGCCTCCTCCTTGGTGGTGGGGATGATCACACCCTTACCACCGGCCAGACCATCGGCCTTAATGACCACATTGTGGGACACGGAGTCGAGGTAACGGCGTGCGGACTCGTAGTCGGAGAAGTTACCAAACTGAGCGGTAGGGATCTGGTGGCGCTGCATGAAGTCTTTGGAGAAGGTCTTGGAGCCCTCCATGCGAGCGGCGGCCTTGGAGGGACCGAAGCAGCGGATACCGACTGTAAGAGGATATGTTAGCGTATCCAGACACGACCAATTGTACTTTTTACTCGAAAACAATGTGTCACAACTTACCAGCCTGGAAGTAGCCCTGGATACCATCCACCAGAGGGGCCTCGGGGCCGGGAACCACGAGGTTCACACCGTTCTTCTGGGCGAAGGCCACGAGGCCAGGGTAGTCATCACCCTTGACATTGGCGTTGGTGATCTTGCTGTTGGCACCCAGACCAGTGCCGCCGTTTCCAGGAGCGACGTAGATGATGTCGACCAGCGGGGACTCGCTCAGCTTCCAGGCGAAAGCGTGCTCACGGCCGCCATTGCCGACGATGAGAACGCGCAATTGTTCGGAAGCCATTGTTGAGAAGCAGCGTCTCGAGTGACTGGATATGTGTTAGCGGCGATTGGTATTGGCAATTGGCAATTGGCAACTGTGGGAAACCTCCGCGGGGTATGCAGTGCCCCTCCAAGAAAATTGAGTCACAGGGAGGGGCACTGTGGAAATGACATGAATAGCCATTGGGAACTGGGAATAGAACTAGAAAGAGACTGAAATCACATACCTCACTGAGACCTGAGAAGCACACTGGGGGTGTCGAATGTGAAGTCAAAGTTGTAACTTTTTTTTCCTCCGGCGGCGTGTTTCTCCGACCCCAGAATTGCGGCGATTTCGGCGAACAGTCGTTCTTTGTATTGTACAGAATATGATAAATTTGTAAATTTATATATTTATGCACAGTATCTCTATGTCTATATGACTATATCAGTCTGTTATTTGCATGCAATACTGTCTTAATAAGATTGGAATATAGGAAAGATAGCAGATTCTAGTATAGATTAGTAGTTAATATTGTATAATCTAATCCTAACACACAAGTCACAGTCTATTTACAGTATAGGCACTTCTAGCACTTATACTAATACATCTAATCCATTGAACTCTCGAATATTCCTTGGACAAATTCTTCTCCAATCTTGCAATATTGACACCTCGGGAATAAGGCATAAAAGCGGTGTCCACTGACAGAAAAAAGGCCAGTGGCTCGAAGTCTGGGGTGTCTGCGATTGTTCTCCTTGTTGCATTTGGGGATCTATATATCCTCTCGTCTTCTTTCTGACCATCTGAATGTTTCGCGTCTCGTTGCGGTCTGCCTCAGACCCTTTGCGTGGACATGTTTGCATCCCATATCTAGCTCGCAGGTCCGCGCCGGCCAACTTGCGCCAGTTTAATCGGACGTCTACACCGTTGTCCCAATCTACCCCTCAAGAACACGGGTCAGTCGACGCGTCAACTGAGGCTGTGTCGCCTCCAAGCGATCAATCACCTCTAGTATGTCTCCCGTTTCAATCCTCGCAAATACATCATGACTGACTGTACAACAGAATTCCTCCACAAGTTCGAAGCCCGACCTAAAACTACAACAAACAAAGCGAGTAAAGGAGAAAAGAAAAGTCAATCGAGAGCTGGCCACCCTCCCCTTCAGCACAACGAGACCCTGGTCAAAACTCAATCCTCGTCAAAGAAAACGATTTAAAGAGCTCAACCCAGATTTTGTACCACCACAGCGAGATGCTGCTATCGCGAAGGCAAAAAGAGAGAAAGCAGCCATTGCCTTGGGGAAAGCTGAGGACAAAGGAAAGCATGTTTTGGACTGGATACCACAACCGCAGGCGGATCAAGTCGAATCCCAACCAGACGAATCCCAACCAGACCAGACGACGCAACCCGCCGAATCAAACGATGCCCCAGTGACTGGTTCAGCACAGGCGTCACCTAGTAAGCCGGCGAGAAACAGCACGCTTAACTTGACCTCCAACAGCAACGTGGTGAAGGAAATCCTGCGAGCAGGTCGCCAGGGGCGAGAAATCAACACCGCGGGTCAGGATGAGAAGAACTTGGCTGAGAACCAGGGCAAGGAACGGGAAACATTGACGCATATTGCCAAACACGTTCTCAGCAAGGACCGCGGGTCTCTTACATCAACAGCGTTGCAATTGACTGGTGAGCTTTTGCTTTCATGCTGTTACCTAGTTGCTAGCTAACATTTTTGAACAGCATTGGATTACCCTATGGCCCCTGTCCCAGGAGTTTCCTTTGGCCTTGACCGTGTACTTTTTAAGTAAGTTGAACAGCCAACCATCTACATGCTGATACTGACACGAGATAGCCCTGGTGTCTACCATCTTCGCGATCCTCGGTCTCGTGTCTACAATTTTGACCCCTACTTGGGCGATATCATGCCTGTAACAGAATTCGACTTCAATACTCTTAAGCCATACGTTACCTCTTCTAAGGATACTATTCTCTGCGAAATGGCCCAGAAGAACCAGAGGAAGTACTACGGGTCTTCATCGAGCATGACCTCGGCTCTTTCTCATTTCCATTATCTTCTGTCCGCGTGGCGATCTATCGATACTCGCAACGTGTCTCAGGGATTCCCAGAGAAATTACGCAGCTTCACTCGCCTTCTCCGTGCACCGACTGCCATGTTTGTTCATTACAAGGAGAAAGAGGATGTTTACGCAATTGACGCCGACAAAGAATTTGACTCGGCCAACATCCTCATGAACCTCGGAAAGTCAATGGAGAAGCTACTCACGCTACCAAAGGAGCAATTTGAGCGCTACCGCCGGTCCAGTGCCAACAAGATCACCCCCGAGGAAGAAGAAGCTATTCCTGAATCTTACCACTACACCACCATGGGCAAATTCCTCATGCGATCCCAGCTAGATGCCTATGATCCTCGACTGCCAGGGACTGGCATGTACGACCTCAAAACCCGTGCTGTCATTTCTATCCGCATGGACGCCTCAAACCACGAGAAAGGAATCGGTTATGAGCTCAAGGGTCGTTTCGGCACGTGGGAGTCCTACGAACGCGAATACTTCGATATGATGCGTGCTGCCTTCCTCAAGTACTCCCTACAGGTGCGCGTTGGCCGTATGGATGGAATCTTCGTGGCTTACCACAACATCGAGCGTATCTTCGGATTCCAATACGTCAGCCTGCCAGAAATGGACCAGTGCCTCCATGGACAGACCGACACCACGCTTGGTGATTCCGAATTCAAGATCAGTCTGGCATTGTGGGAGAAGATCATGGACAAAGCCACCGCCAAGTTCCCCAAACAGTCCCTGCGCTTCCACTTCGAAACCCGCGAGGCCGTAAACCCCTTCATGTACATTTTCGCCCAGCCCGTCACGAACGAGCAAATCCACGCCATTCAGACAAGGAACTCAGCCGAGATCGATGCCCTTCAAAAGAAACTCCTGGGCCTCGAGACCCAGGAGTCCAGAGTCCAGGAAGCCGGCGAGAACCAGACAACTCCCAGCGCTGAAGCCGAGTTCGCAGAGACAACCGGATCCGCCGCCGGCGACGAATATGACCCGAACCTCTTGGCCATGACCCTCCTAACCAAGAACTACGTTAATGGCGAATTAGTCGAACGCCCCACCGGCCTTTCAAAGAAGGACACCTGGACCGTCGATTACGAGATCAACGAGCTGAACCCGAAACAGGGCAATGCCATTCTGCAAATGTGCAAAACCCGCCGCCGCAACGTCTTCGAGAAGGGCGATGAGGAGGATGTCAATACTCAGAATGACGAGTTCCTTCAGCGTTTGCGGAACATCAGTGAACAGGGACGCGTGTTCCGTGCGAGGGAGAATGAGAGAGATCGCAGAAACGGCATTGTTGTCTACTCTGATCCCATCTCTCGGGATTGAGAGTTGAGTTGGGTTGGAGGTTGCAGCCTTCTTGTAAAGTATAGATTATCTCCTGCCTGCAGTTTTTTTGTGTTCATTATACATACTGTTAAACATACATTCGGGCGTTTTTGGAAGCATTTCAGTTGAGTTAGTACTTTGTGCTTTCCGTTTATGACTCTGCCTGTAAGTTGTTGCATGTTCGCGGGTACAATAACTTAACGTATTTATCTTCCAACAGTAGCAATATCAACCATACCAAACTCAATCCACAGCAATCATAAACCTCAACAAATCCTTCTCTTGAATCTCAGCAAACCTCGCCTCAAGCTCCTTCACATCCCATTTACAAGAAAGGAAACGACCATTCAAAGCCTCCCTCTGCTCCCCTCCAGGCCTAGTAAGCCAAACACAAAAAGCACCAACCAAATCGGGACTATCAGTCAACACTATAGATATACAAAGTCAGCAACATATTCAAATAACGCAAAGAACACAAGGAAAGAAACTCACAGTGCATAAACTCCTCAGGCATACACTTAGAAAATTCACTCTTCAAACCACCAGGATGAACACTAGCACAAAACACCCCCCGGCCAGCATACTGCTCATAAACCATCTCAACAAGTCTCGCCTGAGCAGCTTTACTCACACAATAATGAGCATGGGCCCCAAACCCAGCAACAGTCGGCGCAGCCATTGAACAAATCGCAATGAAACTACCACCGCCATTCCCAGTATCATCCCTCACCAGCATCGGCAACAAATAATGCGCGGCATGGAACGTCCCAAGGGTATTAACCTCAAAGGCCAATTTAAACCAATCAGGCTCTTCATCCTTTACATCCATAACCATCGGACCAGAGAATCCAGAGTTAACGAGAACGACATCAAGCCTGGAGTTGAACTCGCGTGTAACTGTGCGTGCTAGGTCCTGGACGGCTGAACTAGATGTGATATCACATTCTACGATGACGATCTTGATATTTGGGTTTATGTGTCGGAGTTCAGTGGCTGTTTCTTCTAGGGCTGGTTTTGTTCGTGCTGCGAGGATTATTCCTGAGGCGCCTGCTGTAGTGTAGGCTTTTGCTAGGCCTGTTCCTGCTGCGCCGTGGCCGCCTAGGATGCAGACTGTGTAGTTGTTTGGGAGGGGGTTTGTTGAGGGGTTCAGTTCTGGGTATGGAGTTTTGTGGAGGGTTTGAGTGAATTGGCGGCAGTTTTGGGCGTTGAGTTGGCTTTTTGTAGGCATTTTTGTGGGTTGTGGGTTGTAGACTAAAGTGATGATAGAATGGAGACGAGGATTATGTCTTAAGTGGATGGTGGTATAACTTATAGCTTGAGGTGCTGTTTACATTGGGTTGTATCTATAGATGTAGACGGACTTACTCGGACTTAGCTGGGCGGATTTAGGCTGGACTTAACCCCAGTGGTCATCTCAATCTATCATTGTGTATTCGTTCTTCCTTTTACATTTGCATATCTACAAATTATGACGAGAAGGATCTACAGTAAGAGAAAAGTCCAAGCACAAAAACGCCATGAAATGATTGACAAGTCCCTCCCAAGCGGACATACGTAAACATTAACTAGTCATGATGCAGACATAAGCGCCAAGAATGAGTTGAGGAAGTGAAAAGCAAGTAGCAAGCAGCAAACAGCAAAATGAGGATATTGATAAATCCGTAAGAAGTAAAAGCAAGTCCCAAAATCCAACTGGAACGGGGATGGAAATGAGAGGGCGAGGATATCGATGATATTTGAATTGGAAGTGAAAAGCTTGCAAAATGGATAAATGGAAACGCCTGAATCAAGACAGGGTATGAACGCCAGGGTATCGGAGCCGCCTGGCCATGTGAGAACGGATCCACAAGGAGAAGAAAAGAGGAGAAGTATAGGTATGAACATGAAACCCGGGGTCGTATATATCAATCCCAGGCGGTAAAGCCAGGCTTCGTGTTGAGGGAGGAGTTATGTACAAGGGAGAGGTGATATGATGGTGTAGAGACGATAGTGTCCGGCTATTGCAGCTCTTGCAAGTCAAGCTTGGGAGGAGTCCACTCCAGCTGTGGTGGTTTATCGTTCGAGACGCACACAGGCGCGGGTGATGGACGCGCTGCGTCTGCTCGGCGACGCTCTCTCAATGCGGTCCCGCTGAGGAAGCCCCTCAGTGTGGATGAGGCCATGCCGTAGGCACTGCGGGCGCTGCCTGTACCTGTGGATACGGTACTGGATGAGCTGCGTGTGCTGCGGATGCTGCTTGGTTTCTGGACTGTTGATGGTACGGCTGGGACGGGGAGAGCGAGGCGGGAGGATGGGGTGGAGCCATAGTCGAATGGGACGGCACGAGCAGTGTGAGGGCGGACTTTGGAGGGTGACTTTGGAGTAGTAGCGTTGGATTCGATATTTTGCATGGATTGGATGGAGGATGTTGTTGTGAGCTGGGAGAGAGCTGGGGATTCATCGGGTGGAGACGGGCGGATTTCATCTGCTGAAATGGCGACGTCGAATTTGAGATTGTCCAGCATTGTGCCAAGGCTCGCTGCTGTTGCGGGTCGTCCGTCGCTGGCGGAGTCATCTAGTTCGGCGTCTTCGAGTCCGTGGGCAAAGTTGTAGTTGC
The DNA here is from genome assembly GCF_028828765.1 of Penicillium canescens. NCBI lineage: Eukaryota > Fungi > Ascomycota > Eurotiomycetes > Eurotiales > Aspergillaceae > Penicillium > Penicillium canescens. The sequence goes on from NW_026703973.1 coordinate 2,571,773, forward strand.
GTAGGAGATATCGACGAAGGCGGGCGACTTCCATGTCCCATCTTTGGTTCAGCGATTCCAGAACAAGCTCTACGTTGTGGTTGGCGAATGGCGAAGCTTCCAGTGCGGATGCAACACTTGGCGGTGGTGCCTTGCTCAGCCGATGTCCGTGCGATTGTCCAACGCTCATCGCTGCATACAGAGATCGACGGATCGAGTTCGCCGTGGAGGTTTGAGCGCTGGCGCTAACGTCCCATCGAACATTGTCAACCTCGCGGCGCACCTTTTCGAGGGACTGAAGTCGGTCTCGGTCCATACAGGAGAGGGTAAGAAGGGAACGGTTGCACTGTAGACCATTGACCAACACCGTGAAGGATTGGAGATTGATGTCATTGTTCTCACAGTGTACTTCGCGCAGAAAATCATTCTCCTCCAAGACAGACGCCAGAGTATTCGCGCCTTGTAGACCAAGTTTCTGATGTTCGATCCTCAAAACCTTCAGCGACTTGTTCTTCTTAAGACCGGTCAACGCAAGGTTAAGTCCGATACCGAAGCGTGCAACATCAAGATGCGCGTTGTCTCCACTGATATCCAAAGCCTCGAGCGTCTCATTCTCCTCAAACATCAACTGCAGCGAGCGACAAGTCTCGGGACTAGCATCGTACGGAAGCGAAGCCTTCGAAATATCCAAGAATTGAAGCGTGCAGTTCTTCCGAAGCGACTCGACCAGCTCTCGGAAATGATCTTCTTTCTTGAAATCAATCATCCGCATGGACACATGCGATGGAGTCTTATTCTTTGCAATCGCATTGAAAATGAACGAGCATCCATCGTCGAGGCGGTTCTCATTGACATGCAAATGCAGGCTGCGTGCACCTTCTACCGACATCGAGTGCATGAACATAGCCACATCCTCACCCGTCAAACCACACTGATCAAGTCGAAGCACACGAAGATTCCGGGACCGATCACTAGCCAGATAAGTAGCAATAGCGTCAACAGTCTCGCGGTTGACAGCCGTCCGACTAAGAGCCAGCTCCTCAAGTCGCCAGTTGAACAGCATCTCAGCTGTGATTAGCGGCTCGGTGCCGGAAGTCCGTGAAATGCGAGACAAGTTGATTTTGCGGATTTGGCCAAAATACCCAATATACTGCTGGAGCACGTCGGGGTTCAACCGACCCTGCACTCCTGAAATGTTGATTGCCTCAAGTGTTGATTCTTGCGCAACGATAGTCGACAAAAGAAGATCAAGGTCATGCACGGATAATCCGCAGTCCCCAACCTCCAAAGCTCGCAGGTGACTGCGTCTCTGTGACGCGGCATCGACAAGATAGTCCAGATCTGACTCACCGAGCTTGATACCGTTGAGCACAACCCAGTCCACGCTGGTCAATTCTCGGCGGCAGACAGGGAAAATAGCTTCTGGAATGCCACATCCGGGATCCCGGGTGCCTTTCTCCAAAGTCGGCGTTGGCGTGCGTGTAAGACAGTACGAAAAGTCGAGTCGGCGCAGCCATTTACTCTTCAATGCTAGAGCGCGCACTTCCTGCGAGAGGACGGTCAGGTTTGCCTGGCCTGGGATGTTCACTGAGGAACCTCCTCGGTCGAGATGGACGTCTGAATCAACTCCGTGTACATCACGCAGACCCTGCAATGCATCAAGATTGACACCTCGGAATGAAATTGACCGGAAGAATTCGTTGTAGCGAAGTGCGCGCATGACCGCAATGAGTTCCAATGCGCTGTACCGTGAGTGGTTCGCTGAAGCCGGTCTGAGAAGACGGAAACATGGCGCATCCTCGCACTCGTGGTCGATGGTATAGCGAATGTTGGAAGTGTCAATGTCGTAGCTAGCGGAGTAGGCGACCAGTGTACGGTCAAAGCATCCATAGTCCTCGTCCAGAGCGACAGGCGGGAAATTGTCGTCGTTTTGCAGTCCCTTTGGAACAACAAAATCATAGGGCTGCCGGGTCCACAGTGGACGTAGGAATTCAGTATGTTGTCGGATCCAACATGCAACTTCGACAGAATGAACCGAAGCCAGGAACACGTTGAAAGATTTCTTGAGAGGAACCCTGAAAGTGAGATGCAAGCTATCATCGCCATACTCCATGGACAACCCAGTCAAGTTCATCAGACCGAATGAAGTGCCTGCCTCCCAATCTGACAATGATACCACCGATGACCGATTGTTAGTCTTCTGCATGGGCAGTAGGTGAAGCTTGTGTGAGCCAATGGCAAGGTAGCAGCCTGTAGGAGACAGCTTAGTGAGATCGTCCGAGGAAGAGCGAGTGATTGATTTGCTGGAGGCGATTTGAATAACCCGGAACATGCGGAACGCCTCTGGGTCGTAATCTCGCTCGTGCTCCAGCATACGAGTTACGTACTCGACTGAAGCCCCGCTGAATGGTAGTGGGTAGTTTGCTCTGGCCATCTTGGCGGCTTGACGGATGCCCACCATCCAGAGGTTCAATTCTTGCAAGTCAGATGTCTGCATCTGGACCAATGTGGCTTTATGGGTACGTTCGTCCAGATAGGCCACTTCGACCGTGGGTGAGAGCCGTGCATCCTCCAACATGTATACTGCAATAATGCTGTTCAATGGGATTCCAGCAGATGCATCACCGGACGCCATTAGCTGCATATCCTGTAATGAACTGATTGAGGCCACCGATTGGCGATGGGAAGCCGGCGCTCGCGTGTTGTATGAAGCAGGGACTGAAGGAAAGGCATCGGCGGCCTTGATTTGATTTTTGAAACGAACGATATGGGTATCTGTAAGAACGAGGTATTGGCTCTTTTTTCTCCACATGCCCCCGGTCGTTTGGATTTCCCCATGGTGGAGGATCGCAGATGACCAAATCCCATTTCGGGGACTGGCCGCACTGTGATCGTCTCCCACCGAGGCGACAGAGGCAGATAGAGGGTCATCGTCCTCCCAAGAGTGTAGAGACCTAAGAGATCCAAAAACCGAGGTTCGCTTCTTCTGTAAAGACTTCCTCCGCGGGCGAGGGGTCTCAATGGATGTGGAGAGCTGGGGTAAAGCGGTGGTTTCCGAGCCTGCTGTGCCAGGACGACCCTTGTTGGACGTGTTAGACCATCTGTTCGGACTCTGAGACCGGCCAAAGAAGCCAGAATTGCGGCGGGTTTTCTTCTCGCGTGTCAGGACATCATCCGAGGGTGTTCGGTCATGGAGTGACGGCCGGGTCGGGGGAGTCGATGTGGAGGACGGGCTGAACACGCTCAGACTCTTTCTTCGTTCTCGTTTGCCAATGATTTCGGCCATGTCGGTAACGTGAAGTGGTACAGGAACACGGGGTATCAAGTGAAGAGCAGCAGCGCGAGTGCTGAGAAAAGAAGCTTATCTCGACGACCTCAACGTCGTTCTTACTGAGACCGGTTAGCAGTAATTCTCGTCATGGCCAAATTAGACGCAAAGATTGAGGTGTGGGAGAGAGTGAGGGGAAGGTAGTACATACTGTAAACCGTCAGGGCGCCATGGAAGCAATCAGCAATTGCTAACACCAGAGTAATCTTCCTAAAGCGGGACCTGCGACTATATCTAGGAAAACCCCAGACGCGCCTGGCACCTGTCAACAATGTGGCAAGCTGGTTGCAAGTATTCCGGAAGAGTATCTCGCCACAAATCAATAGACCAGAACGGAAGCCTGATCAGTCTGATAGTTCGTGTCACAAAGCTAATTTGAGGATATCAGAGCCGATCAGGGCAAGGGAGGAGAGGCGGGGGAGAAGGTGATGAAAACAGAAAGACGAGAACAGCGAAAATAGCGAGTGTGCCCAGGTGAGAAGGGAAGAATTTCACTCCAGGTGAAGAAGTTGAGGGGAAAAGGAGGAATGGACGGATGCAGCTAAAGATTTGCCCCAACACTGGATGTGTTTCACTTACTACAATCATTATTTGGCGACTTCAATGTCATTTAATTGTGGTGCTCTATTTCTTATTTTTACTGTTATCTATAATTTACTATATCCCCTTCAGCATGAAGATTGTGGGAAGTATAACCATCGGCGCTTATGCCCGCATTTTGAGACATTCGCGACAAGTCGAATCCGGAGTGAATACACGTAAGAGGCTTGATCCACTCAGAGTCGATAGTAGACTCTACTGGTACTGTAGAGCAGGGATTATTGTTGCATATCAAATGATCCTTGTCATTATGTGCCTGGTACCTGTACATGTACCTGCACTATACCTGTATCTGTACCTGTACCTGTGCCCAAGCCTAAGCCTAAGCCAGTATACATTATACTTCATATACTACTTTCTTCTCACCTCCTTTCCCTCATTTAATGTACAGTTTGTGATGAGATTTGCATCCAAGATCCACTCCACCTGGGATGATCGACAATTTAGGCGCTCCACGCACCATGGCGCTCTACGGCATTGGATGTGCCCCAAAGGGAGATCGCAATGAGATCAGCATGGTGATCAAGGGGAAGCTCATCATCCCCAGAAACCTGGCGTCATCGGTGACGGAACCAAACGAGATCGGCGGATAAACCTTTCCTCTCCCAGAGGAAACGGGATTTCGAAGCAGGGATATCAGGTTTGGGCGTCCTGCCTTGGCGAAGCGGTCAAGCCCATAGCCTGCCAATAGCAGACAACTTCTCCACGCTCTCTCTGATCTCTGCTCTATGCTCTCATTAAGGACGTGTACCCTGCGCCCTCTCCGCTTGCATCCGCTCTGCACGTTTAATCTTTCGAACTAGGTCAATGTACTCCGTGACGCGTTTCTCTGCCCAGATACATCCACCCAGCGTCACAGCTGCCATTTGCAGGAAGACCTTGAATTGGGGGGTCAGACCGCGGTAGACTTTGGAGCCCGGGGAGATCCATTCCGAGAAACCCTCGAGTGGGCGGTGGAAGAGCCGGGAACGAAGATAATCACGGGAGAAGATGGACGGACGGGGACGGGGTTGTGTAGCGGGGTGGGCAGGTGGACTTGGTGCGGAGAAGACGAAGGGGTGGGGGAGGTTCATGATCATATGAGCCAGGATGGAGACGGAGCCGAACTGGACGGTGTTAGCTAAGTTGGTCAGGGTTTGCTGTTCGACATACGCGGAATGCGCCCGTCATGAAACCCTGGGCAGCGATCATGGTGATTTCCTCCGGGGGCTCGATATCGGCCCTTTGGTTTGATGGTGGTGGCATCTTGCTATATTTGAAAGCAGTTCAAAGGAATTGTTTGTATCCTTATCGATCCGAGCTTCCGTGGGGTTGCGATAAACAGGAGGGTATAGGTGTCGTAGATGTGGTAGGTATGGGAGGTGTGCTCAGTGATGTAAGACAAGAGTGCAGTTTGAATTGAGAATATTAAAATGAAATAAAATATCTGGACCAGCCAGCTGAAATAGAGCAAGTAAAGAAAAGCAAAAGACGAGAGACATCTCGGTATTTGATAATGCGGATCAACAATTCTCCCGACGACTCAGACAAAAAAGAATCCCGATTACGGAGTATCAGCTACATACTTCATACATCACACCATCTCACAATGTCTCTCTCCGCACGCACAGCGGTGATCTCCCGCGTAACCAACGAGACTAAAATCCAAGTCTCGCTCTCCCTCGACGGCGGCCCTCTCCCCCCTACGAGCCAACCACCCACTTCCCCGCCCCGACAGACCCCCAAGAAGCCGAAGCCGCCAAGAAGGGCATTGTCCCCCCCCAAGGATGCCGGCCATGCGACACAATTCACCCCGACCCAGCAAATTACCATTAGCACCGGCATTGGGTTCCTAGACCACATGCTGCACGCGCTGGCCAAGCACGGCGGGATGAGTCTGGCTGTCCGCGCCAAGGGTGATCTATACAGTGAGTCCATACATATATCATATCATATTATATCAATTGCCCGCAATTAATCGGAATGCTAATAACCGCTAGTCGACGACCACCACACAACAGAAGATACATTCCTCGCCGTCGGCGAAGCATTCACAAAAGCCCTCGGCGCCCGCCAATCCCTCGAGCGTTTCGGCCGCGGCGACGCACCCCTTGACGAGGCACTCTCATGGGCAGTCATTGATCTCTCCAGCCGACCGTGGGCAGTCATCGACCTCGGCTTCAAGCGCGAGAAGATCGGCGATCTCAGCACTGAGATGATCACGCACGGTTTGCAGAGTTTTGCGCAGGCTGCGGGTGTGACGTTGCATGTTGGTTGTACTTATGGTGATAATGATCACCACCGCGCTGAGAGTGCGTTTAAGGCGCTTGCTGTTGCTATTCGGACTGCTTGTAAGCGTAGGGTTGCGGGGCAAGTTGGGGCTGGGGATGTTGTTAGTACTAAGGGTGTTTTGTAAGGATCTCCGGTAGAGTGGAGAGGGTGAGAAATGGGGATAGAGATATATATAAAAGTGATGTATGAAATGAAACGAGATACGGTATATGATATAACTTATCATCATGCATGAGAAGTACTAAAACGTTACGCCAAACTAAACCCCAACACCATAACGCCATATCCTACATCAAAGAGCCAGCTCTTCAACCCAATGCAAATGAAATCAAATCAAACCAAGTAGCAAACCCTAACGCAAGACATAACCCAAACCAAACCATCAAACTAAACACCAAGAGCCTTAACAGCCCTCTCCCAATACTCCTTCCGTTCATCCGTAACAGAAGTCCCAACACAATCAGAAATATACCGGCTCCAGCCACTCTCATCACCAGCAGCAAGAGCAGTCCGCACCTCCTTAGAGCACTGCGTTGTCAAAAACCAAGCCCCAGACCCAAAGTCATAAGTACCATCATTCCTCAGCAAATCCAACAAAGCAGCTGGGTCATTGGAGACACTAGCTAGTTTATCGCTCAAGGCTGGGATGGACGATGCGTATTTTTTGTTGTAGGATGGCGATTGCATGTTTCGGGCTGTTTATACGATCTCAGGTCAGTATATGGGTCATGGCTGTGATCAAGGATGTTTTTGGTATACTCACTCCCCTGCCCAGCAACACCCGGGAAATGATTCTTATTATACCTGAAATCATCACTCTCGAATGCCATCAGGGAAATGATAGCGGCCTGCTCGGCCTTGTTGGTCACCTGGTACGTATCGAATGACTGGGAGGTGAACTTGGCGGCTTGTTTGCCTGTTGCGCACTCGCCTTCTGCCGGTGGGTTGTCGCAATCTTTGGATTTGGGGGCGATGGTTTCCATTTGGGATTGCGTTATGCTTGTTGCATCGGCGCGGTTGAGGCCGGTCAGGTGGAAAGGGAAGGGCGTTGCGGTTGTTAGGGTTGTTAAGGCTAGGAGGAGGGTTGGGACGTGCATTTTGTATTGAGTTTGTTGTTTTTGTTTTGTTGTGTAGAGTGTAGAGTTGAGATGGTTGTAGGTTGAGTAGATGGTGTATAGTGGAAAACGTGAGAGATAGTTCCAAAGAAACCAAATCACAAGATAAAGAGAACAATAATCAAGTTCAGGAAAGACTCGAGTAACCAATGACCGGAGGAAAATGATATGCCAGTATAGAACACAAGAGCGCAACCCAACCCATATTTATAAACCCTACAACATACCCCCCAGAGGCAAGAAACAGTGTACGAAACATGCGTGCTAGCGCATAATACAAAGAAGCTGGGAACATACAAAGGGGAGGGTGGGGGGCGAATACCGCCTCGAAAATACATGTACTTCCCTACATTACTTACTGTAGTCCTACATAGTAGGCACAGGCGTAGGCGCGGAGAATGCCAGCCGAAGTATGTTAAATGACGGAGTTGCCCCCAAATCAAGGTAGGACAGATGACTTGTCTATTAGAAGTTGTGCATGACTGTTGGAAATGAAACGGGCTAGTAAACTGAAAATTGCAGGAAAGGATAGAATAGAGGGGATTCTTTTACTGAAGAAACCCTAACTGCATGTACTATGGTGAGACTCGCCTCGCGATCGACCCTACGCGGCTTGATGGAGCCAGTCGGAAAGCTTATTGTGGTTTATGGGCTAGGGCCGCTTCTTGCTGCATTGTCTATGCAAGGCACGCAGGTGTTGTCATTGGATGGATGGAATGGTTTCAGGGGTGCTGAAACGCTTGTTTGGAGTTGCCGTTGACATGTGTTTCAAGTTATGCGGAGGTTGCATTTGTGCCGTACTTAATTGCTTTGACTGAGTCGTATTACTGGGTTACATTGTGCAGGAAGTAAATAGATCATGTGGACTCAAAAGCCACGAGTATTGATTCATCATTCTCCCCTGGAGATCTCCGTATCAACGTGTGTGCAAATAGAAAGAACAAAAAACAGGCCAGAGGTCCAAGATCGTCACCATCACCCAGAATCGAAATCTAACTTGTTTACAAATCAATAGGGTGCCACAGAGGTGAAAGTGAAGATGAGGGGATGGTGAGAAGCTGGACGGAGCCAATCGGGACACACAGGCGTAGCGAAGCGCAGTAGCATGTCCAAGCAAGTAATAAAAAGAGTAAGACAAAAACCTCAATGATTTGCTCCAGGTGAGCATTCAATCCAGGATCCCGCCACGGGATTGAGAGACACCATGCATGCGCTCATAAACAAGAGAGAAAAGAATAAAAGTATACACAGTAGTAAATGCTGATGCAGAGATCGTATCCGAGGCCGTATCGATACAGACAAATACAATGAGATGAAGAATTCAGATATCGGAAATCGCAGGTATCAGTCGAATCGAAATCAAAGCATAATCAGACATCTAGTCATCGCGTCGACCGAGTTCGTAGGAGGTTTCGGTGGCACCGCCTGATTCTTCGTCTTCCTTGAAGCTGACTCGGCGAAGGATCGTTGGTACGGTAAGTCGTGATCGCCTTGTTGGTGAAGTCGACAAGCGCGACGGACTGAGGAGAGTAGGCACTTTTGTGTATCGGTAGCGGTATTGGGCACCGAGAAGCATAATGCGGCCGTAGCTCCACCAAAGGCAGAATCCAACGATTCCAGCAACGAGGAACCCGCACATGGTGAGGAAGACCCAATGTTGGCCCATCTTTGGTATGTTAGTTTACTGCCTTGATTTGGAATGAACTGAAACAGCGACTTACCCAGAAGATGAGATGTGCGTCCTTGCCGTGCCAGCTGTTACCCCGGTGGTGGGTAAAGAAGCTCCACGAGAACTTGTTGTACTCATCCTGCATAAGAATGCGGACGCGCCCAGCCTCGCTTGGCTTATCCTGCATGTACTCCTTCCAGATCACAGACAGGAACAATGGACCTGTCGAATACATGACCGTGATGTAGGGGAGGAGCCAGTGGCGGTCGTACTGTTGCAGCAACTCGATCACACGTAGGAAAAAGGGGTGTTGCGGCACGGAGCCCATGGCGTCGTTGGAGATACCGGTTGGCACTGTGCGGCGAACCCAAGCGGGGTAGGAGAGGAGAGGATCTAACCGGCGGTTGCAGCCCTGCTTTCGTTAGTAAACGAACAATCCAGGTGTCACGCTAATACATACGTCGTCAAGATCAATGTAGGTTCCACCGTAGTGCGCGAGAACGAAGTACCGAATGGAATCGGCGCGCTGGATTGGGTACTTGTAGCCATCGAAGGTGTCCAGGAACCATGGGTATTCAGCAGCAATGAAGTCGCGCGATTTTTCGTTTGTCCAGAGCTAGAGTATGGGTTAGCGATTTGACCCTGAGCAAAGTGTCGGGGTTGGACATACAATGTACTCATAATCCGGGTGCAAGTCGATACAGCTCTGTTGAGCCTCCACCCAGACCTCCGGAATGGTCTCATTCTTGTACGTCTGGTGGATGATCTTAGGAATGATCTGGGGTCGCTGTTCGATCAGACTGGAGTTGGGCGACGGCAGTTCAGCGCGGTGAATCGCGTCGGCCGCGGCATCTTCGACGAGTAGCGAGAGAAGAGTCGAGACACTGCGAACGAGCAGTGACAAGATGAGGAGGTTGACGAGGCAAAAGATCAGGAGACCACGCCGCATGGTGAAGGTGTAGGAGACAAGCGCGGAAATCGAGGGAACAATGCGCGACCAATTGAACAATGCTTAAAAGTCGTCAAGTCGTGTCGATATTCAGACCCTGAGGCCGGTTGAGGTTTGAAGTGGAATGAGCGCCAATTCCACGCGGGTGAAGAAATCAAAGGAGAGGCGAGATGCGAGACGAGATGGGAGGACTAAACAGAACAGCTAAGGAGTGACGAGTGGGGAGACTAAAGAGGGAGTGAAGGCAAAAAAAAGACCCCAGCGACATAGGGGAAATACTGTACCGTACAGGGGTTCCAAGGGCCGTACGAGGCTAAGGTGGCTGAGTAGAACTATTTAGGTCTAGTGTGGTGGGGCGACACAGGGGATAAACTTTGGAAACTGTTGAGTACAATACCATACTCAACATGTAGTTGTAATTAATATTTAATAGTTTAATAGTTAGTGTTGGTAGTGAGTTTAGTAGAGTAGCTGCACTGTCTATAATAATTAAACTAACTCTTGTAAAGTAAGCTGTTGAACTTGCGTACTGTAAATAGCCTGTGGGGGAAATCTCCACTCAACCTATTCAGGCAAGTACTTTGAAGCCGAGAAGCCGAGGCTGGGCTAATGTGCCCAGCATAGCATCTTGTCCACTTACAGCCCCAGAATATAGGCACGTTTAAACGCTAAAGCAGATAATAATCTTACTATACAATGTAATCCTGAAACAGCGCCATGTACACGTAGCCCTGAGATAAGAACGCCTTTGCCATTTAAATCTATTCCGGTTAAGAGCACAGAACCAACCTTTCATATCGTGGAATTACCACCGATTCGCCGACACATCACCAGACATTGAACGTGGGGCCCTCATAAAATGTTACGGCTGGAGACTTCTATACGAATACGCTCATAAGATAATACATGTAGCCTAGAGTGCATTAAAATAATGTAACTATATAACTAACTGTAAAAAATTAAAACTACTGCCTAGTGTACCACAACCACCACCGACACACGAATACGATTACCATGGGAACACACTATCACTCCACATAATCACTTGGCTCTGGTACGTTGAAACCGCCCCCACAAACCCGCTAGGATGGCGTCAGCCTAGTCCACCAGCCCACGGTTCACCCAGTCAATCTGAACTCGAATAGCCACACTTTACTCTCTGCAGCTTGACGTATAGTGCACTGCCGACAAGATCGGCAATCGTGTCTTCTCCGGACTCCAGGTTTCGATGCGATCAGCGCTTTGTGACGTGGGTGGGTTGGGGGCTAAGCGTTATAGTAGTCCCTGTTGCTAACTTGATAGGGATTGATATACAGATGTACATTGACCTAGCATCCACTATACAGATTACTATGGCCTATCACTTATATGTATACCACTCTCCGTCACTTCTACTGTAGCACACCGGTGTATTAGGTCGCGCAGATCGCTTGCCGTGCGATGATTATCACAAGGGACAGCGCTGTGATCGGCCGTGTTTTGGCTGTTTTGGTGACTGGAGTGGCTGGTTAGGACAAATGATGTTGATGATTATTCCTATTCGATATAAGCAGCGTGCAGTAACTAACTTACGGTAACTTGATCAGTTAGCTATAGTTAGCTAATGTATCTGCCTGTCAGCTGAAACGCGGCTGTGGCTAAGTCGGAATGCGTCACTTACATGTACTTGTAGCTTATTCTGTTCTAATTATATTTAAGGATTGCACTACGTCAATGTCAGCGTCGATCAGGTTATCTTGCAGGCCTGTATGAGGCTGTACAGCTATGTACATGTACATGTACCTGTACTCGCGCTTGACTTGGTTGTAAGGTGTTTAATTCGATGCATGAATCACGCGGTGTTTGTACTCTATTTTACTTTAAACAATAATACACAGAGGGACGTGCGTTTGGTGCGTCAAGTGTCTCATGTTTCATGTGCTTTTATCTATCTCAAGGATAACTGCTTTTGAATGATGATATGATTTGGGAATGATTGGGTATCTCGGCGATTTCAATGCAAATAAAAATTAAACACATACACGCTCTCGAGGTATCGGCTGAACCTAACCTATGAGTCCTTCCATACATCACAAGGAGGCCTGGGGTCAAAGAGCACATGTCATATCAGACGAAATGATCACCGACTACCCTTTGGCTACCTTTGATCGCATCGTTCTTCGGGAAAAGCCAGTGATGCTACATCACCGTTATCCATGCCCGGGTCCGCTGTTCACTCCTGGAATACTCTCACCGGGCGCGAGTTGGGCAAGGGGCTTTGGCTACCGTTCAGCTTCTTGCTGAATATTCCACATGTTCAAGCATCGTCATAAAAGTACGGAAGCCACCAGATTAACGGATCGGTATCTTTACTATACCAGTGTGGATGTCGATCTTCCAGATATGCGGTTGACCATCGGATTTCGACGCGATAGATGGAATCTCCAATTCCTTGTGGATCCGTCCATTCATCGGACTTCAGGCGCTGCAGCCGCCACAAATTCCCGGTTCACAGTTGTTGCACCCGTATTACGCTCATTGACAGCAGGTCTAGCCTCAAAAATACGCCGCCACCACCGAGGCGGATCAAATGGCCGGTGGCCACCATGTAGAGGCGGGTAAACGTCATTGAAGAAGTACCAAATATGGCCAACAACAACACCGAGAATCTCATCCTTGGGCACAGTCTTATGCACTATCAAACTGAATCCCATCAACACCCAAGGCAGGTAAGGCGCCGTGAAAACCAACAGTCCCAAGAAACTAAGACGAGTATCGGGGTTGCGGCGGGCCCAGATGTAAACCAGGCTAGATGAAAGTGCCGAGCCAAGGAACGGTAATGAAAGGAAAGGCGAGATGATGAGAAGGCAAGTCATGGCGTAGAAAATCAGCCATGCGAAGTGAGCCGGGGAGCGGCCGGATGATTCCTCCAACAGGCGGGAGTATCGTTGTAGGAAGAAGACGTGGAATAGTAAGTCGAGATTGAGCGGTCCGAAATAGAGGAACGTCGTTAGAAGTCGCCAGTATTGCGATTTGACGTATACCGAGCGGAAGCTGTAGAATAGCTGGAATGGGGTCACAATGTGGCATTGTACTAGCAGCGACGTTACCACCGTGGCTACCGTCCACCACCGGGTGACGGGCGGCATCTCATAGAACCACTGCTCGAGAGGAAATTGGCCTGGTTGCCCATTGTTCTCCCAGAGTGCAGCCATGTTGATGAGAAAGAGGTGTGAGAGTAAGTGAAAGTAGATCTCCAGGTGTCCTTCGATAAGGCCAGATATCACGTGCCATGACGCGTGAACAAACACGGGGGCTGGGACGCTAACACCGAAATAGTTCATATTGAGATTTATTCTTCCCCTCGAGGGCTATCTGCGCATCTATACTCGATTAACGAATACTGGGATACAAAGACAACCCGCTATCGCCTCGCCTAACTGCCAGGTCGCAATTGATCGCGTGTCAACGACCCCCAAACAAACACGCGCCAGCACACGGCATTCTCCTACATCCCCAATGCCACCCAAAATGGCACGAAAGTCAGCACCAGGCAGCGCACAAAAGGGTCGCAAAACAGTCGCGACAGCTGCCGCAGATGACTCACCAATACAAGCGCGCAAAATCGCGAAAGGGAAGCAACCCGCAAAGACAGCAGCCGATGTCCAACGTATGTCTATCCCCAACCCTCACCCTCACCGTCCTCTCAATCCAATCCAATCCAATCCAATCTAACACCCAAACCCAGCGGGCGACCCAACCCCTACAGGGCGCCGCCGCCGCTACAAACCAGGCACAAAAGCCCTAAAAGAAATCCGCCAATACCAACGCGGCTACGAGCTGCTCATCGCGAAACTACCCTTTGCCCGCTTAGTCCGTGAAGTGGCGCTCGATCTTCTCCCCGCCGACGTCGGTGCCGAATTGCGCTGGCAGTCGCATGCTATTCAAGCACTGCAGGAGGCTGCCGAGGCTTTCCTTGTTCATCTATTTGAGGATACGAATCTTTGCGCATTGCATGCTAAGCGGGTTACTATTATGCAGAAAGATATTCAGCTTGCGAGGAGAATTCGGGGTGTGTGGGGTGGTTTAGGGTGATTTTTTGTTTTCGTTTCATTTGATTTCATTGGATGGTGCGTTGTTAAATGCGAGGATTTATTAATTCGGTGGGTTATTTGTGGACTTTTTAACCTCTTTTCTTTCTTTCGTGTGATTGATTGAGGTGGGTTCAGCTGGCGTATTGAGGGCATGGAGTTTAATGCGGTGGTGTTTTCTGATATTTTCAATACTGCTGGCTCTCGAGCTTTCGAGCTTTCGTTCACGTGCAGTTGCGCTTGCATTGCATTTGCATTTGCGTTGTCGCTGTGCGCTGGGGTATACCAAGGATCTTTGTACATTATGGATGTCGGATGTTCCTGTCTTTTTCTACTCTCCTATACGGAGTGAAGCAATTCATGATCTTGTCGAGGTGCTATCCTCGTTAAAGCATTTAACTTATCATCCTACTGTAAATATGAAAACAAACAGTGGTGATCGGGGTGGGGCCATGGTGGCATTAAATGTGGTCTCAATTCCATGATTGAAAGAAATATCAGGTGGGGAATAACCGAAGAAAAAAGCAAACGCCTTTCCTGGGTAGCCATCAAATGGTATCATAACGAAGCGCTCCCATAAAAATGAGCTTGAAACAAAGAGTAAAGACAAGATAGATGGGGCTGTTACTAAAGCAAGAAAGAAGTCAAAACCATCAAGAGAGGTCCCTAAGCAAAGCGACTCAAACCTGGGGGAAGGCCTGCCACCAAGCGCTGGCCTTCTTCGCGAACGCCCTGGGCCTCCTCGCTCTTGCCCTGTCGTTCTAGGGTCTCGGCCAGCATATCGTCAGTGACACTAGCCCACAAGCGGTCGTTTGCGCGTTTGGCCATGGCACGGCCAGCACGCGCGCTCTTCTCGGCTTGCTCGCCGACTACGCCGCGGAAATACTTCCAGCTCATGAAGGTGAGCGTCATGCAGGTGATCTGGCTGTTGCTGATAGCTGTGGCAGACTGGAGCGCCTGTTGGAGGTATTGTTTGGTCTGGATGGTTGATTCGGATTGGAAGGTTGCGCATACTAGGTAGTAGGCGGCCTGGATGTACTTGTTTGGACTGCTTTGGCAGAAAGGATCGATGGTGGCTAGAACGCTTGGTAGCAGGGAGTGCGAGGGGTGGGCCGGATCACGGATTATCAGGACGCTGTTGATACCAGCGAGGATGCGCGTGTCACGGCATGGGTCGTTCCGGGCTGTCTTGCTGGTTGATGCGTTGAGAGACAGAAGTGGCGATTGGAAGATTGCTAGTGCGGTCTTGAGATCGCCAGTTGCCTGTGCGATGGTACCGGCCGCATATTCCATTAAGCATTCAATGGTGTCCGGAAGTGTGGAGCCAAACTCTTGGAAGACCTGTTGCAGGTTATTGAGAGTTTGGCTGGCGAGCTCCCAGTCGGTTCGAGAACACGCCAGGAAAACCTCTGCAGAAGGAAGTTGCAGTAAAGAGACTGACGCCATTGCACTCGTCGGTTGGCATTGGCCATGGATTCCGAAATCTCTTGAGGGGCTCTGAAGTTGCCCTGGATCATGCGAAGCCCTTCCTCGAGATACTTCTCTGCTTTCCGGCCATCGTATGAGTTTTTAGCACTGAGTGTGATTGAACTGAGGAAGTAGCAAAGTGCATATAGGTCGTGCTGGGGAAGCCAATTAAAGCTCAACCACAATGTCCCATTCTGGACTAGCAAGATATCACCGGTGTCAATCGAGGAGGGTCCGGCGGACTTTCCATTGAGCGGGACGGAGAATGATCCATCGGGACGCCAGTTGGTGTCACCAAGTGTCTCATCCATCAAAGCCTGCATGATCTTTAATTTCTGACCGGATTGGTTGACATCGTACTCAAGAAGGCTGCAGCAGATATCTACCATCTGGATCAAGGTCGTAAGTTGGGGGATATGGCGAAGCTCATCATTTAGTTGATGGCTACGTGCAGCAGCCACGGCACGCTGCGCTTGCTCAATCGAGTCCGAGTTCGTCCCTTGCTGCAAGTGCGCCAGTGATTCGATAACAGCCGCCATTGCTGAGACAGCCTTGTCTCCGTTCCGACTTGCCATGGCTGTAATCTTGTGAAGGTGCTGCAGTGCCTGCACAGAGTCTTGGTGTGATGGGGACGACAATGAGAGCGTTACTCGGAGGAAACGGAATGCGTACTCCCACGCAGCATGGCGATATGCTTCCACGTCCTGAATCATGCCATCGACAGCTTTCAAGGAAGCTCTGGGGTTAGACTTGTGGATCATTCGCGCCAAGAGATGCTGCATGCTGTACTTCAAATCAAGCATACGGTTCTATAAAAAGTCAGTAACTAAGACATATCCTCTCAGAGGTTCTTTTGACTGACTCGTTCACAAAGATCGATCTGTATCAAGTTAGCTTTGCTTCTAGACATAAGGGAAATGAACATACTCCTTTGCTTAATGCGGTTTCTGCCTCGAGATCATTGTCCGTTTCCTCGAACAACGTACGCGCATAGCGAAGTCTCACAAGCGCTTCTTTGCGTGGTTGCAAGCGCCAGTTCTACTATTTGGTTAGCTTTCGATGACAAGCTATACACCGAGGCGTTCACAAACCTTCAAGACAGCCTCTAAACAGCCCAGTCCAGTAGCGACTAGTTTGTAATATTCCTCAACATCCGCCTCACGTGTAGCAAGGGACGTAGTTGTTCCATGAGAATGAGCAGCGTTGAGATATTCATCGGCCAACGACAACAAGAGAACCTGATAGTCGACTGGGGGTTTCGCAGGTTTGGCAGCTGGAGGCTTCCCATTCTTTTCAGCAGAATGCTGACTCGGGCGCTTCTTTTCCACGTGCTGTGGGGTCTGCTGCTTCTTCGGTGTCTGATTCTGCGTCCGTATCTTTGCTTGAACGTCGGGAGACGGGGCAGGTACCATGACTTGCGGCTTAGAATGCGCCACTGGTGATGGGGCTGGCTGGGGTCGTTTCGGCGTTGCAATAGGAGTTGCATGGATCTGCTGGGTTTCAACTTTGGGGGAGATGTGAGGTTGCTTAGGTTCGACTTTGATGATGGGTTGTGGTTGCGGTTGCGTCTGAGGCTGAGGCTGCGGTTGCAGTTGAGGTTGTGGTTTCGGTTGATTTGGTTGCTGCTGGATATAGATGTTTGCTGGTCCTTGGTTGCTTGGAGTCTTCAGCCTAGGGCTAGCAGCAGGCGGAGCAACATGGACAGGTGCAGCTGGTGGGCCAAACGAAGGTCCCGGGGGTATTTGCGAAGGGCTCGCATTTGGCATAATAGGTGGCTCGGCATATTGAGGGAGTTGGGTGTATCGGGATCGCGGGGCAGTAGGCAGAGGTTGTTGTACAAACAATTGCGCGGGATTCACAAACTGATGCTGTAAGTCTTCTTGCTGGATTTGTTGTTGAATCTGAGGAGGCGGAGGTGCCGGTGCATGCACAGGTGCAGGAGGAGGTGCAGATGCAGGAGCAGGTGCAGGTGCAGGCCGAGGTGGAGGTGACTGTAGCTGAGGGAGAAGTTGTGGTTGCGGCTGGGGCTGGGGCTGCGGTGGTTGTTGGAGAGGTTGCTGCAATTGAAGTGGCTGCTGCGGAGGAGTTTGTGAGGGATGACGCGGCTGTACTTGCGGCTGGGGTTGAGTATATGTCGATGGATACGAGTATCCCATCATCGAGGGAGGATACATCCCCGGCTTCCCATAGCCATCATAGGATGCTGGCGGAGGGCCGGCATTATACAGCATCTGCGGGGGCAGTGGCCCATGCTGATACGGCGGTGGTATATACTGCGGATATTGCCCGTGGCCGGGGGTGGGAAGCTCATCCCGAAATGCACTGCTCATAAAAGCAAAAAGCGAGTAGTTAAACTCGTGAGTTGGTAGTGGTGTGGTCCGAAGAAACCCCAGGCGGTCAGCTGATAAGGATGCGATAATGTACTGGGAACTTGTCTTGGCTTTGTTTGACTCGATATCTTTGGTCTATTTCTTGCATGCTCTCCTTTCTTTTTGCTCATTTGACGAAATACGCTCCATATCTTGAAATTACAATTGTATCTTTTCTTACTTGCTTTTCCCCTAAGTTAGCGACATCTATATACTCCATATATGTAGCTCTTATGGGTCGACAGAACCGGATATTACAGTTACAACAAGGAGGGTTCCTTTCCCAGAGAAGCAAGAGTGAAAGCGAAACAAAAGTCGACTTGTGTTGCCTTAAATATGATTGTAAATACTGTTGATTGATAAAAAAACCCCAAATGAACCCGCTAGGCTAGACCGATGCTCACTATACACTGACAAACTGCAAAAACCCAACATTTAACCCTAATTTGCGCCTCCAACTCCAAAAATGCTTGTAACAACCCAAACGCCTCTCTTGCAGCAAACCTTAAAGATTGCGAAGTGATGAATATAGCTGATTGATGGGCGAATTACCCATAGCAGGATCAATGATTTCCTCGCCCAAACTCGGCGTGAAGGAAAGCGCTGGGTGTTCACGCACTGTCCAGGGACAAAGCTCGTTGCAATTCTCCACGCTGATTGATGGTTCAGCCGGGTGGATTCTCTGGTTTCCCCAGGCTGAGTCAGGAGTGGAACTTGTGCCTCCGAGATTTCGCTCGGTCCAGAATGAATACGTCGCCTTGTTTGACTTCTCAATGTGGAAGGGCTGCTTCCGTGGGCATTTCAACGTCGTGTCACATGCACTGCAGACCGAGATGCGCTTGCACGATGAACAGAATGAGTCAAATAGGCGGCATATGGTGGTTTGGTAGACGCTTGACAGCCAGAGGTCAACTGATCGATGTGCACATCCGAATCGTGGTGTCATGAAATCTTCCTTTCCAACTTGACCCGGTTCGGTGGTGAGCTGATATTCCGTGCAAAGAATCAGCTGGTTGTTGTGGTCGAGTTCCGGGAACAGGGAAGTCTTCAGCTCCGTTGGACCATACTGCTCGGTGCATGTATGCCAACAATAACGTTCGTCGACGGCATTTCCAAATTCTGATTTCAAAGCTTGCAGCGTGATTTGTCGTGCGCGTACATGATCCACAAGATCAAGTTTATCCCGGAAGGTCAACTTCTTGCATGGACAGAGGTCGACAATTCCGGCCAACTCGCCAACATTGCACGTTCGCTGGTCTGCCTTTCGTCTCAACTCTTTCGGCGAGAAAGCGGCTCGAGGATGAAGCTTGAGACACTTGGAGCAAAGCTTCCAGCGGCTGTTCTCAAGTAGGTTGAGGAATGACCATCGTGGGGTGACGAAGTTGTGACCATTACGGTAATGATGGAAGAGCGGCGCAAAGTCTCGAGCGAACCGGAGGGACTTCGAGAGTAGAATTTCGCCGGAGATGGCGAACATGCGCTTGCAAGTCAATGCAAGGGCTGCCTCCGGCAGTACTGTCAAATGGGTAACGATTTCCAGTAATAGTTCAGTGGGTAATTCCATAAGATAGCAACGGCCGGAGCCATCTTCCTGCTTCTTCGACCGTTTTGGTGACCACGGTCTCATCTTGATTATGATTTTAACCTTCTCTGTGGCGCGAAAAAACCGATCGGACATGTTGGAAGGTAACTCTCTTATTAGGGTCATGGGGGTGAGACCAGCCTTTATCTGAAGCAAGAAGAGTCGAAAATGAGCACGGGTTTCACTGAAGTATCATATTGGAATCAAGCGTAGCGCGTGACAAAAGGCATCAGAAGAAAAGGAAAGATGGATCTTTTGACCTTGAAGTAGTCCTATGAATGATTGAATTGCACGAAAACGGACCATGGGACAAGGTCACAATAAGTTATCAGCATTACATATAAGGCTTATATGATTCTGGTCATTCTTTGTCCGATGATCCCTATGCATAACGCCGGATATCTCAACATCTTCTGCTTTTGTCTGCAGAGGCATTTCTCAGACAGACATAGCCATTGTCGGAAACCATGAGGATATCTCCTTGCATTTGATGCCGGAAGTTATCAAGGGCTTCCGGATACGGAAGCCCTTGTTGCCGCATTAAGCATCATGGCATCATCACTCCATTGTCACAACAGAACGCCGTGGCCTTCACTAGATAAGATGTATTGGGTGTATCAATCTAAGCTCAGGCCTAGTATGATATTGTCAACTGACTTAAAACAGTTCAGATGACTGACAGATGTCAGATGTCGATTGTATCATGTGACATTCATGTGATTGATGAATCAGGATGTGGTCACGTGGGATAAGTTACAGCCTCCGCCATTGCGATAAGAACCGCTTAGTCATGTCCAAATCGGGTAATGCCGAGGTCCCTTGAAGCGTTTTTTGCTTTTTATGTTCCAAGCCACTTTTTTTTACTCGAGAAACAAGCAGAAGGGTTCGTCATTCTTGAACATTTATCAGAACATTCATTTCGTTTTAGACTTGATTTCAGCGTTTTGCATCCACATCCTCATGCACCATCTCGTATCAACTCTGCTTGAATCTTTTCCCCTATCGGTTCTCTTATCAGGACTGATTGCTATGGGTTTGCTCTCATGGCTTCGTCCTAAGGGCCGCATATCATTCTATCACTCCAAGGATAACCAGTTGACATTGACTAAGGCTTCCGGCACTGCAGCCAAAGAACAGACCACGTTTGTTGATGTCTGTCGGTCTGCAACACCAGACACATGCAACTTGAACCCATTCTTGTTCAATGGACACCTGCAGACCTTTTGGACAGTCCTGAAACATGATAATGTTCCAGTCTACTACAAACGCAAAATGTTCGAGTCGGATAGTCCTGCATTCACGGGGCAGTATGCTATCGATTTCGTGGTTGCACCGTACGACATGCCCAAGGATCCGGAATTGACTGATCAAGCGAGGAGATATACCCAAGAGTCTGGAATGCCGCCACGCACCTCGTTCTTTACACAGGATGAGTTTGCTGATTTGCCTTCTGATGATACCAAGCCTATGCTTGTGGTTCTTCACGGCTTGAGTGGTGGCTCCCACGAAGTATACTTGCGCCATATTCTGGCACCGCTTGTGAAGGACGGGGCTTGGGAGGCATGTGTTGTCAACTCTAGAGGTTGTTCGCAGACCAAGATTAGTACTGGGGTGCTCTATAATGCCCGGGCTACTTGGGATGTTCGCCAGTCTGTGAAATGGATTAGGAGAAAGTTCCCCAATCGCCCTCTTTTCGGAATTGGTTTCTCGCTTGGAGCCAATATTCTCGCTAACGTATGTTTCCTCGTGGTAACTACTCAACTATTTACTGACAATCTTTTAGTACCTGGGAGAAGAGGGAGATGCCTGTCAATTGAAGGCAGCTGTCCTTTGTGCAAGCCCATGGAACTTGGACGTTAGCTCTTCATACTTGCAAAGTACCTGGATTGGCAAGGAGGTATACAGCAAAACGATGGGCGCCAGCATGAAAAGGCTCTTTGAACAGTGAGTGCCATTGCCCTGTTTATCCAATTGAAGCTAACACTGAATAACAGACATGTCGAGGCCATCTCCAAAAATCCTCGCATTGATGTTGACGCCGTGAGGAACAGTACTTACTTGCATGAATTCGACCGGTAAGCCTACCCTCGCTACACGGAGAATACAACTCTAACATGGAATCAACAGCGCCCTGCAATGCCCAAGCTGGGGCTATCCTACCGAGGGAGCGTATTACCGCGATGCCGCTTCCACTGATTCCATGCTTGCTATCCGTATCCCTTTCCTTAGTGTTCAAGCAGAGGATGACCCAGTAAGTCATGGAACCCTCACAAACACGAATTGCCACTAACAGCACTAGATCGCCTGTCGAGCTAGTCTACCCTTCCATGAGATGACCCAGACACCATATGGAGTCATGTTGACTACGTCTTGGGGTGGTCATTTGGGTTGGTTCGAGTTTGGAGGGTCAAGATGGTTTGTCAAGCCGGTATGTGATACGTCAAACAAAGTTTCTTGACGAACTCACACTAACCTCTGCTTAGGTGACAACCTTCTTGAACAAGATGGCTCGGGAAATCGATACTCAGATCCCTAGTATTGTCGAACACCCCGAGAAACTTCCTGGCAATATCGCCCATCACGACGACCCCAACAAAGATCCCGATATGGCACCTAAGCCCGAGTTTAACCCTATGCGACGCAAACTCGCCTTGCCTTTGGGACAGTAAGAGATAGTCCCTTCAACACTTTTCAACAATGTCGCTGCCACTACTCTGCTCAACTTTAGCGATGCGGCGTTCATGTACAACTGGGAACACCCCACAAGCGCGATTGCATGATGATGGTTCAATTCCGATAGACATAGATAAACTGGTGAAAACGCCGAACCCCGATATCTAAGTACATGAACAAAGTATATAGACAATACACCATTTCGGACTTTTTTTGGTTTCAAGCAAATGCAACGCTCTTCTTCTTTCCCTTGGTCGATTTTGAGACAGTCGTAGACTCCGCCTTGTCGGCGTTCTTGCCCTTCTTCTTGTTCCGGATTGAATCCTTGACGTTCTCAAGCTTGTTCTTCTTCTCTGCAATCCGGGCCTCGGTCTCCTTCTTCTTGGCTTCTCGAATTTCTTCTAATTGGCGGGCCTTCATCATCTTGGACTCGATTTGGCCTTCCTTTTCGGCATTTACCATTGCGAGGATGGTCATCATGCCCTCCTATAAGAGAATATTAGTATTAGGTCTGACAATTGCAATGGAAAGTAAGAGGAGTCAACATACCTGATCATCGACAAAGGTCTTGCCCTTCTTCTTGCCCTTGGGCTTGACAACCCCAACGGGCGTGATAGCGTTCAACTCAGGCAAATCCAGCTCCTTCTCTGTGTATACCCTCTTCTTCTTTTTCTTCAAGTTTTCTTGCATAGTCCGAGGCTTGGACTTCATTTCCTGTGGCGGGGGACGCTTGGGGGCATTTTTCTTGCTGACACGCGAGGCAGATCCTAGGGTAGGCTTAGAGCCCTTTGCGCCTCCGGAGGCTGCGCCCTTGTGAGCGGGCTTGGAAATAGGTGCCATTTGGTAGCGGTTGCGAAAGCAGACAATTGATTCGGTCGAAGTGGACTGAGGTGGGAGAGAACGTAGAGATTGACGACGTAGCAAGAAGAGAGTCGCAAAGACGTCAACGACTCAAATGCGAGACAGATAAACCCCGTAAAATGAAAGATATCAAGAAAATTCGACTGGGAAAAATAAGAGCAAAGAAGCGTCGCGCCGATGGTCCAATCCCCAAAGTCGCAAAAGAAATTTTTTGAAAAGGAAGGCGGTGAGTCCGGCCACTTCCACCACCAACCTCAGATCGAAACCTCCACCTTCGAGCTTGCCAGGAACCCTCGCTCAATTCCCTCCCCTGTCTCCGTTCTCAGGATTTGAATTGTACGGCTTTGAGTACCCTTACCTCCGCCAATATGACTATCAACCCTACCTTCCTGGCGCAGCGCACGCGCTCCTGTACGTTCCCTTCCCCGATCTGTTCCGCCGTCCACCCGGTGGGATCTTCAATGGGGTCTCTGCAGTCGAGAGAGGTGCTAATGATGTTTGTTTAGCTGTTAACTGGGGCGACGCCAAATACAGAGTCCTCAAGTCTTACCGCGAATGGCTCCGTGCGGTCAGTTTACCCAATCCCTGTACACCAACTCCCTTGATGCGCCTCTTTACACGCATTGATTGTGGATTTTATCGCTTGATCAATTAGCTTCATCGATTCGCTTTCTTGGCCTCAAATGCGATGATTTAACTGTGGAGTACTTGAGCTAACGTGGTATACCCAATATAGTCCCCCGAGATCCAGACCATGTACTCTCTCGGCATGCCCGTATCCGCCATCCGCACCAAGATCCGCCAGGAGTTCGAGAAGCACCGCTATGTCAGCCAAATCTCCGTTGTTGACGTCCTGCTCTACAAGAGCCACGCCGAGTTCCAGGTTAGTTCCACCATTCATACGTTGTGGGCTTATGACTTCGACACGGGGGTATATTAGAGCAAGAACGGCCTCAACCATACCTTCGCTATACCGTCTCATTTGATTGTCTACCGTCGCAGCCACCCCGCATTGCAAAATATAATACTGACGCATCATTTAACCCAGGAAACCCTTAACTACTGGAAGCAGCTTTCCCACGTTATGAAGTACTTCCGCCCAGAAGAGGACCCTGGCGCGCGGCTACCCCGCAATTTCGTCTCGGGTTTCCTCGAGGGCCGCAATTAAATCCTCTTTCTCTGCTTTTCTCTCTATTTCCTACCCCCTTTACCTTGTCTCTGGTCCACGGTGTGGCAGGGACTGTGCCGCCGATAGACATGATGTGTACATATTGTCTGAATAAGCCATTCCATTTCCTATGTCATTTATAAAGCTGTATACCTAGGTAGGTAAGTGCTAGCCTCGGTAGCTTACAGTATAATAGTAGTGAACCAGAGCATATACACATCACACGAAGAACAAGAACAAATGTCTATCTTCGAATATATCCAACTTCTCAAGCTATGTAACGAATCAAAAGCGAACGTCTCATGTTCTCATGTCTGAGATCAAATACTTTTCCCTCTACCCATAACGCCATGTATAATACACATATGCAACGATGGAAATCCATGGACATCCATGAATCTGGATTCCTCTACTCACGCCTCCATGCGGTTTCCACTCTCCTCGTTAAACTGATCACGAGCAGCTGTGAACTTCTCTGTTACTACATCGCACAGGTCCATCAGGTCATTGAAACCCTTCTCCAGAGCTTCGAGTGCGGTGGTGGAGTCTGAGTCGACCAGAGTTAGTACCTGTACTTTCCTTTCGAATAATATAAAGGAAGTAAAAACATACCGGTAGTCTGGATACGAACGTTCATCTTCGGGTCTGAGGGGTGGGGAATGGTATATCCGCAGAACTCGACAGCGGGGCTATATCCAAAGGTCAGTAATGATTCGGATTCCCTCTATATCATACGAAGTATGAGAATGGAGAATATCTGCGAGGTCATAGATATATATGGTCCCCGCAAACATCCCATCCACCTTCCAAGGTTGAAAACTCACTTCTTCATAATGGCATAGCGCAGCGCATTACCCATAGTGTGACCCTCGCCCTCGAACTGGAAGGAAGCAGCGGTCTCGGTGGCGCCGGGGAGCTGTAGGTAGAAAACCCAGTGAATTAGTATTCATTTCCAGAATGGTAGAATGGGACAATCCATATATGCGGATCCATCTATTCCCGGCGTTGATTGAATGGGTATGGGGACGTACCACGACAATCTGCTTCTCGTCCAGGGTGACTTCCTGGGGGACTTGCTCGACTTGTTGTTCGGCATCCATCATGGATTGGTCTTGGTCTTGGGAGTGGACTGAGCCGGGCATTTTGGGTGGTTTGCGGTTGGTTGGTTGCTTGTCTAGGGTGTGGAATTGGGAGTGTGTGGGCGGGAGGTGGTTGGTTTGCTGTATTGGGGATATGGCAACACAGAGGCTTGCTGTTATCGCTAAGATTTGGATTGGTAGTTTGGTCGCAATTTGAGGGCCGAATTTGCGCAATGCTGGATCTTCCAGTTGGAGGTATCGCGCAGAAAAAAAGGTGGGTTATCGATAGTCGGGTCTCACCGCCTGCTCTTTTTATCATCTATATGGCTTTTCTACAGTGTTTAGATGTTGACACAAGTACAGTAGAGATTATTGCTGCTTCTTTATATCTAGTAAAGTTGCTCTTCTAATGCCAGATTTGCTTTTTTTCTGTTTTAGGCTGAGAACCCCTAATATGATTACCTAGGTATCCGATGGCAGATGAGAAGCCCTATCTTAATAGCTTGGACTGGCGCAAAGGATAAGATCATTGTCCGAATCTGTGATCCTATAGGTAGGAAATCCTTGTCAAAACGGCTTGGCTCGAGCCTACTGTTGGTTTCACATACCTCTTATCCCGGCCCATCCTATAGAGTTAGGGTTTCGGCTAACCCCCAATATCTACATCAGATTTTACAGGTAACATGATCAACCAGCGGATGCGCTTATAAATAGGAAAAGGAAGCGCACGTTATATGTATAGAGGGCTCAGATGAATGAGTGTACGGAGTATAGGTGGTAGTTTGGCTAGGACTAGCTATCGTAGGTATTTGCTCAAGACAAGTGTAAAAGGCTAGACCGCTTAGAGCTCGTGATATATCCTGATCAGAATTTCAGGCTGTCAAAAGATATTTGTCAGACATGCACGAACCCCTGCGCCCTCGAACTCCAATGAAACAACTGTGGGCCGCTTTGATTCAAGTGGCAGACCACGCAAGTTAGTGTGTCGGCAGATTGGCTCCGTGCACTAGTGAGCAAACTGAGACCGTGCCATGTTTTCTTTTTCGGAGGGGTCTGGGAGATTGGTGTTGGATACTGCCCCTGTCGATATAAGCGCCCGCGGCGCCGTGTTTGACAACGGATGTGACTGAGATGTGATTAGAGATATCCATGGTACTGTGTACTGTAAGCTGTAGACTGTAGACGTAGACTGTACGGACAAAGAGAGAGACAAAGAAGTGGAATATCTCCAAACACACAGTGTCTCAGGAAAGTGATACGTGCTCCACTCAAGTATCAGGTACTTTGGGGGAGGCGCCACAGCTCATTGATCCCCCTCCTTGGGCCTCTGGAACATCGTACCTGGTACTTTTCCCCCTGGATCTCTCTCTTTTTATCCTCACCTTCATCTCGAGCACCTGGTAACTCTCCGGTGATCCCACGTTCCCAGCCGATGCTCTCCTTGCGTGTGACGGGGATTTGAATACTTCCGAAAACCTCATCATGTCGACCGCAGTGGCTTCCGTGGCTCTGTCCTCACCGCATCCGCACCGCAACCCGAGTCCACGAAACTTGCCGGCTCCCAGTGCTCCTTCAAATTCATCTCCCTCCCGGATGTCCACAAGTCCCCGAGATGGTTCCGCCGCAAAGGGCTCTCCGACCGAGAAGAAAGGTCCCGCATCTCCGTAAGTCCGGCCAAAACCCATTGCGAGCAACTGCTGATGCTGCCCAGATCCCAAGGAGGCCCCAGAATCACAGTGAAAAAGGAACCCGGATCGCCACCGCGCATGCAGAGTCGCCCTCGTCCCCGGAAATTGGATCTCTCGACAAGCCTTCCATCCTCCAGCGGTTTAACCGTGCGCCCCCCGGGAGGGCCGATGACAGCTCGCGATGGTGTGACGATGCAAGACGTAGGCCTGGCGTGTCTATCGCCCGGCTTTCAGACCCACGATCCCATCATGCGGGAGCAGCTGCAGCGCAGCCTCTCCGTGCGGGATCAACAGCG
Organism: Penicillium canescens; assembly: GCF_028828765.1. NCBI lineage: Eukaryota > Fungi > Ascomycota > Eurotiomycetes > Eurotiales > Aspergillaceae > Penicillium > Penicillium canescens. The sequence goes on from NW_026703973.1 coordinate 2,598,937, forward strand.
ATCGATAATCGAGCAGCGCATGCAGAGATCGGCCAAGGATGATGGTCCGGACGGAGTAAAGCCATCGGAGTCGGGGCTCATGGGCATGCCTAAGGGAACTTCGAAGCGTCGACCTCCACCAGGCTTGTCCATTGTTCCTCCATCCGCCTCTCAGTTCGCAAACGAGCGGGTGATCCAATCCGCACCGCTACACCAGACTTTCACTGGGCGCTACCAGCCGCAGCCACTGACACGCCATGTGGTCAACCAGAGCCCGACTCTGGGCTCAACCTCGCACATGCATCAATTGCCAGCCACACAGACCAACAACCGTCTTCCTCCCCTCTCCGATGTCTTTGGATCGGATGCATTGGGTCGCGACCGGGATTCAGGTCCCGCCAATATTCACCTGAACGCATCTAGCACAAACTCCTCGCAATCTAACACCCTGGCACCGATGCCTTCTCCCGGTCTTCCTCCCAGCGTGTCCCACACCCCCAACCGACCCCGTGAGTACCGCTCCGCTGAGGAGGCCGTGCAGGAGATGTCCGGCGGACGGGAGGAATTGCTGCCACGCATCGTGCATTATGGAGGCCACCAGCCACCCACCCCACCATCGCCCCAGATCATCCACGCAGGTCCCAAGACTGCCCCAATGGCCCCGGAGCCTCCACCAGCCCCGGGTGCGCCCCCAGCACACGGCATGTACCTTCCCACAGATGTCGCAGGACGCCGACGCCCTCGAAGCGAGTACGAACGTGACAACGGAAGCCCGCCTCTAGGCAATGGCCCAGACTCTCAATACCGGCCAAACCCAGCTTCCACGGCTGGACCCCAGACATCATTCCCGGGACCGTTCGGCGCAGGAAGAGACTCGCCGGAGACACAGCGGAGAAAGAAAGATGAATTCCTGGGTCTCTGCGCTCGCGCCTGGGACCTTTTCCACTCGTGATACGACCTCGCTTTGTGCTAGTCCAAGCGAATGTCTTGCCAGAGGTCTGCCAGTCTCAAGCAATGATGGAACTTGCTTGGGCTTACTTGTCTGTGACCGACCATTAGGTCATGAGCAGATTCTCCACATACATCTGATGGATTAGCTGCATTATCAAGGTTGCTCAGTTCCTTAGAACTCCTGATCTACAAGTCCGGCATTCATTGGTCTACATGGCAAGTCCAAATACCAATTGTAATACTGGACACACGTGCATACACGCTACATCCCCGACTCATCCTGGACGATGGAGCCGGGGGATTCCCTATCATATTCAGAAATGATGCTTGCATTTCTTTCATGTCATCTATGCTACGACAGTATTCGCAGGGTCTACTACATGTACTCTCCTGTAAAATCTTTTGCTTTTTGCTTTGGCATTTTCTATTTGCTCTGGGCGTTGGGGGTTCTGTGATTCGCAATATACCTTTTGAATTTGCTTTTGGGGATAAAGCATTTTGGTAATGAGAGCTTCTCATAATTCATATATATCGATCTGTTTTGGTTGTCTTTTCTTCTTTTCTTCTTTTCTTCTTTGCAGATAATACCATTATCAGTGCTGGATTTGGTAATTTTAATGCATATTTCCTTTCATTGGACTGAGCTACTGTATACATGTCGAGTAGATGAAGAGTAGAACATGCACAATTCTGACATTCAAATCAATATAATAAAACACCCACCTAACTTCCCTACTCCAACCTCCTCCTCTTCCCCCCATTAGGCATACCCCCATCCTCCTCCCCAAATCCCCTCCGTTCCCAAGGCATCTCCTTCCTCTCCTTACTAGCCATCTTCTTCCTCCTCCGCTCAAGCGCTTTCCCTCTCTCCCGACTCCCCATCTCACCAAACTTCTTCTCGAGAACCTGCTTCTTCAAATCAGATTTCTTAAGATAATAAGGCGTAGCCTTCTTCCCCTCGCGAATCATCTGCTTCTCCCGCTTCTTATGCTCAGCCTGCACATCCGTCTCGCGCTTCTTATTCGCCGCAGCGCGCATCCTGTCCTGCGCAGACCGGATCTGCTGCTTGAGTACCTCCTTCTGCTCAGCGTTCTTCGTTTTGGAGAGTTGTTCTTTCAGCTCTTTCAATTCTGAGGCTCGGTACTCGTCTAGAAATGCGTAGGCTTTTCCGCCGGATGGGTGTTTGCCTGCGCCGCTGTGGCCCATGACTGCTGCGTCGAAGCGCGGGTCTCGGGCTTTGGGCGCTGGGGGTAGTTCCACTGCTGTTCGTCTGCGGGTTACGGCGCGTTTGGAGGATTGTTCCATCGGCGCGTGCTTGGAGGCTCGTTTCTTTTCTTTGGCTTCGCGTTCTTTTTCTTTTTTCGTAAGAGCGGACGCTTTGAGTTCGCGTGCTTCGCGGAGTTTGGTACGGATGTCGTCTAGAGTGCTTGTTGCATTTGTGGATTCTGGGTTTGAGGTTTGTCTGTCTTTGCGCTTGTTTTTGCTCATTGAGGCTTGAGCTTTGGCTAGGGCGCCGAAGGAGATGTTGGCTAGGCTGGATTTGAAGTCTTCGCCGTTGTCACCGTCGGAGTCTGAGTCTGAGGCTTCGTCTGATTCTTCGTTGTCGGAGGCGGAGCCTGAGAGGTTTCTGCCTTCGGCTTCGGAGTCATCTGACTGCTATTTACATTGTGAGTAGGGTGTTTGTGAAAGGGTATCATATATCATACCTCTGATTGGATGTCGTCGGAGTCGGGCTCAATGCCCTCCTGTGAAACATCGTCGTCGGAGCCCGAGGCCTCTGAGTAGACCTCCTCGTCATCAGGACGAGCACGCACTCTGCGATTCAGCATATCTGAAACAGCCATTTTGCTGGTTGATTGTAAACCTCGGGAGAAGACAAAGCGATCGACCCAAAAAAGAAAAATATTGCCGGTCAGGGCGGTGAGTGCGATAAGACTGATTAGATATTTTTCGCGATCCCCCGATGCGCGAGACAGACCGACACTCATTTGCATTTCGTTTAACCCCATGTCCCTGCGTTCGTTGCGGTCTAGAGACCTTTTGCATTTCACTCCTACACACTGGGCATTGTGCTACCCTCAGCCTTCACCCCAGGCCGCCAATCAGGTATGCAGATAGGGCGCCCAACAGGTGTACTGTTTCTCTGACATTGATTGTGAATAGTATTCTTCGAAACTGTCTCTCGATTTTAGATCTCGCTCGAATTTCTCTACCCTCCTCTCATCGCGTTCAAAATCATTCAAGCTGTCTCGCGCAAACAAAAAACCGAAGCGTGCGTCTGACGCCGCGGACTCCAATTACCTGTCCAACACCCCACAGTATGCGATTTCGGCATACAATGCAGTGAATATGGGCTCTGGATCATCACCAATGGGCCAGGGTGGTCTGCCACCATCCCCGTATAACTCCTGGGACCCTGCATCGTCAAGAAATATATATCCCAGTGTGGAGCATGCGGATTATCCTATACAAGCCAATCCCCCACTACACTGGGCTCCGTCGCCAGCCACGAGTTCGACAGGTGGCCAACGTCAAAATGCACAGAACAATTCGCCTCGCGCTCGTCAGTCTCGTGGCAACCGCAACCGCGTGCCGCATCTCCAACCCCCAATACCGTCAAGGCCAGACCAAGTCCCCGACAACCCGTTCAACGGTCTACCACAGAACATGATGGACATGAACAATTTCTTTGCCATGGCACAAAGCATGCCCTGGATGGGCCAGGGTCTCGACGGCGCAGCACCTCCCTTCTTCCCTCCTATGAATCCTGCGCTTTCTTACCAGAATGTTCGGCCGATGAGCACCATGGCTGGACTCCCACAACAACCGATCATACAACTACCCGACTCTCGAACAAAAAGATTGCCAAGCAGAGAATCGACACCACCTGTTAAAGTCCCGGCCCCGACACAGGCATACATGCAGCAATCATCACAGGAGCCGCAGCAGTCTTCTTCCAAGCGTCCACTCCTTATCATCCTCGATCTCAATGGCACTCTTATCTTCCGGAAGAAGCGCGTTTTCCCGCCGAAGTTTGCTAGACGCGCTGGTCTGGACCAATTTCTTGCCTCGCTGATCAAGAATTACTCCGTCATGATCTGGTCGAGTTCTCAACCGCCGACAGTGAATGCAGTCTGTGAGAAGCTATTCCCGGGCGCCATGCACGACAAAGTAGTCGCATTATGGGGGCGTGATAAATTTGGCCTCACCCAGCGCCAATACAACAACAAACTACAGGTCTACAAGCAACTCCACAAAGTATGGGAAACCCCCAGCATCCAGGGTGCATTCCCAGGCAACGAAAGTCTACGTGATGTCCCATCCGCCGCAGCTACTACTACTCGAAGAGCCATGGTGCAAAAGGCATCCGTCCAGCAAAAGGCAATGGTCGACACAAAGAACCTCCAACCCGGGCACAGATGGGACCAAACAAACACCATCTTGATCGACGACAGCAAGCTCAAAGCCCTCAGCGAGCCGTTCAACATCCTCGAGATCCCAGAGTTCACCAACGACCCCAAAATCGACGAGTCAACTCTCTTCGCAAAGATCCTCCACCGCCTCGACATCCTCTCCCACCATGACGACGTGAGCAAGGTCCTCCGCGTATGGAACGAGCGCGTGGACAAAAGCGAAGGCAGTATCCTCGATCTGGATCTTGGTCCAATGGAAGACCTCGATCTAGAAGATGGCGGAATGACTCTTCCCACTGAGCCTAGCGCCAGCACCAGCGCCAGTGCCAGTACCAGTACCGCTGCACCCCGCAACAAGAACCAGCCGCAGACACAGACAGAAGAGGAGAAACAAGAGCAAAAGGCTGCTACCCGGAAAGCAAAGAAGCAACGCCAGAAAGCTCGCAAGGCCCAGACACAGGCGAAGAAAGATCAAAAGGCTGCTGCTGAGGTTGCTGCCGAAATCGCCGACCTGGATATTGATCAGAATGCCGCTGCTGTTACTGCTACTACTGGTTCGAATGAAAAGCAACGCGCTCCTCGTCAGCACAAGGACAGTATCCGGCACCAGAGCAAGCAAAATGCCATGTTCCAAGACTTGCCGGATATTGTCGAAGGTGCTATGGACTCTGTTGCTCCAGAGACCTCTTCTACCTCTGCTTCTACTGCCACTGTTACGGCCGAGATGGGTTCAAGCGTTACTGAAGCTGGTGAGTCGAGATTACTCACTGAAACCGGAGTGGGTGATGCGGATGCGGATACTGCCACACATGGTTCTGAACCGGAGTATCAGCCTCGATCACCGTCGCCGGTTACTTCGGTTGCTTCGGAGAACTCTCTTCTTGATCGGCTTGAGGAGGGACTTGGGATGTCGAAGCGTTGAGTGGGTTGAGTTGTCTGTTTGATTATTCTGGCGAAGATGGAGGGAGAGGAGCTCATAGGTGCTGGGCTATGTTATTCATGTCTTTATTTTTATTTTTTGTCTCTTATGCACATATTTAAATAATATTTGCATAGCCATAATATACCCTGTGTCTACTGATATTTTCTATACTCTTGAAGTTGTTGGTTTTGATATATATCGCACAGCTGTGTAAACACTTAAGCAGGCTTGGTGATATTTGGAATTCACTAGCTTAGAGGCACATTTGGTATTATACCAGTCGCTAAGAAAGTTACTTGTCATTCTACTTGCTTCTATATTGTTCTTAGTTGTTGTATGTAAATGTTGTAGATGTTGGGAGCCCCACACCACGTGACCAGGCAAATCTTTCCTCCGAACGCCGAAGCGGCCGCCATCCGCACAAAATTCTCGCCAGCCCCTCTCCTTCCTTTCTTTTTTCCTCTTCTCATCATCCACCCCTTACATTCAAAATGGCGTTCGGAAAGCTTTACGGTCTGCCCGTACGTTACCTCCTCTCTTCTTGTTTAGCTCCTCTCTGACATTGTCTAGGACAACGGTCGCACCCTGGCCATTCTGGTCGCTGCTAAGCACAATGACCTCGACTTGGAGCTGGTCAAGACTGAGGCCAACTCTGCTGCCACCTTCAACAGTGGCGCTGAGTACCGCAAGATTAGCCCCGTTGGCAAGATCCCTGCCTTCGAGGGTGCCAACGGCTTCACTCTCTCCGAGGCCATCGCCATTGCCGTCTATGGTAAGTGAAGACTTTTCCCTCTGCACCAAAGCACCATAAGCACCTCCAAGTCATCATCTTTTATGATGAGTTCATATTATAGTTATCCCTGTCAGAACAATACTGTTGAGGAACACGCACTCTGAAAAAATTTGGCTACCCCGCTTTGGGAGAAAAAATTGGACGCCCCTTTTTTTCTTCTTTGACCACATTGTGCCATTGGCACACCTGATTGCTCCATTCATGGATCCACTCAGTTTCACAGCGACTTGACTAACATGTCCTGTTCATAGTCACCTCCCAGAACGAGAAGACCACTCTCCTCGGCAAGACCAAGCAGGACTATGCTTCTATCCTCCGCTGGCTCTCCTTCGCCAACGCCGAGGTTCTCCCCAAGCTCGGCGCTTGGTACCGCCCCCTGATGGGTCTCGATGGCTACAACAAGAAGGCCGTCGACGAGGCTGCCAAGAATGCCCTCAAGGCCCTCGCTGTCCTTGAGTCCCACCTCACCGCCAACACCTTCCTTGTTGGTGAGCGTATCACCCTGGCTGATATCTTCGCCGCTTCCCTCCTCACCCGCGCCTTCGCCACTGTCCTTGACAAGACCTTCCGCCAGGAGAACCCCGCCGTTACCCGGTGGTACAACACCATTGTCAACCAGGACTCTTTCAAGGCCGTCTTCCCCGAGCCCAAGTTCGCTGAGGAGTGCATCAAGTACACTCCCCCAAGAAGGAGGAGAAGCCCAAGGCTGCTGCCCCCGCTGCTGAGGAGAAGCCCGCCGCTGAGGCCCCCAAGCCCAAGCACCCCCTCGAGGCTCTCGGCAAGCCCACCCTCATCCTCGACGAGTGGAAGCGCGAGTTCTCCAACAACGACCCCCGCACTGAGGCCATGCCCTGGTTCTGGAAGAACTTCAAGGCCGATGAGTACTCCCTGTGGAAGGTCGACTACAAGTACAACAACGAGCTCAAGCTCACCTTCATGGCCAACAACCTGATCGGTGGCTTCCACGCCCGTCTTGAGGCTTCCCGCAAGTACCTCTTCGGTGCCCAGTCCGTCTACGGTGTCAACTACGACTGCATTGTCAACGGTGCCTTCATGGTCCGTGGCCAGGAGTGGGAGCCCGCTTTCCAGGTCGGCCCCGACTGGGAGGGTTACACCTACACCAAGCTCGATGCCTCCAACGAGGCTGACCGCAAGGTCATCGAGGACATGTGGGCTCAGGATGTCCCCGTCACCGTTGACGGCAAGACCCTTGAGTGGACCGACGGCCACGTCTTCAAATAAGCGTGTCACCCCTCTCATCTTTAAAATTTCATCCCCAAATACCCCGAATGACGTATGCGAGACCAACGCCGACGCATCCCGTCTATTCTCTTCTTTCCTCTGCCTGAAATCTTTTGGGATTCTAAAATACCTCCCCTTGACCTATGGTCTTACGTGTTTATGTTGACTCACGTTCACGTTTATGAATACGTTGCGATGCGGAATGATCCGACTCTTGCTCTGGATACCAGATGCTTGGTCGATGCTAGTTTAGCTCTAGCAATGAAGAACAGAGATAACTCTGATTTCTGTGCATATTTTCTCTATTTATTCAGTAAAAATACTCCGTAGTTTGATCAAGTAGAAGTTCATGAATTAGGTGATCCAGACTTGGTAGATTTTAACACGGTGTGTTTTGTGTCCCTGTTCCTTGCCTGAGACTGAGATGTTTCTTGATGCATTGTGTTAGCTGTTGTCAACCTGTATTACTCGTTATGTTATTGTCTGCCTGTCCAGGTGTGGTTGATACTGAGATGGCCCAATAATCCCTTTGGAGTTTCGAGTCTCCTTCGTCTGGCCTACCCTCGGGACTCGAATTATGCATTCGATTGCTTACTCCTTGTAGTCATATCATTAAATAATGGATTGAGTAAGTATAATGGCTTTCCTACCAGTATGTTGAAGGTGGTAGTTCGGTGCTCGGAGGAACTGATATTGCTAGGTCACATGACCCGCAAAAAACATGACACTCCGGAGTCCATCTATAACTCCAACACGGAAACCCCAGACCAATTGCCCACAAACCACCCATCATGGCGTGGCACAAACCCAACATCGCACAAGCGATGCAATCCCTCCGCCTAACAGCCCTCCCAAAACCAACCTCCCGCCTCTCCACCCTCCCCATCCACCAAACCCGCAGCCGCCGCAGCTATGCAACAGAAGCCGAAGCAACCAAGACACCAGCCCCAGCCGCGCAAGAAATCAACTTCGGAACCTTCACCCAAAAGCCCGCAAGGATCATCCCCGCCTCACCATCCTACTTCTCCGGCAGCCCCCGCTTCATCGACCACGTCCTGAAACTCGAAACCCTGCAAGCGAAATACGCTTCCCTGCCCACAGTAGTAGCAGGCGAAGCACCCCGCATGGCCTGGTTCAAACTCGCCCAGTTCCGCGACTACGTGGGCGAGCCGGTCCCCATGAAGAAATACAAATCCCTCGTCAAGATCCTGCAGCGCCTCAACCGCATCCAGCCAGACCTTGTTCCTGGCGAGGTTCGCGAAACGCTGAATTCCTTCCTGCGTCCTGGAAACCCGTACGCGGTGCAGAACGAGCCCCCGACTCTTGATGAGAATGGGCGTGCGCGCGGTAAAGGGAAGAGGAAGGAGTCTTCGGCTGTTGTGCAGCTTGTTGAGGGGGAGGGTGAAGTGTTGATTAATGGGAAGAGTCTTGTTGAGGCGTTTAAGCGGGTTCATGACCGTGAAAGTGCGCTTTGGGCGTTGAGGTGTACGCAGCGTCTTGATAAGTATAATGTTTGGGCTACTGTTCGTGGTGGTGGTGTTACTGGACAGGCGGAGGCTGTTACGTTGGCTATTGCTAGGGCTTTGATGGTTCATGAGCCGGGGTTGAAGGGTGTTTTGAGAAAGGGTATGTTTTTCTTCTTTCATTTTTACCCTCTCGCATTTTCTGGTATGGGTTTCTTTTGGGATATCAATTGCTAACTTGTTTTCTTTTCAGCTGGTGCTATCACTGTCGATGCCCGTCGCGTCGAGAGGAAGAAGCCTGGTCATGTCAAGGCCCGCAAGATGCCTACCTGGGTCAAGCGTTAAGGGACGGATCTTGCTCTTTTCTGTTTCCCTCTTGTACACCGAGCATTTTGGTCTTTTTTTCTTCCAGTTTCCTTTCCTTCTTGTTTCTACACTGTATTATTCCACCAGCCATGGCACCCCGAGTTCGCGACTTGTTTTATATCCTGTACTCTCAATGCATATGGGGTCGATTTCAAGGTTTATCGAATTGAATATGATGACCTACATTTCTTGGTTCAATGTAGTGGCACTAGACCGTGACTAACAGTGAACCATTTCTCCTTCCAAGCCAAACAATTTGAGAAGTGAGATTGACATCCAATAGTAACCAGACCAGAAAACTACTAGACGAGCAACAAGCCTCAGCGGGTCCGATCAATATCAGGCTCGATCTAAATCTTCATCTGCACCTTTCATCTCAAGACGAAGATCAGGCACAATAAGAATACAAATATACAAACTCGAATCGAACTCTCTTTCACATACATCAAATTGCAACCCCACTACAACCAAAGCCAAAGCCAAAGCAAAGTCCGAGAACTCGAATACACAGGTATCGTTTCCCCTTTGCACCGGCCTTTCCTTTTCCTTATCTTCCCATTCATTTTGTCCACGCCCAACGAAAGTCAGTCCAATACAGACATAAGATAAGATACCAGAAATAAGAAAAGGAGATAGAGAACAGAGAAAGGTAGGATAGAAATGAAACAACATAAAAAACCAGAACACCACCTCGAAAAAAACAGAAAGATGAGACATAGCGCTATGTACAACTCGTGAGATTCGTCATTTCAGGATATAGAGGAATAGATAGTGTAGGAGAGTGGGTAGGTGACGACACGAGGACCGAAGCATCACAGATACAAAGGCATAACAACAGTGAGGCGAGGGTATGTCATAGAGTAGACAGGGCAGCGAATAGCGACCCAACTCAAAATAGAAAGAGTCGATCTCTCTCTTTCTCTTTCTCTTTGCAGAAAGTACAGTCAGCCCTAGTTTTGGGCAGTGACAGATTGTCCAATATCACATCGGAAATGGTGCGACGCTAGCGAGCAATAGCCCACTCTGTGGCGCTTGGGACTTGATTTGCGAATAGTCTCCGATCGCTGCCCAGCCGTGTCTTGGCGGAAGGAGTATGCGATTTGTGATGCGATTTGTCTGCTTTTTTTTTCAAGGTTTTCTCTACTTTTTCTTTTTTCTTCCCACCTGCTGGGCTCATGGGCGAGGTGCCGGAGCTGTGGGATCCGGGAGTCCGGGTCTGCTATCCATCAGATCGAGGCATTGACCTAGGACTATATAGATGGACTTGGTTAGGGATGAAGTGGTGAAGGTGGTAGTGGTGCACTATACCGGATAAGATCTCTTCTTCCCAGATGCCCATTTGGTAGTCTACCAGACCGTGCTGTTCCAGTTGATCGCACAGTTGAATCAAGTCCTTTCCCATGGTCTCCAGACGATCTCGACGTAGTAAACTGATATGCGACGGATGCCCGGCGATCACATCCAAAACCAGATCCTTTTGCTTTTGACAGAATGCCAGCCAGCACAGGTTGAAGTCGTTCCAGAGCTTTAGGCGGTCGGAGTAATGAGTGCTGTCATCGCGGAGGAGCCCTAACATGTCACATAGTTAGTCTCCATGTCAGATTATGCGTGCATGACGCGTGCCTGCAGGGAAGCATGAAGGTCATAAAAGAGACATCTTCCCCCAAGGGTCTTGCCGGGGGTGCGACTTCTGTGCTACGGCCATAGTAAATGGCCGAAGGTCCCTTGTTCTTTTCTCGATCTTTTTACTTCACATAAAGGAAACACCAGTGGACAATCCTTACCTAGATCCCGTGCATTAGTCACAAGCCATTCAGAGATCTCCAGAAGCAATCCACCAGCCTCTACCAACCTTCCAGCTCGCGTATGGTCAAAAGTGCGGCGCAGGACTCGTTGGTATCGACCCACGGCCTCCTCCAGATTCGAAGGATCGGACTGCAGTGACAGCTCGGGTTCCAATCGGTTCATAGACTCGGACCCGATAGTGAAACCGGTGGGAAACTGGGTGGTTGGGCGCATGGGGCCCGGTTGGTTATAAGGCATCGTGTTGAGATACGGCGAGAGCACTGGGACCCCAGACCCTGCAGAATCTTCAAAATACTGTGGAACGGCAAATTGATTTAGTGCCTCAATCGCTGCAGACTGCCGTGTCTGGTACTGTGGAACATCCTCGAAGGGTCCTTGGGTTGGACCCTGCTGGTTGAAGTACAGCATGGAATCATAGAAGGCTTCTTGTCCTCGTCGTCTGGGAGCTCGCTGTGTTTGCTGTTGCTGCGCATAGTCCGGATACTGCAATTCGTTGGTCTGCAAGGAACCGTAGCTGCCTGTGTATCCGTAGTCGTAGGACATCGGGGCTTGCTCCGGTTGCGACATCCCCGTTGGGTCTCCACGTGGTTGTGTGGCCTCAAAACGATCGGTTGCACGGCGAGGTGCCCTGCGAGCATTTGACGACTCATGCTTCATTCGTTGATCGCCATCCATTGGGTTCCAGGATCGTTGATCCAGGGCCCAATGCTTGGGGGAGAGCGGCGGGCTCACGTAGGATGCCAGCTTGGATGGTTCTGAAAGAATCAGAAGAAATGTTGAAGGTCTTTTTCTTCTCTCTGTGTTGGGGAAAGTGTAGAATGGAACCAGATGTGATCTTGGTTCAAATAGACATTCAAATCTTGTCCTCTGACGCAGGCGCGACGTGATTTAAAAATAAACAGGTCACAGTAACAGTAACAGAACAGGAAACAGAAATAACAGGAATAGATCCAAGCTTAGGCACAAATTAGGTAGATATAGCGAAAAGCGAGTGGATCAAAGATCTAGAGCCGAGTATGGGATCAAGTCACAGTCCTCACGGGTCATGGTGTGGATAGATCGAAGATCTAGCCAGCAGTCAAGGAGAAGAAGCCAAGGGGGAAGAAACTAGGGCTTCATAGGGAACTATACCTCTCTCGGACTACGAAAATATACATCAGGATCGACGCCTAAACTCCATTCGGTCTCTAATCGGGAACCCGGTGTTCTGGTTCCTGGCTCCCGAATGTTTTGCGTTATAATAAGGGGGTTCAGCTGTCGAGGTCAGGTGGACCTTTCTTTGCTTTCTCTGGCGTGTAACCCTCTCTGGGGCTGATAGTGAAGACTTGAGACAGTCCCCTTGCGTGGGGGAAAAAGGGAAATCAACAAAATCAACAAAATTCCTAAAAAGGGGGTACTTTACATTCCGGGGAGATTAGCCGACTCGAAGTGAGGCTGATGAACATAGTGGACGAATCTATTTAATCGTGTGGGCCTTGTTTGCCAAAGCCCTGACGGGCACCTACATACGTCAGTTTCCTCTTTCTGATTGCTCAGGTATCGGACAAAAGCAATTATAAGTATTTGTATTTAGTATTACTATTGATGAGTATTTGAGTCTACGTTATGATATATATACATATATTTATATGTATTGTCATTGCTATTGCTCTTGTTATTGTTTACGCGTTCCTACCCCAGGTGGAGATGTGATCTATCCATGCCCTAATCCGACACCATGGAAGAACCCACTCGCGGATGCGACGGCGATCCCGATTGACATGTACCTAAATTGTTGTCCTGGATCCGGGAAATGGCACTTTTGTCCTTTTGTCACTTTGTCACTATTTGCGCCCTGGATCTACTGTCCACTCATAGGCTGAGAGCCTGCACCGAAACAGGACAGGATGATGCAATCTCCTGTAGATGTGCGACGTCTGGAAATAAAACAATAGAAGATCCTCCGATACAATAAAACGAATCGGGACTCGGGTGGACTTGGTCCCATTGGTATCAACTAGCCCGACATGTTGGATAGACCGGTAGCACATAACACGGTCCTGGAACTGGTTTCATGCTTACGCCTGTTGTCATGATGATGCAGATATACAAATAGTGTAGAGATACTCAACGTCCATTCATCAGTATACTACACACTACACTCTAAACCCTAATCAACAGAAGGTAGGATCATACCACGCTCTGTTTCAGATATAGATATCTTCAAACATGTCAGATAAAGCAGCTAATCTTACTAAAAGCTTGGGCTGGTGTCTTCCACAACCCAACGGGCGCTTTTAGGTACAAATCTCGGCTGAAACACTTACCCACCCATATTTTTTATGAGATTGCTACCCTGGAATGTATAATGTAAAGATGAGTAGAGAGCGTAACATGACACCTCTTTCTCCTTTCTTCTTCTCCTTTCCTCTCTTTACTCTTCCATTTTCTCTCCATCTCTCCCCTACCCTCTTTTTAAGACCAAAACCAAAGCCTGTACCTCGCTCTGTACGACTTCCCTCTCGGACTGCAGATCCAGCGAATCCAGTGCCTCGGAATTCCGAAATTATCGTCTCACCACGCTCTTCCAGTCCAGTTTGCCAGTCGGGAGCACGGATGCCCCGACGCGGTGATGTATTGGAATGGAAGGGAAGATGGAAGAATTTGGATGGGATAAGTATAACCAGTTCTGGGGGGCCTGTGTACAGGCGAGTATCTTATACTTCAGTTTTACCTTTTTACCTTTTACATTTGCCTTTTACCTTTTGGTTTTCGTTTTCCGTACCGGCGTGGGTGCATGCATATTTAGCTTGTACATGTACATACACTGGGTACCGGGGACAGAGGCACGTTAGAAATATGCAACTAGGGGAAGGGATCGGGATGGTGAGAATTGCATTGTATTAATTTTAACTCTGTAATTTGCTGGCTCCAGTGTCATAATACTTAAGTTCGTCTCAATATGTTTTATAATCAGGCTGTATTTCAAGCCTGGGTCTATTTCCATGGAGCTAGGGGCCGTGTTTGGGTGCCACATGTCCATAAGGGCCCTGCATAAGGCTATTATTATGAGCCACGGTTCCTAATCGGCGCCAACCGCTATGTAAACAAACACTCGCCGGCTTTCTCTCTACCTATTACTCCTCCAAATACTTTACACACTAATAGCATTAACCGTGAAATACTTCTTGATGCCCAATGGTCCTTTTCATTACAACATATGCTACTCTCCACTACTTCAACGCTGATATATACGGCTCTCAGAATAACTAAACCGTTATCATTCGATTCTTCGCCAGAAAAAATGGTGGTATGGAAAGCGAGATCTTAGTGTCATGTTATCGACGCGTAGAACTACTGCGCCTGCGAAGTTTGCGAGGAACGTCCCTGGCGCTAAGAGCAGGAGTTTGATATAGCGAGTCATGGAAGACTGGTTTCGAAGTTAATCTGTTATTTTCACCTCTTCTTCTTTATTAGCAATCTTCAATATTATATAATACCTTTTCACTCAGTCTGGCAGCTACGAGGGCGGCGGTGTTGTTTAGGACAAGCACGTCCCTTTATATTCATCCTAACATAGACTTGTTAGAAGCATCGACAATCCGAGACTTTCTTCGCACAAGATCAAAAGTAACAGTGTCCAGCAACAACAGTCACAACTTCTAGGAAGATCGCCTAGCTTTGCAGAATCCGTTATCGCCGCACCCCCCGCAGCATAAATCGGGTTCCGAAATACATTTGTTTGTCGCTTCAGTGGATGATTAGAAGATTGCTCAAATTCTTTCTCTGTTATGCTTCATGATATGGCTTGCATCTATAAAACTTGATTGATCGACACGAATACCACTACAAGAGAGCGATAAAGAATGCAAATAGGTGCATATCTGCACTGGTGACCGTATCCTATGATTTTGGATCAGCTTCGAGTCCAGCAAACGATCTTGCTATGGGTCGGCATGTCAATGATTATACTTGCCAGTGGAAGCGAGGTAGTAGGACTTCAACATGAATGCAGCTCCGCCTGGGAAGTAAATTCTGCTTTACATTTTACAATTTTTTTAAAAAAATCAGCAGCTGAAGTCTCAACGTCGTCATACAGTCAATACCACAAGTCATGAGCTGAAGAAGTGTATATTTTGGTGGCGAGCTTCATGTTGATGAATTACTCCATTCGAGTTTATTGGGCTATACAGCATAGCAGGCGGATCTGGGACCTATTCATATCTTAACCACGTTTTCCATAGTACTTCAGACCTGCACACAGTAGTCTGGCGTACCAATAGAAAAGCAGAGGAACCCGAGGGGAGGAACAATAACAGGTTTGGCGCTGGGGTATAAACACCTCAGCTGCGAGTTGAACCAGCACTAGAAGGAAATGGGTAATCTGCGTGGCTGCAGCTCAAGTATACCGAGGTATATCCAATTCCGATACAACTACATGTATAACTGCCGCTACGGCCACACACAGACACACAGACACACCCACATCCACGGCATTGCTGCAGTTCGGTCAGGGATGTGCGTTTGCATTGTGGCTGCACCTGTACCCGACTCGTTGGATAGGAGTCATCCGGCCCACGAGACTGCAGCCCAGACGGAAAGAGAGAGAACTGGTGTAGTGTGCCCAGGTATGTTTGGGTTTTGGGCTGAGTGAATGCGGGTGCAGAATGGGGTCGGTTCGGATGGGAATAGAGTGTTTCAGACGTGGCTGAAACGGGAAGACATTGTTTTGGTGAGGCGGTGGCAGTGAATCGAATGGGGGAAATGTAAATTTGTACCCGATGAATCGGGTAAGGACTGGGGTGTGGGTGTTGTCGTGATGTGTTGTAGAGGGATATGGCTGATACTAGACACTGATACCTTAGGTTGGGGATATACTTTCCGATGTTGCTTTAGCCACTTGTTTCATGACTGTCTGCTGTAAAGGTAAGTAGGAAATGGCATAGACGCGTGGAAAGGAAAGGGAAATCCAATATCGTTTCCCATACCGGGACTGAGAAATAAACTACACACACATCGCTGATCATTGAGTCGTGTCATGTTGAGACCAAAGGAAACGGGGAAAATGTCCAAGCGCAGAAACGAAAAACCCACTGAATACGATATATCCACTCAACCAGTGAGGTGGAAATCATATTTGATCTGGAACACTGTCAGCACTCGTACCCCCAAACGAATGACATATATAGGGTAACCTACTCAGCGTCATGCTCAGGCTGATATCCGTATTCTCCACCATATCCGTAAACTCCTCGAAGCTGATCTTTCCGTCCTGATCCTTATCGGCCTCCATGATGGTCTTGTCAACGATCTGTTGCAGCTGCACGTCCTTCAAGTTGTTGCCAACCATCATCTTCAGCACGATGAAAAGCTCGCCGTTGGAAATATAGCCGTCGCGGTCGATGTCGTAAACTTTGAATGCGAAGCGCAGCTTCTCTTCTTTGTTACCCTTGGAGCTAAATGCTGACAGACCGGTCACGAATTCCTGGAAATCGACATCGCCGCCACCGTCTTCGTCGAAGATAGCGATCATTCTGTGTGAAAGAAGGTATTAGAGGATTGTTTATATATGGTCAAGGTGGTGTGATGGCCGGGTCACGAACCTCGTGGCGAGCGGGTTGGAAGACACTTGAGGGAGGGAAAGGAATTCATCGCGATCAATAGTACCGGAGGCATCCTATGAGTTGTTAGTATGGAGAGACCTTTCGACACTTGAACAGCTTGTCCAACCTTATCAAGCTTCATGAAGCGTTTGCGCAGACGGTCCACCTCATCTCTGTTGACTGTCGCTCAGTCAGTCACGATCATTCCACCAAGAAGGAACCATATGCGACCGTGGCGAACTCACAGTTGGACGTGGACACAATGTTCTCGAAGAGCTGGGTAGTACCGACGGAGCCGCGGCGTCTCCGCGCATCGTAGATAGCAGCGGCGTTGGGTTCACTGGTTTGCTCCATGGTGACGAAACTGAAGTAAACGAAGGAGAAAAGGGCGAGTATCGGATTACGGAATATGGAATGGACACAGGTGGAACTGAACAAATAAAAAACCAAGACTGATGTGTTGACGAGCAAAACACCAGATACCAAAGAGGAGAGAACCGCCAAGGGCGGAGAATCTGATATCGCCCAGCCCCGCACTAACCGCTTCCGGACAGGCAAGCGAGCCCCTGAGGCCGTGCACTCGGCCAAAACAGGCCACCGCCGGCTGACATTGCAACGTCAACCCAACCTCCAGCCGTGAATCACCCCAACTTCAGCTGTCAATATCTCCCCCTTCCCCATCCATTTTCATCTCAAAAATACGACTACGAGAAAGCGCATGACCAGACCTTTCTGCTGATCCCCTTTTTACCTGGCCTTCGCCCATGGTCGTTGCCCTATTGCGCGTCCCGACGCTATGACTCGGTACGGGGGCATGGGGAGGACGCGCCCGAAAAAGCTCACCTCCAAGGCGTCCATCCCCGTCGTTCGCGAACACGAGATCGATGCCCTCGACGAAGACATCCAGAGCTCTCTACAACAGATTGAAACCGGCGTCGAAAAGGCCGAGGAGTCGGTGAGTCCCTCTTTTCGCACTAATTTTAGCCTCATCCCTATCCCCATCACGTGACATTGTCGCCAAAATGACACGAGATTTTCACCCCAATATAAAACGGCCCATGCTGACCCCAGACCGCGTCTAGGAAATCCATCTGCAAATTGCAATCAATGCCACCGCCCAGGGCAAAGTAAATGAGGCACACATTCCCACCCCCGAGACCATTCTCAGTAATCTTCAATATGACGAACTCTACCCTCCCATATTCTCGCAACCTGCGACATACATTCGCTTCTCCTCGACTGTCGAGGACTGCTGCGGATGTCCGTACAACATGACCGAGGAGGACGATGTCTTCCTCAAGATCATGAACCAGAAGCGCGACGCGTCGGCGATGCCATGCACCGAGGATATCTTTGAGGAAGTCATGAACTTCTTTGAGGAGACAGCGCAGACCAAACAGCCGTATGCCTCAGTCGATAACCCACCCGTGCTGTCGTTCGCCGACATGCAAGATATGATGGACGCCAGCTTAGAAGATTCCATGAAGCCCTTTGCGAAGGAAATATATGAGCACTGGAAGTCGCGTCGGATGGCCGTGCAGAACAACCCCCTTGTAGCACAGCTCAAGGTAAGTCGCCTCGCATGCCATTGGCGATACTGCCTAACTAACATACCGCAGTTCGAAACCGGCCAAGATACCGATGACAGCGATCCATTTGTGTGTTTCCGTAGACGTGAGGTCCGTCAGATCCGCAAGACCCGTGGTAGAGATGCGCAGAGCGCAGAAAAGCTGCGACGTCTCCGCAAAGAGCTGGAAGATGCTCGCGAGCTCGTTGCTTTGGTGCGCCAGCGTGAGATTGCCCGCAAGGAGATGCTCTCCATGGAGAAGAAGATCTTCGAGCAGCGTGCTCAGGTAAAGGAGATGAAGCGCAAGCTCAACGTCAAGGACGACGACGAGGATCTCATCAACCAAAAGGTAAGCGTCGCTGCTCTTGCCGCCAGACACGTGCATATGCTGACCTATCCTCGCAGCCCAAGAAGAGAGTGCTCGAGATGCCTCAACAACGTCCCAACGGTCCTCAATTGCGCATGCCTCTCAAGGCTGGCCTTCAGGGCGCAGAGGACCTGCAGCTCTTGGAGGAAGTTCAGGCAGAGAAAGAAAACGAGATTCTGCGCGATATCAAGCAGAATATCACTAAGCACATCAAGTGGAACGAGGGATATGTGGATCACACCCGTGCACCACTATCACCATCCCCCGAAAGGACATTCGATGTGGCAGCCTTCCGACCTGCTTTCACAGCTCAATTGCCCACTCCTCCCTCATCCGAAGCATCTGGTGAGATGGATACCTCTTTAGACGTCACAAGCCCGCTCTTCTCTCGAGACAAGCTTGCTTCGCATGCCCTGGAATTGCACGACGAACCACACAAAATGCCATCTTTCCGACGACGAGTAGGACGTGGTGGCCGATTGATGATAGACCGTCGCAACATGGGAACTCACAAAGTTGAACTGGATCCGCTCAAGGCAGACCGCTTCAAGTTCGACCACGAGGATTCCGACGAGGAGCCCGAGTATGACACCGATGCGTACAGCATCCAAATCATGCAACACCGGGCCATCACCATGGCCAAGGCGCGCGAACAAGCCGCTCAGGCTCAAGTGGCTGCCCAGGCTCATGCGCAGGCGCAAGCCCAGGCAGTGCAAGCCCAAGTACAAGCTCGACGACTTCAAGCCGACCAAAATGGTCCTCACGGACCCGGGTCCAATGCCCCGGTGGCAGCGTCCGCAGCCTGAACGACTTTCTTTTCTCCTTTCCTCATTTCACAGCATTTGGCGGGCGTTTCTGCGTGGCTTTGTTTTCGTTCTTCTTTTCGACACGTTTTTTTTCGCCTTCTATCACCCTTGTAGTTTTAGTATCTCTTTTCTTTTCATGCTTTGACGATTTCCGCGGGCGGCGAAGGGTCCTGGACTGAAGCCCTATATACTTGTTTCCCTTTTCTTTTCTTCGTTTGCTGTTTCCGCGTCCCCTCCACTTCTTCTCTCGCACCTCTTTCTCGACATTTCGTTTCGGCGCAGGTGCCAAGTCACGTCGTGGCCTGAGCGCACCTGCATTTGTTAGTGTACATATTTTCTCTTTTTTTCTTGGTGGTGCTGGCTGGTTGTCGAGCGGCCTTTGTATGATGGATAACCGAAGTTATGATGCAAGCGACGAATGGGAGGGCAAAAGAAAAGGCTCAAAAACATTCAGAAAAATCTAACAATTTAATACTCGCAAAAAGCACTTTTCTTTGTCGTTGGTTCAGTAGAACGCTTGGGTTGTGGGAGATGTAGATCGAAGTGATGGAGGCTTTCACACCCGCTGGGTCTTGAATTGTCGTGAATCACCGTTATCGCCATTGGCGGGGCGCTTCAATGATCCAGTGGCTGTGGGCTCCAACATGCCGAGGACAGCCTGCAGGACTTCCTTCTCTCCAATGCGTACCTGGAGTGCCATCCTGGCTCGGCGAGACGAGGTGTCCGAGGCGACAGACATATCCAAAGGAGGAAGCGAGGCCAAAAGCTGAGCATCTTGTGCCAAAGTCGATGCATATTGTGCCTGCTGGGTCTGCAAAGCTCTAGTCAAAATGGCAGCTTGGTTGGCTTCGAATGTTGGCTTGGGAGGCTTTTTCTTAGACTGACGCTGCTTGAACTCCTCTTCAGGGAGAGCAAGAGTAGTCAAGAGAATCACCAGCTCAGCAGGGAGAATATCTTCCAAAGATGGGTTGGCGTTGACCGGTCTGGGGATCACATAGCCGTCGTCGAGGATGTCGAGTTCATCGAGAAATTGGAGTCGGGGCTGGGACTCAATATCGGCGTTTCCAAGACCTGCAGCCTGGCAGATGCTGCTCAGGGACAGCTCGACTACGTCGTATTGGGCGTAGTTTTCGGTCACATAGCCGTACCGACGGAGGAGGTCTGCGCGCGGAATTTCTCCGTAGTCGTTGAAAATTTCCTCGCCTTGTTGGATTGGCTTGATTGCCTTCATGACCAAACTTCCTTCCTCTTGGTAGAGACGGGCCTGATAGCAAGTTAATTTCGGTGTCGAAGATGGGGTGTAATAGACTCACGTTGTTTCGGTCCGCGTCAGCGTTAAGGAGATCAGCGAGCGGGACCATGCCCTTGGGAAGTTGTTCCTCCTCATCATCGGTCATGTAGCTATCATCAGCAGCCTCTCCCTCATCATCGTCATCCTCAGCCTTTTCAATATCAAAGGCATAAGCCATGATCAACGACCCCATGACATGAGCAAGCTCAAGCAGAGCAGCAGCACCGGCATCACCATCAAAAGAAGCCACACCGTGGGCTGGTGGGAAGAGAGCCGGGTTCCCTCTAACAACAGGAGCAATCATCTCCAAAATGGACTGCTCAGCACCCTCTCTGCCAATCTTCTCCACAATGGTACTAGCTTGCAACTCGTGCAGCTCAGCAGGCGACCAAAACATCAGGGTATCAAAACGAGAAGGTAAGACTCGGAAATAAGGAGCCCATTTTGACCTCTCTCCCTGCAGATATTCATACAGCATAACCAACATGAGAGAAAGCCATGGACCGAGCTGCTCAACATCCTGACCGAGCAAGGTCTTCAGCTCGGAGTTTTGGACGGCGAGAACTAGGCCACGCGGAATCGAGAAGAGTTCTTCACCTTCCGAAAGGTTGCTCTGTGCCACTAGAGCAGGACAGACACGTTAGTGACTCGTGAACATGTCTGTGAGACCCATTTCTGGGGACACTTCGTGGGCACTTTTGTGTGCTTGGCGGAGGGTCTTTTGTAAAATACTCACCGACACCTCGTCCTGCACCGCTTGCTCTGAGATCTGCAAGTCTGAGGTTGGGGTTTAATTTCACTCCCGGAGTTGCTTGCAGCCAAGAAACGAAATTGTCCGACTGTTGTTGGAAGCCCTCGGGGTCGGGGAAGTGGGTAGTCGAAGACATTGGGAATGTGGGAGCTGGGAGAGGAGAGGAGAGGAGAGGGAGGATTAGAGAAAGATATAATAAGACAAGAGGATCATGCAGTCAAAAGGGACAGAAGTGAGGGAAATTAAAAGGCAGAGAGAGGGGAAAAGAAGAAGTAGAGTAAAGAAGTAAAGAGAGGAAATGTTCGGAGAAATGGGGTGCCGCTTTAAGCCGATAACGATAACGAAAAACATTCATACTTCGACATTTTCATGCTTCTCTTTCACATATACTCTCATTCTTTGACATTCTGCCCATCATGATCGCAATTGGCATGGAAGGCTCTGCCAACAAATTGGGCATCGGCATCATGCTGCATCCCAACGATGGAAGCCCCCGCAGGTCCTCGCCAATATCCGTCACACCTACGTCTCCCCACCAGGCGAGGGGTTCCTGCCCAAGGATACAGCGCGCCATCACCGCGCGTGGGTTGTGAAGCTTGTGAAACAGGCGCTGAAGGAAGCCCGGGTATCTGTCGACGATGTGGACTGCATTTGCTTCACCAAGGGACCAGGAATGGGTGCCCCGCTACAGAGTGTGGTAGTGGCGGCGCGGATGCTGAGTCTGCTCTGGGGCAAGGAATTGGTCGGAGTAAACCACTGTGTTGGACGTATGTCTCAAATACATTGCATCAATGTCCTTCTAGTCCAAGAACCAAAAGGTCTGACAATGTGATATCCAGATATCGAAATGGGCCGTCTCATCACCGGCGCGACAAACCCAGTCGTCCTATATGTCTCTGGTGGAAACACACAAGTCATCGCATACAGCTCGCAGAGATACCGTATTTTCGGCGAAACTCTCGATATGGCAGTAGGAAACTGTCTAGACCGGTTCGCGCGCACACTGCACATCTCCAACGACCCAGCACCAGGATACAACATCGAACAGCTAGCAAAGCAAGGAAAGCAGCTGGTCGATCTCCCATACGTCGTGAAAGGCATGGATTGTTCATTCTCGGGTATCTTAGCAGCAATTGATGGCCTTGCCAGGGAGTGGGGGTTAGGTGGGGAAGAAAAGGCGAAGGAAGACGAACAGAAGAATATTCAGAAGAGCGTCATTGCTGCAAATGAGGGTCTGGAGAGCACGCCTACCCGTGCAGACTTATGCTTCTCCCTTCAGGAAACTGTCTTCTCGATTCTTGTTGAGATCACTGAGCGCGCCATGGCGCATGTTGGCTCGAAGCAGGTCCTTATTGTGGGCGGTGTTGGCTCCAATGAGCGCTTGCAGGAGATGATGGGGATTATGGCGCGGGACCGTGGCGGCAGTGTTTATGCCACAGATGAACGGTTCTGCATTGATAATGGCATTATGATTGCGCAGGCTGGTATGCTGGCATATGGGACGGGCTTCCGGACTCCCTTGGAAGAATCTACGTGCACGCAACGATTCCGGACAGACGAGGTGCTTGTCAAGTGGCGGGATTGATATTGATATATCATGCTTCAGTTTAAAAGATCCATTATGTGTTATGAAATGAACGAGTCAGATCCAATATACCATTCGAACCCGGTCAATGAATCTTAGGTACGCCATTGACCCCTAACTAGTCAATTCAACTGTTTCAGAACATTTATAAATTCGTTGCATAAATCTGAACGCCTGTGCACTCCTGTGTAAATTGCCTGCATAATCAAATTCCACGTCCTCTCGAAACCCAATACGAAAGCAACGCCCGAGAAAACATGCAAATATAGTAATATCCTCTTCGTGACGCATTCTTCAACATACATTCATATGGTGACTGTCGATGGTCGGGCAGTCCAGTGAGTAATGAGTTTCCATTGGTACAAAGTACCTCAAGAGCTCTTGGACAGAGGTAAGACCGACAAGTCGATAAAAGAGGAGATTCATCGTAAACATCTTTCATATTTGCAACTCGGATAGATCACAACAGCCCGAGGCAAAATTGGCAAAAATGTATGCATGCATGAGAGAACCACCTATGTGCTTGAGCATAGCTCAATCTGTTATATCGCCAGTTGGTTTGTACAAGATAGTCGTGACATACTAGAAGGCATTCGTTAGATTTTATCGTGAGCAATGAGTAAAAGGTCGACATACTTTTCGTTTGTATCTCGTCGTCACACTAGTGGCCAGAACTCCATTTTTGATGCTGCTTGTGGCAAGATGGTTCAGGACAGTATGATTAGGGTAATTGAGAACACTGCTGTCGTCTTTCATGGGTGTCGTGCCGTTAAGAATTGACTTACCCAAGAAGAGAGGCAGGCTAGGTGGGGTAGCCGTGTCTCCAATGACATTGGCAGCCCGCACATAGGCTGGGTCTTCTTCTTCCTTATCTAGATCGGCAAGGAATTGAGGAATAGCACTACCAAAGTCACCGGGTGGTACTTCTTCTTCTTCGGATTCATCTTTCTGTGGAGAGACATCCTCTAGTCCTTTTGATTGATCTTGCTTAGAAGAATCCGGTACCGTTTGAGGGGTATGGGCTCCTGGCTGAACGCCCGAGTCCCTGTCATGAGCATCATCTGCGCTGATCTCAATGTAGTTGACCAAATGGTTAGTGAAATCCACGGCGGTTGGGAGACTATCTGCGGCGCGCATTTCCCCATCAACAATGAACTTCAGGTGGTGCGTGCCAGGCCGGAGGTTCAACGTAGTGGACATAACGGACGGGTTATTTTCACTATATCACGTTAGTCATGCCTTAATGTAATTGCAATTTGAATATTCAACCAACCTTCTGTGTAGGCGGAATTTCTTCTCCCAGTTGACAAACGTTCCCGTCACGTAGACCTTTTGAGCAGGTGCAGTCCATTCGATAACCACCGGGACAGCCTTGCCCACTCCACTGATAGTGTATGGCTGGAGCTCATCGATCAGCTCCTCTTCTTCAATTGTATTACCCAAAGCAGTGGTGCTCTGGTCCAGTTGATCGTCTAGAAGCTGGTCTGTGGGAAGCGACTGGATATGCGAGTCCTCTGGGCCCATCGGCGATCCGGGCGTAGTATTAGCATCACCAATTGGCAATGGCAACCGCGGTGGACGTTGCAGATGTGCCGATGCGCTATAGTATGAGTTGAGGGGCGGGGCAGACGGTGCCACAGGGTCGCGCCCTGGGGCATGGCGTGAGGTCGGGACCTGGACTGGGTTAGAGTGGTCCCGGATTGGAATGTCCTTGCTCTGAGAAGGCTCCGGTCTCCGTGCACCATGTTTCTCTGGTCTTTCTAAGTAATTGGGAGAGCTCTCGGGGGCATTTCGAGATTGGAGGCGCTGTTGAACGGATCCTTGGTATGTTGTCGACTGCCCGGCGGCAGTCTCCTTAGTGGCGGAGGGGTCGGCCGCGGTGGCCTTGTTGTTTGAGATAGCATTGAGAGAGGACCGACGGGCGATTTTCCGTTCGCCTGCGGAGCTGTGGCCAGCATGGACCGGGGGCGCGTCGCCGACCGGGCCTTTGGAAGGGTTGTTGCCCATCGAAGGCGGGGAAAGGTATCAACTGGACAACCTTTTGCGGGAGTCGAGAGTAGGATTGGTATGAATCACAACGGAAGCATGAAAAAAGACTCTTCCGATGCCAACCCACAGGAAGTATTAGTGGTGGAGGAATTACTAGGACGATGTACTCTCTCTGTACCGTTACAAGTCGAGGCGGACGATGACGCCGGAAGCCCAATCGGGAAACATAGGGCTTAGGGCTTGGCAGTTCGACGCGGCGCGTGCTACATCGATATCAAAACAGTTGAGACAGATCGATTCTCAACGGCAAACATTCATAAGTATACAAAGTCATGAGCTGGATCTCAGTCCCAGCGGCTGTTATGTCGTTCATTTTCAGCGTTACAACTCAATTACTGTCCTATTTGCTGTCACCCCTTCTCTTCCTCCTATCACCGGTGATCTACCTCGGACGGCTTGCTTTATACCTAACTCTGCTTCCATTGCGCATCTTGATCAGATTAGAGGTATGCCGTGGAATAGAGACTTCATTTCTTTCAATTTTATCCTGTAGTGCCATCTGGTCCTCACGTCACTAACCTCTGACAGGCATTCATCTACTTCATGACCGGGGCTGTTCTTATTGGAGCTACTATAGGGATGTTCCTATACTTCACCGGAACTGGTCTGTCGCATGTCCTACGGATTGAAGATTCAGATGAGCCTCACCGACGTCCTGTGAAACATGAGGCTATAGATCCTGCACCACAAGATTCACCCTTCGATTACCTGGATCTGAAGACGGAAGATCACAAATTCCTACCCTCGACAATATTGGAGGAGGAAGAAACCAGCTATGACTCTGAATGATGTACGCATACGTATACATTAGTTGAATCTCAGTACATGATCTCATATGATATAATTGAAGCTGCCATGGCAAATTTGATATAAACTACTTTCTACTCACTTTTGGCCATTAAATCACAACGATTTCTTGGGACAATCATATGCAAGTATGTTGAGCATAACACAGAATGTTTTAATTAGTAGTGTAATTGACGACTCGTAAGTACTCGACAATATCAATCCTCCAAGTCCGTCGTCCTTCAACAGCCCGGCCGGGCTAGCTCAATCGGTAGAGCGTAAGACTCTTAATCTTAAGGCTGCGGGTTCGACCCCCGCGTTCGGCTATTCCTAAACACCGTCCACGAGTGAGCGTTTCTTTTTTTTCTTTTTTGGTGGAGAAAATTTTTTGACGGGGAACCGTGCTGACGGATTAGGACATGGTTGCGTCCCAACCAATCAGAGCTTTGCTTATACTCCACTTGGGCGAACTATCCAAATGTATACTGCAACACTTGGGAAAATTCGTTACTTGGTGTAATTTTTTCTTTTTTTTACAATGGATATCTTTTTAGCCTGTGAGAATAACGCTTAACTTGGCTTGGGTAAACATGCGATCTAGCCAATCGGTTTGAGTAGGTATACCTAGGGACGGTAGAGCACATATATATATATACTCTCAGGCCGCGTCCCTTATTCTCTATCATTCCCAGCATCCTCAAAATTTCATTCACTTGAAGGGGGTTGCTCAATTTGAATCAACCCCAAAGCACAAAATGGTCCGAATCAGCGCATTCGCCGTGGAGCGTGTAAGCAAACCCCAATCCTCAATATACCCTCAAACAAACAACCCTTAACCTCAACAAGTGGATGGACCTCTACGAAAACGATGCGAAGCATAATCTTGCCGAAACATGCTGTGCCTCGATCTCCCTAAATGATCTCTTGTCATTTTCCCAAAAAAAGGATCTAGTAGACTACAGCCAGAAACAAGTCTACGGCGCGATCCGGGGATCGAAGGCGCTGAGAGCCAACATCGCAAATCTGTATCCCCAATCTGTCTCTGCAGAAGGTGTCCTCGTGACAAACGGCGCGATACAGGCGAATTTTCTGGCACTTTATACGAATATTGGCCCCAAGGATCATGTTATTTGCCAGTATCCGACGTATCAGCAGCTATACTCCGTGCCGGAGTCTTTTGGTGCGGAGGTTAGTCTGTGGCGATCGAATGAGGAGAAAGGATGGGGCTTGGATTTGGAAGAGTTGAAGGCTTTGATCCGGCAGAATACGAAGTTGATTATTTTGAAGTATGTGTTTTTCTGTTCGGTGTTGATGTTGGGTTTCTAACCTAACTGGCCATATAGCAACCCCCAGAATCCCACAGGTGCTATTCTTCGCCGCGAAGAATTACAGGCAATTGTTGATATTGCGCGTGAGCATGATATCCTCATTCATTCTGATGAGGTGTATCGGCCTCTCTTCCATTCTCTCAGCCAGAACGAGGGGACTCCCCCGTCTATCCTTGAGTTTGGATATGAGAAGGTGATTTCGACTGGTTCCATGTCCAAGGCATTCAGCTTGGCTGGTATCCGGCTGGGCTGGATTGCGTCGCCGAATCCCGAGATCATTGAAGCGTGTGCTTCTGCTCGTGATTACACGCTTATCTCGGTTGGCCAGATCGATGACGGTGTAGCTGCACATGCCTTGTCTAGTCCTTGCGTGGAAAACTTGTTGCACCGCAATCTTCAACTGGCCAGGCAGAATCTCGATGCGCTTGAGTCGTTTGTAAATGAGTTTAGCTGGGCTGTGAAGTGGACCAGGCCTCAGGCTGGAACGACTGCGTTCATCAAATTCGT
The DNA here is from genome assembly GCF_028828765.1 of Penicillium canescens. Classification (NCBI taxonomy): domain Eukaryota; kingdom Fungi; phylum Ascomycota; class Eurotiomycetes; order Eurotiales; family Aspergillaceae; genus Penicillium; species Penicillium canescens. The sequence goes on from NW_026703973.1 coordinate 2,626,491, forward strand.
TGATAGGGAAGGAAGGGCTATTGATGACGTTGTGCTTTGCCAACGACTGCAAGAGACGACTGGAGTGATGCTGGTCCCTGGAAGCCAGTGTTTTGGAGGTGGTGTTGATTTCCATGGATTTGTGCGAGTAGGCTATGTCCCTGAGCACGAGGTGATGGTCGATGGCCTGCAGGCTTTGAGGAAGTTTATGCGTGGCGGGTATGAGAAGCTGTCATTGGCGTAGTGAGGCAATCGGTTCTCTAGAATAGAACCAATTCTAATCCCAGTCTTGCAAAATAGCTATCCCAAGACAATGAAGTCTTCGATGCCCAGTATTTGCTCAATAGTTCCCGTGCCCTTGTAAAGTTGCCCATCCCAAGGGTTTGCATATCACCCATGCGCTTGTGGATGAACTCTCGTTCTTTGGTGTCATTGGTTTCACAGCCAGCGCTAAACATTGGCCAAAGAATTAGGATATTTGCAGATGAGAATGATGACATTTGTTCAACGGCATGAACAATGTTCTTGATGTCTGACTTGACAAGATCGTGATTGCCTGGAAGCATCTGAACTCGTCGATGAAGATGCAGCAAAGCGGAGTATACAAAGGCTAGGTGTGTGCTTTGCAACTCAATATGATCCCCAATATCGTAAACCCGGCAATCAACAAGAGAACGTATATCACTCTCGAGTGACCGAGACTCCTCCATAAGGTCGCGCAACTCGAGCCCACTTTGACTTTGTCTCTGCACCAAATTAGACAGTTTCGCAAGCAGCGGGGCCAATTTCAGGGAGTAGCCACAGATGTCGTCAACATGCACACTGTCCTGATCACCAATCCTGTTCAACAGCCTATTCTCAGGGCACTGAATATCACCAGTGCTTAGTCCCGATAACCCTGCGAGAACATCCATTGTAGTGAACCACTTCACCAAACACTGGACATAGGGATCAGCAATGCGCAATGTTCCCTGACTGTCCAAAAACGCAGCTAGCAGACGCATAACACCACCAAGGTGGGTGCGCCATGTTTGCATGTTCCCATTGCAGACATCATTCGTACAAAGAGCCATTGCAGTAGTCACCGTCTCCGCTGTCAATGTTGCATTCGTGTCGTAGAGGGTCGATCGTAGACTGGAAATCGAGAGATTCGTAAATTTCAAACATGAAACTCTGGAATCCGGCCCTGTATTCTTGACGAGTCGGCTGTGGTGGCTACAGGCAGACGCTAGCAATGCGTAGAGGAGATGAGGCGTTTCTAGGGAGCTTGCAATAATCCTTTGCAGAAAGATCTCCGGGGCTGCAGGGAACAGCCGCGGGGCAGTCTCAGCACTGAAAATGTGCATAAAGAATTGGGACTCTTTAGATGACAGAAATGGCGACAAATTGATCGTCGGTTGATGCGCGAGAGGGTTCAGACTCTGGCTGACACTCAGGCCGACTTGATCATTCACATCCTGCCTTGCCCGAATTGGCCGTTGTGTAATCAGGTTCAGATCATACTTGCACTCTTTCGGAAATCGAGTGCAGCGCGAACATACTGGCCTTTTCAAGTCGCACTATAGACCAGGGTCAGTGAGATTCATGTGGAGTGGGATGATGCTGTTACTTTTACTTTCTTCCTGCGGCACTCCGCGCAGCCATCTCGTCTTCTTTGGGCATAGCCGCTTTTACTAACTCGATGATTCTGCATCAAACGTTATGCGCAAAGAGAAGAAGTGAACGTTGTGAAGTGAAGAGGATCGGGAGTCCCACCTTGCCTGTTTGAGTCAAGTACCCGATCCAACCAATCACATCTCTTCATATATCCTCCCCATCCATCCATGTCTAATATCCAGACTCGGGAGCATGAGAATGACCTAGGTTAATGCACATCTGCCAATATGTCCCTCTAGTGGCTTAATCCACCTGCGTAATATATTGTGCTTAATATCTACAACTTTCTGTGGAAGCTTCGCTCAAATTTACTCACCACTCCACGTCTATATGCTAGATGCGATGATACAACAGGGCGTCATAAATGTGTATAGAGTGCCACTGATGAGATAATAGGCAGTAGTGAAGCCAGTATACCGTTTAATTCATTGTTTCCTCCCACCTAGACCTTTCTCTTTTCACTTCTTTTTCACCCGTTTTTTTTCGTGTAGTTGCGCCAAAATGGTTGGTTAATCATATAGATTATATAGAGGCGGGGGTATAAAAGGGTTTATGGCCTCTGACTGTATAAAATCTATGCAACCCTTTAACGTTTTGCAAAACCAACTACTATCCCAAAGTTCGTCTGATGTCATATGATATTTGCTTTGCGTCTACGCAAAATAAGCGACGTGGCATAGTAATGTTGTGTAACTGATAGATTCTTTGCGAGAATATTTACATCCTTGTAGCCTTCTGCTGTAGTTTGGCAAGCATATTTTACTACGTCTACTGCGGCCCACGTTCATTCAAAGTATATAAAGCGCCCCGTGGTTCCGTTATTTGATATCTATATATTGATATACAGGGATAAGAGACCAGAAGCTACTGCCCATCTGCTCATCGAAACCACAATAAAATCAGTCGCAAGTAATGAGTTACTGTAATCGCAACGTAAGAATTTTTTTTAATGTGATTCTCTATCCGCAGAGCAACCTACCTTAGTTAGATCTTGCTGATTCACCCATTGCTTATCTGGCCGAGGAACGCAACGAAGACGCAGAAGCTCTTTAGGAGATGAACGATTAGTAGTGAATTGACTAGCCTTCTTCGCTGACTACAGCATAAGACGTTGTACGCTCGTGGGGACAAAGAGCTGTCAAAACTTACGGGCCTTAGATAATGGAGCAGATGGTAGTCTCTTTCTAACTTTAGAAAAATGGTTACCAAATATTGAGATGCGAGTGGTACAAGCATTTATTGGACCTGAGCAGGATCAGCCATGGCCACCTCGTTGATATTCTGTCCGTTTTGAATGCCACAAAAATTGGCAGAGTTCTGACAGCAAGTTTCTGGACAATTTCCTCCTCCTCATCAACATTTACCTTGTAAGATTCCAGACCAGAAAGTTGTCCCGACATAGTTTCGAAAGTAGGCGGCATAGGTCTGCAACGCACGCTCCAAGCTGCCCAAAGCTGATGATGACGACCTTCCCACTACTGATACCCTAGTCTAAATTCGACTCTTTAGGACATTTTAATGAAAGTATATAATAAGCAATGCAAAAAATGTACACACCCTTTCAGCTCAGTCACGACCACCGTGTATGTTCAAAAGAGCTCGGTAGTTGTCTTTAGGAATATGGAGTTGGAGTTATATGATGCTGTGATAAGCTTCTGGGTTGGTGAGAACTGGCAGGTAGGCGGGTTAAATAGATCTCATAAATCATCGATCCACTTTAAACCTTTAGTTTACATGCAAGAGAGATGGCTGCGGCATACCTATCATATACAAAATCCTGCTCCCGCAAACTTGTTGACTCTTGGTGCTCCATTGGTGGCCAATAAGTTGGCCGAACAAATTATTGTTGCGTCACAAAAGTCGGAATCAATCTATTGGTACATGTGTAGAGATCTCATTCTGACACACTTTGCGCATATGTTTAGATTATCGCACTTGGAAAAAGAAGCCATGAAAGATCATATGATGATCTTAATATAGAAATGACCCACGTGGCTAGAATTGTGGCGCGGACGAATATGAACGTAGAGACGATACCGAGAGCCATTTGAAAGGGCTTCGATACTAACTACAAGAGAAGATCAGGGACGAAAAGAAGCTTGAAAATATGTATTTCATGGGGGACGAGGATTTGAATATAGTCTTGTGTCCTTCTGGCTTTTAGACAGGGTACATAGTACACGTCTATCATTTTAGTGACGTTTCAGCCAGTATTATCATCAAGAACCATAGCCAACAGATTAAGAACGTCCAGTCTCAGTTACTTTTAGTATAAAATATGACTGTTTATTTGCTCTCACAAATAAAATATATTCCTCGAACACGAAGTTGCCCATCCCGGAGAAAATACATGTACATGTACTAAGTAGCCCAGTAAGAAACCCCTCCCTGCAAGCCCCTGTCAAATCTCGCCTCACCCTGGAAATCAGCTGGTTGGGTATTGATACATGTCCAGATGCCATTTTTGACCAGCCAAGGGTTCTGCCTATTGGCCTGCCCTATATTCCAAATCGTACTTGTTTGTTCCCCGCCCTTAACAAATTCCCTACTTAAGCCCAACATCTCCTGGTCAACTTGTTTGCTTTTATTATTTTCTTGTGAAGTTATCATTCTGTCTATTTGTCATGATGTCTTCTGTTTCTGAGAAACCTGCAAAGTATTTTACCCCAGACTCAGCGTGTCACTACAATACCTCAAACTCACTCTTACTCCTACACAGGTCAATCTTCACCAAGAAGCCGATCCAAATCGAAGTGGGAAGAGAAAATCTGATTTACTATGTTCATCATGGGGCTCTTGAGGCGTGTCCTTCATTTGATATCGAGTTCGAGTATATGCTCGACTGGAGTGCCTTTGACGAACAAACTGTTGAATGTGTCTTGAGCTTCCTTTACACTGGAGACTACCCAATCAATCTTCCTATTCCTGAGGCAACTGAGGGGAAGAAGGAATTCACAGATGATGCAGAAGAAGAAATGGTGGAAGAGCCGGAGGATGAAGATACAGCAGAAGAGGAAGAGCCGGAGGAAGCGGTAGAAGTGGAAGAAGAAGAGCCAGAGGAAGGTAAGCTCATATCAATTCCTCTTATGTCATGACCAGAGAGTTTAACACCAGAATATCAATATAGAACCCCAGTCCTCAGCAACAGAACCAACATCGCCATCACCAGACATGGAGATCACACACGGACGACGGTGCAAATCAGCAACAACATCGACACCATCGGTGTCACGTCCACAATCCGAGTCAGGAGACGGTTTAATCGCTCGACCCCTAACACCCATTCGAGATTGCCCAGGAGTAAGACTTCCTGACGAATTCACGCCACCGAAAAGGCAAGAAGAGCCCCAAGAAAGCGACGTCGCGGAAATATACCTTCACGCCAAGGTCTACTCCTTCGCCTGTCATTACGACTTCATAAAGCTGAAAGGATTTACACTGAATCGCCTAGCTCAAATTCTTGATCGTCTCCAGCGAACACAGCTGGATCTATTCCCATACCTGGCTGATGCAATTCGATTGATTTATACCACGACTGAGGATGGTGACTCGGCGAGGTACCTGCTTTCGCAGTTCGTTGCGCTGAAATATACCACTCTGTTAGGCGAGGAGATGAACAAGCTTGTTACAGAGGGAGGTGACTTTATGGTTGATGTTTCTGGGAAGCTTGCGCGAAAGATTAGCTCGATGACATTGGAAGAGACGGTTGAGGAACTTACCACGAAAATTTCAGAGTTGGAGTTGGAGGCTGCTGCTGATCGGGAGGCTTTGAAGAGTTTAAAGGAGGAGGTTGAGGGTTGGGAGAATTGGAATCGGCAGCTTGCTTATGCGCAGCGGAGGAAACAGGGGGAGAAATATCCGATCTTTACATATGAAATCTGAGATTTGAGACTCTAAGGGCGACAGTCGAGGAGGTCGAGATACAATTTGGGCAATGGAGGTTGAAATTCATGTCTACGGCAGTCAGATGGAAATTGGATCACACTTGACTGAACAGAGGCTATAGTCACAAGTTTAGTTTTACATTCTGCAAACTACCTCATTTATTGACATGATTGCTCCTTATGTATCCATAATGTATACAGAATATGGTACTATCCAGATAATTTTTGACAAGTATATGTCTCCCATTTATACTCTCAAGGATAGCCTACAATGCATGCCCTATCCGGGCCTCGCATCTATGCTTCATCACCAAATTGGCTCTGCCGTCCACTTGTATCGGAGGTGCATCCGGTTTTATCATCTTTCAGTTTTTCCAGCTCATCAAAGGTTGGCGTGAAGTCGGATTCTCGTGCCGTTTTGTTGACAAAGAAAAAGCTGCTGATGTGAGTTACAACGTTTTCTACCATCATTTTTCGTGGCATATAACATTACTAGACTAAATGGTAGTTGCAGGAATACCGGATACATGATCTTGCAGGGTTTGGGCTGATGGAAGGGGGTGCGCCATGGCCCTATCCACTCATCATGAATATATTTGAGCAGCTAGTAGCAACATATCCCCTGAGAATGACAACGGAAGCACACAAGCAGGTCCACACTATAAGCCATGGCTTTAGTCGTGGATCTTCTGGCCCATATTGTCACCACTGCAAGAGAGGCTATCCCAGCCGGGCATGTCATACATTGCACGAATGGCTACGCGGGGCACCTGCTGCTCCGCTGCATGGCCATTGAGTGCCACTTAAGGGAACAGTGGCCGTCCGAGGTCTCGGTGAACGCCTACCTAATCGGGGCAGAGATACTTCCTGGAGTCTGCATCATGCTCCTCAAAGGGACCCTAATGATGGGAGAATTGCTAGTGAAGTATACTATCTACAACAAAACGTCAGTCCAGGGTATCTACTCTTTGGCGACGAGAAGACGACACCAGCGGAGGCGTTGACCTCCAACGACTCGGAGCAGCAGGAGTGCGCTGTGGAGCACCTTCGAGATGAACTTCCTGCGTTATTTGGCCTCCAACGCTCTGCCACTGACGGCTTGGTCAGTAATTGGACAGGTGTGATGGGTTTTACTGCAGATGGTCTGCCTCTTGTCGGGAGAGCGCCAAGCTCTGTTTCTGGGCGCTATGGACAGGGCGAATGGATAGCTGCCAGCTTCAACTGAATGGACATGTCAATGTGCACTCAGGAAGGTGAAGCAATTGCACGCATAGACTTGGATGAAGATATCGTAGATTGATTTCCGGAAGCTTATATCCTCTCACCTTCATGGCTTCAGACTGGCTGAATATCGGGAACACCAAGAAGGAGCTGGGGCATATGTTTCCAGGCGGCACGGAGGAAATGATCAAGTCTAGAATATGAACGGCGTTCACAGCGAGGGCCTTGGAGAAGTGATGTACAACAGGTGTGATTTATATACAAGGCCACTGATAAAGTATCGGACAATCTGTACACGAATGCCTCGAAGCGAGTATACAGTTTCATGCATTGTGTTTTCACCCTACTTTGATATCTCTTTTCTCACCTCATTTTTACCCAGTTTTAAAGTGCCTCAGCTTGTAGTTGTCTAAAAAAAGTAGATTAACCGTGTAATTTATACGGAGGCGGGAGTGGGAAAGGACTTATGGCTTATGCCTCCAGACAGGAGCTGATCCCGTAGCGAAAAGATAAGGCTCCAAGCTCGGGTCAGCTGACTTGGCCTTAAATACAAGCGCAATTCGAAAGACAACTTTCACTTGGAACCGCATTATATTCCATACAATAGTCTATTTCGGTATAGTGTACCATTGTATTTCTATTTCATCCTCTGTCTGGACACAGTTCTTTCCCCCGCACCATTTGCTGCCACATGGAACCAACCCAGGGAAGGAATACCAGTGCAACCCCACGAACTTGTGACCGATGCTTCAGGCTCGTATGTGTTACTACCTGGGCAGACAATTTTGATTGCCTGAAACAATTTTTCATGATACTGACGTCTTGACAGAAGACTCAGTGCGACCTTGTGGACCCCTGCTCTAGATGCAGGCGGCTGGGCATCACATGTACAACTAACAGGCCCGTTCGGCCCAGAGGCAGACCTAGAGGTCGAGCACGAAAGAATGCAACAAAGCCTGCAGACCGTCGGCATTCATATGCGACACATTCGTCGCTGGTTGCTATACAGCAATCGCTTGAACATACCCCCGACTATCATTTGGATTCCTCAGTGGCCACTGAGCTGCTGGAATATATGCTTCTATCCGCCCGCAGTCTTGGAATCTACTCCATATTACCCACAATTGCAGAGCCATCGCAACCAACTGATGGTAACTCCGAAGACCGTGATGCGGATGTGGTTCTTATCGCCGGCAGTCTTCTCATTCCAGGTCTGACTTATGCTTTGCTTGCAATCGCACTTGAGCTACGATACAACAGTCTGCCACAATCTGGGATAGAGCATGCCCATCTCAACAAAGACTCGCTCCGGACAAGCTCCCTCGCGCATATACCCAACCTTTCTTGGCAGTACCAACCACACATTTCCGACGCTATATCTCTTCTATTTCTCAGCTTCACCTGGTGCTTTGATAAGGATTTATGTGAGATCTCTTTGCGCTGGAACTCTCTAGCCCGGGTCATCCTCACAGATGCTGCCCGTAACCACGCCAAAGAAGTTCCCGCCGTTCGACTGCTTGAGCAACGGTTCGTCTCTCTCTCCACCAAGCAAGGAAACCAGAGAATAAGGTGTGCAATGGGCAATAATTAATTTATCATATCATGAATGATAGAACTTTCGAGGGGATCACTTTGCAAGAAAGGTCTGTTGACACAACGGTCTACTGAACATACCTCGCGGTTGTGCCTAACTTGCTTGAATCTTTCTGACCAGAATGCAGAGTACTCTCCCTCCTGCACTTTAGCTGCCCATTGATAATAAATCAAGCAAGCTCTACGGATGCTTTTCTGAATTACTCATCCGAAGTGCCCTCTCGCGACCGGAGCTTACCAGCTGATAACAACGAATTGACAAGTGCCTTCTTTAAGATGTTCAACTATCTAGCCGGGTAGGTCAACATATTGTTCTTTGCGATACTTGATTGGGATCTGACGCAATAGATGTCAGTGCTGCCGGACTTGTTCTCAATGAACCAGAACCGAAAAGTCGTGATTGGAGGGATGCATATGACCGCCTCGAGGATTTCTTCCTTTGCTTTCCACCCTCTTTGCTCAAGTTCAATGACATTGAACATGCATATCAAGCAGAGGCCATGGTCTGGATGCATGGTCTGCTCATACTTCTTCGTAAGACCCCATCCCATTCGCATAAAACGGATGCCTCTGACTAAGTGATACACAAGATACCAAACGGGACTTGGTAGATATTTTACTTGATCCGCAAGTTCTCAGCCAAGAGGTGATTCCATACGCTTTAGGTCATTCTCTGTTATTGGGAGAGGTTTGTCAATTTCCTTGCCCGATCCTATACATGAACCATTCTTGGCACACATGTGATTGCAGTAATAGTCTACATGTGTCGTGATCTTTTGGAGTAGACACCTTCCGACTGACCTGATGCAGATTCTACCTACATTGCAACGTTTGGATCGTCACCTTGAAGGGCTTTCTCCCGCGGTTGTATACTTCCTTGTGTTATCATGTGCAGTGCACATAGTCGCTCTTTGGCAATATTCGCCGGGAGACGACATAATGGCGACTGCTGGCATTAACGAATCTATTGCACAGCCGTTACTAGTACCATCTAAGTTGGCATCATCTTGTCAAAAACATCTTGAAGTACTATCCGTTGTTACGAAGTGCTGCCAGAGGTACAACTCACCGTTGCTAGCGGAAGTTCGAGATCTACTAAAATTTTGCTATACCCGGGTCGTCGATGGGATCTATAGTACTAAGAGCATTTCAGCCTCCGTGTTGATGCTATATCGTTGGAAAGAGAGGGGAACTGGTATCATTCCAATGAATCAGTCCGCGGCACTCGAACAGTGGACTTTCTTTCAATCGACAGAGGAATATATCCATGACTACTTGGCAAAACCTACCGAACAAGCAAGATCGGCCATTGAAGAAGTTTGCTCGCCAGGAAGCAGGATTTGCGAAGAGGGATATTTTGACTTCTCTATTTTGATACCTTAACGACTGAAGACCATTTATCAGTTTCAGGGAAGTCTTAATATTCAACATCAATATATATTCCTTGTGTGGCTTGCAGGCTACAACAGTGGTAAACAAAGCTGAAATTCTCTGCTCAAATTGTCAAGATGGAGGTAGTTGCTCGACCAGCTCAACATTCCAGAACTGTGACTGTAAGACTCAAATCTCCGCCATAGTTCCTGCAGCAGCGTTGCTAAGTGCGTTAGATGCTCTATGCCGAAGCACTGTTGCATCCGCTGCAGAAGCGACAGTATCTCACCCTGAAGACCGGGATTGTTCCCGCACTCATTCGCGACGACTAGAAGAGGCCATGTCATAACATTCATTATTGTGATGCGTTGCTCATCTACGAGATTGAGTAGAGCTCTGAATCCCAAGAGCATTTCCCGTATGAATTTTGCAGTGACATCCTTTCTGTCAGAGAAAATCGGCACAAAGACGCTGGTGCAGAAGCCACCTCTCCACAGGTAGAGCAGCGCCGCCTTTCTCATTATCTCCCATGCGCTTGTCAGAGCGAAGGCAACAGGCATGGAAATTCTAGTGGGCAAATTTGGCGGCCGCCACAAAACCAGCACGATCTCTAACATATTCAACATTTGTGCATGGGTGTCATCTGTCGGGGTGGCGATTGGGCCAGGTACGGATGACCCAGTTCCTTGGCCTACCAAAGTCGCGTCATAAAGCTTTCTGACGAGGGTTCGCAGTGAAGCTGGGCAGTCAGGCAGATTCATATCTTCTAACACAGCGGACATGGTGGCTACAATGGTCAACAGAGACTTCGGATATCCCGCAATAACCTCCAGAGAAGAGAAATCGGATTCACAGGGCGTGCCGGGAGGACAAATATTCCATTCTAGCCACGCTCTTCTGCTATTTCCAGGGCGGCCCAGGGAGAACACGCCGATGTCCAGATGTGCGGCCATTTCCTTGACCAGCCGACCTAGGCCGGTGCCACCTGTAACGTCTGTGTCCAAGGATTCAATCAATGATATCATGCCAGTCACATGGAATGACCAGTCATGGGCTCCCTCGGCCCGCATATTTCTGGGAAAGCCAGCTATCGTTAAAAGCAATACAGAGCCCAGGACTTCGAGGGCAACATCGTGGCTGGCTTCGACGATGTGCAGACAGGCAATGTTCTCTCGAAGGCCGATCAATGCATCATGATACGACTCAAGAGAGGATGTCTTAGGGGACCATAGCTGCGGCTGAGATTGCTCGCCATCCACCGTGTCAAAGGTAGATGATGGATATACAGTGGCTCGTAAACGGTCAGCCAGTGCCAGTAGGGCAGTTCGAATGCTCCGGTGAGATTTCGCGAGTTTTAACAACTCATCCAAGAAGGGCACGCCTGATTCATTGATCGTAGTGAATCTAACCCTAGATATGCGTATCACTTTATTGCGAAGTGTGTTAGCCACATGGTATAGAAAGCATGCGGACAAGCTACGCACGCAACCGAATGGCCTGATTCTCGGGGCCAGAAAGGACAAGCCCGCTCCTGTGCAGCTCAAAGGGCTCCGAAGATGCCGCCCCGTAGCATGTTGTGTCTTGGCTGCAATCCATAAGACCAAGTTCGCAACGAGAAAGGGAAGATGGGCATGACGACCCCACGTGGATACCGTATGGTAAGATAATGGTATTGGTATGGACCTCTGGCAAATCCCCGCCGAAGTATAAAATGTCAAAAAGCGCCGACGGAGATTTTCCCAGATCTTCTACATCTACAAATATTCCCGCCAAGTTTCCATTATATGGATTTACCATCGAAAGGTTTCCCTAATCCTAATTACACTATGACTTCGAACGCTCCAACCCTTGCTGTCTTCTATCATGCTCAAAATATCGAACCTAACACCCGCGGCAGCTTCGGTATATACTCCGACCTAATCCGTTCAAAGCAAGTCGCATGGCGTGTCCCATCATATCTCAGCTGCTAACGTACATGAAGTCCAGGATCGACGAAGCCAGTCTGTGCTGGTATCTGGGACCTTGACCTCGATACGCCATCTTCACCTTTCGTCGTGATGCAAGATGAGGTGAAATATGTTGTTAAAGGTAAAAAAATGTACAACTCTGCCATGTTTACAAATTACTTGGCTAATTTTTTTAATAATTACAGGGAAGATCGTTGTGAAGGACGAAGTGACCAGTGAAACACATGTTTTGGTGCCCGGATCTTTACTATGGATTCCAGCCGGGGCGAAGGTGTCGATTGTCTCGTCGCATGACCTGCGGGCAATTTACTTTGAGTCTAGATTTATGGCGTCCGCTCAACACCCCGGCACCTCACAGGCAGAGGCATTAAAGATCAAGCTGAACGGACTTATTGCTAAATACGTGGAGCAAAATCCAGCCTCAAAAAGGCTACACGATCGGGCGCGACAGAGCCTACCAGACGGCAGCACCCGCTCGGTTCTGGCATCGAGCCCCTTTCCCCTATCCATCAAATCTGCACAGGGATCGTGTCTCACTTCGGTTGACGAAAAAGTCTACGTGGATTACGTATCTGATTTCACCGCCGGCCTTTTTGGTCACTCGAATCCAACAATTCAAGAAGCTATCACTCAGGCTGCGAGCAATGGGTTCAGTCTGGGAGCCGTGACCGAGCTAGAGGCTGAGCTTGCCGAGTCTCTCAAGGCACGATTCTCTAGCATTGATCTCATTCGGTTCTGCAACTCGGGCACTGAAGCAAATACTTATGCACTTGCGACTGCGCTGAACTATACAGGACGCAAGAAGGTGAGTTCATAGGGAGCTTGCGCTGAGATAGGCCCTGTTCATGAGCTTATTGTACTACAGGTTCTTGTTTTTGACCGAGGTTATCACGGCGGAACGCTCACGTTTGACAACGAGTCAAACCCACTCAACATACCACATGAATATATCATTGGAACTTACAACGACATTGAGAATACTCGCTCTGTTTTGGACTTCGAAATCGGTGCCATACTGGTGGAGCCAATGCAGTGTTCCGGGGGCATGCGTCCGGCTACTAAAGAGTTCCTGCTCTTCCTCCGAGAGGCAGCCAACATCCTCGGGGCAGTGTTGATTTTTGATGAGGTGGTTACATCCCGGTTGGACTATCACGGTGTGCAGGGCAAGTTTGAAATCAAACCCGATATGACTACCCTTGGCAAGTACATCGGAGGTGGCATGCCATTCGGAGCCTTCGGAGGCAGGAGTGAAATCATGGGGCAGTTCAACTCTAAATCGGGCGGTAGGAAGCAGTTGTCTCACTCCGGCACTTTCAATAACAACATCTTCACCATGAGTGCAGCCGTCGCGGCATCGAAGATTGTGACCAAAGAAGCCATCGACAAAACTAACAAGCTCGGGGAGAAAGCCCGTTTGGGCATGAATGCCATTCTCCAGACAGAGAACAAAAGCAACAAAGTTACTGCTGTGGGCTGCGGAAGTTGTGTTGGAATCCACTTCTCGGGACCCGATGCTGAAGTTCTCCGTGAAATATGCTACTTTCACAATATTCTTCAAGGATTGTGGATCGGCCGTCGTGGCTTCTTAGCCTTCAATTTCGCGCACACCGGAGCAGATGTGGACGTCTTCCTCGCCTCTTTCAAGTCATATGTAGATATTTATGTCTGATGAAATGAAGGAGATTGCTGCAATTTTTAGTGCAACTCTTGAGTTCGATTAGTATAAGAGCCCCCATTGTAAAAGCCATGGTTAAATTATATATTCGAGAGGCAATGTTGCAATGTTCGTATGTTATGAGAAAGGTAAATAGGTAAATTCGGCGTGGTTCTGTGGCTTCCTATACATTTCTCATTCTTGATGTGAACTAACTTATATCCTCACACTGTGATTGGCTCCATTGGACATTTATTTCGCTTCCTTAACACACTTGGCGTGCATATACCGCGGCTTAAAGTCCGATTGATATGCATATATAGCTTACTCCGTACGGAGTACTTATGTACTTGATTTCCTCTGCCACTTGTTGGCGTTCTCTTTCCCTATTAGTGCTCAGGCCTTGCCGCTTTTTGCTCACTAAGTAGATCTGAGTAGACCTTTGACATTTCACGCGGGACTCGTACTTTTATCATCGAATTAAGAAGGAGAAAACATGAAGTCCTAAAAAGGTTCTTTAGTCTTTTATTGTATAAGCAATTTATACTAGGGCTAACGAGGAACGATGTTTACACATATTCGAACACTCCATATGCAATGAGGTCCTACCACACATATCGTATATCACTGCTTAAGCAAACTTAGAGCCTTGCCAAGGCATGCTGTGGATTAGCAGTTGTGATGTAGATGGGCTCTACTCTGATTCATTCTAGATATTAACCCAAAGCTTAGTCTTGCTCAACAAGAAACTAAGTAGTGATCACGTGAACCTCACAAACCTTATTTATCAATTGTGTGTGTGTGTGGACAACTAGTAATCCCAATCGCGGAACAAGAGTGATTCTCCTACCAAATTAGGTCCCGGGTTAAGTTGTGGAGTTGTACCTCACTTTTCTCCCGGCTCTATAGAAAACTCACAGCTTGAGACAAAAATGATATTGGAGTGTAGTATGCAGTATATAGTACAATTACAAATCTAAAATACATTCCCTCTATCCATGTATGCTCCCATATAATTTACACCTTCAATCCCCTCGCCTCCGCCTTACTCACAGCATCTGCAAACAACTGCTTACAAGGAACAGCACTCCCAAGCCTAGCACAAAGCAAGAACGCCCCACTCAACTTCCGATGCAAACTATAAGTCTCCTCAGGCGGCGGCGCCAACCGCTCACGAATCATAAGTGGAATAAGCGCGCGCACGCGATCCGTGATAGTCTGATTACTGAAATCATACAAATCAGGCGAAGAAAGCATAAACGGCTCGGCGAGGGTTGTCATCGACGAAAGATGCGCGTCGACCATGGCAGGTGATTCCATACCAGTTAGGTAACCCAATTCGATGGAGAGGTCGTGGCAGGTCTTTTTGTCGTTGCGGGTTGCTGCGACGAGGGTGCGTACGTAGGTCGAGATGAATTTTTCGGGGTAGGCGCGGGAGGCGCCGAAGTCGAGGAGTTCGAGTTTGTTTGTTGCTGCGTTGTATAGGAAGTTTGTCCAGTTGGGGTCTGTTTGCATGTAGTGGAATTCGATGATTTCGCGGAGGCAGAGGCGCATTATCTGGGTGCCGATCCAGTCGCGTTGGGTTTGGGTGAAGTCTTGGATTTTGGTTACGGCTACGCCGTTTAGCATTTCCATTGTTAGGACTTGTTTTCCCGAGGCCGAGGGGATTATTTCTGGGACCACAAAAACGGGGTCGTCGGCGAGGAGGGAGCGGAATTTTGAGGCGCCTTCGGCTTCGCGGATATAGTCGCATTCCCAGGCGAGTTCCGTGCGTGCGTTGGCGATTGTCTTGTCGAGGTAGAGGCCTTTGGGGAGGAGGCGGGAGGCTGTTAGGAGGATGGAGAGGTTGTTCAAGTCCGAGTCGATTGAGTCGGCTACGCCTGGGTATTGCACTTTGACAGCCACGGGTTCACCGGTGCTGGCCAGGACGGCCGAGTGGACTTGGCCGATTGAGGCAGCGGCCATGGGGACCTCGTTGAAGGTTGTGAAGAGGTCGCGCCAATTTGGTCCGAGGTTATCGGTCAAGACCTTGTCGCGCTGCCAGGCGGGCATGTAGTCTGCGCGATCTTGCACGCGCTGCAGGACTTGTTGGATTGGTTCGGGGAGCATATTGGAGTCTAGACAAATGAGCAGACGAAATAGTGAGAGGGTGAATGCAACATACCTTGAATGCTCAGCATCTGTCCTAGCTTGAGAGCCGCACCACGCATCTTGGACAGCTTAGCCACCATGCGTTCCATATTACCAGGACTGAACATGATCGACCCGCTGTCCTGACTACCAGTAGCCCGTCGGAAACCTTCGCCGACAGCACCAAAAGCCATCGAGGTAGCCAGACCACCATACTGCCATAACCGTCCCAAACGAGAAGAAGGCACACGCGACTCCAACATCTGGTATGTCTGAGGCACGCCCACAGTCTCGGCACTGGGCACGACATCTTCAGCAACACTAGCAGCCAACTCCTCCATTTCCTGGGTCTCAGATTTCACAGGCTTGGTCTCTGCCAACTTCCACTCCCTCCTCGGCGCCGGCTTGCCAGACATCATACGAGACACCCGCGGACTGTGAAACAAACCCTGAATCATCTCCTCGGACATCTCCTCACCCGCCTCAACCTTTTTGGCTGTCTCCGGCTCAACAGGGGAGTGGAAAACATCGGCATTCAACCCGTCCGCCACGACCTGTTCACCACCTGCAACCTTGGGTACCTTGACCCTCGGCAAGCTTGACAACTCAGGCGCCGACTGACTGGACGGTTGATAGAAGACATCCTGTTGCTTACTGACATTCAATGCGTCGGGTTTCTCATCGCCGACATACTGTGCCGTCTGAGTGGGGACCTGTGACTCGGCCTGGCGTTGTAGTCTGCGGGCTTGATCCGGCGGTGGCGACGTTGATGTTACACCGGCGGTGTTGGTGGTGGTGGTGGTGGTGGTGGTAGTAGTAGTGGTTGTATTGGCCGATGTCGATGCCGACGTGCTTAGATCGGCGGACGGGGGTGTGTGGGAGTTGGCCGAATCGCTCGGTGGCGAGGGTTCATCGAATCGGCGCGCGAGAGCGGCCGCGGCTTGTGCGGTCAGGATTAGGCCCTCTGTTTGGGCTTTGATGCCCTTGGTCAGGGACGACGTGCGGGTATAGACATCTAGCTGCTGTTGCCGGATGGAGAGGTGTTTTGCGGCTACCGTTTTGGAGACATTGAGGAATTGGATGGCGTCTAATAGACGCTTACCTGACATGGCGGACAATGAGAGAAGAGACAAAGCTCCGGGGAGATCGGAGAAAGTAGGGCGGAGGGGGAGCCAAGCTGTGAGTAAAAGTGGTTGATAATGGCTGATAGGGAGCGATCGGGTGGCACGGCAGCCTCCGATTACCCACTTCGATGTATAAGTCGACTCTTTTCTTCAATTGTCAACTGTTCGGCATTTAATTTTATACCCCATACCCCGGACTATACTATATACTATACTATTATACTATATCATGTTCCTCAAAGACACCCAAGAGCTCGAGGCCGAAGTCGCCCAGCTCGAATCGCGCCTCCAAGATGCCCGCGCGCAACTAGCAGCCTCCGAATATCCAAGCCCACCATCTTCACACCCCAACAGCTGGGTAATGAAAGGTACGACAGCCAACCTAATCCCCTAATCAACTCCCCTAACTAGCAAACCCCTAGAACCATCCACATATAAACAACCTCAACAAAATAAGAAATTCACCTCCGACACAATCCGCTCCTCCCTCCACGCTCTCCTCCTCCTCTCCGACTCCGCCCTCCCACTAGGCTCATTCGCATACTCCAGCGGGCTGGAGTCCTACCTCGCCCACAACAAACCCGGCCGCTCCCAGTCGCCCGTCACATCCTTCCACCGCTTCCTCAAATTATCCATCGCCTCAATCGCAAGCACATCCCTACCTTACGTGCTAGCCGGGTACAGAAACCCCGAAACCCTCGAAACACTAGATAACGACCTCGACGCATCAACGCCCTGCATCGTTGGACAGCGCGCGAGTATCGCACAAGGCCGCGCCTTGATTGGAGTTTGGGAACGCGCGTTCCGGGTTTCGTTTGCTAGTCCTGAGAACCCCGCTGGTCGGGAGGCTCAGGTGGCTGTGACGGCCATTGATGATTTATCCGATGCGCTCAAGGCATCGATGGATGAGGACGATTTAGGGCCTAAGGGGCATTTTGCGCCGTTATGGGGCGTCGTGTGTCGGGCTATGGGGCTTGATTTGCAGGAGACGGCGTATGTGTTTGTGGTTAATCATGCCAAGGCGGTGTTGAGTGCTGCTGTGCGGGCTTCGGTTATGGGGCCGTATCAGGCGCAGAATGTGCTTGCTAGTCAGAGTTTGCAGGATACTATTTTGAAGCGGATTGGGAGGGAGTGGAATACGCCTGTTGAGGAGGCTGGGCAGGTGGTGCCTGCGTTGGATTTGTGGATTGGGAGGCATGAGTTGTTGTATAGTAGGATCTTTAACTCGTGATTCGGGGTTATTTGGGCCTGGGATAAAGAATAAATTATCATTGTACTTTCACATTGCATTCGTCATGTTTTGCTGAGGTTTCTCTCCGTACACGTAGTCCTACATCACACTGAAATCTAAGTAAAACAGCCCAATGCCCCGGAGATCAGTATGCGCCGGCCTCGAGTCCGAGGACACGCCTGTATCCCACATGGTTTTGGAAAGACAAAAACGGAAAAAAAAGGCAAGAAGAAAAGATGGCCCGGTTAGGGCGAGCATACATAACTCATCAAACGCCGGCCCAAACCAGACCTGCTGAACCACGAAACACCGCACCATGAACCCGTCCGAATGTGACTAAAAAAAATAGACGCAAAGAGGAAGTGTCGAAAGGAAAGATATAATACAGGAGGTGAAGGTCGATTAGAGGGTGATGTGCATGTAATCGTTGCTTCCGAAGGATTTGCCGCAGTTGGGACACTTTCGAGAGCGAGATTGAACACGTTCGTCCACGCATTCCCGGCAGAAGACATGACCGCATGTTTTGATCGCC
Organism: Penicillium canescens; assembly: GCF_028828765.1. NCBI lineage: Eukaryota > Fungi > Ascomycota > Eurotiomycetes > Eurotiales > Aspergillaceae > Penicillium > Penicillium canescens. The sequence goes on from NW_026703973.1 coordinate 2,644,833, forward strand.
GTGTTCTTGAAGTTGCGACGACAGACCGTGCAAAGTGCGAGTGTCTGCACAGGTTAGCGTGGCTTTCAACAACAGATCGGACGACTTACCCGTAGCATTTCATATTCCGAGGACGAATTGCCAAGACTCTTGTTCTTCCAGTTGTCCAGGCTCTTCTTGGTATCTGAAAGAGACTGCTTGAGACTAGCAATCTCTGTTTCAGCTTGTCGTAAGGAAGAGTTGGTATTGCCCAATGTCGAGTCCTTAGAGGCGGAGAGGTCTTTAAGCTCAGCCACCTGCTGCTTTAACCCATTCGTGAGGATGTCGCTTTCGGCTAACTGCTGCTGGATCTTGTGTTGTTTGCTGAGAGCTTTGTTTAGCGCCTCCTTCGTTTCACTGACTTGCTTATCCATGTTGGATACCAACGATCTTGTGGAAGCTTCAGACTCCTTCAACTGTGACACGATATCCGACGTCTTCGAATTTTGCATTCGGAGAGTGCGAACTTCGACATCGCGGGCTTCTTTGCTCTTCATTGCTGCAAAGAATTTCTGATCGGCCTTGGACTTTTCTGCTGTGAGACGCGCAATCTTCTCCTCCATAGCCCCAAAGTCGGTGACTTTCGAGGATGCCAGCTTCGCAAACTTTGTGTAGGCCGTCTGCATTGAGGTCAACTCGGTGTTGAGCATGGCATATTGGCGCTCGAGACTGCTGTACTTGGCTCGAAGTTCTTCCAGCGGCATGGCCTCAACATTCTCGTCAGCCTTGGAACCTTCGATCTGCACTTGTAACCTTTGAGTCTCCGACTCGAGAGCTGCAATCCGGGCCTCCCTAGCATCTGCCAGCTCTTGGAGCTTCAATCCAGAAGTCTTTTCCTGGTCCTGGGCGGCTTTCCGCATTTGTTGATCGGCTAGAAGCTCATCACGAGCGTTTCGTATCCGGGCAAGATCGGCTTCCGCTCTCATCAATTGGGCTTCCTTCTCCGCAACGGTGTTATGAATTTCATCCTCCATCTGCATTTTGTATGCAGTTCTTTCGGTGCGATACTTTTCGGCTTCCTCGCGGAGCTGAGTATTCGTCGCCTCCAGATGGTTGATGCGCTTGACTACATCATCATATTGTGATCGCAGTTGTTTGAAAAGGTCCGTATGTGCGTAATCGTCATCCGTGAGTTTGGAATACTAAAATCGCGTTAGCGGTGTGATCAGAAACGCTGGGAACAGCATTACCTTGATTTTGATTTCGGTAATTTCGCTAAGCAAAGAGGCGTTCTCGGCTTCCAGCTTTTGGATTTGCTCCTTTTGCTTTTCCGAAACTGCCGTCAGCTTGTTATTAGCTTCCTCAAGCTCAGGATTGCGTTCCCCCGCGGGAGTCCCTCCGTTCGCGGGTGAGCTTTCTTCGCGCTTCGTTTGTGTTGCGTCGACAGGCCGGGCAGCCATAAGTTGTTGTTTCTCTAGCTTCGCAACAGTCATACTCTTCGCGCGGTCTAGTTTCTTCTCAGCCACTAGATACCGCAGCGAAGCAGCTTCAAGGCTTTCCTCCAACTGTTGCTTTTCCGCGAGAGTCTTTTCAAGCTCTGCAATCGCAACCTTCTCCTCTGCCAGCTTCTTCGCAAGGCGAGTCTGAACTTCTGAAATCTCGGGTGGCGCATTGCTGGACTTGGATTGGACTTGTGAGATTATTGCTCGAATATCCTCCGATCGCGATTTCAAGTGCGTCTTAAAGCTCTCGATATCTTCAAATTGCAGGGAACTTTTGAAATGTTGCTCTGTTGGGGAGGTCAACGTTTGTACGGGTGGCGCGGGGGTTGTGAACATTTGAACGGACCTTGATCTTCGGCTTGCGATGGCCCGAGAAGAACTTTCACTTCATCAATCAACTATCATGATGTCAGTCCCGTTTGCTAAAACTTCCGATAAAAGAACAAGGAATGTGCACGCACCTGTTTGAACCAAGAATCGATAACACGCAGGTGGTCATTGTGAAACGTGGCAGCTTTTGACATTTGACTCAAGCGCGATTCCAATGAAGACTTCTCCCGCTTGTACTCTTGCATTTGGCGCAGTATCGCTTCCTTTTGAAATCGCTATCGCAAAATCCGGGTCAGCATTATATCCAAGGACTGCAGGCCAGCTTGCGTGATCAGAAACCCCTCCTGGAACTGTTCATACCTCCAAATCATCTTTCCATGGCATATCAGCATCGGGATGTGGCTTGCTGCCACCGTTTGCGGTGGTAGCCTGTTTCTTTAAAGGCGGGGCCGAGTCATTGTCTGCGGCGGGCCTCTTCCGGTCCTCCATTTTGACGAGACCAGGTTCTGAAGACGTGACGGGGAATTCGACGGCCGGCATCAGTGGCTAGACTGGCATGAGAGGGGGTTGATATCACCACCGGACCGTCCGTCAGTCAGCCAGACGCAGATCTCGCGACTGTGTCCAATTCTGTCGAGGGAGAGTCCGGTAGAAGGCAACCAGTGAATCAAAGCAAAAGGTGGAAGTGAAGGAAAGGGGAACAGACAAGAGAAGGGGTGGGATGGTAAAGATCCAAGAAGCCTCCTGGCAGGAGGAAAATCCGCTAGCGTCTGGCACGTGACCGCAACCCACCTCACTTCCCCAGTCTGGAACTTTTTCGATCTTCAACCCGCATGTCATATAGAAATGGGCAGCCATGAAGTCCTTTTCCAGCTCCGTTATCAGTGAGTACTATAGTTGTGATGATCTTGATTTAGTTTCTGACGCGTCTTTCAGATAAAACCGGCAAGAAGTTTGCGCCAAAGGCGCCTGTCCGTCGTGCGCCCGCTGCCGTGCCCGCCAGACGCCCAAGCGCAGTTCAACAAGCGCAAGTTCAGGCGGCGCAAGCTGAGACCACCCAGCCAGACAAACAAGATGGGCCAGACAAACGAGATGATGTAGCTGAGTCTGCGCCGCCTTCCGAGTCTGCAGAGCGAGCGTCTGCAGTCGCGGTTGCGAAACCGCAAGCAGCCGACGCAGCTCCAACCGAACCACCTGTCGCAAAAATCGATACGCCGATTGAAACAACCATTGCTACTTCGATCACGAAACCGAATGCGGTTGCGATCCCCAAACCAACTGCCGCCTCAATCCCCAAACCCATCGCCCAGCCCATTCCTCCCCCGAAGCGAAAGGCCTCTGTTCTGGAACCGAGTTCTCATGAACCAACCGCACCCCTTACCCCTCCTTCCACCCAACCCAGTCAGCCCACCCCAGCCTCAACCATCTCAGCCAGTGTGACTCAGCCTGGATCCGCTCGCGATGAGCCAGAAGAAGCTTTGTTGGAATACGCCAGGGTTGAAGCGGCGCGAGCCGCAGAGAACCTTGTGGATTCGACACAACCTCCCCTTTCATCCGATCAAGCCCAACCCGAATCCCAAGACAATGCTGCACCGACCGAGATCCGACCAGCAAAGCGCCGAAAGTCGTCTGTAACAATCGCGAAGCCGGGCCGCAAGAAGTCTGTCTCCACAGTTGTCTCGGCGTCCTCATCTAGGCGAGGCTCCCAGTCAGTTGTGCCCACCATCGAAGATCCAAATGGCACGCCCGGCGTATATGCAACCTCTTCGACCCCAGAACCGTCGCAAGCAAAGACAAAGAAGAGAAAATACTCCAAGGCCGGTACCTCTGATCCTGAAGGCAGCGAAAAACCGAAGCGTGTCCGCAAGAAGCGTGAGCCAACGCCAGAAGGTGCCGAAACAGTCGAAATATTACCCAATGTGGTAAAGATGTCAGAATTATGCAAGGATCTGCGAACCGGAAAGAAATCGAAGCGCGAGACGGAGCTGCGGAAGATGGACCAAGCTGAAGAAGAGCGAAAGAAGGCAGGAACCCCTGCACCAGGAACACCCATTAAGCAAAACGAACCAGACCAGGACAATGCGGAACGACCTCTAGATTGGAAGCCCCAATCCGGTCCAATTATGCGAATTGTCAACGGCGAGATTGTCCTTGACAATTCGTCCTTGCAGGTAGATCGCCACGCTGATGCCGCCCGAGCCGCTGGCGATCTGGAAGATGTGGTGGAAAGCAACCTGACACGGAAGATCAACCAAGCCACCTACGGAAAGCGTTCGAAGACCGAGACCTGGGACGAAGAAATGACAGATTTGTTCTACCGTGGCCTTCGCATGTTCGGCACCGATTTCATGGTGATCAGCAAGCTGTTCCCCGGCCGGTCTCGCCGCCAAATCAAGTTGAAGTTCAACAATGAAGAGCGCCGCGATCCACAGAGGATCAAGGATACCTTGCTCGGACCGCGCGAGCACATCGATATTGCAACGTATTCGGAGATGACGAACACCACATACGATGACCCCAAGGTTGTGCAGCAAGAACTTGATGATGAGAAGAAGCGTATTGAAGATCAGCATGCTAAAGAAAAGCAGCTGCAGGAAGAGATGCTACATAATCCAACCGGCACAGATGCCAAAGATGAAAAGACCGACAAGGCCCCTGCCAAAAAGTCGCGCAAGAAGCATGCGAAGGACGTGGGAGGAGGAACCGAAGAGGTTCTCGGTTCGATCGATGATTTCCCCATGGCTTGAACTGATATAATAAACAATTTATGAGGCAATGGTTTGTGCTTTACGGCGTTTTTGGTCTGATCAACAAGATACACATCATAGCAAGGAGTTTCGGCGGTTTGCTCTTTCGCTGGCTCTTTTCGACTGTACATGAACCAGATTCACATCATTAATCACTGGCTTTCAATATATTCTTATTTCACCTGCGCCTTGTCGATCCAAAACCAGTGCTCTCACTTGTAGATGAGAATCGTGGCGGCGAGCGAGACCTCGAGCTGCCTTCGCCTGCATCATAACCACCAGACCTGAACGAGGACCCGAATCCGCTATTTCCACGTCTTCCCATCTGATATCCAGCTGCAGCACCACCCAGTGCTCCAGTCCAGAAACCCGGCGTCCAACCCTGCCGCCCAAAAGAAGCATTAGGATCAGGACAAGGGCTATAAGGAGGCGGAGGGCCGGGATAGCCACCACCACCTCCTCCACCTCCACCACCCCAGAAACCACCCCAGCCCTGTCCAGGAGCTCTCCCACCACGATTCCTCCGCAGTCCGAAGCAATCCGCAATTATAGGCCAGAAGATCAACACGAAGACAGAAACGAAGAACCCCCAGAAGATCAAATCTCCCAGCAGTGCAAACATCTTCCGATATCCAGCTGTACCGCCGGTCTGCCTGGAAGCCCAACCCGCATCTCCACGTCTCTGACTCTTCCCAAACCTTTTCTCTCCCAGCTCAGTGAGCAGCAGTCGATACTCTACCCCACAGCTCCCCTTCAGAACCCACTTATCATTCGAGTTCCGATATCCCTCGCAGATGACATCTGTAGCGCCGAGCTTGAACTCAGCTGGGAGCGAGGCGGTGCAGGTCCACTGTACGTCTTCCTCGTCATAGTCGTAGCCTTGGTTTGTGCAGCGCATTGTTTCGATTTGGTACAGATCGCAGATCTTCTTCGAGGGTCCTGTGCAGCTGAGTTGGGGCATTGGAGCGACGCGTCGGGAGCTAGTCATTCGGTGATCGCGTAGTGTTAGGGTTTGGACATTGGAGAGAAGAATTGCATCTTGGCCTGGTGGTTTTGTGGTGCCTTTGCTTGTGGTAGGTGTTATGAGGAGCAGAGCTGTTATTGCTAGTGATGGGAGACTGCGCATGGTGTGTGGAGTGTCTGTTATCGGGGGAGATAGTGAGATAAATAAGAATCAAGTTAGTGCAGGATTTATAGGTGTTATAAGTAGATCGGATCCTCAGGCTCCAAGGTTTGAGTCAATAGTTGAGTGGCGGTGGATGCGTGTCCTCACGAAGCTGCCAAGATGAGACGAACAGTTCGATAAGAGATAAGGCAAACCTCCGAGGCTTCTGGTTGAACTTCCTCTTCCTCCCCTCCCTGGCGATGGCTTGAACGTTGTCACAATGGCGCTCCAACAACGTGAGTAATACGATGATTGCTGGATACAACTGCTGACGATGTCGTAGATGAGCCCGCGCCAATTGCGCCTCAATCCTCGTACGTCCCCGTGGAGTGATCTATAGCATCCCACTAACTCCCCCAGCTTGTCTTTTACCCAAGGCTTCCTCCTCGGGCAGCTCTCAGTAGTACTACTGATTGGAGCCTTCATCAAGTTCTTCATCTTTGGTGAAGCGCCACCCCCTCCGTCCCGGGGCATGTCCAATCGCACAACCCACCGCCGCTACAGCTCAGTCTACAACCCGCCCCAAGACGGTCAGAAAACATTACGAGAGAAACCATCCACATCAAACGTCCTCCGTCCTGTACCTGCTACGTCCACGAATACCCGCTCCATCCTCCGCAAGACCTACTACAGCGCCATCCCGACAAATCCCACTAGCAAACATGGCCGACACCGCATGCACCATTCGTCCCATCAGCCAGAGTCACTGGACTGGTTCAATGTTCTCATCGCGCAAACAATTGCCCAGTACAGGCAAACAGCCTACTCCCTCAAAGATTCGCCCACCTCCTCCATCCTCAGCTCCTTGACAGCGGCCATGAACAACCCGGAGAAGAAACCCTCCTTTATAGACAAAATCAACGTCACCGATATCTCGCTCGGGGAGGAATTCCCCATTTTCAGTAACTGTCGCATCATCGCCGTCGATGACCCCAATTCGGATGGTGGACGGCTCCAGGCCCTGCTGGATGTTGACCTCAGTGACGACAATCTCTCCATTGCCGTCGAGACATCTATGGTCCTAAACTACCCCAAACCCCGATCCGCAATCCTGCCAGTAGCACTATCCGTCTCAGTTGTGCGGTTCTCAGGCACACTCTGTATCTCCCTCATCCCAGCATCCACAGAACCGCTCCATACACCTGCGGGGTCACCAGCACCACCACCGGAGCCAGGGTACAATGCAAGCCACCGACCCAGCTCAGCAGACCACACTACCTCAGGCGACCAGCTCCCGCCAAAAAGCAGCCCAAAGAGCAATGTCGCCTTCTCTTTCCTTCCAGACTACCGCCTAGACCTCTCAGTCCGCTCACTCATCGGATCCCGCAGTCGCCTACAGGATGTACCAAAGGTAGCCCAACTAGTCGAAGCACGCGTCCACGCCTGGTTTGAAGAGCGCGTCGTCGAACCCCGTGTTCAGGTCGTCGGTCTTCCAGACCTGTGGCCTCGCATGGGCAGGACAGGCGTCCGAACAGGCGAGGACTCGGATGCCGGGTCTACAGCTCCACCACGAAGCGCTGGCTCTGCCGATGGAAGCTCGCTTCGGTTCCCTGATGGCCATGAACGGGAGCCAGAGGGTCTACGGTTCCGAGGGGGTCTGGATGCGCGGTTAGGGCTTGGTGCTGGCTCCCGCACGAGTAGCTTTAACGTTGATATGGGCGGCTTGAGGAGCTCGAGCATGACTCGGCAGGATAGTGCTGGTGCTGCCACTGATCATTTTGAAATGCCTGGTGCTATGCCGGCTGGGACGCCGACGGCTGGGACGCCGATTCCTGAGGGTGCTTGATTTTGTTGAAATTATCCAGGTTTGACCTGATTGACATATGTATATCTACAACTTGACTCTATGATTTCCACGTGTACCAAGCAACCGTACAATGTAAAACCAATGATAAGTTACTACAACAAATTCTAGGAAGTCTGATTCTTATTCCGAGTATTTTCAAGGCGCTTGCTTGGGATTACAATATTCAAGACACTCCAGATATCTGCCCACAGGGTCTATCATGATCCACACAATCTCGCCTCCTGCCAAAGAACTCCAAGGGTTCAAGGGTGAATAGAAATGCAGGGATTAAGAACTACTTCAACCGGCTTATACCAGGATGATATGTTTACACCAACACCGCTTAGGCACAGTTAGTTCCCCGAGAATATCAATTCTAGGGCATTTATTTCTTTGCCCGTTTATCGACGGTTCGAATGCTACAGTAACTTTCCAGTGCTGTACTTCATGACTTAAGGCTAATGTTAGTCCACGGGTTTCCTAGATCCCCGTACCTTCTTCCGCGCGGTCCTAAGTATGTGTCTACTCATTTCCTTATTGAGCTGACCTGAACTGCTTGACAGCACCAAGTATACTGGTTCCTCGAGTTGATTCGTGCATATTAGTCGTCTTTCGCAGAATGATGACCCTCTCTCAGCAAGGCAAAATTCTTCGCTAGGGAAATTTGGGAGACGTGAAAAGTCAAGCGAAAGGGGGTTCAATTCGTGCCTGTGCCGCGCAAACTCCTACCGGGTCCCTGTGTGTTGTTCTCGTTTTCTCCCGTGTTCCATCATCCTTTTCAGCTTTCTTTGCTTCTACGCCATTGTTTCTTCATTCTCCAGGTCCGCTGTATAACATTCACTCATTCACTCACTCGGCAGCTCAGCTTCAATCAAACACATCACCTTCCTTCTGCACGATCTGTTCATAATCACTGAGCAACTCTCCTTGAAATTTGACTGACATATATATTTACCTCAACTTCTTTCAGTTGAATAGTCATGCATGGTATCTTTTCTTTCCCCCCTTGTCTTGACTATGCGGTCCTGATATTGACTTGTATCGTACGGCTCGTACTTTATCGTTTGGATAGTTGAGTTTGATCTCTACTTAGTTGATAACATGATAGTATCGGATTGAGATAGCTTGCTATGCAGAGCAGATATTAGTCGGGTCGGTGATTTCAGATCTACATAGCCCGAGGATGATCATTTCCTCTGATTCAGGATACATTACACATCTAGAAACTCGGGCCAACACCAACTTGCAAAGATGGAGTCCTCAAAGGCTTCGACAATTCGGATCCAATTGAGAGCAACACATACTCGATGCAACTCTACATCAGCTTAGGAGGGATCATCTTGACCTTGGACGCCAAACCTCCCGAACACCAAATCCCCGACACCATTTATCCAGTAGCGGCAACTGTCTTTGAGAAGGGGCACAAGGGCCAAAAATCAACTTCCAGCCCAACACCCTCTCATTTGAAGCTGGTCAAATTCTCGAGAGGGGAAAATGCCTTCCAAGTTCTTTCTGGCCCTGCACAACGGTTTTTACGATTCAACGTATTGGATTTTCGTGACGAATGATCGAACTTTATTTTAATGTCAAAGTTGGTTACAAATGTATTGATGATATTCCTCGCTTGGTTTTACTCCCCCTAAACATTATCAGTTTTTCCGCGTTTCTATCTTACCTATGAAGGCCGGAGTTATAATTGCACCCTACCGGCTATGCAGTCTTTCCAATGCCTCCTATAATTCCTGATATACACCACACTAACTCTTTATTGATATAAGAACGTTTACATTCGTCCGGGAAGATGAATCTCGCCCTTCACCCTTCCTTCTCGTTCCTTCGACCGTCGGCATTCTCGAAAGTAAGTTAACAAATAACGATTCCCTTGCTTTTTGCCAGGTCAGAACAATGCTAATGTCTACTCTGGTAGCCGACTCAAAGAAAAGATACCGCATTTATGATGTTCACATCAAACTTTTGGAGTAAGCACTCTAGGCATGTGGATGATCATACGCCCGGAAAGAAGAAATCTTGCACCTTTTGATACATGTCTTGCAAATGACCAAGCGAAGAAATTATTACACCGCAAAGTTTTGATGGCAGAGCTGCTGCATATCGTTTCTATGCAAATTTGGCATTGAAAAGTTTAAAGAAGGTCATATAGAAAATCGAATATCAACCTATGTATCGTGAATGTGCAATGGATCAAGCAGCATGGGCATAAAGCCCACAGGTCCGCACAAACTTCTTGTCCTGGAAGTAAAAAGGCCATTCGTTGCCGTAGAGAGCTCTCCATGGTAGAAGGGATATTGCGAGCACAGGGCTTTCTAAAGGTAAGTGGGAGCGTGTACTTGGATTGCTTTGAGCTTTGAAGATTATGATTCTAAGTGGCTTCGTGTTATTACACTAGCTCCTAGGTTCATCGCCCACATATGATACGCTCCAACAGCGGCAGAGTTCCCATGTCACGGTACCCGTTGTAGCCCTTTAAAGGGCCGAGTAGAGAGTCCAGTGTTCGCGCGTTATTGAAGGAGTGATAAAATAAGGAATTAAGTCATGTCGAGCCATATTTTAAGCATTGGCCATTTTAATAAAATATTCCTTTAATATCATCTAATTGTCTGATATGGTGGTTTAGAACGCTGCTGGATCACAGCATCTTCAGTTGTTAGAGTCCAGCCCAGGGGTTCAACTGGGGCTCAACTTTTCTTTGTATTTTGATAGTGTTTCAAGGCCATACACTAATCCCGATCGACCACATCCTTGATTGCGCGGGCTACATATGCCACGTTGTTTTCATTCAACCCGCTCAAGCTCATTCGCCCATTCTCCAACATGTAGACATGATGAACCTCTTTCAGTCGATGGACCTGGGTCTTCGACAAACCGGTATAACTGAACATTCCAATCTGGCGCTCGATATGATCCCAGTTACCTTGCACACCAATATTCTCCAGTTCTAACTTTAATGACATCCTCACCCGCTGGATTCGTGACGCCATGGTTTTCACATCTTCTTCCCACTTCGAGCGAAGCTCCAGGTCTGTCAGGATAATGTGCACACAACGCTCGCCAAAAAGAGAAGGACAGGATATCTCCGCTCGGATCAGTCGAACTAGGTGTGTATATGCACCCTGAGGTGAAACGGAAGGTGGGGTGACAAGATGTAATGCTCCGATTCGCTCACCGTACAGTCCAAAATTCTTCGAAAAAGACTGGCAGACAATCATGCCTGCCGGAGTAGCCGATATTGGTAAGGAGGCGTCTCCGAAAAAAGTCGAGTAGAAGTATCGAATAGCCCAGGCGTCAGCATCCAGATCGCCTGACGCAAAGCCTTGATATGCACTATCAAAAACCACAAAGAGACGTTTTTTTGCAACAATGTCCGCGATTTTCTTCCATTGTGTATGTGTCGGGTCAATGCCTGTTGGGTTATGGGCACAAGCGTGTAAGATCACAACGTCGTTTTCTTCTGCGGAGTTTTCTAGCTCGGCGATCATGCCGTCGAAGTTGAGTGACCGCGTTAAGGGGTCATAATAGGGGTATAGCTTGCGCTTGATATCCGGCCCGGCAGTCTCCCAGATAAGATGATGATTGTCCCAAGTGGGATCGGAAATAAATACATTTTTGGGGCGCAGATAGCGAGCACAGAATAGCGCAGCAAGGTGGTTCGCGCCTGTTCCAGCGACTGTTTGTACGCTGGTTATATTTTCGTTCTGGGCCAATTGAGGACTGAAAAGCAAGTTCCGAGCCTCTTTGGTGAATTCAGCGGCTCCTGGTATTGGAAGATACTCGTGGTTGAGATGTTGCCTGTGCAGGAACTCCTCTGCCTGTAATAATACTGTGAGATGGCGCCCAGCAAAATTTATTGGCTATACCTACACTTCGAACACTGGGCAAAATCCAAGGCTGGCATTGTTCATCGCGGTAGACCCCTTGCCCGAGATTGACCTTTTCCGGGAATGTATCGAGATTGTAGGCCTCCGTCAACGCAAATGACTCGGCCAACGGAAGGACGCGTAGATCGCTGAGAATTGACGAATGTGTCATTGCAAAAAGAAAAAAGTAAAAGTCAACGTTGTGTGATTCCGAATCTCCCAAGACAGAAGAAGAGTGGTATAGAGAAATAATTTATCCCAATTGAAACTACGTGCCTTGGGGGTTAAATGTTATCTCATCTCGGCAAGATGCTCCTGTTGCCGACTTCGTAGATCGGCAACTCGTGGACGTTCGGCATACGCCTTTTACTCATATCATCCATGAAGACAGTGCTCTATAATCCGCTTGTACACCTGAACACTCTCAATAAGCTCCCCAATCTCGATACTCTCGTTATCTCCGTGAGCAACCAAGATAGAACCCGGTCCATAGAGATACTTCTTATGTTCTCCCTTCAACCGCGGAGCATCAGTCCCGAATGCGACAGGCATCGTGCCCATACCCGGTACATCGTGATCTAAGTACAGCTCTGGGTACATGAATTTCTTATTCAGGCGGACATATTCATGCTCTGAAACGATAGCTTCCACTAATCGCTCGATCCCGGGTAAGTCGCTTGCAACTCGAACCGCACATAGTGCCGTGCATTCCGCCGCAAGGATATTGTATCCGACGCCCCCGGTGATTTGACCACAATGAAAGGTGGACGGTCCAATTATGTCTGATGATGGGTACGTTGTTCGCTCAAGCGCTGCCACAACAGCGGTCATCACGGAGATTGCGCTCCGCCCTCGCTGCGGATAGCCTGAGTGCGCTGGAACTCCCTCACTTGTGAGCTCAAAAACGAAGTGCCCTTTATGTCCCACTGCGAGTTTTCCTTCGGTCGGCTCGCCAAATATGACTGCCTCCCATGACAAGTTCATTGAGTTGGCCGCGATCATTCCCGGTCCACCCTTTTCCTCTCCTACGACAAAAAGGAGTGATACATCACTAGGCTGGACACGGTCTTCAACACGTAGCTCCTCCAGTGCGATAATTTGAGCGGCCAATGGGCCCTTATCATCGCATGCACCCCGTCCGTAAATTGTATTTGGCGTCAATCTCACAGGGATGTGCGGAGGAACGGTGTCCATGTGAGATGTGAGACAAATTCGTGTTTTGCGTGATGAGCCTAAGTAGGCGTAGACATTGGAACGGAGACTATCCGGACTGATTGGAATACGTTCAACCGTATAGCCTAAGCCCTGGAGATGCTGTTCAAGAAACAAACCGATGTCGTGTTCCTCGTTGCTGATAGATGGGATTTGCATGAGCTGCCCAAGCAGAGTGACGACCGCAGAAGCCATCATGAAATTCGATGTAGTTCATACGTGGAAGGTGATATTAGCCAAGGCAAATATTATATGTGCATAGATTGGACAATCAACGTAGACTCTTGAGCACTTGAGTGCTTTGATTAATCGGGCTGAGCAAGTTAAGCCGGCGACCCAGTAATCCGGCAGGCTCAGACATCAATCGGGTCAAAGAAACGCACTTGCAAATATGACGAGCCTACGGCTAAGATAGATCAGGCCGGGTACATTGCCCGAGTTCGGCGTTCTTACCGAGAGATCGAGATTACCTTCGGATGGGCCACCGATATCTTGAGATAGGCTTATCAAGTTCGAATATTCATGAGTAACGAAGATAAACCTGTCACGGGTAGAAGAAGGACTGAGAATAATACCATTCTTGAATTTAACAAAATCAGGCCGGACCAAACAAAAACTCGTCTCCTAGCTCGCACTCCAGGTCTCTTAAAGAGTCATCATGGGGGGTCATTCCGTCTGGCCATAAAAGGGCTTTATCTGCCAGAAATCTATCTATAAGAGGATGATCTAGGGGAACTCCGTCCACAAAGCCTAGGGCCCATCCATCGGCATCGTGAACCAGTTGCTCCTGTGGCGTTGTGCTTCCATTGGGAACTGCGGATACACGGGAGCTTGCTTCGTTAGCTTCTCTCATCTTTCCAATACTTGCTCGGGTACGTTGTAGGATCTCATAGTAGTCAAAGCTAGGAAGATTGCCATCTTCCTTCATAGCTCGGAGTATAGTGAAAGCATATGAGACGGCATCTGACATGCCCACGTTTGGGTCCATGACTGCAGACATGACCAAGATGAGAGTGGAGGAGAAAAGATAGTGCGCATCAAAGTATCCAAATGACGCTAGGGATCCTTCAACAAACAGCTTTGATAGGATGGAATTCGATGCCCGTGCGGCCTGCACACAGCTTTCTGCCAGGGCGAGGGTAGTAGGGGAAAAGACCCTGGGCGGGGCTTCGGCAGATGTAGCGCTCAGTGAGAAGCGATTCTTGAAAAGATATAATAGAATCGGACGGGTTGTCGAAATCACACATTGATTATAATGAAGATGAAGACTGGAAATGTTTCGAGGCAGATGCTCTTGGCGTAGTTGTAGCATTGATGGGAGTTCATCGTTCCATTTTCGCAGACTCAGAAGAATTCGATGCACCCTTTGTACAAAGGTTTCTGTAGTTCTTTGTGCGAGGCAATATACGTCATTAACTAGAATGAAGCTCATTAGTGATGCGGACGACGGCCTGAAGTGGAAAGGCACTTTTACGGATTTGCCCTGTGATTTTCGCCAGCTTAACGTTTGCGACTAGGTGGCTGGGATCGGTAAATTCCTCCAACTCGGCCGGAATAAGGCCTTCATTTGTTGGAAGCTCCACATCAATCACAGCATCACTTATAAGCAAAGGGTATCCGAGGTTGGAGCTGCATAGTCGGTCGAGCGTGTAAAGTGTCCACCAGACGCGCTTTCGGTGTTCACGATCCACCGGGCATAGCTTGGTATCTGTGGGCAGACTTCGATGAAGGCCCAGTCCAAGGGCCATTCTCAGAGCAATACCGCTATAGGTGTACGCTGTTTTGACACGTCCTAGAGCGTTTGAATAAAAACACTATGAAATAACCCGTCAGCAAAGCCGCCAATTTTTGGAGCGCGGAGAACCTTGGAACGTATCGACTTACAAAAAGAACCATGACTTCTACCTGTTCCACTGAAGGGGTTTCATATAGATCTTGCAATAGACCAACCGCACGCAGGAAGTAGTCTGTTCCCGGTACGCGTTGATCGGCCGTCCTTCGTTTTCGGTTCGAGTACATTTCACCCAGCGCTAGCAGTACAAAAAACTTGCACATCCATGCAGGGTTCCTGGGGATCTCCCCGGCACACGTTCGGTCCAGCGTGTCGAAAAAGGTTTTCTTCAGAATTAAATGGTAGTCGGTACCTATGAATCGAATGGCAACCTCCACCAATAAGCGAGCTTGTATTCGGTCAGGCAACGTCACCTCTGGGCGCATCAGCCGATGAAAAATATCGTGTTGGAAATATGTCGGAGATGCCCACGATAAGAGATCGGCATCTTTATCGACGCATTGGAGCAAGGTGTCCCCAAAGGCAACGCAGGAAGCCTCACCAATAAAGATGGGCTGTGAGGATGATCTGGCGGCAACGAACCCAGTCGGCGATTCAAGAAGAGGATTAGAAACATCAATATCTGGGGTCTGAGTGGAGGGCTGAACTGGATCTTGAGTAAGACATCTTGTCTCATCTAGCGCAGATGAAGCTTTTGACCGCTGCTTTTGGGCTCTCAAAGCTTTGACTTCTCCCTCTAGCTTTTTGATGTATCTAGGATCTCGATTTCATTAGCTTCCAGGCGTATTCGGAAGAGATTGAAATTGATAGCGTACGTCTCGGACACCGATATCTTTCGGTCTCGTGTAGGAAACTCGCATTGATCGCGATTTTGTGATATGCAGCATGATTGACAGGGCTGAGTACCCGAGCATTTAATCTTCTGTGAGTGACACCGTCGGCAACTATACCGAACCAAAATTTGTCAGCCTAGGAAGAGATAGGACTCGGGGGCATCTCACGCTACATAGATGCGCCTTTGCCGCTTGACTGAGGGGCCGTGTCTGGATGCCATGAGAATAGATGAAGCGGTGATGAAATGGAGAAGTCAAAGGCTGTTTGAAACAAAAACGGGTGCGTTATCTGTCGGGAACCAGATAAGAGTGCGGAGTAACGACCCACGCGTACCCACTGGAGTGCGGATTGCAACTGTCTGTCTTGACTTGGGATATTTCCTAGTTCACTGTACGCTGACAAGATCTTGATATTTAGTTCTCTCGCTGGATGACATATGCATTACTGTCAAGGAAAGGAAATCATTTGTATTGAGCTAGCTTCTATATGAGAGAGAGAGAGAGAAAGTGAAAGGAACATCAAACAGGTACGGAACAACGCCCTATCCACCTGAGGCAGAAACACTAACTAATTACAGAGAGTATCGGAAGAACACATCATAATCGCCTTTCTCCGGTCTTCTTTCCAGTACCTCACCTGCTTCTTCAGCCCGGCGAATTCTTTCTGCTCTTCTTCTGTTCACTACCGTCATCCCAGTCATCAACGAAGCGACCATCACCAATGCCACCACCGCAAGCCCCAGGCTGATTGAAAGTCCCTTTATATACCGCGGAGCAGATTCCGTGGTGAATATCTGCCCGACGGCGACACCCGCAGTGTTTCCGAAGCAGAGTGTCATACCGACCATCGTGGCCCGTTTGAAGTGGCGAGCCGTGTTGTCTTGAAGCCACATGAGCGACAAACCGGTTGTGGGATAAATGCCGAGTGCGACAACTAGAAGGGTTGAGTCCGAGAATGGCAAATGGAGTCAAATGGGATTCTAAACTTACCAAAACACGCGAAGAATCGGACGTTCAGGTTCTCCACCGAAATGAGAATCGAGTAACCGATGATCAGACATAGCAGGGGCCCGGCGAGGAACGGACCCCTGACATTGGCCCTGTCCGAACAATATGCAATCAGGAGGAACCACACCAGGCCAACCATGTAGATTGGGACTGTCATCAGATTTGCTCGTACGCCAGAGTGTCCCAACCCAGAAATGATTTTGGGTAGGAAAGTCGTGAATCCATAAAGAGAGATGTCCACGCTGAACTGGTAGATCCAAAACGCAAACCATTTAGGATCGGTGAGAGCACTTAGAGACTCAGCCCAACTGAATTCTTCATCCTGTCCCCAATGAGGATCATTGTCGTATCGGGCTTGAATCATGCTCTTTTCTTCAGCGCTTAGAAACCAGGCAGTGGTGGGATGTTTCGGGAACACGAAAAAGAAAATTGGCACGAGAACCAAAGTCATGGCACCTTCAACGGCAAACAGCCAGCGCCAGCCTTCCCACCCGTTAGGTCCGTGGACCTGCGTGAGCCCGTAAGCGAGAAGTCCACCAAACGCACTCGAAAAGGCACTAAATGCAAAGATCAAAGCAGAGCGTTTTCCTCGTTCACTCTTCTTGTATACTAGCGCAATGTATACGTTGATGCAGGGGATTAATCCAGCTTCGAAAAGGCCGATCAGTAGCCGACACGTATAAAGCCCTTGCCAGTTTTGAATGAAGGCTGAGAAGGTTAACATCTGAACATAGAGTTTTGAAAGCCATCTACATACCCATTCCAAGAGTTGTAAGCCCCCAGCAGAAGGCGCACGTTGATAACAATGGCTTAGGCCCGATGATCTTAAGAAGCACCGCAATCGGTCCCTCAAAGGGGACATAGGTTGCGTACCTGTTGGTAAAATATATCGTCAGGAATTATTCAAACATAGCGAGGTCAAAGGGCCAAGGGCTCGTACAGTAAAGTCGTAGCGGTTCCAAACTGATTCCCAACTAGGCCCAAGTCCTCTTGCAACCCAGCTGTATTCGCGTTACCGATATTGCTTCGGTCCAAGTTGGCCATCATGTAAAAAAGGCCCAACATTGCAATAGCAAAAAACTATGTTTGCATTAAAAATGTAAGCACTTGAGCCTGGATGCACATATGTGCATATGATGCCATCTTACATCAAATTTCCTCATCATCCTTCTTTCTTTGACTGGATCAATGTAGATCTCGGCTGAACCGACGCTTATGCCGGGCTCGTAGATGTTGGCCGCGTGGGCCTCTTTGATTGATTTTGTTTCCATTGGAGTGTTTAATGTTTGGCAAGGTGAAAAAGGGCCTTGTGTTTGTCCCTGGAGGTAACAATGAAGTTGCGAATTCCGACAGATTATGCTTTGATATATACGGCCAGTTGTACGATAATAAGCCCCTGAGGAGGACACTGGATTCCAGGGCTCCTTGGCCCAAGGCCCAGAAGGCCGAGATTATGTTTATCGAGACCATACGGCAGCTTTCGTATTATCATACAACTTTAATTCAACTGCTCACAAAGGTAAAGCTAATTGCTTATCTTGCTACGATCGGTTATATCGCAAGGTTGCCAGACCAATCGGCTTGCAGCTTCCAGGTCGACGGATCCAGTAACAAACCGACGCCGATCGTTTGCTGTTCTAACCCAAGCAGAAAAGAAATCGCCAGATCGACTGGGAGGAGCTTTGCATCTTACCTTTTTTTTCGAGAGACTAGGAAAAAAAAAAAAACGCTTGAATGAGCTGCTTTGAACAACACCGCGCAGCCGTCGGACTGTCCGTCATTACTTTGTTGGCTGCCTCGCTATGGGCCGTTTATCGCATTCAATCCGAGTCGGACCTCCCACTAGACATTTCAGCACGGATTGACAGTATTTTGAAAGATACACCATTAATTGATGGCCATAATGATTTACCTTACCTCCTTCGGATCGAACTTCAGAATAAGATCAATACCGACCGCTTCACATTCCGGCAAGGTGCGAACTCAAAGGAAATTTTGAAACATCACACATTGGCGATTTACTGACGGATAAATTCTGTACTTAGGACTCGCTAGTCACACTGATCTCAAGCGCCTGCGACAAGGCCGGGTCGGAGGGCAGTTCTGGTCTGTGTTCATGGAATGCCCCGACACGAAGCATGTAGACGACCCAAGTCACATCGTACGCGATACCCTTGAGCAAATTGATGTCGCTCGGCGCTTTATAGAAGCAACACCTGAGCTGAAGTTCTGTCCCACAGCTGCTTTGGCCGTGGAAGCTTTCAAAGCAGGCAAAGTAGCATCTATGCTGGGTGCAGAAGGGTTACACCAAACCGGCTCCTCCATCGCAGTTATTCGCCAATTGTGGGATCTGGGAGTGCGGTATATCACAGTCACTCATAACAGTGATAATGCCTACGCGACTGCAGCTGCTACGGTGACTGCTCTGGGAGTTGACTCTGATGCGGGACTGTCCTTATTCGGGGCGTCGGCTATCCATGAGATGAACCGGCTTGGTATGATGGTAGATTTATCCCATACGTCACATCAAACCATGAGACAAGTATTGGATATCACTCGATCGCCGGTGATTTTCAGTCATAGTACATGCTATGCCTTGGCAAATAATTTTCGAAATGCCCCTGATGATGTTATCAAGCGGTTGAAGACAAACGGCGGGGTCTTGATGGTGATGTTTGTGAAGAGGTTCTTGAACGCAACTCACCCAGAAAGTGCCGATGTCGAGACCGTGGTCGATCATATAATGCACATCGTCGAGTTAGCGGGTTGGGACCATGTCGGGATTGGAGGTGATTTTGATGGGACAGTCACTCTGGCGAATGGTATTCACTCAGTGGCGGATTACCCTAAATTAATCGAGGCTGTGATGCGAAGAGGAGCTACGGACAAGCAAATCAGGAAATTGATTGGCGAGAATATCCTGAGGTGAGTTTTCGATAAGTCACAAGAACCGACTGATTTCAGTCGAAGCAATGTGCAAAACATAGCGCTGACAGTAGGGGTAACTCAGAGTCTGGAGTCGGAACGAGCAAAATGCAGAGAAATTTGCGAGTGAGAAGCCAATAGAGGATGTCTGGGAAGGCCGTAGTTGGTCGAGATGGAACAATCCTTTGCCCAATATGATCCCAGGGAACCCTGATCGGATACAGGCGCATGACTATCCATAGGTGCTACTTGAAGCTACGCGGTTGCGCCAAGTCTGGTCAATAAACTCTCAGGATTTAGCCATACTCAGGACCATAGAATAGGCCACCGTAAGTTGGTTTAAAGAGCGAGTCATAGTGCCAGTGTACTCGTTTAACTACTGGACTTACCACACGGTCAACTTCGAGTCCATTATTGGAAACAGTGTTCTTGCGAGACAGTTTGATAGCCGAAACATCTCTCTTAATGCATGAAGCATCGTAATTTGATTGCGGGGACTATTAAATCTATCGAAAGCTATATCATATCCATAATCTCAATACCCCCTGCAAGTGCTGGGATTTGGTCATTTGCCTCGTGTCTCTCAGTTGCCCACGGCCGTCGCATTCCTCTCAGCCAAACTACCCTGCGTCCGGAACAATGACGATCCAGGGGAAAACTTTTCATGAATCCTGAAAATATCCTTGAACACCTCATCTTTTTTGTGTGGATCTCTTCCATAGCCACCACCTCCAGGTGTATGAACGATGATATGATCGCCAGTATTCATGGGTGCCGTTGCTTTGCCACCCAAGCTGATTGTTCTGCTCGTTCCATCGGGATACTTTCTCAGCCATAGGTTCACTCCACGCTGGCCTTCTTCACCCCCTGCCATGCCATATGGAGGGACAACACGTCTCTCAGATAGAATGGAGACCTGCATAGGTAATCGAAACTCGATGTCGCGGATACAACCATCGCCACCACGATGCCGACCGGCACCGCCACTTCCTTTGCGGATAGAGAACTCGTGGAGAATGACCGGGTATCGCCGTTCAAAGATTTCAGGATCGGAAATGCGGGTATTGGTTATATGTGTGTGCACGCCACTTTCACCATCCCAGTCCGCACCAGCACCGGATCCACCAGCGATGGTCTCATAGTATCCGAACCCTTTGATTACTTCGCCAGTGACTGGATTTGTGCCACCATAGCCAAATGTGAGATTGTTACATGTCCCTTGTGATGCGGCAGCTGCACGGAAGGCTTTGAAGATCAAATCGACAATGCGTTGTGATGTTTCCACATTTGATCCCACGGTTGCTGCTTTTAGCGAAGGCGATAGGAGTGTATTAGGTGGGCATATGAGCTTGATAGGCTTCAGACAGCCTTGGTTGAGAGGGATATCTGATGAGATCATTGATCGAAGACAGTACTATACGGTTTGGTTAGAACGACTTGCTCGTATTCAAAGCTTTAATGCCTCGGACAAAAGTTTGCACTTACCATGATCCCAGAATACATGATTGCTGGTGGACAGTTCAAATTCCCGAAATGCTCAGGCCCAGTACCTGTGAAGTCGAATACTGCATCGCCCGTCTCTTGGTCGATCGTGATCTTCAATGCGAGAGGCGTCCCATCATCGATGTAATCGACAGCTTCCAGAGGTTGTCCTTCAAATCGCTGCGCGATGATCTTGAGCAACCCACGCGTAGACTGGCTGGCATTCTCCTGGATTGCTTTCATATAGAACTCAACTACTGGCCAAGTATATTCCTTGATCAAGGACTGAATCAAATGAATGCCCTTGTTATTTGATGCGATCGCAGCTTGAAGATCAGCAATATTGTCGCGCAGTGTGCGAGTGCCACTCGAACCCGGATATGAAGCTGGGATATCAACCAGGACCTCGAGAAGGCCCGGCTCATCAAAGACCCCTTCTTTCACAATCTTAAAGGACTCAACTGCCGCACCTTCCTGCCAAAGCTCTGTTGAATTAGGGGGCATGGAACCCGGCTGAATGCCGCCAATATCTGCATGGTGCCCTCTGTTGGCGACGAAAAATAGGATTTTTGTCGGGTTTTTATCATCATCAAAGACGGGTGTAGTCACTGTCAGGTCTGGCAGATGTGTACCACCAGCGCTAGGGTGGTTGCTGAGAATAACGTCGCCGGGTTTCAACTCTCCGGGTCCGTATCGGCGCGCTTGGTATGCGATGGCATAGCTCATAGAGCCTAGGTGCCCAGGAATATGAGGGGCGTTTGCGACGAGACTGCCCTCACCAGAAAAGATGGCACACGAATAGTCCAATCGCTCCTTGATGTTCACCGAAACTGAGGTTTTTTGCATGGTCTGGCCCATTTGCTCGGCAACACTCATGAATCGATGTCCGAACACGCTGAGCTGGACAGGATCCACCGCATCGGTGCTGATCTCCGGCTTTTCTATTCCAGAGATCTCAATCACCACATGTTCAGGCAAGATGACAGCTTCACTAGCAGGATCCACAACAATTGTTTGGGTTTTGTCGATGACCATAGCCGGTCCGCTGATTCGCGTACCAATGGATAGATCCTTGAGTGAATAAAGCCCGATATCAATCCAGCCGGTTTGCTCGAAATAGACCTTGATATTCCTCTCGGGAGCGACCGGGGTGGCAGGGGGCGAGTCTGCCAGTTTCTTCATTTCCGCGCAAACGCTAGAAAGGGCGACATCCATACCCTTTCCAATACTCCGCACGCGAACATCATCAATCAGGATCTCCCGAGGCTGCGTGAATCCGAATTCTTGTTGATGGCGAGCGGCGAAAGCTTCACCAAACTCTTCAAATTTGACTGGTCGGGGTATCATCAAGGCTGTGTCACTGCCCTGGTATCTCATATTGAGGAATAACTCATGGTAGATTTGCGGCTTTGAAAATCCTTGGGAAACAAGTCCTGCAACACCCGCATCTTTCAATCTCTCAAACCTTTCTTGAAGTTTGGGGATATTATCAGCAGTGAAGGCAGCAGCTTCGGGCTCTTGGTTCTCAACCACTACATCCGCAAGAGCCATTCCGTAGGCAGATAGAATACTCGAGTATCTCGGGATCAGGGCTTGTCGGATACCGAGATCTCGCGCAATCGCAACCGCATGCTGACCACCGGCTCCACCAAAGCAGCATAGATTGTGTGCAGCGGTCTCAAACCCTCGGCCTTCACTCAATGTTCGAATAGGGCGAGTCATGGTTGCATTTGCGATTGAGAGGAAACCCACTGCAACCTCTTCTGCAGTCAGCTGAGACAGTCCATCTTTCTCTGCGTTGATGGTGGCCGCCAAGGAAGAAAATTTTTCCTTCACGATAGCTATATCTAGGGGTCGAGGGAAGTAGTCGGGTATGATTCGCCCAAGGAAGAGATTAGCATCGGTCACGGTCAAAGGACCCCCTCGCCCGTAGCATGCCGGGCCAGGATGAGCGCCTGCGCTATGAGGGCCGACTTTGAACAGGCCGTTCTCCCAGAAGAGCATCGATCCACCCCCTGCAGCGACAGTGTTGATATCTAGCTGTGGTGTCTGGATAGTGACTTGCGCAATTGTACTTTCGAATATATGTTCTAGGGCCCCAGCATACCGAGCGACATCGGTACTTGTACCACCCACTGCGTAGTGTTAGTAGTGGTTCAAATGCAGGATGGTTATCCTGGTATGTAAAAGTCAGAACTTACTGTCGAACGCCAGTATCGGTGTCTTGTCTTCGGCATCATAGCACGTCCTGGACATACCAACCACACCACCAGCTGGCCCACTGAGTACTCCACGCAAACCAGAAAAATTTTCGATAGATGTAAGTCCTCCATCAGACTGGTTGACAAACACCTTCTTGGCATTTTCATCTCTGAGTTCACCTTGGAATCCCTTCCGGAATCCCTCCAAGTACTTTTGAGTCACCGGTGAAAGATAGGCATCCGCAACGGCCGATTGACTGCGTGGTATCAACTTTGCCATTGCTTGCAGCTCTGAGGAAACGGCTACTTTGAACCCAATCTCCCGAGCTACGGCAGCTACAGCAAGCTCGTGCTTTTGGAAGGTATAGGAGTGCATCAGGGCTACAGCTACAGAGCGATAGCCCTGGTTCCAAAGCACGTAGAGGTCACTCCGAACGGCGTCCAGATCTGGCGTCTTTAATATCCGCACCGCTTCTCCTGTTAGACCCATGTGCAAATCTGAATCAGAATTGACATCAATGGGCTTAGGATCTGGGTCTTCTGAAAAACCTTCGATGGTGACTCGCTCATCGACTTCCACGACCGTCTCGTAAAGCTGGGCAAGACGTCGAACTGATAGATCGAAAATGTTGGGGCGAGCCTGGTTGCCGATTTTAAGTAGGTCGCGGAAGCCCTTCGTAATCAACAGGGCGACTTGCTCGCCTTTTCGCTCAAGCAGGGCATTTGTAGCAACCGTGGTGCCCATCCGGATAGACTCAACGGGAGTCAGATCTAGAAGGGTCCCTGGAGGCACCGGAGAGCCATTTGCAATTTCCAGAATCTGTCGAATACATTCTGTGGGTGCGTCATCGTATTCATCGGGAGATTCGGATAGGACTTTGAAGATGACATCGGAGGCATGTCCTGGGATTTGAGCCCAGGCGTCGGTAAAAGTGCCCCCTCGGTCGATAGCAATCCGGATCCCAGCTTTCGTCATCTTGTGTTCGTATTATCAGGTTGTAAAAGTCAGTGGTTCCAACAGCAGTTATGTGACGAACAACCGCTGTTTATAATGGCCGAGTACCGACCAAGGGGCACGAAGATTGCGACTACTCCGCATTTCGAATCTCGGAATAAAAGCCGCCAGCCAGTGGCTTGCACTGTAAGAGCCGATCAAGTGCAGTGTGTAATCGTAGATCCACACGGCTGGCGTAGTTGAGGGCCGGGACAGCCAGGATCCTCGACCGGCAAGTCCAGCATGAAGCCGGCCCCACGCAGATTTGTGATAACGCCGATAAAATGCCATGCAGGCATATCAGCAGAGATAAACATGCCGTACCTTATCCATTCGTGTGTGTAAAAAAGAAAATCACACCTTCTTTGCCGGACTTGAACGCGAATTATGGCGGAAATCCCTACCGTCCTGCTGGTCGAATCTAGCGTCCAGCAAATCGACCATGTTGGACGCCAGACTCTCTCCGAAAAAGTGTCAATTCTAAGATATGACTGTGCTTCCGTCGATGATTTTGTCGCTCGCCTGCAACCTGGCGGTCTGTATAGCAACATCTGCGCCATTGTCCGCACCGGTTGGCTGAAAGCAGGGCCATACGCATCTCATCGCCTGTTCACCAGCGAAATCATCCCACACTTTCCTTCTAGCCTTAAACTCATCTGCTGTAGCGGACACGGATATGATGCAGCAGATATCGACGCATTAACCAACCGGGGGATCTGGTTCTGTAACACGCCAAATGCATGCACGGAGGCCGTCGCGAACACTGGACTCATGTTGGTGCTGGAGACATTCCGCTACCTGAGCTTTGCACAGTGGTGTGCAAGGTACGATTGGCAGAAGAGTCGAGAGCTGGGCTTGAAGGCAGTCGATCCAGCCGGGATGGTGTTGGGTGTGGTCGGTCTGGGTGACATTGGGCTTGCGATTGCCGAAAAGTGCCAAAAGGCCCTGGGGATGGAAATTGCATATCACGGCCCGAAAAGGAAAGTGGAAGCAGAAGCGAGGCTGGGAGGTGGTGCGCAGTACTATGCTGATCTGACAGCCATGACTTCAGCTGTTGATTGCATTGTTATTGCTGCACCTTACACCCAGAGTACGCACCATCTCCTGTCCCACAAACAGTTCCAGATGACCAAAGGCACTGGCCTCCGAGTGGTGAATATTGCTCGTGGCAAAATGATCGATGAAGATGCCTTGGTATTGGCTCTCGAGGCGGGCAAAGTGGTTGGCGTAGGACTTGATGTGCACGAAAATGAACCAGCGGTACACGAGAAACTGAGAGAGAACTGGATGGTGACTTTGCTGCCTCATATCGGAGTTTGTTCCAGGACGAGTTGGGCCAATATTGAAAGACAAAATTGGGACAATCTAGAATCGTTCGTACGGACCGGAAAGCCCGCATACCCCGTGAACATGATTAAAGGACCCTATCCTATGTTACAACTCATGAAAGGTTCATGCAGTATTTAGGAGAATACGAAAATGAAGAAGAAACTAACTAAGTGCTCTTCGTACGCCGTACTTCAACTAGTTAGGCCGTCTGTGCGGTCAGCGCGCCGGCCTTTGGGATTCTCACCCAGTAGTTCTCACCCCGATCCTCACCCTGTATATTGCGCACTTATCCCACCTGGGTTGCGCGACGCTAAAGCGGCCCTCGCCCTATACTCACCCGGGCGATACCAACTAGACTGGCTATCCTAATCAAAGGATACATATCCTTTTCACACTAACTCTAGTACATACGACCACAGGGTGTGGAGAACAGGGCTTCCCGTCCGCTCAGCCGTACTTAAGCCACACGCCGGTAAGTTAGTAGTTAGGTGGGTGACCACTAGCGAATCCTTACTGTTGTATGTTTTTTTTTTCCCCCTTGTTAAAAGAAGGGCTAAAGTAGGATCTTGACAAGGTAAAATTCTCTCACAGACCGTACATGGGCTTATTTTGATTCCCCTTTGTCGACTGTCGTTGGTGACCGAACTAATCGTGCGAATTTGGCACGAAAGTTCACACCCGCCAAAGGGAACCAGTCTAGGGAACGAAGAGAGGAGAATCATGTGCGTTGAAACATTGTGGAATGAAAACAGGAAATAATAAACAAGACGCTATCATTAAGTTATTTCCTATCTGAGGTTATGCGGGCGAAGGACACGAATGGAGATCACATAATTAGGGATTGAATGAACTACAGTTTCAACGCAATCCCTGGTTATGAGTTATATAGTCTTGTGGTAAGGCAAAATTGTTCGACTTTTCTCCTAAAGCCCATTATCAACACGGTTGTATAAGTATAAAATATCCCCGAGTTGATAATCTTACCCGACAAAGTAATATGCCCACCCAACTACTCGGAATCGCGGTATTCCTATCGTTCAATGCTGGTGTAGATGGCAAATTACTAGGACGCTCCATAGAAATACAGATAGCAAAGTCTATAGTTAGAGTAGTTATGCCTGGGGGGATATATAGGTACCAAATCTCATTGGGCGAGAGGGAAAACTTACAGATATAGATACTTTCTTAGGTCACCTAGGTATCGAAGAAGTATTCAAGGTGTTTGGTGGGAGGCAGCAGACTAAATTAGTCCAAACTCAACTTTCCAGCCTAGTCCACAAATATTTACATCAGCGACAGAGTTACATTATTAGTATAGGCGGTAGTAGTAGAAGCAGTGGACCCGAACCAAACTAGAAAACGCAAGCTGATCAAGGTAAGCCAAGCCAAAGTTGTAACAATGGCGCAGAAGTCCAGGGACCGCCTAGAGTAGAACAGAATGTAATAGAATGGAACCATTGACACCGTTTGTGATTGTATGATAGGATAGATAAAGTGCGTAGTGGACACAGACGCAGACGTAGGCATCAAACAACAAAGATACAATAGTAGCCGGAGCAGCCTTAGCAGCAAAGGTGGCAGTCAGAATAAAAATATAGAAGCAAGGAGGTATTAACCCTGGAAAAAGGAATAGAGGAATAGGAATCGGAAATAGGAATAAAGAATAAAAGTAGAAAGAATAACCCTTTTTGGTTGTAGGGTTGTTTGTTGCATCACATCGTAAGGAATAAAAGAACGCCGCCACCATCCCAAACAATAACAATATCAGATAGCCGACCCGGAGAAGGAAAGTAGAACAAGCGAAACAAAACAAGACAAAAACAATAGACAAGATACCAGACCAGATCATCCAGACCATCCAGACCAAACCAGAAGCCACAAGAGCCACACCCAAACCTAGCGAATCCAACAAGGGGAAAAAAGCAAAAGGCCATATCCATATAGACAAAGACAGAACAAAACAGACAAGAGTACAGCCGCGGTTCAAGTACATGTAGCTGCAGTAACATAAACGGCGTTTTCCTCCCAAAACCATCAGAGAAACCGGACAAAAGCGGGAAACAGAATCAGAACAGGATAGTAGAGTAGAAAAAAAGCGTAAAGGGGTCTATCTCCAAAAAAAAAACAAGCAGAAGGAAACGCAAATTCAGCAAAGGGTAACTCGAAAAGACAAATACCACCCCGACTCCCGGGCTCCATGGCCATGAGCAACACCAAAGACACTAGCAAAGAGATCAAAGATCAAATTAGATTTGCGGCTGGGCCGGCGCGGTGGTCGTCCATGTCGACAGGGGTTGTGTAGCAGCGTAGTGAGGATGGTTGACTGGCGTGGCTGCACTGACATAATACTGGGAGCGATCCGCAGCGTAGTAAGGATGAATGGGATTCGAGTCGCGCCTTGGGACTGAAGGGTCAAGGCCTGGGACGCCGCGTGGCTCGAGGGGATGTGGGTTTTCGAGCTGACCGGAGAGACTGAAACTACCGCGGGAGAAGGTTGCTGGGGTTGAAGGGTCCATTGGGGAGGTGGCATCTGTGGCGACGCTGCGGGAGGAAATAGAGGAGTTGCGGTATGCGGAGGGGCTGTGGTCTGAGGTTGATCTGTTGCGGTCGCTGAGCGAGCTCGGAATAGCGGTATTGATGCCACCTGGGATGGAGGAGGAGAGAGCGCTGTGGCCGCTCATCGAGTCCATGCTGCCGCCGTAGGGCCCGGCGCGGAAGGCGTGGTAGTCGTCGACCTTGGGCATGGCGGTCGGGCCTGGAGCGGGTAAGTATGGGTTTGGTGCTGGTTGCCCTGGCATGGAGCCACCCATGGAATATCCGGGGATCGGGCCAGGAGCAGCTTGTGGTGGGTGTGTCGCAGCGTATTGGGCGTGCATGTAGAAGTCTGTGGACGGAGCGGGCATGGCGTAGCTGGGCGGGGCCATCATCTGTGGGCGATATCCATACAGTGCAGCGTGGGAGGGATCGTGAGCGCTTTCCAAGGCACCGGTCTCCAAGTCGTCAATCGGGGCACGGAAGCTCTGTTTCTGGGTGAGTTCGACGCGGGGACGGATGTATCGCAGGGATTCCACCATCGAGGGTGGGTTGAGGATACCGCGCATAACGTCCTCGACACTGTAGTAGGAGACCAGATGGTGGGTCACACCCATGACGGTCACGCTCATTGTCTTCTTCACCAAGCCCGAGTCCTTAAAGCCGTACGAGTCGACCAGTGACCCGACCAATGCCCGTTCAACCTCGGACTGATGGGGACGGTCTGCGAACTGGCCGGAGGTAGAGGAAGTCGGGGAATAGCCTTGGCCGCCGTTGCTGTCGTGTCGCGGATAGGGCTCCCCAGGGCGGGCGGGCATAGGTCGTCGAGTAGCCTTCTTCATTGCGCGCTTCTTCTCGCCAGGTGGGAAGGGCTTGTCCAGTTCCCGATAGACGAGGAAGTTGCCCAGAATGCGACTGGGACTCCAGGTGACGCCATCAGTCCAGCGTTTGATTCCAGATGCATTTTCCTCATAGATGAAGACACTCCCACTGCGCACAAGGTGGCTCCGTTCCCGATCGTGTGGGCGACGTGGGACATGATGCAGGACACCGGTCAAACACGCCTCAAAAAGGATCAGAGCATCTTGAGTGGTTGCGACATAGCCGGTGAAAGTGGGCTCCAACACGGCAGTGCCGTTCACCATGATGAGAGAGTGTGAATAACAAGAAGTGACCTCCCCGGGAGTTTTAAAAAAGGAAAAAAGAATTAAGCTAAGAGATCGACCAGGGTATGGAGAAGGAGGAGGTTTTGAGTTGGGACCCCTCAGTTGGAGAATTGCCAGGGATCGACGGGCACGGGCCCCAGTCAGCACAGGTTGCACCGATCTGATGATTAAGCTACCACGGTTCCAGGGTATTTGCCCAGGTGACAGTATCATAGAAGAAAAAGAATATTAGATAGGATAGGATATGAGTAAAATACTAGAATATTAAGAGTAGAATATTATTAAAGGATCTTAGGATTAGCTGAGCTCACTAGACAGGGGTAATCTACTGTATAACTAGTCTACTTCCACGCAGGCGGAATTCGGGGGAGCGGAGAAATACGGAGTGGAAAATAACCTCCGTATAATATTAATTAAAAGAATTAAAGAATTACAGATTAAGTAATAAAAGATTAAAAGATTTAAAGAATAAAGAATAAAAGAAAAGATTAACGAAATAAAGATAGAATTGAGTATAATTAATGGCTTAATGGCCTAGATGAAGTGCTAGCGTAATTGAAATTGAATCGGCGGGTGGAGCCATGGTTGACTGTCGGAGGTTCCTTGGTTCCGGTACAGTCAAGTAGCTTCGGCCACACGAATAACGGACAATATACTGAAGTCTACCTTGCATATTCAGTATGGCTGAGAGAACTAACTAGCATACTGGTACAGTGTATACTGACAGTGAGTACTCAAAGTACTCTGTCCTCTGGCTTCGTACTCTTGACTCCCTACTCTAAGGTCTTATTGGTCCACTGATCCCCCGTGGTTTCCCCAATACCGAACTATTGAAATCTATCTCCACTGGGTCCAACGGCATACGATCCTCTATATACGGTGGGCCTCGTGTCCGGTGATTTCCCACACTCCCCGTAGAGATGACATCTCAATCTCAATCTCAGTACCCATAAACATGCCTCATTGCCTCTCCAATCAGCTCCAATGGATCTATAGTACCGGTTGGGGAATACCACGCGCTGTAAGGTTAGGTTTCAGGGTGGGAGAGTTTTCGGTAACTTCAAGAATTTACGTTACAAAGGGGAAGAGGGTCCCGTACCTCTCCCAATATTGCAAGGGGAAAGGTTCGCGGGAGATCCCCAGCAGATCCAGCAGAGCTTACATGAGTTAGGAAAGCGGTACTTTCGCAATTACCTTTACCACTTGTATCTTTCCACACATGTGGCCATGCACCCCAGCCGTGAAGGATTCAGGGATCGGCACTCGTTTGAGATAGACGGGCTATCATTGGTGTACCTGTGAATGAAATCATTGAGGAATATAGCGGAGGACTGTCCTCCGAGTTTCAAGCCGATTAGCAGGTCCCAGAGGCTTGGGCGAACAGGAGACGATCGCAGTTGGCGCACGCTTGTTGAAACTCAATTGGCGCGAATGACAGATGTCATAAGAAAGTATCATAGTATCATATGTATATGACGCATGTGATGTGTCCAATGCTATAATCACCGAGACCACATTTAGGCAAGTAAGAAGGAAAAGAAAGAAAAGAATAAAAAAGATAACTGGCCCCATACGTCCGCCCGGTGTGAGAATGATCACCCAGATCATCCAACCTGGCAAATGGTAAATGAAAATGAGGATCCAGCCATAAGCCAAGAACCAGAAAACTCGAGTCTGGACCAAGATAACACTCTGCACAGCCCATCACAGGCCAAGCCTCTAAGCGCGTGAAAGCGGGGAGTACACGAATGGGCTCCGTACGAGAAATAGCGCGAATTGTCCCAAAGAGCCACAAACGAAAAAAAGGGAAAAACAGCCAATAAACGCCGAAAGGCAAAAAGTAAAGTAAAGGTGCCAACCTAATTACCCCACAATTCGCTCCGTTAGCAAATCACCGTATAACCTCCGAACCGGATGCATTCCCCAGCGGACGTGGGTGGCTTGGTTCAGTGTTTAGGTCCCTCCGGATATCCTATCAGACGATCACCAACAGTAGCCAATGATGTTATATTATTACTTCTGTCGTCAATTCCCGTGTCGATCTCTGCTATTCGCTCGCACTAAATACCCACATCCACGGTGCACCCGTACCAGACACTCGGGGCAGGCATCCGTGCGACAGATGAGACAACGGGCGCATATAGTGTCCGAAATGGGTAGGTGAGTAACGATTCCCCACGTTAATATTAAAGTATTAGTGTCAGGTGTCAGTTTGTGTCAATTTTAGTAGGGTAAGGTTAAGGTGAAGAAAACAGTTGAGAGTTTATCTGGGATTCCTCCCCTGGTACTGGGAAATGGGGACCAGCAGGGGATACGAAGATCGTTGAGCAATATATCATTTCGGGTCTAGACAGAAAAACCAAAGGAACACTAAATCGACTAGTTCCGGTGGCGTTGGCACTATACTTGTCTGGGTCGAACTAAGAAATCCCGCAACTTTCAAGGGTCTGCGTGAGCACTAAGGGGTGATCATCATTAGGGAACTTGGCGTGAGAAGTGAAGATCCGGTTTGGATCACCGACTTTATTCTTTATTCGTTACGGCTCCGTATTATTTGACTTCGACTTTGGCTCTTCACCCGATACTATAATGCTTGACTTTTGACTATTCAATATTGACCATTGTAATTGTACTGTAGCAAGTAACATTGTACTGTAAATAGTAGTGAATAGCACGTCCACGTCCACGTCCACATCCATGCACCATGCACTTCAATGTACAGTAGCATATGCACAGCCAAAACCCAGGATGCGCCGTGCCATCCACATCCACACCTACCATCCCTACACATCCTCGCACAGAAACGACAAAATCCATCCAGCAAGCAAAAGAAATCAAGACACATGTACCGGCTGTACTGTACTACCTCCCTAATCCGTCCACAACCCCGAAGACCGTTTTTAATCCTGACCAACAACAACATCGCAATTGCCAGCCCCTGGGGCTAGCCTGACTGCCTGGCTCCCCCTATCTTCTCCGGATACTGATACCTCTCTCGGCAAGGTGCCGCTCGATGCTTAGGGGCGTCTATGCCTGACGGGCAATCATTTCGGACTGGGGATCCTGCGATGCTTACATATCGGGACCCATCAGTTACGGTAACTTAACACTAATTCAACGAAGTAAGTTATGGGGGTGGAGAGGGCCATTCCGTCTTTCGCTGTCAGCCTCAGGAGGGTCGGGGGGTGAGATCATGATCATCGCGATCGTCTAATTATTCCGTTCTTGGTTTTAGTTGGGTGGCCCCGACTGTCTGACCACGCTTGTCTGTGCGATAGGAGGCAAGGCTCAGACACATAGCTGGTCCGCCTCTCTGTATTTTGTGTCTGTTTTTTTCAAGGCAAAAAGGCAAAAGGCAGCAGGCAACAGGCACAGACAACGAAATAATAAGTTGCATGTAGGTTAAGAGGCTAAGACATGAGTCCAAAGTTCTAGCGCGGACTTCTCTTGTACCTATCAGTTATGGTTATAGTTCGCGACTGCAATGCTCCTATAGTAAGAAAATCCTAGTCAACGGAGTGTTCTCTGCCCCTCGTATACTCCGCAAAGACTAGTCCACACCCTCAAACCTCTCCCAACACATTCCCAACATCCCGAGACCCTCGTGTTAAACTACCCGATCGGGTGGAAAGAATGGTCCTCATGATTCACGGTGCCACTCCAGTAATAGTTATAGTTGCTGCTGGCAGGTCACACACAAGGGGGGAAAGGGCTCCTCCACGCCCATGTGGTCAGAAGGACTGTTACCGGCAGGGATCTGCGAATCTGCGCAGTATTCCCAATACTGTGGTCGGCTCGTGTCTGACTCTGTGACTTTTTTTGACAGGTTGGATTCTGGCAGGTACTACGAAGGTGCCACATCGATATTCTCATTATATGTGGGTTGATTAAAGGACACAATAGTACTCTGGAGGAATAATAATCGAATAGAACAGAAAATGAACTAATACCTTTTGTCCCACATACAGTGCCTCCAAGTTAATATTAATAAAACCGAAACTAACCAAACACCAAGATAATCTCCATGTCCAACACCACAAAAACAAAGAATGTAGATCATCCCATAGTTTGTTCTTTGATTTGATCTGCCCCAAAACCAGGGATGGCAAAAAGAGTGCCTGTGCACTACTGTACCTACAGCTAGGAAGGGTTTACTGCCTCGCCGCTCGCTAGTCTAGCGCAGCGCTAGACTGCTCCTGCATATTGAACACATTGTAGACGGTTTGCCCGAGTGCCCGACTGCCCGGTTTGTGGGGTGTGGCTTGGAGGTGAGACTGGACTGGCCTGGTCTGCCAATAACTAGTGACACTAGCACCAGCCGCCACTTTATGCGTCAAGATTGCATGTACGTGTACGGAGTATAGTATACAGTAGAAGGGGGGGGGCATCAGTGAGTACACAATGCTATTGTTGGATGCTGATTGTACAATACTATTCTTTGTGTCCACTTGTACTACTGTATGTATGCGTTGTACTCGGTCTGCTCGGCCGGCACAACGTGTTGTCTTAATGTAATCCTCATTGATATCATTCTAGAAATGAAAATTCGATATCTTTGCCGATATACTCTGTGTACATGCAACCCCTCCCTTGCCACGCATTTCTTCATATGAACGCATCGCCCCTTACCATGCTATCTGCTAACCTGCATGGTAGTGATGAGCGCGCTGCGAGGCTCTGATTGGTGCATCAGGCAATTCCTCTGATCTCATAATGCAGAATTGTGCAGGTATACTGCATGTTACAACGTATAGGCTACATGTACATGTCTGAGTAGCTGCGTCTGGCGCATGGTGGGTGACGATATTCCTCGGTCCTTCACAGTTTGAACCGACGTCTTTGCAGCATCACATTCCTGCATCTACAGTAGGCAGAAATCTTTGATATGATCTATACGCTTCGATAGCGTAAGAATGATAACATACTACATGTACCAACATCAAGATCAATAGTAAACAATTCCTTGCGCCAGTATCCTCGAGTACCAACCAACACCTACTACCAACTCACGTCCTACGACAATCTCCAAACCCAAGAAGCGCGCCAAAAGCAAGGACGAAGAACCCCCTTACATCCGACGCCCGCTTAACCGCTCAAGCGACGCTGTAAGCCCTCTACCCCATATCCGTCCATGCATGCATTCATGCATATGGATTGAACAAGCTAGCACGATGAAAGAGATGATGTACAGCGCTTAGCGTCCAAAACTTGCAGCCAGTGCGGCAAGCAACACACAGAAAAATCGATACATCAACTTGACCCAGCAGATCTGACAACTAAGTACTAGTAGACCCCCACCCGTTCCCTCGGGATTCGTATACCTCACAAGATCAGCTGGCAATGTACAATGAACTTCTAAACATGCAGCCTATTCCAATAACGGTTCAAGTGCAATAGTAGACTCGCACTGTGATTCGCCCGTTTGTCTGCCGTCGAGATGAGATCAGATCGCTCTTAACGGTGGGCTTATGCATGCCACCTCTTTCTCGCACTCTTGTTCTCTCCACTATTTCGTTTTCGATGTGGCACTGATAGGCTGGGAGAACAGAGTGTATGCACTTCTCTCGATTGGGAGTGTCATCATGATAAAACATGTCATGTCATATACTAATATCCATGTTGGTGTTGACGTAGGCAGTGTGAGATGCGAGGTATGATTGAGCTCATATATGATAGATGTGGCCAGCGTCGCTTCTCTGCATACGGTATACAGATACAGAATGCAAAGATAACAAATGACCATGAAGATAGGCATATGAAATATGCTGATCTATAGAATCCGCCAATAGAAACCTGACATATAAGATACAGACAGCACTGTCAATCCCCGTAACTTATACAGGTACATGTACAGGTACATACAGGCAACGTCCTAAAATCTCATTTCCTATCCTGGCTACCCAAGTATCCCTGTCTATCCCTACAGTAGGAGGGGTAGAGATCGACAGTCACCCCTTGCGTGGATTCCAGTTTCCAGATTGGCGGTATGATCGGGGCTTGGGGGTGGGCTTGACGTGGGCTTGGGTACGTGTACATGGCTGGCATGGCGTTTCGTTGCTTTTCCGTCTCGCATGTCTTGGTTCTGGGGAAGTGAGGCGTTGGAATGTTTTTCTTTATGGTAGGTGGGCTTGCTGGGTTTCTTGGCTTTCGGGAGTTTGGTTTTGTTTTCTTTTTGGTGCATTTTTTTTATCTTTCTAATTTAGTTTAGTGTGTTATGGTTGGTTAGAGAAGGTTCGTTTTGATGATCCTCTGATCTGGATCTCGCGTTTAGGGCTTGTTTTGGGGTTGTTCTATGGGGAGTCGTTGGTTTAGTTGAATTATATTGATGCTTTCTTCGACTAATAGGACACCGAGTATCATGTATAGTATTGAGGCTTGTAGTTTACTTAATGAAATCAAATAAATATTTCCGTCAGAGAAATTGAGTAGTATACAAGTACAAGCATGCCTATTGTACAGTTATATGTAATGCGCCAATCGCTCCCGCTATGCCAGTATGTCATAAATGAATCAATCAAGGAGTCAATCCCAGCAAGTCAAGCTATGGCGACGAGGCAAGCACATCAGCAACAGCAGAGTCTTCGCCATCCATTTCCTTGACAAAACCACGGTTCTTTCTCACATGCATCAGCAACCTCAGCGCACCAACAGGCGTAACGCCCTCAATGCGCTTCGCCATACCAACACTAACAGGACGCACGCGTTCAAGCACCTGTCGCTCCTCATTGCTAATGCCGGTAACCTGACTGTAATCCAGATCAGGGGCCAGAAGTAAGTTCTCATCCTTCTGGAAGCGCATGGCCATCTTCTCCTGGCGCTTCAGGTAAGGCGCATATCGGCCTTCGATGGCGACGCGGGTGCGAATCTCCGGTGCGAATGAGGCGGCAGTGTACGTCGTTCCGGAAGCAGACTCCATGATTGGGATTAGAGAGTCGATGTCAATGTTGTCGAGGACCAGGAGATCAAGTCCTGAGCGGATGGAGGTATCATCCCGGACCTTGAAACCCTTGCGAGACCACGCGGAAGATGAAAGCTTTGTATTAGCGAGGAGGGTTTGTAGTTCCTGGATCTGCGCTTCTGTATCCGAGAAGTGGCTCCAGCGCTTGTCGGAGACGACACCTGCGTCGCGGGCCATGCGCGTCAGGCGCAGGTCTGCGTTGTCGGAGCGTGTTGAGATACGGTATTCACTTCTCGTTGTGAACATCCGGTATGGTTCGGACACGCCCTTTGTGATGAGGTCGTCGATCATGATGCCGATGAAGCCGTCTGATCGGGTGAGGGTTAGGGGGTTTCGGCTTTGTGCTTCCAGGCCAGCGTTCATGCCGGCGATGATGCCTTGTCCGGCTGCTTCTTCGTAGCCGGTTGTGCCGTTAATCTGTCCAGCCAAATAGAGACCACTGATCAGTTTTGTCTCCAGGGTTGGCCGGAGGTTGCGTGGGTCGATGTAGTCGTATTCGACTCCGTAGCCTGGCTGGAGCATGGTTACGTTCTCGAGACCGCGGACGGCGCGAAGCATTGCATATTGTGCATCCGCGGGCACGGTCATTGAGATACCATTCGGGTAAATGACATCGTTGGGTGCGAATCCCTCAGGCTCAAGCCAAATTTGGTGTTGGGTTTTGTCCTTGAATCGAATGATCTTTGATTCCAGCGAAGGGCAGTAGCGAGGTCCGCGAACTGTCTCCCTGATATGAATGGATTTGTCCAGGTTGGCGCGGATGATATCGTGAACCGCCTCGTTTGTATGTGTCATCCAGCAAGTAAGCTGGCCCTCGTCGCCCACGTCGACAGTTTTGTTCAAATATGAGAATGGATGAGGTGGCGAGTCACCCTTTTGCACTTCGAGGCCGCGGTAATCAATTGTCTTACCATCCAGTCGAGGCGGCGTCCCGGTCTTCAAGCGACCCAGTTGGAAGCCAGCGTCGCGGAGAGACTTGCTCAGGCCGTATGTGGGAGCTTCGCCCATGCGCCCGGAGGGGAACACATCCATTCCAATATGAATTTCACCGCCCAAGAATGTGCCCGTTGTGATGACCACACGGCCAGTGGGAATGACCTCTCCAGACTCCAATCGCACACCAACAATCTTGCCCTGAGCACCGGGGGTATTCTCAACTCCTTCGGTTGAAACCACAATATCGGCCACCTTTCCCTCGACAATGTTCAGATTCTTTGTTCCAGCCAACTCCTCCGACATGTACCGCTTGTAGAGATCACGGTCAATCTGCGCACGCGGGCCCCAAACAGCGGGACCCTTAGAGCGGTTCAAGACGCGAAACATGACACCAGCCTTATCGATAATGCGACCAGCGACACCGTCCATCGCATCCACCTCTCGAATCATCGTTCCTTTGCCAATTCCACCGAAACTGGGATTGCACGAGCAGACGCCAATGTTCGAGAGGGAGGGTGTGACCAACGCGGTGCGCGCACCAGACCGAGCAGCAGCAGCGCATGCCTCAGAACCGGCATGGCCACCTCCAATGACAACGACGTCGTACGGTCTGTAAGAAGCTAGTCAGAATCAAGCCCCAATGCAATAACCAGGGGAAAACACGTACTGCGTATTATCTGTAACAGTTGCCAGACCGCGACTCCGACCCCCGAATGAGTGGAAGCGGCCCCGACGCATCAGCGCCGCTGAGCGAGCTCGAAAAGCCATAGCCATGGCGAATTGAAATGATGAGCAAATGGTCAACAAAGACGAACTTTGAGATGATCGATAAGGAAAATTATCGCCAGTCACGTGTCCAGACTTTATGGCCGTTAAGCCCGAAGGCGGTGACATGGATGACATAATCGCTTGCGCCATCGGCCAATTGCGGGGCTGATGATGTTCAGCTCTTGACTTTCTGATTTCTTGTCCCTCGTCTGTACACTTGCAAGTCGACCTCAATCGCAAGACGGCACCATGAAGGCATACTGGTATGACAATGTCCCGGTACGTACGCGCCAACTTAACACTCCGACTTTTCAATCATCCCCACCTGCAGCCCACCCCATCTACCCAAACCAGAAGCTAACCAAGCGACCAACAGGGCGACCAGCGCGAACCCCATGACTCCGGCCGCGCCGTCTCAGAAGAAAAGCTCGCCTCACTAGGCGTGATATACAAGCACTGCCCGACGATCGCAGATGTGGACACGATCGCGCAGGAGCGCGGCTACCGCAACCGCGACCAGGTCTGCGTCTCACCCGAGGCCATGGGTGACGTCTACGAGGACAAAGTGAAGATGTTCTTTGCAGAGCATTTGCACGAGGATGAGGAGATCCGATACATCACTGATGGAGAGGGATACTTTGATGTGCGCGGACAAGATGATGAGTGGATTCGTATCTGTCTCGTCAAGGATGATATGATTATTCTTCCTGCTGGGATTTACCATCGCTTCACAACGAATGAGCAGAATGTAAGTTTGCCGGATCTTGCATTAAGCATAAGGAGTGGAGGGATATATCTGTAGCCTGGGACTGACTCTATATCTAGTATGTCAGGGCTATGCGTCTCTTCCAGGATGAGCCCAAGTGGACGCCGCTCAACCGTGGTGCTGAGGTTGATGGGAACCCTCACCGCAAGACGTATTTGGACACTATTATCGCCCCTGCTACGGCTGTAAACTAGATGGAATACTGAGATTGAGATGCATTATGATTAAATTGGCATTACATATGGAGGCCATTGGTGACTGGTCCAGTTTAAGAGTGGACTTTTGCCGATATCGAATACTGGAATCGGAATCGAACTTGAGATTGTCTTAATATCACCATTTTAGATTGTGCAGTATCCCTATAGCGAATGTAGAGTGAAACGTATATCAATCTGACCCCCTTGACGCGCCGATTGCAGTAAGTCCGATAGGTACATGCGAATTGAAAGGACTAAGTCTTCCAATTCCGCGAATCCTGTACCACGAGTCATGGATAGACTTGTTAAATACCGTTTCACATATCATGGGCCTACATTCCTCGAATGTTACCGTTTGATTGTGTGGTTATACCCCTTGTGCACCACTTCTTTCAATCAAATTGGCCGGGCTTCCTTGACCATTATAAAGGAAGACAACATTAAGAATGTCTCCTAATCCATGTTGGCGCCAGGATGAAGCGATGCGTTATAGCGTAAGTGGTCGACAATCCAATCCACGAAGGGCGGGACATGGTTGAACGGAGAGGGGTTCTCTGCATATAATGGCTGACCTGGATATGAAGATGTTTGGACTAAAAACTAAAGAAGAACTACCTAGGCTCTTTATACCACAGTCTTGAGATTCGTGGAACCCACATGAAGTATTTGCAGTCGGCATGCTAGAGCCGAGCTGTCGTATAAGACACCGAGATACTCCGGTTTCCTCTTTTTCTAGATATGCAGAGCTACTACAATAATGCAGAAAGGACTCACTTAGGAAATGATAGCCTTTCACGCGGTCGTCTATTTTCCTTCATATGCTGACTTGCAGTAGACGGAGATTTGCATGACATGGCATGGCACCAGCCAAAGTAAGACCGTCTCTCGTGTAGCTATCTCTTACATCCATGTGCATTTCTTTACGGAAAAGAAATGCAAGATTCAAGGGGAAATGATTCCAAATGCAGGGATTTATGCAGTAGTTCATGGCTAGGTTAAGACCACTTCTTGTGTAACCACCGTTTCCGCACTCATAATTTCATATATAACACCACCCTCAGGCTTTCAACTGCTATAGCACGTAAGTGGGGGTAGACTAGCTGTGTGTAACTCACTTTATCAGAGCGCTCTAACTCCATTCTCAATCCCCACTACCCAAACTAGTAGTGTGGCGTTATTACGTACTAGCAGCTAACAAGGAAGTGATTGCGGCTAGGCTATGACTCAGGCTAACTATAGAGGATTTAAATGTACACAGTAGATGAAATAGGCATGCGAGACAACTTATCTATCAGGCGATGCGTGACAGCCGTTACAAAAGTTGCCAGCATGATCCTGCACATATATATATCACGACACTAACTTATGATTGCAATGCCGAATAAAAGCTGTCGAATTCCACTGATCTTGATATTATCCTTTTAACACTATGCGGATATGAAATTACAGTATGGATGTTAAACTGTTTGGTCCGGCCAAAGCGTCAAGTTTAGTGCCTGTATTCATTCCTATTGGCTCCTAAATATTTGGAATTGCTCTGACATGCATAGTATCTCACTTTTTTGGAAATTTCGACATAGTAAGGAACTGACGAGCAGAAAAGGCATTTTTAAAAAAGGAAAGAAGAAAACAAAAGACAAAAACATACAACAGTAAGGATTCGCTAGTGGTCACCCACCTAACTACTAACTTACCGGCGTGTGGCTTAAGTACGGCTGAGCGGACGGGAAGCCCTGTTCTCCACACCCTGTGGTCGTATGTACTAGGTTTAGTATTGAAGAGGTTTTCATAGGAACCAGTTCTACGTCTAGGTCATTGTTTATTGCTTATAATTCGCTACAGGACATCATTATAACATACCGGTGTATGGTGTATACGCGGCTAGTAGTGGGTTCGGTGCCACCCTGTGAGTTTAGGGTGAGAGCGGCTTGAGCGTCGTGAAGCCTATAGATGAGTCAAAACTAAGTCCATCTATTAATGAATATATGAAGGTGTTCCAGAATATAAAGTTATCATTGAAGCTTTCTAAGATACCTAAGTAAATGCCAAAAGAGTGGACGATTGTTGTTAAACCAATCAACAAATCAAGGAAAGAATTACAAAAAGCAAACACATAATCCAAAGCTTTGCCAAGTGACTAGACACATCAGGAAGAAATCCCTCTGCCTTGTTTACAGTCATTCTACCACAAACTGGGTGGATATGATCCATAAAAGCTGGCAGTCGAACTTGACAGATGGCCAAGGGCAAGGAAAAGCGAATAATTCCTTCTTTTGATGGTGTTGAAGCCCATGAAAATATTCCTATGGGTCTTCCCCCTAACAACACGGTGTGATGCCCAAGTTACATGCCAAGAGGGCGGTACTAGAATTTGAGTGGTTAGACAGGCGACTGTGATAAAGATTGAAACAAAGTGACTTACGTCGGCGCCAGTGCAGCAAGCAAGAGTGTGCTTGCAGTCAACGTTTCCGTTTTCGTTTTCGTTAGTGCCTTTTTACAGACGTTAGCAGTCATCAATGAATCAGGAGATGCTACTAACCAAGAAGAGCGACTTGGAAGTTTCCGAGCACTGTAACGGGGGCGCACTTGGCATCGAATCCAAGAAGATTGAATCCAGAGAGAAGGGTAAGGAGTCCCTTGTCCTCAAAGTTCTTCTCGGGAGAACAGCAATAAACCTTTCCTTCCTGGCATTGGTCCCCCATTCTTGGCGATTGACGTGGGACCACTCTTCTTGAAGGTTTTCTCTGCTGGCGGCAAGGCCGCAACAGCAACAGCAAGGGAAATGATTGAGATGATGGAGGCCTTCATTTTAAAAGATTTGATGTATTGTACTGATGGAAATATGAATGTTTCTTGTGATTCCTTGAGGGGGAATGAAGCTGTGTGTGATGATTGAGTGAGAGACGTGATTGTCTACCTTTTTGTAACTTTTTTGAACAGGCTCTGCTATTGTTCCAATGCGTAGTCTCATTCGTAGTCTCATTTCAAAGGATCAAATTCAAAAGCTTCAACCCTTCAGCTGTCCTAAGGGGTCGTATCAAAAGTGCTTCTGCATTTCACATTAGTGAATGTACCAAAAAACAGGTATTTCTGAGCACAGGATGTCTTCATCCTACATGCTGCCGTAGGTCCCTTCAAACTATCATCTAATTGAATTAGGTCATACTGTTGGTTGATAAATTCTCGATGTGACCCAATGCTCACGGCCAACT
The DNA here is from genome assembly GCF_028828765.1 of Penicillium canescens. Taxonomy (NCBI): domain Eukaryota; kingdom Fungi; phylum Ascomycota; class Eurotiomycetes; order Eurotiales; family Aspergillaceae; genus Penicillium; species Penicillium canescens. The sequence continues at coordinate 2,686,507 of NW_026703973.1, forward strand.
CCCAACTAAGGTCAAGGAGGTCATCACAAGTGCTGAGTTTGATAGCAAGGTACCCGTCGACGATTAGTACTCTTTCTGCCTTTCTGGAGCAAGGAATATTGTCTCAGTGCCATTGAAATGTCCACGTCTCTATTGAGTCGGGAAGTTCCACGCAAGAATAGCTGTGGTAGAACAAACACCGTGAAAGGATGGGGTGCGAATGAGACTACAAACGACATTTATGTAGATCTAAGAATTGTTGAGGTGGCACTATGTTGATTCGCACATATGCTGGGATTTCATTATTAGCTTCGATATGATTTTGACCTCCGCACCCGAGCACCAAGCATTCCAGTCTCGACGATTTCCATGCTGTCAAAATGTTGATTTATGTTAGTTTACGCAGCCAACTGGATTCAGGAAAGGGATCTGGCCGGGATATATTTCGAGAGGTTCTTTTACGGTCGTAAGAGATAACTATGTTGTTGATACAGCAGGTATATCTCCAAGTAAATTGGCTCTGTTTTCCCTGCCTACCCCTAAGGACGGCCATAAATTGCTGATCTCCATTTCATCATGTCTCGCAGTCCACTGCTACATAGCTAATTAAGTTCCCTATATAGCATGATGTAACGGTGCCTTTGCTGAACCCTCGGAGAATCATGAACTACGAGGCTATTCACTATGTTAATGGCACAGCCAAGCCACAAAATCAAAATAATTATAATTTCAGCGCAGATTCCTTAATACCAACTTCTGGCTGGTATCCGAGCACATTCGTACTTTTAATGCCGTAAGGATGCTCGAGACACTTGTTGTATGAGGCAAGCATGGAGACATACAGTTGAAATGATATGTCAGATCAGACCCGGCTAGGGGGCCAGTTATGTGACACCTGACAGCTATAGGCCGCCGTAATTTGACCCGCTTTCTTTCGCAACAAGGACACACTCGTACCTTGAACCTTTTGCCCCAAAGGGAGTCGATGGATGCATTACACTAATAGTTGTTTTGTCAATATAGACTTCCTACCACCCCTTTCCTCCAAAAGTCGACCGAGACATAAGAGTATTATAGCTTATCTATAACCGGTATGTTCCCTTTTGATTAAAAATATCGCCATAGACCACACGGAGCCTCTGTTGCATGGAGGAGAGGACGAAAACATCTGTTCGATGGGGAGTTGTGGATAAACTTTCCACACCCGCTATTCATCGGATGCGGCTTTGTTACCATTTCAATAAACAAAATGGGGGGGGGGTGTGGGGCGCAGGTGGGCAGCCATAAGAAGTAAGCTTGGCAAGCGCCACGAGGTTTTCAGATTGGCCGGATCCAGGCCCAATCAATCAGGTAACGAAGGGATGATTTTTCCACCCCCTTTTATCATCGCATTGAACCTGAGTCATGTCATTAGAGTTTTCATGGCTCGCCTTATGAGGTACTGTGTATGTTGCTCTTGATAAGGAAAGGATCAGCATGAGCACTGTGCGAATTGGTCACTCATTGTCAGAATTGCCAAAGTCCGCGAGGCGCTTTACTGATGCCTAATTGGAATTCTTCTCAGGCATTATCTCGTCTTGAGCTATCCACTGTGATTGTTTATACCCCGTGCTCATCGTCTTGCCAACGGCACAATTGGCGCGAGCTTCTATAGTCAATTATGGATTTACTCTCATCAATCTGTCTTTGTAACTTTTGGTGGCGTGTCGCCCACGACTAGTCATTCTACCGGTCTTAAGTAATATTCAATGTGGCAATTGACTTAAACTAGTTGACATGAATAATTATTTAAATAGACAGATGTATGCATGTGTATTGACCGAGTACCACACTCCTCGCTCATCGAAACCCCCATTATATATGTTCTAGTCGGTATTAGGCGAAGTCACCAAATCTGCACAATGCAGTTCACTATTGCTGCTATTTGTTTCGCCGCACAATAGGACAACAAGACATGACTATTGAGTCATGTAATGTTCAACAGAGCATTGAAACTAACACAGCACCAATAGTGTACCGGATTATGCAGATTTGACTGTCTCCTTAAGAATACCTAGGAAAAGACAAGTGGTATATTTTTCCAAGGACTGTGCGGGATATATCATGGTTTATATACTGGTGCAACACGGACGCGCAATTTTGATGAAATATGTTACCAATTTATGCCATAGCATTGTTACGGCTTGGCCATTTGACACCATAAAAGTAAATTTCCTCGGTATGGTAACTGGTGGACGCAAGACAAAGGATACTACTCTGGCCCAGCTATTGGTGCTTATGCCCATTTGGGCTTACGAGATATCATGGTGTCTACGAATCATTGTCTAAATGTGAAATGAGAAGGGAATATATATTCATGTTCTCTGTGAGTTTAGACGGTGCGAGGAAAACTGATTCTGAGTGCAATAGACTGAAGGAAGATGGACCTCTCTAGAAAATTCCTAACATTTCGTCACAGCCCATAGACAGAGCGTTATTCTTACGCTCAGTTGAAAACGACAGAACCGTTTGGATACCTATTTAGGTAAAAAATATATAGATTCGGCTGAGACTCTCGAGCTGAGTAGGAGAAACTGAAAAAGACATGTAAGGGGCATGTCACATTTCCTATGTAAGAAGAAACCAGAGGGAGGTAGGATCACCTCAAAGAGTCTTGATCCAAGTGTTTTGATTCAGGTTTGGAACTGTCTTACAAGCTTGGAGCTCTCTACTAGTGGCCATGACGTTACGTACGATTGTATGGAAGGCCGTGTGCGTTCCCCAGTAATAAAATAATTTACGTTGATTGTTGTGCCCTCTCCCGATTTTGTGGTCGTTTGAGCATGCGTGGGTGGTTCCTATCTCAAGTTCACTTGCTGACTTGGACCTTGAAATTTGTACGTCCACTCACACCTGTTACTTTGACTGCTTCAACTTTGTGGGCGATGACAAGATTGGCGCATGGTCCCCATTAGAAAGGCTTTCATTTAAAACCATGGGACTCGAAGCACTAATTTCAAGAGCTTTTGAAAATGTAGCATTCATCGTACTTCTGGAATTCTAGTTTGTCGATCCTTGAAGACGAAGCAGAGGCTATGGAAATTCCAGTATGCACAAAGACCTATCTGCTGGACCTGTAGGGAAACTAAGGTATAAATCGATCCTAGTATGTCTGAGCTGCGGTTGTCCCAGTAATGCTTCATTTTGAGCGCACATACGAGAAACCAGCCTGATGAGTCGTCCATTATCATCCCGTCTGGCCATAGCCGCGAAAAAAGTGCTTCGTCGGCGACTACGGAGAAGTCCTCTCATTCGTTTCAAAGTGCGCCACAAACCAGAAGTGCTTGGCGTGATTGACGGCTCACTGACGATTTCCTTTTTAGCAGTCCCGAGTTCGAGAAAGTTGGGTATTCTATCGGCAGAGAGCATCCTCGTCGATTTCAATCGACACTTTCAGCTTGGACACTACAGACCTCGAAGCCTATGCCAGCCAGGGGCAAACAATGCTAAATCCTGCGACAAGCCATCCATTCCATCGAAACAGCGATTGGTCCACAACGTCAAGTTCGGAAGCCCATGTGAGCGTCTCGACGGTGTCTTCGTCTTCGAGCCCGATGTCCTCCCACTCCAATATTCGATTGCCAAGTCCAACTCTTGAAGCCTTGCCACAAGTCCTCAATGGACCGATTGATCTTGATGACCTGGATAGCATTGAGCGGCGTAGTCCAAAACCAGAGCCCAAACGTTTGTCTCAATGGTTCAAAAGAATGCGTCGTTCCATCATCTTTCTATGAGGATTTGGTCCAGTTGGATAGTATACACATTATTGGCGTTACGGAAATGGTCGTACAGATAATTGAGCGTCGATTACAGTTGATTCACAGCCTACGCTTCGGGTGCATCGTCACCACTACTTAGAAACGGATAAATAGAATTGACAATTAATTTTGCTTGACCCTTGGCTGCATCACTGTTTTCACAAAATGAGTGTATGATTTATTATTAAACCTTATCGGGATTCAATGCCCGATCTGGATATAGAAGCTGCTGGGCTAGTTCGGACGATACGCCCTTGATAAAAGTTTGCCCCTTACCGAAAGCTAGGGAGTGTCAGATTTCTCTTCCGCATAATTTTAATCGGGGTTCAGCCTCGTATTGAGCCATTCCCGAATCTCTAATCCGATTCGTCGGGCCAAGAGCCGCCCACCAGGACTCCACGTGGCTGCCGCCATTGTCTTGGAAAGTGGAATGTTGGGGTATCCGAGTGCCTCGGCCATGGGTTGATGTCAGATACCAACCTATCGAATCCTAAATTAGCTTCTGTCACAACGTTGGCATTCAAGTTAGCCCTGAAAAGCTATAGCGACATGTTGGCCACGACCATCGCACCATTGGACATGTCAACCATGTCCATGTGAAAAGATTGAGACTTGGCTAAATACACAGATTATGGCTAGCGGGGAAAGTAGATATACATTGAGGGGAGAACAATAATGGAAGTTGGCTGTGAGATAATAATAATATATAGACCGAGCATTGCCCTGCATAAAAGCTGATATATCGTACTTGGTCGCTTGTTTCTGTACCGAATCTCACATACTCGGCACTAGATGTATATCTCCAATGAATCAGCGCATACGCACAGGATTCCGAAATTGTTGGGTATTGTTGATACTACCATTCCAAACAAAGCTATCATCTAAGCATAGGATCTTCAAGCAGCTCACTGGCATTCTCAAACCCGTAAACAATCAAGTTCCCCCGATGTAACATGAAAAAGAAATGTCACAGCCCTGTAGAAACGGGTTTCTATGTACAGAGACACTGCTTTTGTTTCCATTGTTGTTTTTGTTTTTGTTTTGTTTCCCTTTTCCTATTTTTCTTACTTTTCCTTTTTAATTGCGGGGCAGGGGTATTTGTGTTCGAGTAAATCATTTGTGATCTATTCCCTAAGCCTGCAGCTTTCAATCATTTTATTGCAAACCACCACCACTATGGTTTGGAATGATACTTTGCACAGCACACAACCAGGGTCAGCTTCATCTACAATCCTTAACAATGGCGTTTACCAGCCTTCCACCAAAACCGTACTGCCGGAGGACGGTGTTTACCAGCCTTCCACAAGAACTGCACTGCCGGATGACGGCCTCTATCATCCAATGAGATATGCCGGTGGACAGAATCAACCTATTGTACCGAACACCGTTGCTCTTCAATTGGACACACAAACGAAGGCAGCGACCAAAACACCTTCACTTTTGAAAGGTCTTCCCGAAGTTCCATTGGCACTAGCCACTGCCCAGTCTGCCATCGTCGCTCTGCCTTCCATCCAGGAGACTACATTCAGCAGAGCAAGTCATCCCACTGTCGTTCCGACCGCAAGTGAAGATGCAGGGATGCCAGAAATATCAGCGACTCTTCTACCGATTCCAGTCAACGCAGAAAGATTGGACAAATTAGAAAAATCGGACAAACCAGACAAATCACACATCTATGCTATACTCAGCGTGCTGGCAGTTACTTTTCTGATCGCAGTTTGTGTTCTCATCTGGCTGCGCAAGCAGAAAAAGAAGAGGGAAGCAATTCTTCTAAGGTTTCACAATCAAGACAAACCGTCATTGGATACTTCCAGTCTAAATAGCGGGCAACTCAAGACATTACTGTCGAGGATGAAGAGCAGAGGTGCTGCATCCTTCGAGACAGTCATCAGATCAGCGCGCAAAGAACACAGCGGCGATATTGGAACATGGCCTATGAATTGGTGGACGGAAGAATCCAAGGAAAACCAGAAATCTCGCAATGCGCATCCACATACAAGCTACAGAGGCTTCGATCGCCGGCTTCTGAAAGACTTGATTTTGCAAGCCAAAAGGACCAGTGTGGCCATGTTTTACGCCCTTTCCGGCATACTCAGGCAGCGAGAACCCCCAAAGGCTCATCCGCGACCCCGTGAATCACGGACAAGTGATGTTTGGTCAGCAACTATCAACAGCAGTGCTGAAACGATTTTCTCCGGCCTCCTCCACAGCCCAATCCTCGTCACAGACGGGTCTCACTCCGTTTGCAAATGCATCCAAGAACCTACACCAGCAGTGCTTCCATTGCAACAATGCTTGGAACCTCTCTGTCTGAGTGAAGTCCTCTCCACAACCGATGAAAAGGTGGATCAGTTGAGTGACTTCAATGGAAGTTCTTGCACCGTTAGCAGGGTGTCTACTACATCAACGAGATCGGGGCCTAAGCAGCCGACAAATAACGTGTATCAGGACCTCAGACCCAAGTTGTCCAGCATAAGCCTGTTCCGGAAGGATGTATATCAAGTTCAAATGAACTATGAATCCCGAAACGAGAGCCAATTGAGCCTTTGCGAGGGCCAAAATGTTCTCATCACTCAAATCCTTGATGATGGTTGGGTAAGTCGCCTCCCGTGCAATTATGGACTAAATGATGAGCCTGGACACTAATCCCTGAACAGGCATACTGTCAGATAATCGGAAGCAAGAAAGAGGGACTTGCCCCCGTGCATGCATCTCTGCTTGGCCTGTAAAACGCGTGATTACCCCGCCGGGTCAAGCTGCAAAGCCCAGCTATTCACCACCAAGGACACCTGTATCGCCAGTCTCGTGGGCTCAACCACGCTTTTACGCCTACTGCTAATGTGTATTCAGCATTTGAAATTCTTGTATTTAGCTTTCGCCTCTAGGATGAAATGATCTATCCATAGGCGCAAATATTATGTGTTGTAATAAAGCCCAGCATCTTGGGGCTCTATCTTTTCTTCCACCCTTATGGGTCTCACCTTTCTGTTCGAACGGCTGCTTAGCCGAACTCAGAACCCAGACTAGTTGAAATAAATTTGCCTAGTAAGCCGCCTTGTGTAGATTAAAGTACAGCGAGTCACTACATCAGCGCTCGAAATAATACAAATGTAGCAGGAAATTTCACCATAAGTGAGGGGAAGCCCGCGCAGTGACCGTTCTTCTTTCGTATTAGGGTTGCGCTATGTACTTATGTCTCGCTACGCATCTTGAGTGGTCGGGACTTTCGGCCAAAGCTTTGAATTCAGGGGTGTCTCTCTGTGGCAAATACTTGGTGAGGAGAAAATGGGCGATTCCAGCTTGCAGTGGACGAGATATGATAGTCAAATGATAACCTGTGAGGTTATCATATTTATCTCAAATGTACAAAGCTCAAATGTGATAGACTCTCTCCACGGAAGTCTTACAATGCATGTGGGGGGCCCAGGGAACTGGGTGATCTACATTCCCAGTCTTCCGAAGTTCGAAAACGTTCGGAGGACGCTAAGCGCTGCCTTGCTTCCAGCCCACGACAAATCATTTTGAGAAACTAGTGCATATTACCGCCCCGATTGAGCAGGAGACCATTTCATACGGGTGAGGCTCACACGATATTTCTACTGGTACATTCTATCGCTTCAAGCCAAAAGTCCGAAATTCAAGGCATGTGCCAAGGCAATGGTTCGGCGCATGAACCTCTCAACATGGGTATGTGAGGAGCAATTCTGACAGACGCATACCTCAGGATTGGGGCGCTGGCCGAAGTTAGGGTACCAGTTATAAGTGCCGCTATGCCCTAGACTTCGGCTTTGTTGACTAACTTTGTTCCATGACACCTAGATCTGCAGCAGCAGGGATGCAGGGATCGACTCTATAAATACCTGTATCTGCTTTTCCAACAAAAGCCCCGGCCATTACGGGTCTTCCTCACTTAATCAACCGTCCGAATGTCGCTGGTTACTAATTCTTCAGATGTGACAATCGTTGATTGTAAGCCTCCCTCCTTTTTCGCTTATTTCGACGGCTAGTGAGCCCTCCCCGTCCAGAGTATACGTCGAAGAGGCTAGGGCGGCGATTCATGAGGGGCTGCATAGCGCTATTTGTCTTTCACAGGCCACTATTCCTCAAGAAACCCGGCTAATATAGCCTTCGATAGCATCCCTGTCGATTCACGACCGAGATGAGAGGGGCTTTTCACATTTTGCACTCATTTTTATTGACCAAGCAGGCAACTTGCGCCATGAAGCCTCTCCTTCCATCTCCGACAGTCGCGAGCGCATCCTGTCCCCAAGAGTCACAAATGAGTTTCTGCAAGCGGTCGCGAGATCCGAAGACAATCGCGCCAAGCTTCAATGTTGGTGCCACCTTTTCGTACAATCCATCCGCTGGTCTAACCCGAAGAAACTGACTTAGGCGCACAAGCAACGCCACCTCATGGGCTACCAAGTACCCAACCCTCTTCCCGAACCAGTCAAACCTATACCACCCAATGCACGGGTCTTTCACCGACCCAGGCTCACGTCGACGGACGCATAGCACCAACACCTCATGTACTACCAGTCATGTGGCCAGGAGAGCTAGTCCACCGGTCTATCAGGGAAAGTGAGCTTTTGCAGCACAAAGCTACATTACAGAATGAAGAGGTTGTGTTAACTTCAAAGAATATCATGGTATCGCTTGGCAACGCAAGTCTTCTTCGTCGGTACTACGAAAAGGTTTTCGATAATTTACAGCAGACCAATTGCAGAATCCTTGCAAAGGTGTATGTCAGACTTGTCGAACCGCGCAAACAAGTCAAATATCCTTACAATGGACGAAAGACTGTGTCGGGCATAACAAAGCAGTGGAGTCCCGATGAGACCAAGCCGCCATGGTGGCCGTCAGAGGTGAGGCATCGAGAACCAGATCATCTCCATAAAGTTGGTAAGTACTCTAGCCTCTCTCCATGCTGCGACAAGACTGAAGTATTTCATCAGAGCGAATCGAACTTCTCGTCCATATCCTTTGCGAACTACGCGCTAGCCACGGAATCACAGCGCGGAGACTGAGAGCGGCAGATGAGACTATCCGGCGGCAGATTTCTCCAACCGATCGGGTAAATCTACTGGATGAACTATACTACGTCCGAGAGAAGGAAGAAAAATTACTAGACGGTCTTCTCGGTATGTATGCGCAATCACATGTGGAGCTTAGCCTGATTATTTGCAGACATGAATACAAGGGTTTCGATCTCGCGAGACAATCTGCCCGACGACTTGGAAGTTGCAATTATTCAAAGTCAGATCTGCGTTAGGGGCTCTCCAGCTAGCCAAGAGCCTAGAACACAGCCACCATCCCAGGACTCTCCTCTACTTAGTGGTCCAACCCAAGGAATTGCACATTTTGTGTCTCCGGATCCTGGTGCAACCGATAACGACACAGCACATTATACTCACCAGTGTTCCTTCACTGGCCCTCAGTCTGCTGCCCTTTCAACATCTATATTCCCTTCAGGCCTGGACCAAAGCAATCCCTATGCTCCGACGAACTCTCTTTCCTCCCCAAACTCGGTGCCCATGCAGCATTACTTTCCCAGGCACATCGGCTATCAATCCCTTCTGCCAGACCCTTCCCAGGGAATATCAGCTCACCGGATAGAGGATTTTCAAAGCATAAGCCGGCCTAGGGTAGAAACATTTGGAGAAAGCATGAATGTCCATGGATCCACTCAAGTGCCGGAAGGTTGCGGCTGGTATTGATGTGGAAGAGCCCTTTTGTCCAGTATCAATACTCAAGCACTGTCCAGACAACAGAGCAGACAGGGCATGAATCTATGTCACAGGCGTCCCGGAGAAGTCATTTTTAAAGTCATAACTTCACCAACCCCTGTCAAACTTCCGCAGCTCGTGCGTACATGAATAGATTTCGTTCGTGTAAAACCAGCTATGAAAATTTGTGTGGTATATTTCCCTCTGAATGCTTAAAGTAACAATGGTGAACTGGATTCGAGACCTCCCATGGGTGAGAACGTTAATTGAGAACGTCAATTTACCCCACTGCTTCCATTGAAATTGAATTGCCAACCCATATCTCATGGACAAGAGCTCTACAAACTCTACAACTCTAGAAAACATATTTCTAGTATATTTAGTTCATTTGCTTTATACAGATTTCGCCAATAGAGCATCATTAGAAGAATCCTGTCTAAGCCCACCAATGTCCCCACCTGCAAAACGTTTCTTTGATAGCACGAATGCAACCAGCCGATCTCCAGAAATAAGTTCGGGGAAGTATCTAGTCTATTTACCAAACTTATTCCCTCTGATGTCGCCATAAAGCTGACCGTGAACCCAAATTTGTATGAGGACGAGCAGCCTGAGCTTTCATGATGGTTCCGAGCTTGATTTCAGTATATACCTGATTAGATTTGTCCTCTGCAGAACTTTCTACACCAATCAGATAGGAACCGACTTTTTATCTCGGCTTCTCTGATCTGGTGATGTCAGGGCTTCGACGCGCACTTCGAGCTGGTTACGAATAGCTTTCCCCTAAGCTTGGAATGCAACGGCTCGCTGAAATTACAATAGACCGCGGAGAATTCGCAAGTACCATTGATCAGTTTAGACCGGACGCGGCATTCATTATAGTTGGCATTAGCCTTTCCACGGGTGTTAACCGAACCCCTGGAGACCTAAGGTCTCATAGAAGTGGAGAATCGAGATCTTTAATGCAGTTTTCGCAGGACCTAGCAGACCAACGAGAGTATAAGAAAGTCCTAGCTATAGCGTTAAGAAATTTTTAGAGAACGCGTATTTCTTTCAGAAGTACAGGACGCAATCAGCAAATCAAAAGGTCGCTCTCGCATTTGCGTTGAGGGTGTGGGAAAACCCGGGGGAGAAAACCGCACCCGAAGCGACCGAAGCTTGACTAAATGTAAAGATTTCGTAGGTTTTGTTCCAGTGCTCTTGCAACTTTAATGCCTCTAGCCGGTTGGTTGCATAGACGCCTCAATTCCTTTCATGATCTCCTCTCTTCATGACGAGCTAGGCATATCACCCTTCCCCATAAATCCAGTCAGACCCTTCCTTCTCTTACTATAGTTCATACCGTTCATCGTCGTCAGGGCACTCTATCTCATTGAATCTGACGGAGATGGTCTGCTGCCCGTTCAGACTCAAATAGGGGTACTGGAGGCCGTTGATCTCCAGTCCGTTATAATTATTCTTTTCGTCAACAAGATGCAATCGGACGTAACAATCGCCACCAGGAGCGAAGGGGACATCACAGTCCCTATACGCTTGGAAGCGCAGATAATTTGTCCATCCGCCGAAACTGGGGTACATATAGCCGTATTCATTACCTGCGACCGTATTCTTGCCCTTGGCCCAGGATGAGCCCTGGTAGTCCTGCAGATAGAACTTTCCGCGGTTCTTTACCTGGCCCCCGCCCGAACATTGATCTCGTTCTTGACAGAGACGGAACGGCCGCCGGTAGTTTTTAGACCCGAACTTCAGGTAGCTGTACACGCCACCATCGGAACCCAGGTGCTCGCCCTTCGGGTCGGTGAAATAGTAGCACTGGCCATAGCGGATGTCGGAAGTTGGGTGCGGTCCGTCCTTAGCGAGCTGATTGGCTATTGTGTGGCCTTGGAGGGAGTTATGTTCTGGGGCAGGGATAGGAGGTGGATGGTTTCCAGGGTCAATCATGTTGAATTGAGGCGGTAACATAGGGTTGGCGGCAGCGTAGAGGTTTATAGTGACTGCCGGGAGGGCCAGCCAAGCCTTCAGGATGGAGGTCGAGGAGGGAAGATACATTTTGATTTATTAGATGAGGCAGTAGTTGTCAATTGCGCGGGGTTGTATGGGGGCACAGGTCTGTTATATGGTAGAGTAAGAAGGATTCTGCCGTGATTCAGTGACGTGAAACAATTTTATAGCAAGTATTTAGGATAAGGTTTAGTTTGAGTAACTCCCATCAGTCTCATTAATGACATCAGGGGGTGCAAACGTATAGACCAGAGATCGTGTCTAGATCAGAGACTGTGTCATAGTTACGCAAAAGTAATTGTCGAATATCAGCTGTGGAATCTTAGCGCTATGGTAGCATGGTTCAGCGAATACCTTACCTTACCCACCATACTTTTTTATATGGAAACGCGTCTTCGGAGCACAGGGATCGTCATGTGATTATACGGTGTGGTAGGATAAATCCCACTAGGAGTAGCCTCCTGGCATAATCAACCAACCGTACCGTGCTTCCAGGTGCTTGTTCCCTTGATACTCGCCGATACGCATCGCCATCAGAGTCGACAGTAATCCCTCTATCAAGAATTCGTGTACCAAAATTCTATCTGATAAAGAATCTCTCAGTTAAGCCTATTCAGCCATATGTGTGACTAATTCATCTAAATTCGAGATTGAAGCTTTGAGCTACGGTGAAATGGTATGGGTAAACCAGGGTTCGGGCCGCCTTACCGCAGTGGGCCTTCCGCAGTTCCGGTGAAAATTTTACAAATTACTGTTTGCGTCGAAGGGAGAACAATGGTTCAAAATTTTATCGAACTTACTTCTGTCGTATTTGTCTCTCTGATGACGCTGAGAGATAAGCTAGGCTCGGTCTGGGTCTAAGATACTTATAGTTTCGGGAAAGCCGGTGCTTTTTATTACGTCGGTATTACACACTGTTAAGTCAACTTTTATGTGGGGTTAGTCAATGGGAATATAATCAAGATGATTAATCAATGAGAGGTCTTTAGTACCATACGCGAGACATTTAATGGTGACATAGGCCATTCCGTTCGCAATAACCACATTCAACGACCCGTTTATTGACCAGATGTAATTCACGAAAGCCATAATCAAATACAATGTGAATTTAGGGGGTTCATGATTCAATTCAATCACAGCCAGATTCAGGATTATGTCTACACCTTCCTAATTTTAGTACCTATATGACCAGCTATGACGGAAGTGAAGGGAAAATCTATAAGTTACCTCTACCGAAGCCAATGTGCGTAATGCCCTAATACCACAGTGTCAATACCCTCTGTGGTGCCACCCACACCTGGGGATACAGATAGGAAAACCTGGCTGTCAAGTATGTTCGGCACTGCCAAGGAATTCAACAGTGTTCTCAAATGGCATGTTTGATTTCCCCAACAGCCCATTCATTGATATCGTGTCAGAAGCGACGGGCTGTCCCCAATTTCGCACCGTGCTAAACGAAGAAGCCAGAGTCTGGGTCCTCGAGTATCAGTTTACAGTCTAGGCGACTCTCTAAAATCACGTGGCATATTTCTCAGAAAATCAGCCTTATACGGCTCGTCGGTAGCGCATGATTTCAGCCATATGCAGTATTCCCTCACAGCTGCTTCATTGGGTCCAGGAATTACAAGACGCTCGTCGGATAAAGGCCTGGGCAGAGACGAAAATTCCGTGGAAGCACGCGCCATCTCTGTTGGCAGAACATTGATACTGATTGAGGATACGTTAATCCAGATGTTGAAGTATTAGCCTTTTTGGATCTTCTTCCCGGATAATAAGGCTTCTAGATGTGTTTTATATCATGTTTCAGTATAAAGTGCTTGCCTTCACTCTAACCCGGTGAGATTTAAATTACCCATCCTTTCATGGGTCCTCACCAAGGCCACGGTAACCCCTTAGATTTTCTTGTCAGAGCCGTCCTCGTTGAGAAGATCCCCAACCTGTGTAGGCCACTCTCAATATGCGCTCGATATCAGGTACCAAGTCCAAAAGTAGATTTTTCTTGTCTGTGTCTTGCTGTTCCTTTAGTAGCCGAGATGTGGAGAAACGTAACCCGCAATTCGGAATTCAGATATTGCCAAACCCGATACAAATCGACAGACCACTGAGCGGGCAGTGATATTTACTAATAAAGTTTCTAGTTCATCCTGCATACCTTTGGGTTCTGTTATTCCTCCTGGGCTATGCTAGGATCTATTTGCACTGTTGGGCAAACATTTCTCCCGGCCAAAAGCCCAGTCAATCTGCACAGCTTTGTCAAACGGAGCCGGAGCCTGCAGTCCTCTCTCCTCTTCCAATTCCATTTCAAAACATAACCTCAAACTAAAATTTTGTACAAGTTTCGCTATAGCTTCTCTGCTGAATAAAACAAGCCTCTGCCCACTATATGTTCTGTCACGCTGATACGCACTTCTCATAAATTACCGCAGCCTTATTTTAAACGCGTATTTACACGTATCTCTAGACGACCCACAGACTCCGCACAACACAAGATCGTATTATAGATCTCAGGGGTGTCAGCCCTGACGTGGAGACATGCCCACAATTATTGCTAGTTCAGGGCTGAACCGGGTCGCCATTGGTAAGGGAAATTCGCAATAGAGACAAGCATTAAACTGTATGGCTAGCGGGTTTCAGATTGGAGAAATGAAGAAACATAGAACGGCACGGTGACTTTCACATGCATGTTAGTCTAGGTCCGGCAACACCTCTACGGAACATGAAGTATTTACTTGCTCAGGAACTGCATTATGTTCTCATTCTGTGATTCTCGAGGACGGAAGGCAACCAAGCGCATAGAACACAATACAACCCGTGCCATTGTGCCGAGGTTACATGTACAATATGTCGATCTGTGGCTTAAGGAGGTTAAAGTGAGGTCTGACCCATTGTGTTTTGTTCCAGAAGATTGACCCGCTCGGGTTGGACTTACCCGGTGGTAATCCTTTTGGGCTCTTTCCGGCCTATCCGCTACGCAAGAAAATACGGGTTCACAGGAACGATACACGGGTACGTGGGATGGTTTTGTGTGGATACTGCAGTTCACAAGAGCGGATCTCATCTAATTCTGATGGAGAGATCAGCAAATCTCAAGCCGCGGAAGATATTTTGTAAGATAAAATTTCCACACCAAAAGCCCCGTATGGTGGAACACATCCACTCCTCAGTTTGCAAATTTGCGCAATTTGCTACCTCGCTCTCACAACACCGTTCCATTACGGGAGTGTTGGGGGAAATTGTATAGACTCTCGATGACTGGTAACTCCTGAAGGGGAGGGATGTAATATAATAGTGTCAAGTGGAAATGATGTCCACCGAGCCTCCAGTCGAAAAGCCTCGGCATGATCTTGATCTAGCAACTTCGGCGATCCCTTCTCATAAAGAACTTATTGGCGCTAGTATCCCTTGTCCACCTCGTCACGGCACCATACCAGAATAGTACAAAGTAATCCGGCGGAGCTTGGATTGGTGTACTGCCTTACGAGGCCTTTGGTGTTGCCAATCCACTGGTACCGAAGCAAGGGCTTGGTTGCGTACCCCGGGTGTGAGAATGGTGGCGCTGCTGAGGCTTGAAGTTGATATGCAAGTGCTGCCACATCATCTTGACCTCCATCCCCGTACTTTAGTAAAAAATCATTGAATTGTACATTTGATCTGGCTCACTAATGCTGTACTTTTAAGTAAGCCATTAGGATATCAGAACACCATAAACATGCAGTTCTCACTATATGGATGAAATTGTGCATGCTCACAGCACCCAGATACATTACGCCAAGAGGCTCTGTGTCCGTCATTATCTGGATTCCATGATGTTGCCTACAATATGACCCATCTGCCCGGTAGCCGTAGAAATCCGGCATGGCTGAACAGGATGGCTAGATGCCCCACGTCAAAAGCCCTTTGCTCGCTATACAATGAAGTGGCATCATGCAGAACATTGCGGCTAACAAATCCTGAACAAGTAACCTAAGTGCGTAAATGCAGAGATCAAGTCCCCGTGACATGATTAAGATATTGGAGCCCAAAATACGAATATAGTCCCACTGTTAGTTGTTTTCGGTGATTCCAAAATAACAATATAACCCACATCCAGAGAACCGAGTGGATTGGGATGGCCTTTTGCGGTAAGTGTCAGTTGCTACTGGTTGCTGCTAAACTTCTCGCAGTAGAATTTGAACGATCGTCCAGATCAGGGTGTCTTGATAGGCATTCTCCTATGATCCATAGTGTAATACATAGGTCCAATAGGTCTAGTGTCGCCGGCGTTCTTCGGGAACCGATGCCCTTGCTCTCATCTCAGATATCTCCACTATACTCCGTACACTTAGGCTTGTTAAGGGGGAACGGGTCATTTGAATTTCCAAAGGACTTATCCACGCAGCGATATAAAAGGGGTTCCCCCGGCGGAGGACTGAATGACAACTCGAAGTTTTCAGTTCGTTGATAACCAAATATCAATCACACACACACACACACACACACACACACTCAAAATGAAGTTTGCCGCTGCTGTTCTTCCTCTTGTTGCGGCCGTGTCTGCTTCTTGTCTTCACGGAACCTCTCTTTTGCCCCGTGCAGCTGATGGCACTGTCGACGTCAACTCTTACAACTATACCAACGCCGGTGGACCTCTCAACTGGTATGGCTTGGACAAGGAAAGGAACTCTGCTTGCTCCCACGGCAAGCGCCAGTCCCCCATTGACATTGTCACCGAGGACATCGACTATGCCACTGCCAACTCTCTTCGTTTCAACGTTCCCAACGCTGATCAGGCCAAGTTCGAGAACTTGGGCTCTGGCCTAGAGGTCGTTCTGACCAACGGCACCCTGGTCACTAGCAAGGGATCCTACCAGCTTGCTCAGTTCCACTTCCACACTCCTAGCGAGCACCGTGTGAACGAGGAGTACTTCCCCATGGAAGTCCACTTTGTTTTCGAGAACTCCGGTACATATAAAGCTTCATCCCCGAGAATCATATAAGAAACTAACTATCATACCAGCTGGCTCCATTGCTGTGGTCGGTTTTGTTTTCCAGCTCTCCCAGTTCGGCTACTCCACTCCCCTGTTCGACTCCGTGTTCGCCCACATTGAGGACATCGCCACTCCCGGTACCTACACCAAGACCGGAGCTCTGAACTTTGCCGCTCTCACCAGCCACCTGAAGACCCACGGAATTTACGAGTACTCCGGATCTCTCACCACCCCTCCTTGCTCTGAGGATGTTGCCTGGTTCATCAGCACCGAGCCTCTCCCTCTCAACGTTCAGAGTTACAACGCTGTGAAGAAGGTGCTCAAGTTCAACGCTCGCTACACCCAAAACGCCCTTGGTCAGGACAACCTTCTTGAGGTTGCTGCCAACAACTAGAGCTAAGATGGCTGTTTCTTGGGATTCATCATATCTAGTTCCTTAAAGCCAAAGTATCTCGGCCTGATATATCTGGCATATATAATTATAATTGCATGTATTTTATTGAACACAGTATGCACCCTTCCGCAGTAAAACAGTGCTGGTGGCTTTGAAGTATAAATGTGCCTAAAGCCAAACTCAGGGGAAGCTTCATCAAGTCTAATGTTGAATGAATCTTGCAAAGGTCTCCGTGCAAATATTAATTGTGCCAAGCTCGGCAATTCAGCTAAGTTTGCTTGGGAAAGTGGGGCTTAAAGAGAATGGCTTGACAGAAACAAGCGTTACCA